>NC_141691.1:1695367178-1695979678 GCF_964263255.1 Lissotriton vulgaris | reverse complement strand
CGACCAGATTAAAGCTGCGTCACTCTTAAAAGGGCTTTCCACCTTATAAGCCATGCCTGGCCAAGAAACTTTGCTGTGCAACTACCAAAAAGAGGTCTGGAATCAGACCTAAGAATGCGCAGGGCTGTGTGGTAATCCCAAGTGCCAAATTGGTGACAAATCTATTTTAGCCATTTAGACCACAAGATGTTATAAACCGGGCAGGCAAACATTACATGGGCAATGCTTTTTATCGGGGATCAGCAACATGGGCAATGTTTTAGGGGCATATTACCAACAACTAGCGATATTTATCGCTAAATGCGGTTAGCAACTTTTTTTTATCGCTGCCTATCGCTGGATATTTTAGCAGTGAAAACATGCTATTAGCAACGTTTTTCTCCATAGCGCTAAAATATCCAGCGATAGCGGCGTAATGCGAGAATATCGCTGAGAATACAGTGATATTCTCGCATTAGCGACGAAATGCTCTTAGCCATATTATCTACCTCCCATTGGATAACATGGCTAAGAACTGGTCAGAGCAGGCGTTAGTTTTTGGCGATAGCGGGAATATTTCCATCGCTACGCCAGCCTTGTGAATAGGCGATAGCGACGTTATCGACTGCTTTCAGTCGCTAACGGGTTGGGTACTCCCACTTTGCATGCCATTAGCGATAAATATCTCTGACATGCAAAGCAGGCCCCAAACCGCTCGCTATCGCCTTCAAGCTGTCGCTAACTGCTGTCAGCGACAGCTTGATAATAGGGTGATAGAATTTTCGATGCTTAGCGGCTGAAAACGGCCGCTAAACCGGCAAAAAGTGCCTATCGCCCCCCTTGATAATATGCCCCTTAGTGTCTTATTGGATGAGTGACATTTTGTGGTCGTCTCGGGGAGAGGGAGAGTTCCAAACCTGAAATGTCTATACAATATCCTGTCCCTAGGGGCCTGGATTATGTCAAGAAAGGGCTCAAGATATCTAGTTTGTTGATGTGAATGAAATTCCACTGTTAGTTTGCCCACATTAGGTTTACGACTCTCCCGTTGGTCTACCCATTCCCAATAGAGTCTATTAAGCTCATCTCTCCTTGGAGGTTCCTGACTATCCCAATGAGCTTGGAGTCCAATAGCTATCAACATTTTTTTTACTTTTGAAATCCAGGCTATTTTGCAGCCGGTATCGAGGCCGATGAGCTCAGTAAGAGCTTTGGCATAAGGGAGCAGCTCTGGGGTCCGCTTAATGCAAGCCCTAAAAAAGTAATGGGCGTAACCTGGCTACATCTCCAATAGACCACCTGCCCATATCCAGCAGTAGAAGGGTAAGAGGGACGTTTGTAGATAACATCACCAGATCTCTAAAAAATGTATGCTCGGATCTGCAGAGGTCGTCGAGCTTATCAAATCCTCAAACCTCTGCTTCATAAAGAGCTGAATTGACTGCTTTGGTGTCGTAAACTTGGACGGCAGTGGCTACCGGCCTAGTGTGTGAAAGGCAGTGTTCTTTCCCTATTGCTCCAGCCAATCGTTTGTAGCATCTTTGCTAAGTGGGGCCTCTAGAACATTTTATCGGAGAGTCTGACGCCTAAGTAATCAAAGGTGTCTACTCTTTCCAGGGATGCCTCACCCAGCAGAAGGCTACTCCTATATGTCTTTTGGCAGTTAAAAGCCATACATTTGTTTTTTGAACTATATATGATCAGCCCCCGATTGCAACAAAAAAGTTGAAATCTATTAAGTAAGCGTTGTAACCTGGCTGGGGTCTCAGATATCAACAGAGTATTGTCTGTGAATAACAAGGTTGGTACCTTGCTGCCCCTCAGGGTAGGTGAGTCTGCAGGAACTGACTACCCCATTCACATACAGGGAGAGGGTTGGACCTAGAACGCAGCCCTGTCGAACTCCTCTGTTAACAGGGATGCGTTCTGTTAGTTGTCCCTGCGCCCCCATCTTATCTGGGCGAAATTGTCCTCATGCAGCAGAATCAGCAGCCTAAGGACAAAGGGGGGGATGCCCATCTCTCGAATCGGCGTCCACAGCTTAGATTTAGGGACCAGGTCAATGGCAGTCTTCAAAACAATGAATGTGAGATAAAGACTACCCTTGCCCTTCACCACTACCTTCCAATAAATAAGGATCAATCAATCAATCAGAACAATTTGTAAAGCGCGCTACTCACCAGGAAGGGTCTCAAGGCTCTGGGGGGGGGGATCCGTTACTGCTCGAAAAGCCAGGTCTTGAGTTGCTTCCTGAAGGAGAGATGCCCTGGGTCAGCCATAGGTGGATGGGGAGGGAGTTCCATGTCTTGGCCGCCAGGTAGGAGAAGGATCTTTCTCCGGCGGTGGCTCTGTGGATGCGTGGTACGGTGGCGAGGGCGAGGCTGGTCGATCGCAGCTGGCGGGTGGGCGGTTGTTGAGGTATTTCGGGGCCCAGGTCGTGGAGAGCTTTGTGTGCGTGGGTGAGGAGTCTGAACGTGATCCTCTTGCTGAGGGGGAGCCAGTGCAGGTCTCTCAGGTGGGCGGAGATGTGGTTGTGGCGGGGGATGTCCAGGATGAGTCGTGCGGAGGCGTTCTGTATGCGTTGAAGTCTTTTCTGTAGTTTGGCAGTGATTCCCACGTAGAGGGTGTTCCCGTAGTCCATTCGGCTGGTGACGAGTGCTTGGGTGACCGTCTTCCTGGTTTCGGTGAGGATCCATCGGAAGATCTTACGGAGCATGCGCAGGGTGTTGAAGCAGGATGACGATACGGCGTTGACTTGTCTGGTCATTGCGAGGGCGGAGTCCAGGATGAAGCCCAGGTTTTGTGCGTGGTCCGTTGGCTTGGGGGTGGTGCCCAGGGCAGGGGGCCACCAGGAGTCGTCCCAGGAGGAGGGGGATGATCCCAGGATGAGGACTTCTGTCTTGTCTGAGTTCAGCTTCAGGCGGCTGTTCTTCATCCATTCGGTGACGTCCTTCATTCCCTCGTGTAGGCTGGCTCTGGCGTTGGCCAGGTCGTAGGTGAGGGAGAGGATCAGCTGGGTGTCGTCGGCGTATGAGATGATGTTAAGGTTGTGTTGGCGTGCGATTGCTGTGAGGGGGCTCATGTAGACGTTGAAGAGGGTGGGGCTGAGCGAGGATCCTTGAGGTACGCCGCAGATGACTTCGGTGGCCGCGGATTGGAACTGGGGAGGCGGACTCTCTGGGTTCTTCCGGCGAGGAACGAGGTGATCCACTCCAGTGCTTTCCCTTGTATTCCGATGTTGCTGAGGCGCTGTATTAGGGTGCAGTGGCAGACTGTGTCGAATGCTGCAGAGAGGTCCAGGAGGATGAGGGCATCTGTTTCCCCGTTGTCGTGCAGGGATCTGATGTCGTCGGTGGCTGCAATGAGGGCGGTCTCGGTGGTGTGGTTGGCTCGGAAGCCGGACTGTGAGGGGTCGAGGGATCCGTTCGTCTCGAGGAAGGCGGTGAGCTGTATGTTGACGGTTCTCTTGATGACTTTGGCAGGAAAAGGGAGGAGCGAGATGGGGCGGAAGTTCTTGAGGTCAGTGGGGTCCGCTGTCGGTTTCTTCAGGAGGGCGCTGAGCTCGGCATGCTTCCAGCTCTCCGGGAAGGTGGCGGTGTTGAAAGAGAAGTTGATGATGTTCCGGAGTTGGGGTGAGATGATGGAGCCGGCCTTGTTAAAGGCGTGGTGGGGGCAGGGGTTGGTAGGGGATACGGAGTGGATGGTGTTCATCGTGCGGGTGGTGTCTTCGGTGCTGACCGGGGTCCAGTTGCACAGGGTGGTGGTGGGGAGCATTGTTTCGGTGGTTGGGTGCGTGGTTGGTGTGTCGAAGCTGTTGTGTATGTCGCCGATCTTGCGGTGGAAGAATGAGGCGAGTGTGTTGCAGAGGTCTTGCGAGGGTGTGATGTCGTTGGAGAGCTCTTTGACGATGCTGAAGAGTTCCTTGCTGTTGTGGGTGTTGTTGTCCAGGCGTTCTTTGAATGATGTCCTTTTGGTGGTGCGGATCACCTGGTGGTGTGTGTGGGTGGCGTTCTTGAGGGAGGTCATGTTTTCTGTGGTCTGGTCGTGGCGCCAAGCTTTTTCGAGGGTGCGGCAGTTGTTCTTGGATGTTTTGAGTTCGTTGGTGAACCACGAGGCTTTTTTGCTGCCTTGTCTGCTGGGAGGGTTCTTCAGTGGTGCGAGGTCGTTGGCGCAGTTGATGTGCCACTGTGTGAAGATGCGGGCTGCTTCCTTGGGGTCCGTCGTGTTGGTGGGAGGGTTCTGGGTGAGGGAGGTGGTGAGCTGGTCGGCGGTGGTCTTGCTCCAGCTCCTGCGGGGAACCAGTTGCGGGTGGTGGTGGGTCGTGGTTCTCTTGACGTTGAAGTGGACGCAGCTGTGATCGGTCCAGTAAAGTCCGGTGGAATGGCTGACGGCGATGTGCTTGCTGGAGGAGAAGACTGGGTCAAGCGTGTTTGTTTTGACTATATTGGAAAATCACAAACATGTGAAGAAGCCTTCTAGCTTCAAGTATATTTGTGCGCACGTTTATGTGAAAGGTACCCTACCTCCACACATAGTTCCTCAATTGAAGACACGACTAGGCATCGTGTGACAAACGTTGACGCCACACTGCAAAACATCTTAACTATTGGTTCAACCAACGATCAAAAGGAGTGCATAAGGGAATCATTGACATTTCTATTTTGAAGCTTTGCCTACACCATCCCTGGTGCACCAACCCATAAATATGCAACTGGATGAAATAGCACAAATCACAACAAATAAAGCTGAAACTCTAGCTTTCTCCACTGATGCAGCAAAAAATATATATGATTTAATACAGGAGACCAGAGCATTCACACCACAAATATCTACAGCAGCACAATTGTTACGTCAACTTGAATACATCAGCAAGAAAGAAATTAATCAAAGGCTGCATGCCACAACGTTAATACATTATCACAAAAATCAAAGAATCCCCCGGGGACTACGAATAGCCCTTAAACCGATGCTGTGCAAAAATAATAACAAAAAATTCGTAGAGAAGTGGTATCAAATTTTGAACAAATGTTCTTTGGACCTTATTCTTTTAATTGTCGAAGAATTGGCTAAAGTACTAAAAGAACTAGAAGAAGAACTGGAAGGTATAAAAAGAGAATTGAATAAATTTGAGGATTTACAATCACTCCTTGAGGAAGTTAATAAAAAGCTTGATAAATACACCAAAGAAGTAAATGACCGTAAAGTAAGGAAATATCGACGAGACACAATCGATTATAAGCTTGAAGAAGTTTATACATGGGCTGACATTTATAACCAAAAAAGATGGCAACAACCACAACAAAGATCTAATGCAGGTTCCTCCCAAGAAAGCGTAGTATCTGAATCAGAAATATCACAAACAAGGAAACCATTCCCTCAACCTCAAAACTACATGATAAACAAACCCATCCGACTCAACCACAACAACCGGCTTTTTTAGAAATAAGCCCAGCAGCAAATGCTCCCCCACAGACGGGAAAACAAGGAGAGGAAAAAGAAACAGAAGAAGAACGAGTGAAACGAGTCACAAGAAGCCAGACGAAAGTGACTTAGTCATTAACATCTCTTCAAAAGAATTAACTAAAACTCAAATAACAACACTCAACAAAGGCACTACATTTGTTCCTACATACAGATCTAATTTACCAGAAACCGAGATAGCTATGTTCAAATTCTTCAGGAACTTGAAACTAAGATACTTCTTCAAGGAAACTCAAAGTGCTACAGATGTCATCAGCAAAGAATTTAAACCAAAAAGCACATTTTGCGCACCCTTGACTCATAAAACTATTGAAGCTTATGAAAGAACAATCCTCACTGAACTTCAACAAATAAAATTTGCAAAACCTAAAAGAATGAACTTGACACCATATGAATGGAACACATTGAAAAATCTAAGCCAGGACAAAGAGCTCACGTTTCAACGTGCAGATGAAGGCGGCGCTCTGATAATAATGGATACGAACTTTTATCTTCAAAGCGTAAATACTCATGTTCAAGACTTGAATACCTACATACCATTAGACTCAGACCCAAACAATGAATACAAGAAAATACTACAACAGATCATTGACCATGCACTAGATATGAAATGGATCGGGAAGAAAACACACCAATTTTTCATAACAAATTTTCCTAGACGCCCAAAACTTTATATGCTACCCAAAATCCACAAGGACAGCAAAAACCCACTTTTCAGACCCATCGTCTCTGCCTGTGGTTCAATCTCCGAACCTATTGGACAATATATCGATTGGTACCTTCAACCCATTGTACAAAAAGGACAAACATACATTAAAGATACCACGACCTTCTTGCAACTGCTTAAAGAAATATCCTTATCATCAAATGCAGATTACTGGCTCTGTACGATAGATGTAACCTCTTTATACACTTCTATCCCCCACAACGAAGGTCTCGAAGCTCTAGAATGGAGTTTACTGAATGAGGACATCGAAGACACTCAAAAGATATTTCTACTTGAATTGATGCAATTTTCCCTTTTTCATAGTTATTTTGAATGGCAAGGCCACTTCTACAACCAATGCAATGGAACATCGATGGGCTTTGGGGGAGCTCCCTCATACGCCTGCATCTATATGTCTAAATTTGAATCTGATTTCATCTTGAATAATCCAAACTGGCAAAACAACTTAATTATATTCAAACGATTCATCGATGACATTTTCATTTTATGGAAAGGTGACAAAGCCAAATTGGAAAACAACATTGCTGTAATGAATACGCATAATGAAAGAATCAAGTTTACCCACACCATCAACCATGACTCAATAGTATTTCTGGATGTAAAAGTAAACATAAAAGACTTTAAATTCACCACTCAGGTTCACACTAAACCTACTGACAGAAATTCAAGTTTGTTATATCAGAGCTTCCATCCAGATACGCTCAAAAAACATTTACCCACATCACAATTGATCAGACTAAAAAGAATAACATCGGAACCAGACCAACTGGAACTTACAATCAAAGAACAAATCACAAAATATCAACAAAGAGGCTATCCCCAGGATGTGCTTGAAGAATCGATGAAAAGAGTTTGTACTATGTCAAGAGAAAAACTCCTCACACCCAAAAGTTCAATTTCTGAAAAGAAAACAGTATGCGTTTTAAAATACTCCACAGAAGCTTCAAAAATCAAGAAAATAATGAACAAACATTGGAGTCTCATCAAGATGGAACCTGACCTCAAAGACTTATATAGTGAACGCATTACTTTTGCTTTTGAAAGATCTAAAAATTTGAAAGAAATTTTAACAACTAAAAAAACTCAAAAAATTGACTACAAAGGAATGTCAAAATGTGCAAATTGCATTCATTGCAATAATGTTATGATTGGTAATAAGTTCACACACCCTACTAAAGGATATGACATAGAGCTACGACACAACAGCACTTGTGATAGCAAAAATAGCATATATGCCATAAAATGCCCATGTGGCAAAACCTACGTGGGTCAGACAGAGAGAAAGATCAAGGTACGAATAACAGAGCATAAGAGCAATATTCGTGCACAAAACATGAAATCCACTATAGCCACTCATTGAATGGAAGCCAAACATCAGATTTCTCAACTCAGGTTTACAATCCTGGAGATAATTCCACAGCGCAGCGACATGGACCCTACCAAACAGAGACTCAGAGCAGAATTTTTCTGGATAAAAAAATTAAATACCCTACAGCCGATAGGAATGAATGATCGTATTGAATTTTCATGTTTTCTTTGACCAGCTCGTCATAAGGTCTATTCCCCCGTGTTTTAATCAATATCATCAGATCATCAATATTGTGCTACCTTGTCGATGAAACACTTATTGTCAATATGTGTATATATGTATAGTTTACTTAGGACATTTCGGGTTCAATCATGAGAATGTTATCTTTTATTTTTCATGTTTTAGGTTCCACACAGTAATGATATAGGTAGATCTTCATTTGTATTTGATTTTTTATCATGGGCTCATTAATCTCCACTGACCAGCATCATTTTGCGCTTACTTCTTTTTCATAATTTTTCTTAGTTTGACCACACATAGTAAATCTTCCATTTCTATCGAAGCCAACACACTCCTTCCACGTGACCTTGCTACGACGTTATCACCAATATCGTTTATACTCACTAAGATACATTGCAGTCTACACGCATAGTATTTTCTCGACTTCTGTTGAAGCCAGCGTACTCTCTTCACGTGACCTGGGAACCTGCAATTTAAACTTCGCGGTTTCCGCAAACATTCACCAGCGGCTACATCTACACGGCGCTAAACCGACAACACTCCAAGTAAGTCTCTCGTACGCAATTCCTTAAAATCTCAGACTCTCGTCACGTAATGCCATTTTACGTTCACGTCTCTCTTCGTGAACGGACACCTTCTTGCTGTAGCCATGCTAGTTAATGCTTTTTACCCCCGACCCTCGATCACGTTCCCTTTCACATTAACTCCTTTTCAGTTATCACGCTCAGTATACCTAATCATGTCAACTTTGTGAAATCGATTTTGAGAATTTAGAAATGTTTTGTAAACAATACGCACTACATTATTTTATCGTTTACCATGTATATATACCGTTTAATTGGGAAGCATGCTAAGGTCCTGTATTATTTCATTTTTCAGGCCCCTGAGGAAGGGTCACTCCTCGACCCGAAATGCATTGGGCGGATGAGTAATTTTTAAAAAATTGGATGTAAAAGAATTTCAGTAATCCTTATGGAATAACAATAAGGAATGAAATGATCAACTAAAATAAAGAAGAATACATATACATAACAAGAGTACTTTGTTTTGACTATATTGGAAAATCACAAACATGTGAAGAAGCCTTCTAGCTTCAAGTATATTTGTGCGCACGTTTATGTGAAAGGTACCCTACCTCCACACATAGTTCCTCAAGCGTGTGGCCGGCGTAGTGGGTGGGGGTGTTCACCAGTTGCTTGAGTCCGAGGTTGGCGAGGTTGCCCAGAAGGGTAGTGGTGTTGCTGTCGTTGTTGTTCTCCAGGTGAAAGTTGAGGTCCCCTAGGAGGATGTAGTCAGAGGAGGCGAGGGCGTGCGGGCTGATGAAGTCTGCGATGGCTTCGCTGAATTGTGTGCGTGGTCCCGGGGGTCTGTAGATGAGAGTGCCTCTGAGGATGGTCTTGGGGTCGGTGTGTATCTGGAAGTGGAGGTGCTCGGCGGCGGTGAGGGTGTCGTCGGAGTTGGTCGTGATGCGGATGGTGCTCCTGTGGACGATAAGCTTAGAGAGGTATGACCTGTAATTAACACTGGGGCAAAACACAAAATTCTGACCTACAATTACCAAACTTCTGCTCACAAAAAGCCGGGCATTCTGACTTTGCCAATGTTTGTTTGACATGCACAATTTACATTTGAGATGAGGGGTTGTTCAATATTCCTTCTGACCCTGAATTTTCTCCTGTCCGTAATGTCTGTAAATAGCTGACCATTTAATGGAGGGAGAGAGGAATTTACAAATACTCGAAAACTAATGTTTTTTTGGCTCACAAACTCACTCAGAAGACTTGTAATGCCCACTGTCCAATCCTTATGTAGGTGTTACTCCTGTATATTTGAAGGGAGGCCTGGCATACAATCATGCAATACTAAATGGATTGCCACCTGCCTAGTTTCCTTTTGACCGTGGCTAGCAGACACTAAGCCCGCCATTTTCTGCCATAAACCTACGTTAACCTAGAAAATGGCCTTTCTGAGTCCGGCCTTTCTTTAGCCTCAATAAGGATCAATATGTTCTTTTTGCTTATGTGACCTCTCTCTGTTAATGGTTTCCCCTTCCATTAATGCGCTTGTTTTGACGCCATTTTGAATAGTTGGTGTAATACATTCTTCATCAAAAAGCAGGACGTAGACCACAAGCATGGCATACATGTTTACATATTTATAAAAACACATTAATTTCATTAAGATACGTTTGTAGCCAGTCTACACTCACCCCTGTGTCACCAGATTGCTAAACAAGCATTGGCAAAGCCAATAGGTCTCACATTTGGGACCTTATAAGTGTTTAGTCATGCAACACTTGATGTTGTTGCACCAAGGATATTGTGGTGCATAACTAAATACTTGTATGTTCTGAAAGGCGAGACGTATTGGCTATGGCAATGCTTGTTGTAAATGGGGACAACCTCAGCGGCCCTCCATGACTCTGGGACCGGGGTTCCATTAGCAATTGCGTTTACTAGGAGTAAGATGTAATGTGACCAGTTGGGAGTGTCAGCCAGGAAGAGATCGCCTGGCAAGCCATCTGGTACCGCTGCTTTCGAGGGCACTATTTTGCTTATTGCAACTTCTATCTCTGCTAAGTCAAAAGACTCAGTTATTGCAACAAGCCCATTTAAGTCGTCTGGTTCCACACATAGGGTGACCTCTGGCATTGAATAAAGTGATCATGCCATGCCTGGCCGGTGATATGGTTTGCAGGAGAACATGCACCTAATTTGCTCCCCCAAGTGACTAGCTTCCAAAACAGGTTAGCCTCTTTAGATGAACATGCATCTTTAAGCTGTGGCCAGCGTGATTCATCCCATTCTATCGTTGCCTCCCACTGGGCTCCCCTGTAAGATTTTTTTGCAGTTTTTATAAGTAACTGATTCTTCTCTTTCATAGCTGCAAGATTGATTGATCTTTTTTGCCTACAATTTTTAATATACCACGAGTATGGCTCCTTAACAATGTTACTAGGTTTTTTACCCAGGTTGGGAACTTGAAAGCATGCGCTAATTTGGTTGACAGTGTGCGTGTGGGCCCTAGGAACGTCCACCAATCTGGTTGCGCTATGGATAGCACCCTGGAGCTCGAGTGTTCCTGCAGCTAGGTCTTGTTTAATGCCAGCTAGCTTTGTGTCATGCAGGATTACCTTCTGCTATTTCAAAAACGTTTTACTGTGTGAGGGGACTATCTCCCTGGTAGCTGTCAATGATAAGTTGCTCAGCTGGTAATAAGGTGCCTCCCACAGGGGTTTTAAAGTTAAACATAAAGGATTATGATCACTCTCTGTGGTGGTACCCACAATCATGCCAACCAGTTCCTTCCACAATTTCACGTCAAGGAAAATATAGTCATTCCGAGACAGGCAGCTGACTCTGTTGTAGGTGTTAGCACCTTGTTTGTCTGATGGTGATCTGCCATTAACTGCCCTCAAACTGTACTCCATAGCGATGGCATTAGGTTGGAGTGCCTGTTATGTCCATCTCTTGACTGGGGGAAGGTCTATTTGGGGGACTGCCCATCTGTTATCATGTTCTTCTGTTCCCGTTAGGTCTTCTTTAGCCAGGGGTTCAAAGGTGAAATTAAAATCTCCTGCAACCACCACTCTGGCATGAGGTGAGCAATTAAACAGGCATTCCTCCAGTGCTGAGATAGTAGGTGAGGGCCCAGCATCTTTTGTCTCTCTCACTTAAACATTGAAGAGTTCAATTGCGGGTCCGCCCCTTGGTCTCCTAATACTTAGCCATAGGATATCTGGGCTCCAGCTTGTTTGAAAGGTAATTCGGCAATCCAGAGCGATATTTACCCAGGTGATCAAACCCCCAGACGGGAGCCCCCTCCCTGTGGAGGTTGCGGGTAAGTAAAATCAGGTACAACCAGCTTTATGTAGTGGAACCAGACTCCAGGTGTATTGAAAAATACAGACGTTGAATCCTTCCACTAATTGATTCCAATAAGGAAGTTGAATTTTGCTATTTAGTCCTGCCACATTCCATGATAAAATCTTCAGTAGTTAATGGGGTGTGGGGCCAAGAGCATCACTTTAAATAAAAATAAATTTGTCAGTTGATAAGTGAGTTGGTGTTTGCAAAGTTAAATGCATAAAAGTACCAATGCCCGTCTCTTCTTGCACAGAAGTGAAGAGTCTGCCTATACTTGTCCCATGTTGGAGGCTATACTCTTCGCGATATGAGGTGTTAGTGGAAAGAAAAATGCCAGGGGGGCTAACTGTGTGGTTGAGACTAGGAGTAGTGGTGAATAAGTCAGGGAGTTGGGGAACTGGATTCTGTAGTTATTCATTGGCCTCAAGCAAGGAGGCGCCAACTATACGGGGTAATGGTTGCAAGACTGTTGTCCTGTTGTGTTCATGTATTGGGGTGCACCTGAATTGGATAGAGGATCCGTTGGGGGGCAGGTGTAGAATTCCAGGGCGAGGAGGTTTTCCGCCAACTCAGTCCCCTTGAGAGTAATGTCAATGTAATCTAGTGGATAGATTGGGGAGGTACACGTTCTTGCCCTGGAAATGTTGTCACTGATTACGGATCGACAACCCCAGACATGGCGAATCCAATGAATCACTTTGTTGATTAGTGACCCTTCGCTCTCATAATCATTTTTTGTGTTGATTTTTGGGACATTAGTCATATAGATTTTCCTAACTTGCAACGGGCTTGTGATGGCTGGAGCAACTAAAGAGGGCAGCTGATGTTGGCCGCCATGGAAGAGAGGCTAAACGCTTCATGGGGGTATGGCCTTGTGGTTGTTTAGGAAATCTTGTGGGGCTGCTGGGTTCTTGGGTTTATGTTGAGAAGTATTATTGGGATTGCTTGTTCTCTTTTCTATGGGGTCGGATGGGGTTTTTCTACGAGTGCAAATAGCCGGGGTAGCAAGATGATGTGAAATAGGACTGTAGGGTGCACTACCTTCTCTAAAAGAAGAAAATGACTCCTGTGTTGCGCAGGCATTATGGAGAAATTGTGGAACTTTGTGCAGAAGCACCACACTGCGTGCAAGATGGATCAGTCTGCAATGATGTTTTAACTAAAGTAGTGAGGCCTTCTAACATAGATCTCATAATGCCTATATCTGCTCTAAGTGCTCTAGTTTGTGTTTTGAAACCATAATCTTGAACTGTGTATGTTGGATCTTGTGTAGTTTAGATTAAATACCTTTATTTTTCTAAACTGTTTTGGAGTCAGTGTGTGATGTTTTCACTGTGTGACTGTGAGTGTTGGTACAAATACTTTACACATTGCCTTTCATAAGCCTTGACTGCTCGTGCCAAGCTACCAAGGGGCTGAGCAGGGGTTATCTAAAGAGTGTGTCCTCCTTACCCTGACTAGAAGCAAGGGTCCCTATTTGGACAGTGGTACCTACCTCTGCCAACTAGAGACCTCCAGTTCTAACAAATAGTATTAACGCATCATACTTCTTCCACACATGAAGAGCTGCATGCATGCATGTATGTGGCGTACCCAAGAACAAGCGTGAATGGTGTCACACAGGCTTCAGTCTACAATATGCTGATTCCAGAGGTAGAACATTAGATGCTTTCATACTTGCTCAAAGTAATATCTATTGTGGTGACAATCACCTTAACGGCATTAAGACTAGATTCGGAAACTGAATTTCTGTGCCTTTGCACATATTCGAACATGACTCGGAACTTGCAAAATAATTAATTTCCTCTGCGATCGATTCATCACTTTTATGTTGGCACATTTGTAAAGTGTTGTTTTCTCACCTCACTCATTCTTGTGGACTTTAACTTGCATCCCACAGGGATTTTTTAGGTCTTGCCTATGCAGCGCGCATGCGCCGCATAGGAAAAAGACCTGCTGCAATCGAATCGCCTTTTCAGCCAAAAACGTGCACGCTTTGCATTGCTTTCAATGCAACGGGTGCACCTTTGGCAATTCCCTTGTGAAAGCGAGCTTTCAAAACCATCTGCTAGTAATTAAAAGATGGTTCCTGCTTGCTCCCGCAAGGGAAACAGACGCCGGGCCCCTCCTCTCTCCCCTTCCCTGCTGCCTCCTTTCAGCGCGAGGCGCGCGCGCTTGTTCAGTCTTCTATTCGATCTATAGGTCCAGGCAAAGCTTGTGATTCTTTCATGCTCGATTACATTTTAAAACAATATGCATTGCTCATGGAACGACATTGCATCGGTTTTTAGTTTGTATTTTGTAGGTTTGCCCCAAACACGAAAGATCATCCTTTAACTCATTGGAGATATAAGGAAATTGACTGCAGACATCCAAGGACAAATAGTGAAGGTTTACTAAGATCCTTCACGGCACCCACTCCTGGGACCCCCTCAAAAGCATCATTGAAAGTGCAGGCAGCGACTTGTGTCTTTTTAATGGTGTTGGGACACATGGCAACAAGCTCGCCCACAAGTCGGGCAATCGCCCATTCACCTTGGTCTTTGGTTGAAGGTGGTGCCATCTCCTCCCTTACAGCTTTCTCTAGATGTTGTCCACTCTTGCCACGGCCCCCCATAAAACATACCTTCCCCATTGCCCCGCCCCCCAACTCAGGGCTTGAAACACTAAAGTTTTAAGTTTCCTTGCCAAAAAAACATGGCCCATATGAATAAAATTGATAGTGTCACACAGATTTCTAAACTTTGCCAAGTATCCAGTCGCATTTAAATCTCTGTCTGTTCTTTTGATAATATAAATAGTGAGAATTTTTTCTCTTTGCAAGTATCGCTTGAAAACAGATGAACAAGAGCCATTTTTCTCCTGTCAGTTCCCGTGTGAAGGAAAAGCACAAGATTCCTATTAAGCTCGGCCCCCATTTTGCTTTTAATGAGCATTGCTTTTTGTAAAGAGCAACCCCATTGCAATCTACCTATTGTGTAAACATTTTAAAACCAGCACATATTAAAGGAGCGTGTACACTTTTATGTTGGTAAGTAGGTAGAATGGATACAAGAAGTGATTAAAACGTGATAATCATCACTTCCCTGTCTTTACAGGGATAAAGTATACAGGTGTTTGATTGTGACGTGCGCTAAATTCTTTAAGGCATGTATATGTAGGTGCTTTTTTCAGGCTCCTTAGGTTATTGTTTTTCAGATTCAAGTCTTACTAAAAGCAGTATCTGAAGGGTCTGTCAGAGTTGAATTCAGAAAAGAAACACACAGCCCATTGTGCTTGCATGTGCTCGCTGCGTGTACGCCCTTCTGCCCACTTACATTTCAGCACGTGGGTGGGTGTCTGTGGTGGAACAAATGCATTTAGTGCGCGAGAGCATGTCTGTGTAGTTAGGTGTACAGACAAAATATCGACTCCAAAATATCGACTGGACATAATATTGAGTTTTAAATATAGACTGGACAAAATATCGACTGGACATAATATCGACTACAAAAATATCGTTTTTCAGGTAAGTGAAGTAATATCGACTGTATAAAATATAGATAGCAAAAATATCGAATTTTTAATAATATATAATATTTTATAGTGTATTTTTATGTAATAATATGTGTGAATAGTGTGTATTAATGTTATAAAATATTTTATTAAATGAATTTTGTTTTTATAATAATTGCGTAATGTAATTCTGTAGCGGGTTGTGGGTTTATAGGGGAATAGGGTGGGAAGTAATTTAATAATAATTAATTAATTAATATATGTTTGTTAATATTTGTAATTAATAATTAATTGATAATTAATTAATATTAATTAGTTAATTAATTAATATAATTTTGAACATATTTTGTATTAGTAATTAATTGTTAATTAATTAATTGTAATTAGTTAATTACATTAATTAGAGTCAATTTTAAATATATATAATTTTGTGTTATTTTTAAGTAATTAATTTGGAAAAAATAATATTAATTATTAAAATAATTACAGCTAATGTTCTAATATATTTACTTTATTGTTATTGTTAATTAATAATTAATTGGTAATTAAATAATATTGATAAATTTTGGGTAAAGGAGCATTTTTAGGGTTCAGGGTCAGTTTTCAGTTTTAGGGTAAAGGGGTATTTTTGGGGTTCAGGGTCAGTTTTCAGTTTTTGGGTAAAGGGGCATTTTTAGGGTTCAGGGTCAGTTTTCAGTTTTAGGGTAAAGGGGTATTTTTAGGGTTCAGGGTCAGTTTTCAGTTCATGGGTAAAGGGGTATTTTTAGGGTTCAGGGTCAGTTTTCAGTTCATGGGTAAAGGGCTATTTTTAGGGTTCAGGGTCAGTTTTCAGTTCTTGGGTAAAGGGGTATTTTTAGGGTTCAGGGTCAGTTTTCAGTTTTTGGGTAAAGGGGCATTTTTAGGGTTCAGGGTCAGTTTTCAGTTTTTGCGTAAAGGGGTATTTTTAGGGTTCAGGGTCAGTTTTGGGTTTTTGGGTAAAGGGGTATTTTTAGGGTTCAGGGTCAGTTTTGGGTTTTTGGGTAAAGGGGTATTTTTAGGGTTCAGGGTCAACAAATAAGATTGTAAAAAATTATTTTTATTATTTTCATTTATTATTTAATTATTATAATTTAATTTAAGTAGTTTTAAGTATATTTTAGTAATTAAAATGTAATATTAATTTAATTTAACACTGTTTTTAATAAAGTCGATATTTTTTACATCTATATTATTGTTAACGATATTTTGTACTCGATATTTTTGTACTTACTTGTTTGTAGATACAAACTCGATATTTTGACTGTCGATATTTTGTCCACGATATTTTGGCAAGTCGATATTTTGTCCCTCGATATTATTTCAGTGATCCGTGTAGTTATGCCTTTGAGCAGCAGCCACTGTTTTAGACAGGTGTAGAGTGTGGCTATCTGAGGTAAAGTCAGCCTGGCAAGTTAGGGGACTTATTTGGAGTTTTGCGGACATTATACTCCATCATAAAGGCAGCCAATGTCCTGTCTGCCCCGTAACAAGTGCATTTCAGCTTTTTGAGACTTGTAATACGATAAATGGTATTTTTACCACTTTGTGATGGAGTATCCTTTCCTCTAAACACGGCCCTATGTTTTGAAAGCAAAGACTATCTTTTCTCTTCTGGTAAGAATTTCGACCGAATACTGCCCAAATTGAGTGGCACCATCCTGCCTTTCCACCCTCGTCTACATAAACTTTCGGACTAAACACTTGACTGTGGTCTTACACCCTAGTGCACTGAAGCCGCTCTGTACTTCGTATGTGCCATTTTATCAAAACATAGTAAATAATTAAGTGTACTTAAATGTAAGAGAGTAGCCAAAAAAAGTAAAATGCCTCCTACTGTAAACCAAAGCAAGTGAGCCGAACCCTCCCTAGAAATGTTCCCTTGTCCCTTCCATCCAAGCATCTATCCTTTCACCCTCCGATTCACCCTCTAACAATAATTTCACCTATACATTCTATCACCAATGCATTCTTTCATCCATCATTCAGTCTTTCATCATTCCTTCCATCCACTGGCTATTCCATCCACCCATCTGTTCACACATCTATCATCTATGCATTCATCCATCCATTTATACAGCCACCTATCATTTGACTGAACCATTTGTCAAGAAAGACTTTTATCTATCAATTGACATTGTGTCCATCATTACCGCCTCTCAAATTTCTATTCACTTTGCCATCCATCCTCTATGATTTGCATTTACTCTGCCATCCACCCATCCATTCATCCCTTCCTCCATCCATCATCCACTCATCGGTCCATCTTCTCGGATTTCCATTTACTCTACTCTCCTTTTACCCACTCACCCACCCATCCTCTCAGGTTTTTATTTAACCTGCCACCCTGTTGCCCCACCCACCCAGACCACCCATCCATCCACTCACATTTCTATTTAATCTGCCACCTTTTCATTCACCTTTCCATCCACTCAGATTTCCTCTTACTCTGCTATCCATCTGTCCATCCATCCATATTCTCAGATTTGTATTTAGTCTCTAATCCTTTCATCCATCCATCCATCATCCATCCTCTCAGATTTCCAATTACTCAGCCATCCTTTCACCCACCCATCCATTCATCCTTTCATCCACCTATCCTTTCACCCTCTCATTCATTCATCCTTCATCCACTCATCCATCCTTTCAACCACCTATTCTTTCATCCATTCATCTATCCATCCTTTCACCAGCAGGAGACCCAAACACATACCAGTACCTCACTCTCATAGGTGACAATTGTCACTAGAACCCCGAACAATTATCTGCACCCCGGCATAGCATGACACCTGTAGCATAAGCCAGTGCTCCGTACCCCGCCCTAACAGAAAACCCTGCAACAGGTACCAGCACCTCACCCAACAAGCACTGGCACAGCCAGTAGGTCTCGCCTTGGGGAGCTTATAAGTGTTTAGCCATGCAACGGTTGATGTTGTTGCATCAAGGATATTGTGCTGCATAACTCAATACTTATAAGGTCCCAAAAGCGAGACCTATTGGCTATGCCAATGCTTGTTTTAATTGTGGTCAACCTATCCATTGCCAGGCCAAGGGAGTAAATTACCCTTGTCCTGATGGAGTTGGATGGCCACATTTGAAATATCAGTTGGTCTTGCGGGCATTTCTAGAATTGTCAGGATACATTATCACAGTGGTTCCCATCAAAGCATTGACATTTTGAAGTAAGGCTCAGTCAACATGACTTTGAGCACTTTTCAGTACCCCTTACCGCCAGGTTTTTCATGGCAGTGATGGGCATTGAAAAACTGTTAAACACCGACCCATCTAAATTAAGTGGGCAGACATATAACCAAACATTTAACGTTCCTTATTCCATCGGGCCGTCTGAGAAGTATGACTGCAGCAGAGATGGAATTGTCTCCACGGTCATCAAAATATGGTCCGGCCACATTTAAATGGGGCAGATGGACTGTAGGCTTGCGTGGAGGCAACTCCACCACAGTTGTGACAGAGTTCCCTCTCTGCCAAGATATAAATTGAGCGCTATGTTTAAAGGACTTGGAGCTACCTTTAGCATTGTTGCTTCAGCATTTCACAAATTGGGAGCCATTAAGGCATGCCCCGCCCCATTGGCCAGGGCTGGAAGTCACAGCTCTGGACAATTTCTCTGATGGCTGGGCATGCCCATTTAGGCACCTGTGCCAATTATCAGACATTGTTACTGGCTACCTTAGGTGGCTTCTTGGCCTGAAGGGTGCTATCTTTTTAAATTATACTAGCAGTATAAAGTAAATGACCTAGAAAACAATGTTAATGTGGCATGAAGTCTATTAGGGGAGCTACCACTGCATAGATCAATAGAATTGGGTTGGGCCTATGCCTCTTACTTTCACACTTTTGCTGCAGACCATTCTTTATTTTTAAAAAAGTGCTAATTACCTAATCGCTCATATTCTTCATACAGTTGTTCAAGGCATAATTTCTTATGTGAGGGGGTGGCCATTGTCTGAGGATGCATATATTTGCCACCATCAGAGAGGTGGATAGACATGGATGTGTGTAGTTATCTAAATCCAGCAGGTCAGAGGTATTGTGGAGAATTGCAAGGTAAAGAGCAGGGATAATCTTTCCTGCTGATGCCCTCTTCAAGTGTGCCCATATGGAGGACCAGTATTGCTGGACGCGGGAGCATATCCAGAGTATATGAACTATGTTGCATTCTTGGTCTGGCATCTCCAACTTTGGCTATTGGGCAGCAGGTTCGCCTTATATTGCCATAAGGGTGTCCAATAACCTTGAAAAATAGAAATGTATTATGGGATTCTTATAATACATTGTCATGGGTAAGCATTACATCTGACCAATCTTAAAAGGAGTATTCCTTGTTAAGGATCTCTTGCCATGAGCGTTTCGAGTATGTAGTAGAAGGTATTGAGTTTAAGGAATTGGTGATTGCCCCATATAGGCCAGACACCAGGCCTTTATATCGGCCTCAGATGCACAAGTATTATAGAATATGGGATAGCTAAAGTGGAGATTAGAAGGTCCCTAGGTTGGATTTAATACAGCAGATCAGGTGACGGTATTTCCAGTGATCTGTGATTAATTGTAATGCATTCGTAAGACATCAACAGTTTTAATATGCCCTTGGCATTTATGTGATGTAAAAGTGTTCCAAGTAGCCCAGTACAAAGGTTTATGCATTACGTAGACAGCTGAGTGGAACCAAAGCAAGCAGGTCATGTGTATGTATAAAATGGAGTATCCTGAACAGTTTGTGTGTCTGGAGCCATGCCTTAGCTGCAGCTAGCAACACCGGGCCATTGTCTTTTGGTAAGTGGTGAGGCAATAGGTAGCAAGGAAGTAAGGGGGGAGATGATTTGATAGGGGTCTCTATATGCAAATCCAGGTAGGGGTGGGTGCAGAAGACATTTGAGATAAGTAAGATAATTGAAAGGCTAAACTGTATGAGGTGATAAGGGAAAGATGTATCCACCTGATGGGGTATCCGCCTACAATTTGGAAGCTTTAAATCTGGGTTTACAGTACTCCCAAACATCAGTAGCGATGCAGTAAGCGCACAATACGTGGTTTTATTTAATTATTTATTTTACATTCTCTATCCCATCATTTCTCACTTTCTCCCACCCCACCCCAGCCTCACCGCTCCACTTCAATTACCTGCATGGGTCGCCACTGCCAAACATAAGAACAAATATACGGGTCACTATTTCTAAGTAGGGGTAGTGGCGCATGTAGCGGTAACATACTTAGGAGCATATGTATTAAAGAGTTGTGTCATGCAGCTGGGCACAAGAGCAATGCAACTCTTAAGTTAGAGTTTTCAAGCCATGCAAGGACACTTGGCATGGTTAAAACATCTAGAGCAATTCAACGCAAATTGAGGAGTTCCGCTACTCTGCCCCAGGGAGGCGTTCCATAGCTGAGGTGTTCCCTCGCACCACTCATTGTAGCGGATTCCTAGATTTACAATCACTGGTAGGTCTGGGAATGCTTCAAAACGCAATGCATCTCCAGCAGAGATGTACCGAGGACAAATTTCTTCATTTTTCATTTTTATTTCCCTATGTGTGCTGCATTTTGCAGCACATATAAAAGGAAAAGATGCCTCAGGGTATTGTTTTTGAGCAGGAAGGTGTTTCTTTCTTCACGAAAACAATCCTGCTTACAACGCAGACACCCTGGCTGCATTGGTGCTAGGCAGCACATTGTGCACCAACACTGGGAAAAGAATGAATGCGCTGCATAATGTACAGCGCATAGCTGCTGTTTCCCAGTCAAGCAGTGCAGCTCAGCAAGGTGGCTTGCTGCACTGTGTTATTTTTTAATAAATAGGACCCTTAGGATGTAGTTGTAACATGGTGCAACTTCCATTTTGATTGTCTGAACTCTTACACAGAAGGAAAGATTAAGGTGTTTCCATTTGATGAAGTCCTGTTTTGCTTGTCCGATCAGGGGAGGAAAGTTATCTTCCACCATATTAGACAGGCCTTGGTTAATGTTTCTTTCAAGGTAACAGAGACCTTTTGACACCCACTTCATGCCATCGCCATGTATGGAGGCACTTGTAGTAGAGCGGGACTTAGGAGAGCCTCAGATTGTGCCCAGTTTATTTTATACCCCAACAGCTGGGAGAATTTGTTTATAATAGTCATGACTTCTGTGATGGAGCTATTGGGTTGTGATATCAGTAAAAGAATGTGATTGGCATACTAGATTTCTTTTTTTCCCGCAAATGTGGATGATGTAAACTTCCTTGGGAGAACGAATGGACGCTGCCAGTGGTTCAAGGGCGAGGAGGAATGACAATGTTGAGAGAGGTCAGCCCTGCCTCATATCCCTATGAATCTGCTGTTTGCAGGATAGCTCTGGAATGCAGGTGGCGAAGGGCACAAACTAGATTGGCTGAGGAGACTTCCTAGAGGAGAAAAAGTGAGATTTTATGCTGTGGGCTCTTTGTTATTTCATTGGCTTCAAAAGGCTAAGATTGAGCAGCCTCATAAGCAAGGTTTGTAGAAAAGTACTTATGTCTTCGTTCTCCCTGTCTGCTAGTACACCATAAATTACAAAATGTTTCTTTGTGACCTGTTTTCCAAGTCAGTAATATTATGTTTTAGGAATTTAATATCACTGCCCCAGTCAGCAAGTGAGTCATATTGGTGTTCCACTTGATCTAGTTGTTGGTTGACTGTGTCAAGACGAGATTGGAAAATGGTGATGTCTGTTCTCATAGACTTGATTTCAGTGGCCAGAACCAAGATTTTCTTATCCATCGCCAAAATAGTAGGGCCAGTAGATTATATTTCTTTGATCTCGACTTCCATCTCTGAGGAGAAAGAAGAGGGAGTAGAGGATGAATTGAGAGTCTGAGTTAGTGCTATCTTGGGTTTGCTTATTGCTTCGGAAAAGAACAGTTGTCGGACTCTAGATTTGTGGGTTGTCATCAGACGGGGCATCCAACTGGTTGAATGTTAAGTGCCTTGTGCAGTGGCAGGGAAGTTGATGGGCCCAGTTTATCCAAACTTCCTCAGTTATTGCAGGTGACCTGGATGTTTTTTTAGTCGGCTCTGACTCGTAGCCAGAGGTTATCAGTTATTAAGTATTACCTCAGTGTTGTCAGGATGTGAAGTGTTATAGGACAGTATTTCCAATTTGAAAGATTCATTAAGTCCATACAGTATTAGGTTCCCATATTGGAAGAGAGAGGATCCGGGGAGCTTGGTCTCAGTGTGAAGTTCGTTCGTATTTCCAGTGACCTTTGCTCTTTTAAACAACAATCGATCCTAAGTGCAGGGCCTCGACTTGATCACAGCTGCCGAAGCACTATTGTGTGAAAGGTAGTGTTGTAGGAGAGTGACGACGTTCCACATTATAGAGGCCATCAGAGGATAGATGACACTGTAATTGCTTCCCAGTTACTCATTAAGGTTATTTGTATAGGTGTGTTTGAAATGACCAATTTGTTAGAGGGATATTATCAAACAATAAATAGACCAGGATGCCTGATTTTTTCACCGCCACCCCAGCACCAGCTAGTAGCGAAAGTAGTGAATTCTAAAATATTTTTGGGTAACAAACAGTTTAGGTGGAGGGTGTGTTGTTGCATACCAGGCCACAGGACAGTATACATTAATGTCTATGCAGGTTCTAGCCAGTTGTAGGAGCGCAGTATTTACAAGCCCCTTGTGCTGCCAGTGCATCACTTTTTATGATGCTCCGGCAGCACAGATTGCAGATCCATATATGCGAGGCCACGCAAAGCCACTTTTTGTGGCTTTTCATGGCCTCATAGATATGCTGTAAGGCAATGCAGCACAAGTCACTGCATTGCCTTACGCTACCTCAGGGAGGTGTTCCATGGGAATTGTGGTGAGAGTTCCCCCGCAACACCCATGGGTTTAAATGCATTTCCAGATTTACAAGGATCTGTAAAACCTGGGAATGCGTAACACTTTACACCTCCTCAGGTCAGATGTAATGAGGAGAAATATGTTTAGCTCTCCTCTTACAATGTGTGTTGCATTCTGAACACATGTCTGCAGCATACAAAGAAAGAGGAAAAATCCCACATGAATTGTTTTTGTGCAGGAAGATTTCCCTTCCTGCACAAAACAATCCTGCTAACAACGCAGGCACTCTTGCACCAGAGTGCATGGTTGCCTGCATTGGCGCTAGACCCTCTATTATGTGCCAGTGCCCGCTGAAACAACACCATAAATACAGTGCATTTTTGCCCTTTCAAATGGCATAGGGCACCACAGCAAAAACCCTTGCAGTGCTGCCTTCGCCAAATCATTGTACATGAGGTCCCCAGATTGCAAGTGGAATGTTCCAGTGATTGTACCAATGTGTGATGTCCTATGACAGACTCCCTCGTAAAGCCTATAAAGTGGAGCGGCAGGGTTTGAGGTGCCCTAAATGTTCTGTATCTGTGGATGCTGCAAGGTTAGTAGTTAACTGGTGTCCATGGCCCAGCTTGGTCTAAGTGTTGGCCTTCAGATTCAGATGTGAGTGAGGGCATGAGTGCTCTCACTTCAGGCCTCCGTGTGGATCCTTGTGGCAGTTGTGTGGCTCTTCAGGGTGTAGTAGCTCTTGTCGGTCTGCCAAAGATTGTGCAGATCCTCTTTGTGTGCACAATGGTGCAGGGCTGTCAGGGCTGCACTAGGCATGGGTTCAAATGAGGCTGCAATCGGGGACCACACTAGGCTGCATTTAGGGAAGTGGGCTTACAAATGAGATGTCTTGTTTTTACCTTGTTATCAGCAGCTGTGAAGCATTTGCTATGGGTGTGAAGTCTGGTTCTTTGTTCCAGTGTGATTCTGGATCACTGGGGCTCCTGATGGCCAGGCTGTTTGTGGAGTCGCATGGAATGGGGATGATGCAAATGTTACACCGTCGAAATGTTGGAGTGCGAGACACCTGTTTCAAGGCTACCAGGATCTGTGAAAATCAATAAACATCTCAATCCATGGGGAATCACCCAGTATATGATTCCTTGAAGTGGTTTATGCCTTCACCATAGTTGGACAAGATAGCTCCCGTCAGAGTGCGTCGGAGCTGTAACCGGGATCGGCCATTTTGGATGACTCATGGCTCCACTTCCTACTGTGGTAATCCTAATGTCCTCCCACTTCTAACAGTAAAATCCAGTTTTGTTCAGCCACTGTACCCACAATAAATCCAGAGAATGAAATCTGGTAGAACATAAGCAGGGGTTTCCAGTAACGAGACAGTGGCTACGCAAGAATTTGTTGACATCATTTCATGTGTGCCCCAAAGTGTTATATGTAAACTCAGCAGACCTCTCAAGCAGATATTAAAATTCAAGCAGGATTTGAAAGAGTAAGGTCAAAAAGAATTCTCACTGCCTCCACACAGCATACATTTAGGTCACTTATTCTCTTATCCTGGGGGCACGTCTCAACCTTTTTCACGCATATTCAAATGCTAATTACTAGGTGGCAGAAGTGGAACAGCAAATGCAAATGTATCGTCTAGGAATTTCAGGCAAGGAAATGGTAACTTTCTAAAAGCTTCTTTATCTTAAATTTTTATAAAAAATCGGTCTTTGCCGTTAAATTAGATTTTTATTGCAATTTTCTTTATTGAGTTTTAACAGGGCATGGCCGCATACCGCAGTATTGTTAATCAACAGGATCATCAGTAATATTTAGGAGGATGCCATTGAAACAAACAGTTTCCAATGTGTACAGACATCTACTGTTGCAAACAAATAGTCCAGTGTTAACAATGACTGCGAGTAATCGTTCTCAGACCATCCTGTTCGGTGCAAAAATCCCAGTAAACAATAAACTGTGTATGGGATCATCAGAGTCAAGAATCAAGAGGTAAGTATGGAATAACCGGACATGTGTGGACCTACCATGAAAGCCTCAAGTCTGTGTGGACCTGGCAGGGATTCTGTTTGGAACTATATTTGGAAAAGGTGAAGTGCTCCTATTCTTGTGAGGCAGGTTGTAAGTGGGAGGCCTTTGGACAGAAAGTTCACTAGGGCCCCAAGACACATACCCTTTTTTTAAAGTTATTTATTAGGATATCAGCCAGCCTTTCCATAGTCAAGCCATTTCATGGTCGGGCATGCTATTGTATAATTGAAGGAGGCGTTGGTTTCTTCCACAAGGCTAGCAAACGTCCCCAAGCAACCCACATCCTCTCCAACAAAGATCGGGTTTGTTCTGGAATTTTGTTTTGTTTTGTGGGTGTCTCTCATTCTCATTGAGTGATTAAACCTAGGTATGTCACGCTATAATTTCTTCAATTGATCCTCAGGAATCTCATCTCCAATTATAGAGGACCAAAAGTCCATAAGTCTCAGCCTGATCATTGGGGATGTATTACTTAAGAGATATTAAAGAAAGGACATGGAACCTTTGCCTTCCTTTACATGTTTTAAAAAGTTTTAAATTGGGGAGAGATCTCTTGGGGCGGCATTCCTCACAAATGAGTGGAGAACCCAATGCTTCAATTGCTCACAGTGACATCTCTCAGGGTTGGGGAGGCCAAAACTTTGTTGAGAGTTTCAGAAGTCAGAATGTCCCACCTGTTAAATAGGTTCAAAAAAGTAAGGCATCCACCCTTCCTCCAGTGATGAGAAGAGCCAGGCTTCAGCGTGGGGGAAAACGCCAGATTAATGTGAATCAGGGTAAATGGGGATGGTCATGTAGTCCAAGATGCAGCGCAATTCACAGCATCCCAGACTTTCAGGGCCATTGCTGTAGCCAGGCTGATGTATGCATTAGAGGGACGGTCAGCTTTGGGTTTCTACACTAAATCCTATATAAATCTGCTCACTACAGCCCAGTCCATATAGAGTCAATGTTTATCTGATTCCTTCACAGACCGTTCAGAGATCACTCTTAGCTGTGCAGCGTTATAGTAAGAAGAGAAGTCCGGGAGTGCCAACCCTCCTGCCTCCCTTGGCAACTGTAGTACTTTGTAGGAGAGTTGGGCTCTGTGATTCTGTCAAATAAAGTTGGTCACCAGGGAGCGGCTAGTCGTAAACAGTCCACTATCCACCTCAATTGAAAGGTCCAGAAACAGGCATAGAAACTGTGGCAGGACAGTTATTTTGAATGGTTGGATGTGGCCTATCCACAATAAATATATAGGATCCAATCTTTTAAGGTCTGTCTTTAGTTGATGTATAAGTGGGGTAAATTTGGCTTTATATAGGTCAGCTAGTTTAGGAGTTATTTTGATCTCCAGATATACAAGTTTTTTTTGGGGCCCAATGGAAGGGAATATTATGTGTCAGCTTCTCCGTCTTCAAAAGAGGGAAGAATAATACTGTCGCCGGCTACTTTCTCAAAGAGGATCTATTCTTCTTGTAAAGTTACTAAAGAGGTCTCAAGGGAAGTTAGGGAAAGTATGATATTGTCTGCCAAAAGTGACATTTTATGGTTAACGGACCCAAAAGGGTAGCCCTTGAATCTCATCCTCTTCTCTCTCCTTTGCTTCAAGGGGCTCAATACTGAGAGCAAATACCAGTGGTGAGAGGAGGCACCCTTGTCGGGTTCCGTGTTCCAATTTAAAGAGTACTGACCCCACCCCATTCACTATTACTCTTCAATGCAGATGGGCATAAATGGCCGGGATCATGTTAATAAATCATTTCCACATTCTGAACTTGTGGAGAGTGTGAAAATGGAAAGACCAATCACACATTTAGCACCAGAAGGGACTGCTGGTAAGCACTCTATTGTAGCCTTTTCCACCAAGTGGATTACTTTCCTCAAATTATCATGTGTCTGTCTCCCCTTAATAAATCCAGTTTGATCTGCATAGATCTAATCTGACATAATATCTTCTAATTGTGTTGCCAAAATGTTAGTGTATAATTTAGCATCCAACTTCAATATAGCAATGGGCCTGTATAAAGCTCATTGGTGGAGGTCTTTCCCAGGCTTTGGCAGTACGGACATAAGTGCTGCGCTTACCAAGGGAGGACTGCTCAAGAGGTGGCTATGTGGTTAAACAATTGAGTCAGGTGGGGCACCAAATCAGAGCTAAAAGTTACATAAAATTGTACAGTTAAGCCATCAGACCCGGGTAATTTATGATGTTTTGCAGCAGAAATAGCTGCTTGGACCTCCTTCTCACCAATTGGTCTGCCCAGAGTCTAATTTTGGTCATTCGTCACTCAGAGGAGAGATAGGTTACTGAGGTAGTGTTGTTGATCGATTATTTCAGATGGTTCAGCTGTGTATAATCGCTGATAAAATCTCAGAAAGCTGCAACTTTTTCAGCTTCTGATGTTTCCATTTCCCCACTCTCTAAATGGATGTGGCCTAAGTATTCCTTTTCATGTTTAACTCGCAATTGGCAAACCAGGAACGTTTCCACCTTATTACTTTGATCATAAGTCTCCACCCTGTTTGTGTAAATTGCATTTAGCTTGCCTCTCAGCACTGGGAATTTCCGTTGTTAGAGCAAGGAGGGGTTGTCTTTGTGGGCTCATTCTGCTTGTTGTAGTTCCTCCCCTACCGCTAACCACTCTCTGGTTTTTGTTTGGATATTGTAGCCAAAAATGAAATGCATTTTCCCCTAAGAATAGCTTTAAAGGCATCCCAGGTGTTAGAAAAGTCAGTGTCCTGTGGGTCAGTCATGTTAAAGTAGTCCCTGATAGTCTTCCGTAGTTCATCTCAAAAGAGACGGTCTCTTGCAAGAACATTAGGATAGAACCACCTGCAGTGTTTAGGCGTGGGAGGAGATTACACCAATGTCAGAACAACAGGGGCATGATCTGAGAGAGCTATTGGATGGATTACTGTAGACTGTTCTAAAGATTGGCTCATGAAACTGTGATCAATACGGAGGTATGTGTATTGGGAGTAGGAAAAGAAATTGTAGTCCCAAGCATCATGGTGTACAATCCTCCAAGCATCTTTGAGGCCGGAGGAGAAAATTGTTTGTTTCAGGGCTGTGGGGAAATTTCCGCTGATAGTGCAATGCAGATGGGTGCTATCTAGATACTGGTGCCATTGGAGGGTGAAGTCTCCCATCAGGAGTATATCCTCTTTGGCGAACACTCCCAAGAGGATGAGACAGGATTGTAGAAAGGCCCTCTGAGTCGTATTGGAAGCATAAACAGTAGCTACCATGCAGACACAACCTTCTATGATATCTTTCACCATCATAAGTCTCCCTTCTTTATCTGATTTACATACTGTGGGTTGGCATTTAATTGCCATATGAAAAAGAAGGGCTATCCTATTGTGTCTCAGGCTTGAAAGAGATTGTCCCTGTATCCCAGGTCCCCTCGCTCCCACACATATCAAAAAATATCCACTCACATAGGTCAAACAGGGAAAACAAACAAGAACAAACGGGAAGTCCATTCCCAAACTATAGTGCAAGTCAGTCATAACTCTCAATGATTTGGGCACGCAGGTCACACACCGATAGAGCATTCCATCCATGTGCAGCTATAAAACAAGGCATATTGGTAGCAAATTACATTACTTTTAGAAAAATGGGAAACTCTTTGCTCAGGAGGCCTATGTCAGTGTCAAGTACTCGACATTGACCTTTGAGGATGATCACCCGAGAAGTCCGCTCTCCGGGGTTAATAGGCTGAATAGTGTTGCCGCTTCTGGCATAGCTGTGAAGTGGTATGATTTGTTTTGGAATTCAAATGCGTGGCCAAAGGTGAAGGTCCATCTGTATTTGACGTGATCTGTGCGTAGTTTTTCAGTGACCAGATGGAACTGGAGTCACCTGGCAAGAGTAGATGTCACAATGCCTTGAAATAGAGTGTTGCTCCTTGGAAGGAGACAGAGTCCTTTTCCCTCATAGCTTGAAGGTTCACTTATTTCACCTTGAAAGAGTATAAATTGGCTGAGACATCTCGGGGTCACTTACCTTTGCTGAATATGGGTGGGCTCACTCGGTCATCTCGATCGAGTTTGACCTTGACCTGAAAGTCCATAAGAAGCTAAGAAAACAATCCCACCAAAAATGCTTCCAGGTCAGGGCCTTTCGCTCTCTCCTCCAGATTATGATAGCAAATGTTGTCCCTTCTGGAGTGATTTTCCAGGTCTTTGCATTTGAAGAGTGTGGCTTGCATCTGTTCTTGGAGTTGCGCAGAAGAGCCTTAAAGTCATTCAATCCGTTGTTGTAAAGACTGGCACTTAGTTTACAAGTCCTGGGTGCATTTTCCCATGAGTCTACATCTTGTTGTAGTCTCAAGAGTAATCCTGGGCAAAGCACTACGCTAGGCTCGCGTAGTTTAGAAGTTTCCGCTACTTCGCACTACGCAAAATGCACGTAGCAAAGTGCAAACGCGCGTAGCGTTGTGCCGTAGTCATTTTTTGCTTGCTCGCGGTCCTCAACGTCAAGTTGGCGACCACGAGCAAGCAAAATGACGTCCTGGTGGGACTTTTTCCTCATTCGCAATCAGCAACATCAAGTTGTCGATCGCGAGTATGGAAAATAAAGCTCCCAGTGAGATTCTCAACGCGGGGAGGTCAGGTTTCTCATTGCGAGTGGTCGCGTATGCTTGCCATCGCTCGCGATGAGAAACTACCAGTTCGCGTTGAGAAAGTTGCCACTCGAGTAAAAATCTACTTGAGCGGCAGAAAACTACAGCTCGCACTGTGCAAGATGCCGTTTTCAATGATTGCACAGTGCCAGATGCTTGTCCGCACCGTGCAATCATTGAAAACTGAATCTTGCACAGTGCGAACAGGCTACTACGCAGTTCGCATAGTGCTACGCGTAGCTCACGTAGTGCGAAGTGCACTTTGAGTAGCTTCGCGTAGCGCTACTTCACGAACTACGCCCAGCCCTACTCAAGAGCCTGGTGTTAAGATCAACACAAAGAGTGTCCAGGGAGACGGACATGTCTGCTTTCAATTCCTATCTCAGTTCTTTCTTGAAGTCCTGTAACAAGGACAAGAGGTCTTCCTTGGAGAGTGCCATGGTGCTGTCTCCTGGAGAGGGAGAGGGCGCTTCCCTAGGTTCTGTTGGTTGGAAGTAGCTGGATACTCTATTCTGCTTAGTTTTTTTGGAGGCATGTAGGCTGCTACCAGAGGCCCAGTTGAGCGGGTGGGAGAAGAGAGTGATTAAGAGCATTTCCTAGTGGGCTACCGGAGATCAACCAGCTCCCATGCCAACACCCAGATGACTAGAAAAACAACACACCTGCCTATGCTGAGCAGTTATTTTCTAAACAATAATTAGTACAATGTGCATGAAAAATAAGCATGAACACTTGCTTTAGGAATTGCAACATTTGTTTTAATCCTTTGCAGACTATTTTGTTTTTTAGTCTTTCTTTGTTTTTTAAGGCATGAGAATACAAAACATTGTGAAGAGAAATACTATATATTTACATACAAACAAGAAAAAATCATAAATAAACTTTGGTATGTACATCAATCACTCAAACTCACATTCAACACATTCTTGGCCATCCAATCATACAAAAACACATTCACACTGGTCCCATTGTCATAACACAGTTGTGAAAATGCAAGAAAAAATAGCATTTGCTAATTTCAAAACGTTAGTCACAATTCTGTCAGATAAGTTAAAGATGGATGGAAGGTCTAACTCTTGTAGAACCGGGACCGTGTCCTCATTTCCCATGGTTGGACGGGACGTGACCGACCTCTGGGCTTCTGGGGGCCTTGTCCTAAAAAAGGTGCCTGGTTTTGTTGTTGTCGTTGTCCCTGATCTTGTGGATTGTTTTGCCTATTTTGATAGGATCTATTGGTATTGTTAGAATCACTTCCCGAAGAAGATGTATCTGAAAAAGACACGAATTTGCGTCGGGATCGACCTTGGTTATCCTGGAGAAACCTCCTTGACTCAGGGTTGGAATAAAAGTCTTTTCTCAAGTAGGGGTATACGGACTCCAAAGAGAAATTTTTCTTGTCCAGCTCAAATTTATTGTTTTTTTGGGCAACCGTGAAGTCCTTAAATTCGCCGATTTCTTTTTCCACCTTTTCCAGGAGTCCTTTAGAATCAGTTATGAGTTGATTGTCTTGAATCTCTTTCTCAAGTGCTGCGATTTCTTCAAGTTCTTTAACTGAAATTCTGTGTGCGGTTTCAATAGTAAGGACCATCAGGTCCCTACTGCACTTTGTTTCAACTCCACTGAATCCTTTTTTGTATTCAGGGTCGTCCGTGAATACGACCGGGATGTTACGAATTTGAAGTCCTGCGGGAATCGTGCCTGATTTTAAATGCTGGAGTAAAAAATGTCCATGGAGATCCGTCCTGATTTGTTTTTTACGTAACCGTATAAGTTTTTCAGATTCGTTGACAGTATTAGCCGCAACGCTGAGGGTTGCAGAAGCAAAGGGAGGCGGATCTCTGATCAGGTTTTGAATATGTTCCTCTGTATATGCTACCGTGTCCTGTTCAGCCATACCCACACTGAACACACGTGCAAGGAAAAACAAAAATTAGGTAAAGTGTGTGCACAATAATAATAGTGCAAGAAAAGGAAAAAGAGAAATTCTAGAGAAACTACACCCCACACCACAAACACTAAATGTAATAACAGAACACCAGGATTAGTCCTGTGGCAGCTCCTTCTCTGCCCACCAGAACCTAGGTCGAGACGTTGATCTCTCAGGTTTTGGTGTAGTGATTATTGCTCTCCTCTTCTTTTTTAGTAATACTGTGGTCCTGAAGAGAACCCTAGGAACGATAGGGTTCGAAACGCGTCGACCTGACCCGGTCCCGTGTCATTATTATTTACAAGGATATGTCATTGGATTGAAAGATCATTTTTTGGAAAGAACTGAAAAAATTGTGACTAACGTTTTGAAATTAGCAAATGCTATTTTTTCTTGCATTTTCACAACTGTGTTATGACAATGGGACCAGTGTGAATGTGTTTTTGTATGATTGGATGGCCAAGAATGTGTTGAATGTGAGTTTGAGTGATTGATGTACATACCAAAGTTTATTTATGATTTTTTCTTGTTTGTATGTAAATATATAGTATTTCTCTTCACAATGTTTTGTATTCTCATGCCTTAAAAAACAAAGAAAGACTAAAAAACAAAATAGTCTGCAAAGGATTAAAACAAATGTTGCAATTCCTAAAGCAAGTGTTCATGCTTATTTTTCATGCACATTGTACTAATTATTGTTTAGAAAATAACTGCTCAGCATAGGCAGGTGTGTTGTTTTTCTAGTTACTATTGGCTCAGCCTTGCTGAGTGTCGAGTCAAGACCCTCTTCTGTTATTTAAACACCCAGATGACGGCGCCCTCACAAGAAGTCAGGTCTCTAGTAGTATCCCAAGCACTTCAGAGCACAGGGCCCAGTTCCTGAGAAAGCCCCTCAAATCTAGGCCTCTACATCAAATGGATGTGCAGTAGTAGCAGATCTCTTCACTTTTCAATTTGGGGGGCTCTCAACTCTGGACTCCAGGTTCCCTTATCGCTGCTACACCCTTGGGTACCCACCAGGCAACTCACTGTCACTTCAGAGGTGAAGTTAGTAATCCCTGTGGTAATGATTCTCAATCCTCAGTTTAGGCCATGCCTTGTGTAGTCTGTGGCTGTGCCCAGCAACTATAGTGGTCCCTCTGACATCTAGTATGGGGCTGAAAAGGAGGTGGCATGTCTGGCAGCAACTCAGAGGGAAGCTTCAGGAGGCCCGACCTCACAGGTCTCTCTTGGCTCAAGCACTTAACCCTATTGCCCCCATCTTAAAGTCTCTGGACTGCGCTGGGGATAAAAAAAAGTGGTGCATGCCGAGCCCCAGGGACACCATGCATCTGGATTGTAGTGGGGCCAATGGAGTGGAAGGGGGTTTAAGGCTGATAGCATGCCATAGCATCCCTACTCACCGGCAGCATGGTGTTCAAGGTAATGGCACCCGCTGCCCTCCCCCATCCTCCCCAGAGGTAGCAGCCCTCAGGGATGTCACGCTATCCTCTTCAAACTTGAGGCATGTGAATTATGGCCAGTTAATCCATCTGGGTCTCCTGTTGCCTCAATATTGCGCTGGAATGCAGCAGAGCTCAGGCAGTTTATTGCCACTGTTGGTTGGCCACTCCTCTCTTGAATTTGATTGATAATGACTATTAAAAATAGTTGTTTAATTATTTTTCTGGCTGGTCCTATATCCAAGATACAGCATTACAATTTTGATCTGCCATCCTAAGAACATGATAGTATTAAATATCTACATATCCTACTTTTCCATACCACGCACCCTGCCTTGTGGACGACATGGCCTGCATATGGGTAACCTATTCATATTTAAAAGGGAATCTTTTACTTTTCAAAAGGGTTTATTCTGGCACGACGAGCTGCAGTATTTAAACGCAGGCTTCAATGGTAGGCTTGAAGCTATTTTAGTAGTTGGCATAATAGATGCTGCCGCCCATTAGAGGCATTTAACTTCCATGCCCTTGTTACATCTTGACCCATATACTAGGGACACGTATGTAAGTTAAATATTAAATGTAGGATTATGCCAATTCTACCAAGTTAAAGAGGGAGCATAGGCACTTCATCACTGGTTAGCAAGGTGAACATGCACAGAGTCCTAAAGCCAGCAAATCTATAGGGTCCATTAAAAAGAGAAAAATATGTAGTGACCACACAGAAAAGGCAGATTTTGTACAAATATGTTAGGGTGCATTTATGCAAAGCATTACTCACATAGACCGTGTTTTATCAGGGTTTGTTATGTTATGTTATATAATTTGTAGCGCACCTAGCTGTCCAACAAAGGGGCGTCCCAGCGCTAAACACAGACATCAAAAGGAATACCGGCGGAGACAACGTCTCAATCCATTAATTAGAGAACAGATGTGTTTATAATCTTATGAAAAGCTATATGATCATGAATGCATCTAATGTTCACCGGGAGGGTGTTCCAAAGTTTAGGAGCAAAGGCTCGAAAAGAACATGCTTAACCCACCATAGGTGCTGATTAAAGGAGAGCAAGAGGCGGGACGACGTGTACGGTGCAAGAAGATCTGCAAGGATTTCTGGGGATTGGGCATTGAGAATCCAGTGAGTACTACACAGAGTTTTAAAAGAAACACGCTTTTCCACAGGGAGCCAATGGAGTCTATCAATTAAATCTATCTCTCTTTCCAGATAGGGGAGGGTAGGGATAGGACTGATCTGGTGGGCGGCCTAAGACAAATGGAGGGTAAATCCTTTTACTGTTTTGAGACTCCTCCCAGACAGGAATTGATGAGAATTGCGTGCAGCATCCAATCAGGATCCCCTAGTGATGCTGCTCCACCTAAGAGGTTTAAAGCCATCATGGATACAATGATTGACCAGATAGGTAATATGGTTTCTCTCTCCTTCCATGAAAGTCATGTTCCTAATGACTGGAAAAGGGCCAAGGTCATTCCCTTGAAAAAGAAAGCTAATCTGCCCATATCTCAACTTGAGAATCTCCGACCCATCTCGCTCCTGCCATTCTGTATGAAGGAAGTGGAGAAAACAGCCAATATCCAACTTATGAAATTTCTGGAAGATGGCTGTCATCTCCATCCTTCTCAATCCGGTTTGAGGGCCAGGCATTCAACAGAAACTGCCCTCCTTTATTCCACGGAAATTCTCCGGCAAAAAGTGGATGAGGGTCAGACAGCGGCTCTGATATTATTAGACCGGAGTGCGGCCTTTGACACCGTGTCGCACCCCACGCTACTGACGCATCTCACCTAAATCGGAGTGGGAGGAGCGGCTCTGAAATGGCTCTGCTCATTCTTAAAGGACAGAAGTTTCCAAGTGCATTTTCCCCCACATAAATCTACGCCTAGGTGGTTAAGGCAGGGGGTGACGCAGGGCCCAAACCTGAGCCCCACGTTGTTAAATCTTTATATGGAGCCCCTGGCGCGTATTGTGGAATCTTATGGGGTGGAGATTGTGTCATACGCCAATGAAACACAATTTGTGATCACCCTTTCCCAAGACCAGACTGAGGCTGCTGCCAACTTCTCCTCTTGTCTCTCGGCATTAGCTAGATGGATGAATGACAACTGCCTGCTTCTTAATGGGTTTAAAACAGAGCTACTAGTTATCGGAAGATCTTCCTCGATCTGGTGGCCAGCATGGTGGCCCCCCGAGCTCGGATCTATACCTATTCCCTCACCCTTTATGAAGAACTTGGGCGTCCTTCTAGACTCCAATCTCTCTTTTGAGCAGCACATTGGCAGATTGGCAGGTACATGTTATGGCATCCTGAAGACCATACAGAAAGTTTTGGATCTTCTTCCTATCAATACAAGGAAAACGCTGGTGCACGCCCTAGTCACTCCTCACTTAGACTATGGGAATTCCTTGCTTGTTGGTCTGAATGTGAAAATGGTCCAACAGCTTCAGCGTGTCCAAAATGCAGCTGCACGACTTGTCCTGAACGTACCCAGAAGGACAGCAGGAAGGCGAGCTTTGACAACTCTTCATTGACTCCCTATACGCAAGCGCATTCTATTTAAGGCGCTGTGCATGGCTCATCGCATTGCACAAGGTAAAGGTCCTGCTTACCTTCAAAAGCTCCTGGTAATTCATTGCCCTAAGCGTAACCTGAGATCGGTTGGTAGTATGCAGTTTGTGGTACCTCACATCTATAAAGCATGCATGGGAGGGCGCTCCTTCAGATACCTAGCCTGTAAACGTTGGAATGAACTCCCAGTGGAACTCCGCATGGAGCCGTCCGAAGCAAGGTTACGCCTAATCCTTAAAACGCACCTCTTTCCGAAGGATTAACCTTGGAGTGCTGCTTTTATTTCCCCCCTCATTAGCTCCTCTCCTCTTCATTTGCTTGCTCCTGTGGACTGTATTCATAGCGCGGGGACACACTGTTATAGTGTAACCATGCGCTTTAAAAATGTTTTATTATAATTATTATTATTATTATTATTATTATTATTATTATTATTATTATTATTATTATTATTATTATTATTATTATTAATAATAATAATGAATTATGAAATATGGCAAGTCCTGGGGAGCCCAAACAACAGTTGGGTTGCCACATTCTGTATTCTCCTTAGGCATTGTGTATCTGCTCTATTAACTCCCAGATATAGAGTACTAGCATAGTTCAGCCTAGACAAAATGGTAGCCTGGATGAAGACCTGCTAAATTTTGGGCTCAAAAAAGCCTAACAGAGGTTTAAAACCTAGCAGGAGTCCAAAGCAAACACCGGCTACAGCCTTTGTTTGTGGCTGGAAAGAAAGGGCCGAATCAAACCAGACACCCAAATAATTAACTGTTTGCTTAGGTGAGAGTGGAGAACCAAGATCCGACGGCCACCATTGCTCACTCCACAAATGCGTGTTTTTTACCACCAGCAAGATTTCTGATTTGGTGGAGTTAAGTTGGAGGCAATTTGATGTCATCCAGTTCGCGACCTCTGTTAAATCTTCCCTAAACTTAGCAGCATCCAGAGTGGGGTTCTTAGACATAGCGATCACTAACTGTGTGTTGTCTGCGTAAGAGACAACAGCCAAGCCCCTATCTTTTGCCCATGTTGCCAAGGTCCAGATATAAATGTTAAAAAGTGTCGGACTCAGGGCAGAGGCCTGTGGAACACCCTGGTGGACACTGTGTGTCTGAGAGCAAAAAGGGGGGGCGACCACTTGAAAAGATCTTTCCGAAAGGAATAAGGAAAGCCACCCCAGGGCAGTGCCACTGATGCCAATGTCCATGCTCCATGAAAAAACTGACAGTACTATAGAAATATTCAGGTTTAGTGAATACATTGAGAGTCTTGAACTGAAAACAAAGAATTTTGTGTAGACCCATGAAAACTTCAGGTTAAACACTCAAGTACAGGCAATTACATTTGATGATACAGTGGTCTTTCTAAAAGCAAACATGCTTGTAAAGGGTCTGATTATGAATTAAGTAGAGTGGAATTAAATCATGAAAATCCTCACTGCCTGATTTCAAGTAGCTAAGTACATGCACACCCATTATTTTTTTTGTAGGAGAAACTGATTTGATGTTTCTAGTGGGGGTTTGCATGGTGCTTTGACTGCAGCAGAAGGATATCCTAAATCACAGTTTGTTTCCTAGTGGAGGAGCATCTGCTTTCCTCCCCAGCTCCAGTCAACCCCCTCCCTCACTCCCATCATATCAAGAGGCCTCTGCATAGATGTACTACCTGCTCAGAGCAGGTCATAAAAGATTGCAGTAAAATTGCATGGAATGGCAGATTCAGTGTGGTTTTATGAACATAACGATCAGTCCCATACAATAATACCGCATTACATGGGATCTTCCTAGTGCTTGCACAGTACTGAGGCAGAATTACTGCTCTGTAATGATAAGACTGCTTTACTTCAACTTGGATTCAGGACCGAAGAATTTAGTAAAATTCAGACACTAGAAAAATATTTGTGAGGTAATGTGGTTATGAGAGGGAAGCAATTTGCATTTAAGCCAGCACAACACAATTCTGAAATAGAAAGAGCATAAGCGCAGTGCTCTATCATTGAAGCCGGGGACTGTAGGTGTTTCTCCACCCAGTCATAAATCATAATCCAGGAGATAAAAACACAATATTTCAATACTTTTTTAGGATATACAATTGGTGTGACCTCACACCTGTAGCCCTACTTATCTGATGCCAAAGAGCTGAAGGGCACATCCATGCACACAACCAGTCGGAAACCCCTCTGAACTCTCCCCAGAAAACCCCCCCTTTCACCTTTCCTATCTTACTTGGTCGACAGAGGAAGAGACTCCCATGCAACAAATGAAGGAGATGACCGTCTTTTGCAAGGTGTATGTCAAATGTTTGCTCTATCTGTTTTGCTATTTGCATAACTCTGTTCAGTTTACCCCTGCTAGCTAGTAGTAAAGTGCCTGTGCTCCCCTTTTTACATGGTTGAATTGGTATACTAGCACTTGGTATATTTAACTTACCTATAAGTCCCTAGTATATGGTACTGGGTGCACCAGTGCTTGTAAGTTAAATGTGTTTAGTGGTTTTCACCACCTATTGTGCCATCTACTATAGTGGCAGTCTATACATGGCTTCAGGCCTACCATTGTAGCTCAACTGAAGCAGTGAGAAAACTGCAATGTGATCTATCAAAAAAACCTTTTGACAGTCCAACACGCTCCTTTGACATATTGATAAGTCATCCCCACAAAGGGCTTATAGCAATAAGCCAAAGTGCATGGTATTTAAATGCAGAACATGTAGAAGTGTAAGGTAAACATGCCCATACAGCAACTAGCACCCGAAAGCTGTTGTCACTGTAGGATGTCTTGTTGGCCTTTAGCGAAACACCAGGGAAGCAATATTTAATATTAATTCTGCTATCTCAGGTTAGGGCCCAACTAGCAGTGTGATAAACACTATATTAAAAACCTGATTCAATGGCGAAGTTGGATTTCTAATAAATATTAGGGGACATGCACTTTTAGAAAGCTACCCTGTCTAAAGCTTTTGGAGGTTAATTGGCATTAGACACCAGATGCAGCTCTCTGGGTGATCAAGCTTTGAATTAGGTGTGAAACAGCTCCAGCAGCAGGCATAAATGCCTGGGTGTGGGGAGGTATTTTTGTTCCTCCGGCAGGATGACCAGTTGGGCAGTGCCCAAGAACTTAACTTTAAATTTGCATCCCCTGTCACAGGCCGATGGCAGGAGACACCTGGAGAAGCCTCTTCTTTTGATCCCATAGTCTGTGCAAGGGGATGAAGGGTTTCACCATCTTACATTTGGCAGAGAGTGGCACTGTGATATTGTTTGCAGTAGGGCACACAGGGAATGCTGCACCATTGAGGAGGTTAATAACTAAGAATTTGTACCCCATTGGTTATGGTCATCACCACCAGGAAGCAGGCGCCAGGCATACATGTGGCATCCCCAGTACTCTCCTCAGAACACTGCTGGGCTTGAGGAAGATTAGACCAGGATTGAACTTTCTGAGACCTGAGAGGAGCCCTGAAAGACTGGGTCTGCTCTCTCATGTCCCCAAGGGTCATAAGGCTGACCACTTGTACAAGCTATAGGGAAACAGTATGTTTCAAGAGGCCTTTTTCAGGAACTTCCTAACTTACCAGTTCCAACCAGACCTATCTGGTGGATTTTGATAGAGTGAGTCCTGACCCCAAAGTGCCGTTCTTCAGGTCCAGAAGCCCCTTGCTGTGTATTGCTGGACTTCTCCTACCACCCCTGAAAACGTAGGACTTAAAAGCTTTTTGACTCCAAAGACCTCCGGAGGACCGAAACAAACCTGCTAAGTCAATATGACCACGATGCGTTGCTGATGATTAAGATCCAGGTTTCTCCCTCTCATAGATTTTGTGCAACAGCAAATCCTCTGCAGCAGGAATTCATGTAAACAGTATCCAGCCTCGTAGAGCCCGCTTTATCTACAGCCTGCAGTTTGCCCTGCTGGAGGAATTTGAGCTTCAAAAAAGTGACTACGCGTTAATAAAAAAAACTTTGACTGGGTAAAGGCCCCAATTTATCTAGTTGGAAAAGGACTTTTCTTGGGTGTGACATTCAAATTTCTACTGCTCAGATCTTTTCCATTAAAAACCAATGGCTTCTACAGTACCACATCCAAAACAGAGCCCTACTTGACTACAGCCTGCTGCCCCACCCCACTGAAGATTTAGGACTTGGTTTCTGCATCTGGACCACGCACTGTGCAATTGGCCTCAAATCTCCCCTGGGTCCTGGTCAACCGTAACCAGTTGACAGCAGTTGGTGCTTTGCACATTTTGGAACTATTTTTTGTTTAAACTTATAAATTCATATCCCTGGTTCCCTTTAATAGATTTATGCAGCACATGTTGATAGAGGAAAATGGTTCCGAAGATTTTCTTTGTGCAGAAAGGTCCCCCTTACCGATACCGACTGGTATTTAGGCATTTGAGATGTAGGAGGCCAAATGTAAGGATTTAGTAAATATGAATCGGAAAATACAGATTCATCATTACCCAATTCAAAATTACCGAATCTGTATTTACCGATTCGGTATTTACCGAATTGGTAAATAAGAAATGAGAAAAGATATGTAGGTAAAATAAGAAATACAGAATTTCATGAAATTCAGTATTTAAGAGTCGGTAATTAACACCAACTGGAAGCAGGTGGTAATCAGCCACATGGTATATAGCAATCCCAAAATGCAACAGTGTGATCACTATGGCGGCTTTCTGCGTCATTGCCAGGCGGCTATGGCTACAGGCAGCAAGAGAGAGGATCTGGAGACAGGAGGAGCAAGTCTACAGACAGCGGATCACACTCTTCCAACTTACTGAGGCAGAGATCCATGAGAGGTACAGGCTACACCCCACACCATCCTGGATTTGATAAGGGACCTGCATCCACTCCTGGAGCACCCAACACCAGGGGCGCACGCCATACCACCACATGTGCAGGTGCTCTGTTGCCTACATCTCCTTGCATCTGGCAGTTACCAGGGGGTGATAGCTGAGTTAGGCGGGGTGTCACAGAGTTGCCTGTCCCGTTTCTTCAGAAAGTTCCTGGATGCTATGGTGCAGAGAATGCACCACTACATCAGCTTCCCAAGCACACAGGCAGAACCTCAGAAAACCAAGACAGACTTTTATCAGATGGCACAGTTCCCGCACGTCATGGGCTGTATTGATGGGACACACATTCCAATCTGCCCTCCTGCAGCCACTGAGTACATCTACAGGAACAGAAAGTCCACACACTCAATAAATGTGCAGGTAATCTGCGACGCTAGCAACATAATCACTGACATTGTGGCCAAATTTCCTGGGAGCACCCACGACTCGTACATATTCCAGAACAGTGAGATCTACACACGCCTGGCTGCTGGAGATTTTGGGGAAGGATACCTGCTAGGTAAATCACTGTGACACACCCTGATGGATACTGCAGCTGAATGTGTTCTTTTGTATGTAACTAATGGCACTCTCTTTCCCACCTAGGCGATAGCGCTTATGCTCTGCGGTCCTTTGTCCTCACTCCCTACCTGAACTCATCAACCCGGAGTGAGAGACATTACAATGTGGCACACAAATCAACATGCAACGTTGTGGAGCGCACCTTTGGACTTTTGAAAAGCAGGTTCTGCTGCCTCCACAAAAGCGGATGTGCACTTCAGTACACACCCATCATCTGTTGTAAAATCATTGCAACCTGTGCTATGCTGCACAACCTTGCCACAAAGAAAGGCACAGAAGTTGAAATAACTTATCATGAGGACATTGATGATGGACCTGAACACCCAGAGCCCTACGCAGTAGGAGTAGCACCAGCAACAGATGGGAGACTAAGACGGGCAGAGATCAAACGCAACTATTTTTAAGTAAGTAAGGAGACACAGCCAGGCGTTGCATGTGCATGACGTAGTTTAATAACTGGGCACTACGACAATTAACAAATGGCACACCATGCCAATCCAATTGCTGACAACCTTAAGAGGTAGTCATGGGTTACTATCCCAAAAATTTGTTCAGTAAGGTGTGGGCAGCATTAATGTCTGCGCTCCACGGACAACAGTGCTTAATGCCTGCAGCTGGCTATCCTGACTGGATGTTGAGCCAGGGCCGGCAGCATGCCGCCTGCTGCTCCTCCGGATGTCAGGAACAGGTGGGGTATTGCTGCTCCTGCTGGTGGTCTCTTCATTCTCCCCCACCTAGAGCACCTGCGTTGGCTGACTGGGTGGTCAGCAGCAGTTCCATTGTGGATGCCACCTTCCCCATCCCCCTGTAGACATCAGTGCAGCAGTGTATGAGCCCCTCCTGCATTGCACAGAGCGCCCGCAGAGCAGGGAATTGGCAGTTGCCAGATGGCTCACCGCCTTGGTGTGCGGCTGCATGTACTGCCTCTCCCTGCGCCTTCTTGCCCTGTCCTCATCCAGTTTGTTGCAGAGTGCCATCATGCCCTCCGCCATGGAGCTGATGCCCCGGTCAATACTGCCCATGTTTTGGTTTAAGTGCCACATTTGTCTTTGCACTGATTGTATGGCCTTCCCTGCCGAGTTGTGCTGCTCTCCCGGACCCTACGGCGTCTCACACCTGTGTGCACACCCTCGGAGGTGGACTGCAGCCCAGAATTGGTTTCCTCCAGGGGAGCGTTGGCATGTCACCCTCCCTTGTGTCATCAGAAGACGACTCCATGACATGGAGAGTGGGTACAGCATGCCTCTTGGGCCTTACCACTACCAATGAAATTGAAGCTGGTGAGGCTGACTGTCCTTGTGAGTCCTGCTGTGGTGATTCAATCGAAACAACACCACTGGGTTTGGGCTCCCAACAGTCAGGCCAAGCCTCTATAACAAGTCAACTTACCATATGCCAATACTGCTTTCTATTTTGGCTCCTTTTTTGAGAGCGGTTATACCGAATATACATCAATATAACGTTTAGTCTTCTTGTTCTGTCTGAAATCAATCTTTCTTTTTATTTTATTTTCACACATCAAAAATTAGACATTTTATTTATCTTCATTTAGTCATTCTAAACAATGTCACTAACACTTATATTTGACCCACACAACTATTAATACTCATATTCTCAGTCTCCCATTTTTCTCACATACCACATTCAAACTATCTTTACATACATTCATTCATCAAACCACAGATACACACTTTAAATATTTCTTATTTTTCAATTTTAAATCCCTATTTACAACTAACAGCCGTAGTCCACAATTCCAATAATTCTAATCAATTTACACTATTCGATACATCATTAGCAAAGTCTTATGGCTGATATCATGAAATTGGTCAATAGAAAGCAATATTGGCATATGGTAAGTTGACTTGTGGTGATCCAATCAACAGTGGCGATGCTGGCTCGGCTGCTGTGGCTGGCTCTGGTGGTGGAGCTGCCTGTGGTGTTGGTGCGGGTGGTGGTTCAGTGCTGTGGCCAGCACTCGTGCAGGCATCCTCAGTCCTTCCCTTACGGGGTGCCCTGCTCTCCTTCTCCTGCGCTCTCCTGCGCAATGACTTTCCTGTGGACAAATATGGACATTAGCTCAGTGGTCCAGCAACCCTGTATTTCAGTATTAAAATACTATCCTGTCACACTATCTCAATGTCCTCTACTGCCTCTGACTGATGTGTGTGGCATGCCTTGTTGTTTTGTGTGATGAAACCCTTGGGTGAACGTGCGCTGTATAAATTCTTAATAAGATAAGATAAGACTGTCATGACGGGTGTTTCAATGACTACATCTCCCATGATGCATTGCTGGTGTATACCAAAACCTGTACTGGAATGTGAGTCACACAGCCACATTGGGGAAGGGGGACAGGGAAGGGGGAGGATTGCTGGGCATGCTCCTTGCCTTGTTTTGTGGCAGCTCTAGCTGAGCTGTCTGCATCCCCGATCCCAAACACACTCTCGGGCTCCGGGGTTGACTCCACCAGCTGCTCCAGGTCAGTGAGGGCAAGTGCCCTCCTCCTTCCTCCCCCTGTGACACTGGCCTCTTTCCTCTGTGCAGCCAGCTTCTTCTTACTAATGATCCTGAGGTCATACCATCTTTTTTTTAAATCATCTGTCTCTCTCGGGTGCACCCCTATGGCGTTCACCTTCGCCTGGATTGCCAGCCAGGTCTTCCTCTACACAGCCTCTGCTACCTGCAGGGGCTGTTTCCCAAAAAGCTGGGTGTGGTGTTTCACTACCTCCTCCACAAGTACCTGAAGCTCACTTGTACTGAACTTCAACTTTCTTTTTCTGTCTGCTCCTTCCCTCTGTGATTCTTGGGATGCCATCCTGCAGTTCTTCTCAGCACAGTTCAGCCAGTGGCTCAGTTGCTCACAGCTCTCCAGAAGGTTCTGAATGTCTGCACCTGCATGGGCGTTGCCACTATATGGTTGTGGGGTGGGGTGGATGCACATGATTGGTTCAATACTCAATTGCTTGAATTTTGAATCTCCGATTCGGTATTTACCGATTTGGTAAATACTATTTCGGTAAATACCGATTCGGAAAAATGTTCTGAATTTTTCCGAATCGGTATATGTTACCGAATTTTTTGCTACATCTCATTTACCGATTCCGGAATACCGAATCGGTAAAATTTAGTATTTAGGAATCAGTAAAATATATTTGTGTGATGTATATTAACTTTTGGGAATGTAATGTGTTTTGGGGTGCGGTTTTAAATTTGCTTTTCAGGTTTTGTCTACAGCCGTGTCTCTTAATGCCATTGGTACTGTCCATTTTCTTTTTTAAAGGAAATCGATTTTGGTTTATAATAAATAAATGCTTTTTACTTTAATTTCCTTTTTTTGGGGGATTTCCTGAAGCATTTATATTTGTATCCTACAAACTTTGGACTGCTTTGAGGGATCTCTATTGGATTTGTTTTATTTTTGCATTTGGGGGGAGGGGGCTTTTTGACAATATTTTTCCTATTTTTGTTAGATTACTATTTTTGACTAGTTCGATGCAGAAGAAATTCTGCAACTAGATAACAGTAAGTTCCATTTATTTTATTCATTTTGGGTAGGAAATGTAATGTTTTATTGTTTATATTAATATTATGTGATTGTTATGTGTAATTGTGTAGCTTATGTGAGTAATTCATTTATGTAATGGAATGAATTTGTTTTCAGTTACTTGGTTTGTGATGGTTAGGTTTTTTATTTAAGTGTGTTATATGCAATGCTATCTCAGTCTTCATTAACATTGGCATTTTATTACATTTTTTGACTGATGTAATACTGTAATATGTTTATTATTAAAAAAACTAAGTATTTATTACGTTGGTTTAGAATTTGGTATAATCTTTTTGAACAGTAGTAGATTAATATTTATTTTATAATATGCATTTGGCTATTATTTCTGTTAATAATGGGGGTTTCTAGTTGGCAGTGGTATACACCCTCTCCATGTAGGGACCCTTCCTTCTAGTCAGGGTAAGGGAGTTACACAACCAAGTTAAACTCTGCTCTCTTCCGTGGTAGCTTGGCATGAGCAGTCAGGCTTACTTCAGAGGCAATCTGTAAAGCATTTGTACATAAACACAGTAACACGGTGAAAACACTACAAATGGACACTATACCAGTTTGGAAAAAGAACCAAAACATATCTAAACCGAACAAGACCAATACGATAAAAATGAAGCATACACAGATCAAGATGTCACTACAAAAAAGCTTTAAACAGTTCAGTCCATATGAAACTATGAATGTGTCACTTTTAGCACTTAGTACCTGAGATGTGTCATAATCACAAGATGAAACACAGGCACAGGGGAGGTGAGGAGCGGTTCACCAAAGCAATGCGTTGGTTCCTTACACGCAGGGAAGGTGATGCATCACTTCCTGGCTCACTTATTTTAAATAAATTGAGGTGCACTAAACATAATACAGAAGTCCAAACTGTTATCTTTCTTTTAGTCTTTTATTTCAAACTTGACAAAGGTGCACAAATACAGCCAAGGCGTTTCGTTCCTCAAAACCACAACAGTTTTTGGAACTTCATCAGGGCTTAGCCAATAACAGTGAACAAATATCTTATGCCAAGGTAATAACGCTCGGTGCTTGAAAAAGCACATGAAAAACTAATGCTCATAAGAAAAGTTGACCAAGACTTCCGTTTTATTATCACCTTCAGTAATGCAATGCCTAATTAAAAAGTAATTACTCCATTGGTTCTTTAGTGTGAGAGGAGGTGATGCGCTGCTTTCTTACTGCACAGGGAGGTGATGTGTCGTTTCTCCTGACATGCAGGCTCGGTTCATTACTGGATTCCGGTGTCGATGTACAATTAGCACACATGTGTGATGCGTGAAAAATCTGGATGCACTGGAGTTGATGCAGCAGAACAGGCAATGTGTTGATTCTTCCATCCGGGAACAGGTGATGCGTCGATTCCTTCAGCTGCACAGCTTTCCTGCATCGAAGTTGTGGTCTCTGGACTCAGGTTGCTGTGGTTCTTCTGGCTGCGGACAGGGGGGATGATGATATTTCAGACACATCACAGTAATGCGTTTGGTTTTTCAACTGCACGGTAAGCTTGTGGTGGGAAAAATGTTGCTGGAAGAGCGATACAGGGATTCTGAGCCTTAGAACACCTATACCTCCTCCAAGATCTCCAAACTGGAAATGGCACCACTTAGCAGGCCAGAACCCCGAGCAGATGAGTTCAGGGAGGCTGAAGTCTTTAATGGTCCTTGGAGAATCTTCTCAGGACACCATAAAAAAGTTCAGTGCTTGTCCTCTCTAAGACAGAAGCAGAGACTGCAGGGCAACCCTGCAAAGCAACGGAGCAAAAGGCAGTATTGTTCCTGACAAATATCCAACTCTTCCTCTTGGCAGGGTCTCCTCTTGACCCAGAAGTGTTCTGACGTTATGGTGTCTCAGTTCCAGTTTCTGTATTTGAAGTAGGCAAACTTCAAAGGAGAGACTTTGTAGTAAACAAGACCCTGCTTGCACTGACCTGGCTCAAGACACACTATAGGGAGGGTGGAGACATCTTTGTGTGAGGAAAGACACAGCCTTATTCAGGTATCAGTGACAACTCCCACCACCCCTCTAGCTCAGGACGTCCCATCATCCTGGTCCCAGGATGCTTGTTTCCAGTCCAGGGAAGACATGGCTTGGCAGTTCGGGCTGGACTGTTCCCATGAGGCACAGGGTCAGGCCGATTTGCATATGGCCATGTCTGAACTGGGGTGGCAGAGTGTGCTAAAGAATGATGATGGATTAAACAGGGATCAGTTGACTGGGGATGAGTGCTGGCAATGTTCAACACTCCGTCCATCATCTCCTTTGGTTTTGCAGCTCTACTAGTAGCATTTGATGAACTGGACCTGGGCACACACTTCACTTTACTAGTGACTTACCAGTATCTCAAATATGCCAATCATGGATAACCAATCATAATCACAATTTACACAGGGTGCACTTGCATGTTAGCACTGATCAGCAGTGGTAAAGTGCGTGGAGAAGTGTGGCTCAATGATTAGAGCGGCAGACCCTGATGCAGAGGTCTAGCCCGGGACCAGGGTTCAATTCCCCCCCCTCGGCGGGTCTTGGGCTCAAAAATTCCATTGACCTGATAATTCTCGCCTCTGTGCCTATTCCAATCATGGAGTCCCACTCTGCAACTCTGGGCAATAGCTTGCTTAATCCCCACAACGGCCCCCACAATGCTAAGGATGCCTGGCCTCCACCTTGGGGGTGCCCAGGAGTGGACGCCTCACAGGGAAAGCCAGGATGGGTTCCACAGCAGTATTTGTACAAGCACCTTGAGACCCTTGCGGGTAAGTAGTGCGCTATACAAGTATCAATTTACGTTTTATATTTACATAGAGTTCTAAAACCAGCGAACACTAAATGCAGCACACAGTAAAAAACTGGAGGTCAGAAGAATAAAGACAGGGGGGAAAATACCAAAGATGCCATGTCTAACAATTTCTAAGTAATCTACTCCTTTGTTATTCATGAAAGCTTGACTTTATAATGTAGCATGTTGTACATTCTGTTAGTGTGTTCCTAAGTTTATGGTGAGTTTGGAAGAATAGATTGCTCCAGTCATAGTTGTTGGTAGCTTTGCTCTATTTGTAATGCTTCCATAACTGTGCAGCTTGGGGGTTGTCTAGTCTGGACTGGAAGGCATTATGTCATGCTTCTACTGTGTGGATTGTTTTAGCTTCCAAGGCCAGGGTGCTGTTAATAACGATTCCCTCACCGTCACGAATACAGCTCCCAGGGGCATACACATAATAAATGCTACATTGAATATAAATGTAATTAATGGATCAGTCAGTGTTTTCTAAGGGCAATTACAGTAACATACAATATAATGCACAACTGTATTTGAGCTACTCTGTTGTAAACTAATTCAATGGGAAGTCAACATTATGTGGGCAATTGGCTAAAGTCATTGGATCATTCTAACTTGGATTTATAGAAGGTTGTTTAAGGCTCTAGCGGTGAGTACTGAAACATTGCACTGAATTCCATGCTGAGACCAACATCTTTTCATTCCTTGCCAGCATTCCATTCTTTTTTGTTCTTGGATTTATTAGAACATGTTCAATGTTGTTTCCCCTTTCTGTTTTAAAAATAGATATGTTGGGCACATGCATGTACATCAGTGACCACTATTTCTAAAAGTAAATTTAAAATGTATTTGCACTTTTTTCAGACTTGGCCACACTAACCCTACTTGAAACCTAAAGGGAAACAGGTTTTTAAAAATATATATTTAAATTCATTATTGTTAATTTAGAAAACTATTTAATTTTGTCCTAATTATAATTAGGCTGGTGCAAAAAGTTACTGCCCCACGGGTGAAATTCATAACATTTGTTAATTTCAAGTTATTGAAAACTAAGCTGTTCTAAAATTCTGCATCATCTAATTTTGCATAATTTTCAGGCACTGAGACTAGTTCACACAGAATATGCCTCACTGAAGAGTTATTTTCTCTGGTTACCGTCTGAATGAAAACAAGACTCAAATAGTCTGCACGAGAAATATGGTAAGACAAGGTGGTCGACTCAGCAATTTATCTTGGGATCAGGATAACCCTGGTAGTCAATTTATTCATTGAAGAGAATTTTACTCCATTGGTTGCCTCCATTTCACAGGAGCTAAAAAGAATAGACACTATTCATCCATCTTTAATTGGGCGAGTAAATGTATTGAAGATGACTATGCTACCAAAAATTCTATACCTTTTTCGTTCAATTCCGCTTCTGGTTGGTGAGGGTTGGATTAAAAGCATAGAAGCAGTATTTTTGAATTTTCTTTGGTCCTACTGCAAAATAAGAAGGTCCCTAAGATACCTATCACTCCCGCAAGAGAGGGGCGGCCTGGTAGCCCCTAATATTTGATTTTACAAGTGGGCATGCCTATTGAGCCAGATGGATATATTATTTGAAACCTCCCTCGATCTCAGTCAGCCTTTAGATCCCCCATCTATCTTTGAACTATTAGTGGGTAGCGATGCCCAGGGTATGCTGCTACGCCGAACAGAAAGAGGATATTATAATAGAACTAGATATAAAATTATGGATGGAATTTGGAAAACCTGGAAAGCTGTCCAGAAGGCATTAGTAATTCCTAAAATAAACTATGATACGCCACTATGGGACTCTGATGTCTTTTCTCATTTCAGTAGTGATAGGATGGGGTCTATATGGGAACAACAAGTTATTAGAACAATGGGGGACATCTTTGATATTGACACAGGGAAATTACTCACTTTTATTGATATCCAAGTTAAATTCGGTATTCCATCTAGTCACGTGTTTAAGTTCCTCCAGATTCAACAAACAATGTTTGGGATGAGACCACGAATACAGCCAGGCGGCAAAATTAAAATAATCGAGTATCTGTTAGAAGGCGTAGCTGGAATTAAAATAATTTATAAAGCCCTAATAGACTCGCTACAAGACGATATGGATAAAGTCGAATCCTTATGGATGACAAAACTACATGATCCGGATTTCGACTTAGATAAAGCCCTACAACTAGCAAATACAGTATTTTGTTCTACTAATTTAAGGGCACAACAATATAAAACCCTCTTCAATCTGTATTTTACCCCATCCAAGCTTTTTCAATGGAGCAAACGGGTGAATGATAAATGTCCAAGATGTCAGGAGGGACCTGCGGACCTAATCCATATGTTCTCTCAATGTGAAAAGATGGGGGGAATCTATGTGGAGATTGAGAAGTTTCTGGGGCTTTTAGGGATCCATGTTAACCTATCACCTACACTTATGATTGGTAATAATATGGATCTTGAATGTGATAAGGAGGCCTTCGTGTTTACATGCCTAGCAGTCCTTCGGATCCTGGTGGCAGCAGGATGGAAGGATAATACTGCACTTACATTTCAGATGTGGCTAGCTAGGCTGCTAGGCATTCACAACATACAAGCTGCGCTCTATAAAAGAAGGGGCCTTTGTATTTAGGCTCCCCTCGCTGTGTGGAGAGAAACCCTGTGAAAGGTTATTAATATATTGGTGTATATATATATATATATGAATTTATCCTCCAAAGTCTATATTGCTTTTATCCTCACATTAAGTAACTAGGAAATGTATTTTGTTTATGATACCTCGAAATCTTATGAATCGTACCCTTGATATTTTGATATTTTGTAGATTAAATGTTTCTTTATGAATTAATGAATTCAGTATTGTACCAGGTATAAGAATCAATAATAAAAAAAAATTTAAAAAAAGAAGAGCTATTTTTAGCTCAGCAAGAGCCCAGATTCTACATTACAGTCCTGATTACAATGTCGGACAGACCGGAGTCCGTCCGACATCGTTTGGGAACTGGGACCAAACGACCTCCTGTCGTCGGTCCCATCCTAGCAATTAGGATGCAACCGAGCACTGTTCGGTCGCATTCCTTTATTTTAAAATGGGAGCATGCATGCCGACCGGAATACATGCTCTCATTGTATAGAACTGAAGTGCAGTTCATTCCTGCACCCGGTGGAAGGCACCCATGGGGGCCCAATATGTGATTCCCACAGCCTTTCTGTGTCGGAAATGCCGGCACAGAAAGGCTGTTGTAATCCCTTGGGGGGAAAGAGCAGCCTGAGGGATTACTGGAGGCTTTCCAAATGGCAGACCGGCTACCGAGCCCATCGGAGGCCTTTCGGAAATCTAATTTGAATTCCTTTCTGACCGACCCCATCAAAATGGGTTGGTCGGAAAGGAATCCGAACAGCCAATTACAATGCCGTAGGAATAGCTCTGACCGAGTGTAGGAGCCTTTTCCTACCGCATCGTAATCAGGCCATATGTGACGTTCTTAAAAGAGGTATCTCCTGATGTGAAATATTCACTCAAGAGCCCAGCAAATATTTTGCATAAATGATCCTAATTTTGTCTAATTGTCCGGAAATTACGTAAAGTGTAAGGAAATCAAATTGATTTAATCCGCCCATTAATATAACACTATCCCATAATTAATTTAATTTTATTTTATATATATTTTATCATCCTATTATTATAACAAGGACGACCTTAACACTTTCTTTAGTTGTATTACACTTAATTAAAGCAAGCTGTTGGCAATTGTGTTAACCCCGATTCTTATTTAAAAAACAAAAATTAAAATAATTTATTAAAACATTAACTTAATGCTAAACCTTAAATTATTTCATTTTATTAAACACAATGCAATGTATCCAATTTAATAGCACTAATACTAAACCTGACTTCTACTCCCTATCAGTTTATAATAAATCAATTTAATTTGTTAAACGTAACCTAACTTTATTCCTAAATCTATCCATTATTTGAAATAAATATTACTTAGATCAAATAAACAACTTACGTAATCTCTTACATTAAACTTCTTCAGAAATAGTAATTACTTTAATGTAAATAAAATAATTATATTTTACCTAACTATAACCCTAACGCTAAACATACCTTTAATAAAACTACAGAGGTGCAAAGTGGTAGGCCCACACAAACCACAAGTATGAAATGTGTGGAAAATTGTGGCCATTCTTAATTACGGTCAATCAGTAACCCTTAGCTTATGATCCACTCTCCCTACATAGCATAGTCTCACAATAATCAATATTATATGTAGGCACTGTCATCGCCCATGCTCAAGGGATCACTTTGTTATCACCTTGAATATTGTTAATATTTAAACATTTATTTGTTTTATTTTACTATTCCTGGTACTATAAACCGCAAAAGATTATGCACATATAGTGGTCAATGTTGTCTTTCCCCCCTTTTTTGCTTTCCCCTTTCCTTTTTTGATTATGTTTGAACATGTCTGCCCTGTTGCATGCAAGTGTCAAACAATTTGTCATTATACCCTCCAATGCCAATTATCTCACATTTCAGTTAAGAAACTATGTCTATTATTGAGGGTCTTTGTGTATTTTGCTGAGCATTATGACTTGTGTGGTTTATTTGGGGGTATTTTGTTTGGTTTTCTATGTTTGATTTTTCAATGTTATATATATATATATATATATATATATATATTACCTACTGGCGGTCGCCAGTAGGTAGTTATAGTTAGGATAATTTTCAATGTTAAATCTCAACATTCTATTTTGAATAACTTTGGCGCCGGTTGACGAATCTGCCTGAAATTTTCAGGAAAATGGTCTCATGGCGGTCCGGTCCTTCCCTGAAAGTTTGGGGGGGATTCGTCAAGCGGGGGCCGAGATAAAAGGGGGGTCCCAAAACGCGTTTTCCCCATGTTAATTTCCATAGGGCGGTCGATTTCACTTTTAGCTCGAACGGCTGAATGGATTTCCACCAAACTTGGCAAAATTGTAGGGACTGGTAGCCCGATGTGCCTTTGCTATGTCTCAAGATATGTGCTTCAGTGGATTTTGAGAAATTAACGTTCAAAAAAATATATATATCTATAGGCGCTCTCCGGTGCGCGCACCGGTGAGCGCTCCCGGCGCGACACGCGACTTGCGCGCAGAAAGCTGATTGGCTCTCAGTTGTCTGTAAACATTCTAAACAGTCCGGAGCGGCCGCCATCTTGTCTATCGGTAAAATCTAGTCATAAGAGGTGGCAAAAACAAAGGGTGGAATTGACCATAAGGGGGCAGGGTAGACCCCCCCTGACCCCCTAGGTTTGATATGGGGGCCATTAAAGGGCCCCGCGGGGCCTCAAATTTTTTTTTTTTTTTTTCGATTTTCGCGGGGGAAGCGCCTGGTGCGCGCACCGGGGAGCGTATCGAGGAGGGTACTATGGAAAAATAATCACTTCAAAAATTGTATGTTTATGAATTGTTTTTTTTTTTATTTTTTTATTTTATGTAAGTACCTACATGTAGGTACTAATGAAGAGACTTAAATTTAATGTTCACCATCTTCTTTGTAGACATCTTGCATGTTGTTATTGTATTTTTTGTGGTATATGGAATTCATAATATAGTCTGTCTGGAAAGGAGAAACAGATCTTTTAAGCACTCCCTGAGAATTTCTAGGGGATCATGAGTAGTCTATCCTGTTCACTTATGAAAATGAGGTGTAAAATATTCATATGAGATAATATAGTGGGAGAAAGGTAGTAACTATGAGTAAACTTACTATGTAACAGAAAAATAGTTGAACAGTATACTATAAGTCTCACTTTATATTTTAAACATTTTTGGTAATACTTCATGAATTACATATAAAAAAGAATATTGTCTGAAACAATTGAAATTATTAAAGATAAATTTATTCCTCTGATTCTTTTTCATAATTTAATAAAATTTCTAACATAATATTGTCCGGAATTTCCTCATAATTATATGTACATGATTCAATTTCTTCCAAACATTCTATAAACTGTTCATCCAAAGAGTCATCCATGAAATCAACTTCTTTTTTTTCATCTTCTGGTTTTTCCACCTTTACTTTGATAGAAGTATCATTTGCCTTATTTTCTCCTTCCATTTTCTTTCTGAAAATTGCATATAAATTAACTATATTAGTAGAGCTAGTATACCAGAGAAGCCTAACTCAATCCATAACTATTACAGAGAAGTCTATCTCTATCTCTAACTATTAAAGAGGGATAGCATATCACTAACAGAATATTTTTTAAGAAATAAACTTAACGTGTACAATATACTTCCATAATTAGAAGTTACCTTAGAGAAATTAGTTGAAGTTGTCAGTGAAATTTGTTTTCAAGTGTACTTCAGGAAGCAGTAGTCAAAATGGCTGTGTTTCCCTCTCTTCTTTTATATATATTGTTGTACTTAACCAATCAAACGTCAGGAAATAATCGTAGAAAATGAGAGATACTTTTTAATTGGTTGTAAATTCTAACATTACAAGTGTGTTTTTGTCATGTAATTTACCTCAGGATATTTAGACAGGCCTGTAGCCTAAATGTCTCAATGGAATTTCACCAAATTTGGGCAAATGGTAGGGACTGCTATGTAGTAGGGCGTATTCTATATTTGATGAAAGTGTCTCCATTGGGTTTTCCGTAAATTACTTTCCCACCTTTTTTTAACGAGCGCTTAGGGGTGCGCGCTCCTTTACGCGCACTGGCAGCGTTACGGGAGTCCTCCATTTTGTGTTTCGGAACAATCGAGACACAAGATGGAGGGTAAACAATGTTCGGAATGGATAGAAGGGGGAACTGTAGAGACTTCTTGACCCTCTAGGTTTTCTGAGGGGGGCTTAGGAGGCTCATAAACGTTAAAAAAAAAAAAAAATTCTTTAATTTTTCGCGGGGGTAGCGCCTGGTGCGCGCACCTTTAAGCGTACCCGAAAGCGTACTTTGGTGAAAAATAGTGAAAAAAGTTAGAAAAAAATAAACGCTTTGAATGATCAGAGTTAGGGTAGCTCTGAAAAGAGCTTTTGGGTTCTGTGGTTGATTTAGGTACCTACAAGTAGGTTCCAATACACATTCTTAAATTCAGGAGGAATATTCTATTCCCCTCATCTGAGAAGTGCACTCCATCTCCTCTGTAGATGTCTTGCATGTTGTAACGCAAGTTATTATTGTATAATGAACCCATTCCATAGTCTCTCATGTAAGCAGAAACAGATTTATTTACATGTTTCCGTGCTTTCTCAAATTGTGGACCAAATTGGTTGGACCAGTTCCATTTCTGTCTTTGGCATATATTGGAATATACCAAGGCAGTGTGGGGAAAAAGTATCATCAATTGATGAAAGGTGTCCTTTAATAGCATTTCCAGACCTACCCCAGTTAATGTGCCTAGATCGTTTCCACCACAGTGCACAATTATAAGGTCAGGTTCTGGCAGATGCAAAAAGGTTTTCACCAATGGTATCAATTGGTGACATTTTAATCCTCTGTGGCCAATCCACTTGATTTCCACATTTGATAAATCAAGGTTATGAAAATTTCTGCTAGCTGCATACCTTTGAGCCCAGTGGATGTAGCTATGTCCAATAACCCAAACAGAGTACATGATGTGAGAAGGTTCTGGTCCAGTCAGATGAAGTGTGGGAATGAAATGGCAGTTGGAACAGTAGGAGTTCACAAAAAAATAATTGTGGAGTTTCTGTGCTCTTGAATCACTAGCAATGATTGGTGGATTCAGATAGTTGAAAACTGAAAGTTAGGGTGTATGGTTATGTTGTGTGAAAGAAGCAATTTGAATGGTTTAAAAAAAGTCACCAAAAGCAAAAATACCCTGTATAGGCTGCTGTATTGACAGGTCAAACATCCTTGCTGAGTTAATTTGCAACATTGTAAGATAAACTTTTGAACCTTAGAGTTCAGTTAGGAGGGAGTTGCTATGGTAACAGATAGAAAGGTTTGAGAGGGGGATGGGTGTTGGTTTGAAAATAGTGAGGGAAGAGTTTTCATTGGTTGAATTAAGGCATATGTGTACAAAGATAGAGATTTTCTATGCCAGTCTTGGTTTCAGTGTATTGAGAGCACACCTTCTCCTCTGCTAAAGAAAAATTGGTGTGTGTGTCTGACACTGTTTTCAATCTCCAAAAGCATTTCTAAAGGTAAGTAATGATTCATTTAATTTAGATAGAGATTTATTTTCTCTATGGAGAATATTTGGAAGCAGATAGTTATGTTTTAGAAGTGAAATTGTATGTTAGTATATAAGTCCTGCGCAGTGTTTTTTACATGTTATTTAAAAATCGATTTTGGGTGCAAATGAATGGTATTTTTATTTGGCCTTTTTTATGATTGCCATGTGCAGTTGATGCATGACTTTAAACATGGGTAATAAGTGATGCACTGGTGGCGCCAGGCTTTTATAAATGAGGCCCTGACTTTGTTTGATGATATTGAGTGGTTGTAGTTAGGTTCTGTGCAGTGTTTCTTACATGTTATTGAAAAATCGATTTTTGGGTGCAATTGATTGGTATATGTATTTGGCCCTTATTTATGAATGCCATGTGCAGCTGATGCATGACTTTAAACATGGGTAATAAGTGACGCACTGGTGGCGCAAGGCTTTCATAAATAAGGCCCTGACTTTGTTTGATGATATTGAGTGGTTGTACTTAGGTTCTGTGCAGTGTTCCTTACATGTTATTCAAAAATCGATTTTTGGGTGCAATTGATTGGTATATGTATTTGGCCCTTATTTATGATTGCCATGTGAAACTGATGCATGATTTTAAACATGGGTAATAAGTGACGCACTGGTGGCGCAAGGCTTTCATAAATAAGGCCCTGACTTTGTTTGATGATATTGATTGGTTGTACTTAGGTTCTGCGCCGTGTTTCTTACATGTTATTGAAAAATCGATTTTTGGGTGCAATTGATTAGTATATGTATTTTGCCCTAATTTATGATTGCCATGTGCAACTGATGCATGACTTTAAACATGGGTAATAAGTGACGCACTGGTGGCGCAAGGCTTTCATAAATAAGGCCTGACTTTGTTTGATGATATTGAGTGGTTGTACTTAGGTTCTGTGCAGTGTTCCTTACATGTTATTCAAAAATCGATTTTTGGGTGCAATTGATTGGTATATGTATTTGGCCCTTATTTATGATTGCCATGTGCAGCTGATGCATGACTTTAAACATGGGTAATAAGTGACGCACTGGTGGCGCAAGGCTTTCATAAATAAGGCTCTGACTTTGTTTGATGATATTGATTGGTTGTACATAGGTTCTGTGCAGTGTTCCTTACATGTTATTCAAAAATCGATTTTTGGGTGCAATTGATTGGTATATGTATTTGGCCCTTATTTATGATTGCCATGTGCAACTGATGCATGACTTTAAACATGGGTAATAAGTGACGCACTGGTGGCGCAAGGCTTTCATAAATAAGGCCTGACTTTGTTTGATGATATTGAGTGGTTGTACTTAGGTTCTGTGCAGTGTTCCTTACATGTTATTCAAAAATCGATTTTTGGGTGCAATTGATTGGTATATGTATTTGGCCCTTATTTATGATTGCCATGTGAAACTGATGCATGATTTTAAACATGGGTAATAAGTGACGCACTGGTGGCGCAAGGCTTTCATAAATAAGGCCCTGACTTTGTTTGATGATATTGAGTGGTTGTACTTAGGTTTTGCGCAGTGTTTCTTACATGTTATTCAAAAATCGATTTTTGGGTGCAATTGATTGGTATATGTATTTGGCCCTTATTTATGATTGCCATGTGCAACTGATGCATGACTTTAAACATGGGTAATAAGTGACGCACTGGTGGCGCAAGGCTTTCATAAATAAGGCCTGACTTTGTTTGATGATATTGAGTGGTTGTACTTAGGTTCTGTGCAGTGTTCCTTACATGTTATTCAAAAATCGATTTTTGGGTGCAATTGATTGGTATATGTATTTTGCCCTAATTTATGATTGCCATGTGCAGCTGATGCATGACTTTAAACATGGGTAATACGTGACGCATTGGTGGCGCAAGGCTTTCATAAATAAGGCCTGACTTTGTTTGATGATATTGAGTGGTTGTACTTAGGTTCTGTGCAGTGTTCCTTACATGTTATTCAAAAATCGATTTTTGGGTGCAATTGATTGGTATATGTATTTGGCCCTTATTTATGATTGCCATGTGCAACTGATGCATGACTTTAAACATGGGTAATAAGTGACGCACTGGTGGCGCAAGGCTTTCATAAATAAGGCCTGACTTTGTTTGATGATATTGAGTGGTTGTACTTAGGTTCTGTGCAGTGTTCCTTACATGTTATTCAAAAATCGATTTTTGGGTGCAATTGATTGGTATATGTATTTGGCCCTTATTTATGATTGCCATGTGCAGCTGATGCATGACTTTAAACATGGGTAATAAGTGACGCACTGGTGGCGCAAGGCTTTCATAAATAAGGCTCTGACTTTGTTTGATGATATTGATTGGTTGTACATAGGTTCTGCACAGTGTTTCTTACATGTTATTCAAAAATCGATTTTTGGGTGCAATTGATTGGTATATGTATTTGGCCCTTATTTATGATTGCCATGTGCAGCTGATGCATGACTTTAAACATGGGTAATAAGTGACGCACTGGTGGCGCAAGGCTTTCATAAATAAGGCCTGACTTTGTTTGATGATATTGAGTGGTTGTACTTAGGTTCTGTGCAGTGTTCCTTACATGTTATTCAAAAATCGATTTTTGGGTGCAATTGATTGGTATATGTATTTGGCCCTTATTTATGATTGCCATGTGAAACTGATGCATGATTTTAAACATGGGTAATAAGTGACGCACTGGTGGCGCAAGGCTTTCATAAATAAGGCCCTGACTTTGTTTGATGATATTGATTGGTTGTACTTAGGTTCTGCGCCGTGTTTCTTACATGTTATTGAAAAATCGATTTTTGGGTGCAATTGATTGGTATATGTATTTTGCCCTAATTTATGATTGCCATGTGCAACTGATGCATGACTTTAAACATGGGTAATAAGTGACGCACTGGTGGCGCAAGGCTTTCATAAATAAGGCCCTGACTTTGTTTGATGATATTGAGTGGTTGTACTTAGGTTCAGCGCCGTGTTTCTTACATGTTATTGAAAAATCGATTTTTGGGTGCAATTGATTGGTATATGTATTTGGCCCTTATTTATGATTGCCATGTGCAACTGATGCATGATTTTAAACATGGGTAATAAGTGACGCACTGGTGGCGCAAGGCTTTCATAAATAAGGCCCTGACTTTGTTTGATGATATTGATTGGTTGTACTTAGGTTCTGCGCCGTGTTTCTTACATGTTATTGAAAAATCGATTTTTGGGTGCAATTGATTGGTATATGTATTTGGCCCTTATTTATGAATGCCATGTGCAGCTGATGCATGACTTTAAACATGGGTAATAAGTGACGCACTGGTGGCGCAAGGCTTTCATAAATAAGGCCCTGACTTTGTTTGATGATATTGATTGGTTGTACATAGGTTCTGCGCCGTGTTTCTTACATGTTATTGAAAAATCGATTTTTGGGTGCAATTGATTGGTATATGTATTTGGCCCTTATTTATGATTGCCATGTGCAACTGATGCATGACTTTAAACATGGGTAATAAGTGACACACTGGTGGCGCAAGGCTTTCATAAATAAGGCCCTGACTTTGTTTGATGATATTGATTGGTTGTACATAGGTTCTGCACAGTGTTTCTTACATGTTATTCAAAAATCGATTTTTGGGTGCAATTGATTGGTATATGTATTTGGCCCTTATTTATGATTGCCATGTGCAGCCGATGCAAAACTTTAAACATGGGTAATAAGTGACGCACTGGTGGCGCAAGGCCTTTATAAATCAGACCCTGACTTTGTTTGATGATATTGAGTGGTTGTACTTAGGTTTTGCGCAGTGTTTCTTACATGTTATTGAAAAATCGATTTTTGGGTGCAATTGATTGGTATTTGCATTTGGCCCTTATTTATGAATGCCATGTGCAGCTGATGCTTGACTTTAAACATGGGTAATAAGTGACGCACTGGTGGCGCAAGGCCTTTAAAAATAAAGCCATGTGTTGCTATTGTATAAACTTAAATATGTTGCAATTTATTGTTTATATTGTTTGCTTTTTAACATTACTTTGTTGTTTGCTAATAGTGGTCTTTCATGTGTTTTTTTAACAGAACAACAGATTCAAATCAACTTCTGAAAAGGAAGCAAAAATGCCTTCAAGGCAAAGAAATATCAAAAATACCATACGGAAAAGGAGAACATCAACAACAGAGTTTATGGAATCCTCTTCAACAACTACTTCAAAAAACACCAGAAAAGCTTCTGGTAAGCCAATTAAGTCTTTTCTTCGCAACATATGTCGTAGGAAAAAAAATGAAATTGCTAATGTGAATATACAGAAAAAGTCAACAAATCTAAAAAGGAAAGAGAAGCCCACAAAAAATGTTTCCATTGGACCAGGAGAGAAGAGAATGGTTAGCAATAGAAGGGTAAATGTTTTTAGGGACATTCGTAGGCGAATGTTTCGCAATAGGGTAGTTTTAAATTTGCTAAAAAATGAAAAGAAAAGTAAACTAAAAGCTGCTTTTTACAAGAAAAAGAAAAGTGTAGAAAAGATTGTTGATCAGGCTTTTGAAGTTAAGAAAAAATTATTTATTTTAATAATCAATAGAATTAGGATACTTAATAAGGCAATGGATGTTTTCAAATCGAACAGTAGATGGAAAAGAATTATTAATCGGAGTAATTTTTGTGAAGTATTTTCTGGTGAATGGATGCATAGTTCAAGTTCTGAGCCTTTTTTTAATGAGGAGAGTTACTTTCAGGAAAATGATTTGGTGCATGCAGTTGACACCAGTGGTCGTGCATATGAGGTGAAAGATAGTTGTGTGATGGAAAAAGAGAAACTTGTATCTAGAGATGCAGAAGAGGTCTTAGCTGATGAAGTTTTAGGGAGACGTACTAAGGGTCCAGTGTACACATGGAAATGCAGTAGTATTTGTAGTGTGCGACAGGAATCAATTGATTTGCTTCGAAATTTCTTACGTACATATAGTAAAAAAAGTCTCAAACAAAAAATGAAGATCCTGCAAGAGTTAGATCCTTGCAGAGTGAGAGAAAGCACAGGTTTGCAAGGGCATTCACTAGCATGTCTTTCTAGAAAAGTTTGTCGGAGTGTTTTTCATCATTTTAGGATGTTAGCAGTGCATCATAATAACGTAAGGAAATTAGTGAGGAAGTTGTATTATGCAAAAAGTCCTGCACTTAAGCTTAAACAGTTAAATAGTGCTCTTTTGCATGGATCTGAAGTGGATGTGAAGACTATTTGTGAAGAAATTGAGTTTTGTTATTTTGGGAACAAAGAGGACAGTGTAGAAATAGATATAGTAATGGATGGTAATGCAGAAGATAATGGACAAATTTCAAGTATTGAAAAGTTTGATGAGGAAATTATCAAGTTTAAGGTGAAATCAAGTGAGAGGCCTAATGTAACTTGTGTGTGTTGTCGACGGACTCATTATAAAATTCAGACTAGGTTAGTTGATTTATATGCAAAAAGTGAATTGGAAAATAATAGTGAATGGGAGGATTTTGTAAGTTATTTGTTGGTGGAGAATTCTTTTGATTTGAGTTTGGATCAGCGTATTTGCACTTATTGTTTGAAAAAATTAAATGAAAATAGAATGCCTGCAAGAGCAGTTTATAATAATCTTCAGTTGATAGATATTCCTTCTGAATTGATGGATCTAAATACTTATGAATCTATTTTGATTCAATGTGTCCATCCTTTTCAGGCTATTGTTCGCATGGAGCCTAAGACAGGGAAATTGCCTCCATCAGATTTACTGAGAGGATTAAAGGGAAGAGTTGTTTATTTGCCTCTAGATGTAAAGAAAAATATTAATACAATTGGTGTAGAAAGAGTAGAAGAAGATCCTTTAGTTATTCTAGTTAATGGGGTTCCAACAAAGAGTAAGAAAATTTGGCAAGATTTAGTGGATGTTAAAAAAGTCAAGAAGGCAACGTTGTATTTAGTTAAAAACAATGAGTACTACAAACATGTAAGTGTTGGAGTAGAGGAAACAGCTACAGAAGAAGATAGTGATTCTTCAGTTGGTCAAATTGAAAAAGTTGATGTGTCTAGAACTGAAGAAATATATGAACATTATACTGTTCATCCTTTGCATTCCAAAGAAGTAATGGGAAATGCAATTGACTTGTTTCAAATGAAGGCAGCAAAAGGAAGTCCCATTAGTGTATGGGAAGAAAGTTTGGAAGCTCGTTGTTTTCCACAATTATTTCCAACAGGTTGTGGTGGACGATATGATGATCGACCAGTTCAAATTCCTGCAGCTGAATACCGGACTCTAAGATTATATGCAGAAGATCCAAGGTTTCGTCAATGCATTCCATATTTATTTCATCTACTGTTTGAAAGTGATTTGTCTGGGCTTTCTTATGCAGTTAATCATATATTAAAAAGTGGACCTCATTTGCAAAATGTATGTGCAAGGGACTTTATGGAGAAAGTTAATCTGCAAGACAGTATTTTGGAATCTCAGCTAATCAATCTCATGGCATGTCAACGTGGAACCAACGAGTATTGGTTTCGTCGTCATGGAGAATTGAAATGTATGCTAAGAAACTTAGGAACTCCTACATGGTTCCTCACTCTTAGCTGTGCTGAGTATGCCTGGGACGATTTACTTCAATTTCTACGAGAGGCAAATGAAAACATACCAAATATAGAATTGAAAACACCAGGAGAACTGTGTTCTTTAGATCCAGTGAATGTTTGCAGATATTTTAATCATAGATTTGAAGCTATGATGTCTTTTATTACCAACAAAAAAAATCCTCCCCTTGGAGAGGTTTTGGATTTCTTTTGGAGGAAGGAATATCAAGCGAGAGGTGCTCCTCATATACATATGTTGTTGTGGATTAAAGATGCACCCAAATTTGGATCAGATTCAGATGAAACAGTGATGAGTTTCATTGAAGAGTATTCAACATGTGCTGTTCCAAAATCTACTGAAGAAAACAATTTAAGGCAACAAGTTTTACGTTTTCAATCTCATCGTTGTGGAAAGTACTGTCGTCGAAAATTTAAAAACAAGGAAAAGTACTACACGAAATGTCGTTTTGCATTTCCTCGACCAGTGATTTCTAAAGGAAGAGTAAATAATTTGATGTCATCTCTACGACATACTGTGACGAGAAAATCTCCCAAAAACACATATAATTTGAAAAGAAATGAAGAATCTAAGTACATCAACGATTACAACCCAGTGATTTTGTCCATGTGGAATGCTAACATGGATATTCAGTTCGTTGCTGACAACTCTATTGCTGTGGCTCGATATGTGACATCTTACATCACCAAAAAAGAAAAGACAGAACTGAAGGAAATGTGGGAGGACATTTCACATGAAAAGAGTCTAAGCAAGAAATTATACAGTTTCAGTCTGAAGATGTTGTCGCATCGAGAAATTGGAGCATATGAATGTTCTGATCGGTTATCATCAGCAAGTCTCTATGCCAAATCAAGAACAATCATTTGGGTGAGTCTTGGTCTTGCTGCAACACGAAACCGAGTTTTGAAATCTGTACAAGAAATTGAATATTTGGCGGAAAAAGAACCAAACAGTACAGATATTTTGAAGACAAATATGTTGGATACATACTATCCAAATAGAAGTACTCACCTTGAGAACACATGTTTGTATGAAGTTCTTCAAAACTACAGTTATAAGAGGAACATCACAGAAGATATCAATAATGGAAAATATGCACTCATTGGCTATGAAGGATGTCTAGTGAAGCAGAAAAAAGGCCATTTGATTAATCATCGAAAATTGAGTTGTGAAGTTCCAGACAAAAGAGAATTTTACTATTTAGCTCTTTTGCAACTCTTTAAGCCATGGCGTACAGAAGAGGAACTACTTGGAGATTTTCTCTGTTATGAAGACTCTTTTAATGCAACTAAGGATACCATAGAATGTCCTATTTTTCTAAATTATCTGCAAATGTTGAATGAAGAAATGGAGCAAGAAACCACAATTGCTGAAGAGATAGCTAGAAACAGTTCTCAAGATAGTCAGAGTTCTACTTCATTGAGCCAGGATCCACTAGGAGGACCAATTATCCAAAATGAAGCTGCCACTGCCATGGATGAGGTGGAAAGAGCTATGGAACAAGCTCAAGAGGATGGAGTTAACTTAGAAGATTTGGTAACGCAACTAAACATTGAGCAGAAAAAGATATATGATGAAGTCACAGAGCAGATTGAACATGGATTCAGACATGAGAAAAAAGAGTGCTCATGTATATTATTTGACCCTGTCCGACTGTATGTAAGTGGAGAAGCGGGGACAGGAAAAAGTTTTCTAATTAAAGCCGTTGCAAGTTATCTGCAGAAAAGGACTGATTCACCACTGTCTTGTGTTGTAACTGCTCCAACTGGTCTGGCAGCACATAACATTAAAGGGATTACTCTACATCGTTTATTGATGCTGCCAGTTGAACATGATAATAAATTGCATTACAACAAGCTATCTGGAGATGCGTGTTCTGAAGTTTCAAGAGTCTTGAAGAAAATGAAACTTCTTATCATAGATGAAGTAAGCATGGTCTCAAATCTAATGCTTGCTTTTGTGCATTTGAGAATGCAAGAAATTCTTAAAACAGACTATGATGTGTTATTTGGAGGAAAACACATTATTGTTTTTGGAGATCTATTGCAGTTGACTCCAGTAAAAGGACAACCAGTGTTTAAAATGCTCACGCATGAAGATACCAGGAAGTCCCTTGGAAGCATTGGAAATGTTAATATATGGCTAAATTTTAAATATGCTGAACTGCTTCAAAATATGCGACAGGCCAAGGATGAAGATTATAAAAATATTCTACAAGATGTAAGAATTGGAAAAATGACTGAGAAAGGGAAAAAAGCTTTGCATAGTCGATTAATTTCAAATTTGTATGCAAATGAAAACATTCTTCCAGAGAATATTTTTAAAAAAATGACTGAGAAGAAATCTGGGATATGTTTGATGCCAACTCTGCAAGAATGTTCCATCTTCAATCAAAAAATGTTAGACTTAGAAAATGAAGAGATTGTGAAACTGGAAGCAATAGATAAAATAGAGCATATGGGTGCAACAATTGTTTTGTCAGAAAATTTGAAAACTAAATTGCATTCATTGGAGAAAAGTATTTCAAAAACAGCTGGTTTTGAAAAGACTCTGAATGTGTGTTTAAATTGTCGTATCATTTTGAGAAGGAATTTAAATGTTGAAAGCGGTCTGGTAAATGGAGCAATGGGTTATGTTGTTGATTTTGTGAATTACAGAAATAGAGATGGAATTGAATTTTTAAAAATAAAATTTGATGGCATTGAACAAGTACAACAAATAAGTCGTTGTTCTGCTAGATTTTTACTTGTAAAAGACTTATATGTTCGCCGAAAACAGTTTCCTGTTTGTTTGGCGTATGCGGTGACAATTCATAAATCTCAAGGTTTAAGTGTAGATAGTGCATTGGTGAACATTGGAAGATCTGTGTTTAAAGAGGGTATGGCATATGTGGCATTATCTCGAGTCAGAACTTTATCAGGATTGTACTTGATTGCGTGTGATGAGACAAAGATTTCTGCCGATCTAGATTGTGTTAAAGAATACAATAGGTTAAGAAGAGAGTATGCTCCACATTTGCCTCAATATCCTCTGTTTGAAAAACGTGTGGTAGGCCGAAAAAGAAGAAATGAGGATAATTGTAGTGAGGTAGTTGCAAAAAGACAAAAAGTAGAGAAAACTGTAATTGAAAACAGGAAGAAAAAGAATTGTGGAGAAAATGTTGTTGGATTTCAGTTTGAAAACAGTTCTGGTGTCAACTGCTATGCTAATGTAGTGGTTAATGTTGTTTTTTTTCTTAAAAGTTTACAAGAACAGATTGTTGAAAATCGGGATCAAAGATTGTGTGGTTTATTGAATTCTGTGTTTCAGAAATGTAGCAGTGTTACAGCACAAATAGAAAGTGTAACAGAAATTCGAAATATTTTAGATTTGTGTTCTGGTCAAGATAAATTTTCACAGAACATTCAGCAGGATTGTCAGGAATTTTTAATGTATATGTTTGGTGTTTTGGAAGATGAAGGTGTAGATGTAGATAATCTTTTCAGTCTTTCTTATCAATGGCAGCATGACTGCCACAATTGTAGTTTATCAAGTACTACTACAATAGACACTGAAAGATTTATATATTTGACTTTACCAGACTGTAAATCAGTGTCTTTTAAAAATCTAGTTAAAGCAGCAGATCATAATATGGTGTGTACCCAATGTAACTGTACAATGCTGTCCACATTATTTATACAAAGGTATGGGCAGTATATTATTTTAGTTTTCCAACGATGTAGACCTGATGGAACTAAATTGACAACTTCTATCAAAAATTTTGTGGCTTCTCAGTTATCAATTTCTGGAAGGACCTTTACAACTGAAGCTATTATTTATCATGATGGATCTTCGACCACCTCAGGACATTATACATGCTACTTAAAATCTGAAAATGGATGGAGTTACTGCAATGATTCTCATTTAACTTATAAACAACGTTTGCCTTATGACTCTACAAATTCTTATCTAGTGTTTTTAAAACCAAAGTTTTAGTAAAGGGAATTGGCCTTTGAAGACGGGAATAGTTAATAAAAGTTAGTTAGTTAGTTAGTTAATCTAATATTTGAAATTATTTATCTCATGTAGATACTATAAGTGGATCTCAAAGTAAAAAATACTGATATATCTGACACAAATTGGCCGTGAGGAAAATGTAAGATATGATGTTGTTAGAAGTTGATGAAATCGAAGTTATAGAGCACAGCAGACTTTTTTTCACCAAAAGGACCTTCACTATCTGCAATCTCATGTAGATACTTTAAGTGGATCTCAAAGTAAAAAATACTGATATATCTGACACAAATTGGCCGTGAGGAAAGTGTAACATATGATGTTGTTAGATCTTTTTTCATAGGAAGTCGATGAAATGGAAGTTATAGAGCACAGCAGACTTTTTTCCACCAAAAGGACCTTCACTATCTGCAATTTGGTCTCACGGAAAAGTAAGTGAATCAAAGATTAGTGTACTTATATGAGATGTATGTTTGAATGGGTTTTTTTAAACACAATCTTTTAGATTGTGTTTTTTTTTTCCCGCTGTTATATGATGAAGACTTTGATCTCACTAATTTAAGTGAAATTCAATATATTCTGAGAACAGCAAAAATAAATAATGTAACATATTGTAGAAGTTATTGTGTAGTTTGCATTGTGTAATTTATATTGTGTTCACATTGTCTTATACTCATTTTCTTTTTCACCCTTATTTACCTCTCTTTACTAATTTACACTCTTTTTTCATCGCTGTTTCTTTAGTGCACTTCATTCACAACTTCTTAATCTAATAGGAACTGTCTGCATTTCCTCTGTTCCTTCCACCACTTTTTATCTTTTTCATATTCTCACAGTACCACTGCTTTAGTTTCCTAACCCTCTCTTTCTTTTTCTCCTTTTTTTTTCTTTCGCATCCATTGTACTGTAGTTCACTTAGTTCTTCCTTTTGTCTTTCTGTGTACTTACTCTCTCACTCCTGTTTTATCCATCGTTCTATACTAACTTCATTCCTTTCATCCCTTCACTCTGTTACTTTACTTCACTCACTCTCAATCATCTTCTATTCCTCTTTTTTATTTATAGTTTCTCAATCAGACTTCTCTCCTTTTCACTCATTTTTCTTTTATTTTCTTATCTTTACTGATTTTGATTTGATATCTTACATTCTTTTAGTATCTTATTTACCTTTAGGAATTTGTTCTCTTTCTATTTCTTTTTCCTTTTTTTTTCTCTTTCTACATTACTTTCTTTCTGTTTTTGTATCCTTCACTATTGCATCATTTCTTAGTAAACTTTTGTAGATTTTTAAACCTCATGAACTGTTGTTTCTATTTTATTATATATTTTTAAGAAATTATAACGTGTTTTTTCTTTTATCTTTCATAGATACAAGTTTGCATTGATTATATGGTAAGTGTGTTTACAAAATCTTTTTTGTTATCACCTTTTGTTTTATTTTCACTATTTTTCTGTCACCCTACCGCACCCCTATTTCCTTACTTTGCTTCCCTCACTTATTCTTTTGTTCCATGTTTACTTCCGACCACATTCAATTTCTTTCAGTACTTCTGCCTATGCACACTCCTTCACTTACCTTTTTTACTGGTTCACTTAGTCCCTTTGTGACAGTCCTTCTTTTACTCTCTCTCTTGTTTGTCTCTATTACTCCCCATGTGTTACCCTTATTCACTTACATGTACCCTCTTTCACCCCTTTTTACTTATATTCACTGATATTTACTTTCCCTCAATCACTGCTATTCTTTTCCTCTGATTCCGTCACTACCTGACATTCCCATACTTAACTGTCCTTCTTTTTACTTTCAACATCCATTTACAATCTCCCTTAACCTCTGCTTTAGTCTTCTTCCTATTTCTTCTTTCTTTTGCTCCCTTATTCATTTTTCTTTTCTCAGTTACTTCCTTTTACACTTTTTATCTGTCTTACTATCTATTACACAGTCCCTCCTTCATTTTTTTTTCTTTTTTTTTGTTAGTGCGCTGACGGTACGCGCACCGGTGCGCGCACCGAAAGCGAAATATAAAAAAAAATATTTTAAATTAAAAATATTATCTCAATATACATTATAGTGTTCATTTTTACAAAAACATACTTTAGCAATTCACTAAAAAACACATAGGTATGAGTCTATATAAAAAGTTAGGAATTAGCATTAAAAAAACCTATGAAATTCACTGAAAAAACCAAAGGTTTCACACCAGTTATAGTTAGGAATTAGCATTTAAAAAACCTATGAAATTCACTGAAAAAACCATAGGTTTCACACCAGTTATAGTTAGGAATTAGCATTTAAAAAACCTATTAAATTCACTGAAAAAACCATAGGTTTCACACCAGTTATAGTTAGCTGGAAATTTTACTGATATAAAACCATTGAAATTCCCACGTTATAGTTAGTCGGACTCACTATAACTTGCGCGTGCAATGCACTGCTGATGACATCACATATTACATCACTCATGACATGGTCAGTGACATCACTCATGACACCATCCTTGTGACATAGTGACAGACCTCCTTTCACTATAATGTAACCCTTGAGACACATATTCAAAAATAGAAACTGAAATTTTTAAAAAAATGGAGATACCTATATCAGTTACAACAAGCAATTCAGTAATTCCACTATCTATATACACATCCACTCATTCACCAATAGTTTTATATAGTCACTCATACATATACTCACTCATCATATGAAGTGATACACCTATACATCCTGTTACACACCGACATTCATCCAAAAGTTACTCACACACATATTCACACGTGCAGATAAACTATTGGACATCCATTTATTTGAATATAGAGTTATACACACACTTCCACCTTACTTCTATTTAAAATTACACATATTTATTCTCTTAAACAATCACTTATAGAAACACATACTTATTTAAACAGGAACTCTTACAATCTCTTACTCTCACATATACTCACTTATATACATCAATATTCATATATACTAGATTAAAACATATGTAGTTACTGATAAAGACACTAGTGAGACAGTCATTCACTCACTAACAAACACATATAGACACTCATCCACCCATACAGTCCTGTACATATGCTGTCTTCAAAACATAGAAACAGAGAGTCAGTCACTCATGCATCTATGTGCTAAGTAATACCCCCACCAAACCATATAGACACTCATACTGATACTAAGAGAAACATCTAATAACCCATATACATACGCATGTAGCTACTTACCAACACATGTAGCCACTTATACACAAAGTAAAACACTAATATATATATTTAAATATTTAAACATTACTCACTAATATTTACTTTTTCAGAAAGGCACATATTCACTGGATGGTGTCATCAGTGATGTCATGAGTGATGTCACTGACCATGTCATGAGTGATGTAATATGTGATGTCATCAGCAGTGCATTGCACGCGCAAGTTATAGTGAGTCCGACTAACTATAACGTGGGAATTTCAATGGTTTTATATCAGTAAAATTTCCAGCTAACTATAACTGGTGTGAAACCTATGGTTTTTTCAGTGAATTTAATAGGTTTTTTAAATGCTAATTCCTAACTATAACTGGTGTGAAACCTATGGTTTTTTCAGTGAATATATATATATATATATATATATATATATATATATATATATACATATATATATAGATATATATATATCTGTTGTATTATAGCCCTGAAGAAGTCCAATATTCTGGACGAAACTCTTTGGCTGTCTTCACTGCATATGTGCACCCACACGATACTGGAACAATTTGCGTCTTTCTATGAAGAACTTTATGCCCCATCAGACCCACTTGTAACAGATGAGGGGGCATATTACCAAGCAATAGCGATAATTATCGCTATTGCTTGGTTAGAGACAAAAATTTACAGCTAAGCTGAGGCGATTTTTATTGCAAATAAACCTTGGTATTACCAAGGTTTATCACAAATGCGATAAAAATCGGCCGCAATGCATGAATAACGCTGAAATGTCAGCGATATTCATGCATTATCGAGGTAATGCTCTTTGCCATGTTATCCACCTCCCATTGGATAACATGGCTAAGAACTGCTCAGGGCAGGTGTTAGCTTTTGGAGATATTCGCGCTTAGCGCGAATATCTCCAAAAGTTGGTAATAGGAGATAGCGATGTTAGCGACTGTTTCCAGTTACTAACATCTTGGCATGCCCACTTTGCATGTCATTAGTGATAAATATCACTGACATGCAAAGTGGGTCCCAAGATGGTCGCTATCTCCTACTAGCTGTCGCTAACTGGTGTTGGCGACAGCTAGGCAATAGGGGGATAATTTTATCTCCGCTTTCTTGTCTTTTAAAGCCAAAAAAGCGGAGATAAACCCGCTTGATAATATGCCCCGAGGTTCTTAGTTATTTAGCGAATGAACGACCTCCTGCACAGATGGGTTTATCCAATGTTACCATGTTTAAAGGAGAGAACCCAAGCTGGTTAACACTGGCTAGCAGCGGTAAAATGCGCAGAGTCCTAAAGTTAACAAAAACGGGTTCCGAAAACAGGACAGTTTAAGGCAAAAAAGTTTGGAGATGAGACTGCAGAGAGCTCAAGTCCAAGAAACCCATTTTAAATTGCCAGAAGCTGTTTGAGAGGAAGAGCTGCTTGAATGAATGGGTACGAATATATATATATATATATATCACAGATGTTTCAGGCTCACATGAGAAACACATGCAAAATAGCACATAGAAGGCTATTTCTTGTTTTAAAATAAGTTTTAGATTCAAATCTCTTAGTGGCAAACGTGGTAAAACTGTGAAATCATGCAAGATATTCAAGCTATTGCAGTTAGAACAGGAGGCAATTGATGCAAAGGGCTGTCAGCCCATGGACATAATTTGTTTAATATATCAATGTGTCTGATTGAATTTAAAAATGTTCCAAATAAATATCCAAATATTCATATTGTGTTACTCGTGGAAAGGCAGAACTTTTGCAAGAGCAAACGACTAAATAGCTGTGTGGTATGTAGGATTATAAGCCTTGTTAAGCAACAATTTTGGTTGTAATAAGTACACACTTCTCCGCGTGGTCTGAGGCAGCTCATTTGGTACACTTTAAAGTGAAGATTTTCAAGCTGCGAGTTGGAGTTTCAACGTACAGTGGTACAAAGTGTTCGGGGCAAGTTAAGGTCGTGCTTCATGGAGAAGCAATATCTCAGTCATAAACTTTACACTTCCCCTACTTAGGTTATAAACCTTGAATTTATATTTCCGATAACATCTTCAGATAGCGAGACTTATTGGATGCAAATGACTGCTTTTTTCCACACATTGTGCCATTTTTCTGTTGTTTATAGCATCTGTTCCAAAGAGTAACTTAAGCCAATATACTGTGGTAGAAAAGTAAGCAACGAAATACAGAAAGTTTGCACTGACCTGAAATCATTTTATATTGTCAGAAATGTTCTTCCAATATTCTTGTCATATACAGATATTACGCCATTTTGTTAATCTGTCAATCTGTGGATGACTGACATTCAGGATATTATTAATATAGAAATTTAGAATTCGTGCATATAGTTAGGCTGCTGGAGTGAGACGCGTTAGGATGATTTCGGGAGTTGAAAGTGTTTCCAAAAATGTCATGTCTATTTATTAAAAAGTCGGTAGCTCTGCCAACAGCAAAACGCTCAAAATATGTTCTGGTTTTAGAGTAGGGCAATTGACTTATAGTGCGTGTATTTCACGAAACACTGAAAAAGGAAATATAGCCTATATCAAATTGAAAGAAAAATGAATTGCACTGAAAATAGAAAATAGAAGTTCCATTGTATTGGGCCCACGATTGGGACACCTCTTCCTCGTATGGTTGACAACCTCTGTAGTTGATGGAGAGGAGCCTGGAAGGACAACTGTACCCTATAAATATGAAAGCTAAATTCGTTCGAGGTTCATTTTAAAAGTTTCAAATAAAAGATAGTTTACAACCGAAAATAAAAGGCCTCCTATCTAATCTATGCCATGCTGATGTCTCTGTCGAGCCAAACCAATAGAAACAGTATAGAATACATTGCTGCCCCAAATTTACACGCTATTAAAACACTTTATAAATAATTTGCGCAAGCTTTCAATTAAATATAGCATATGCTAAATGGAAAATGTTTATGGTTAACCATACTTAAATGATAGGGCTGCACGAAAATAAATGGCTGAATTAAGTGTGGTGCCATGTTGAATGGAAAATAATGCATTAGCACTGAAAGGCCTGTTTTTCACATTGAATAGTTGTTTTTGCAAGAAGTTTTTCTTTCTTTGGCTGCAGACTTCAGAAGCCTAATATTAGCTAGTGTATAGTCACTTGTTTTGTATTAGACAACTGATAGAAAGGTTCTCATTGGGGGTTCGACGAAAAGTGACACGGCAATGTTGTAACTTTCCAAGGAGAGATTTCTACAAGACTATTATGTTTTGATAAGAAAATGGGAAGTTTCCCATGAGCCTGCTGTTATCCTATTAGTGGATGAAGAAGACGAAAGAAAATAATGTAGTAACATAGAATTATAGTGTTTATATTTGTGCATCTTCGTAGAGAAGGGCAGTCTCGTTCCACAATGTACTTGTCTCTGATCTTCTAGACTTCTTTATGTAGGAGATTATTTAACCTAATTCTGTATGTCTGCTGATTTATGACTGTGAATAGTTTCCAGTCGGCTCTGCAAAAAGCTTTATGCTTGCGCATAGTTTTCACACTCATATGAACTCCTTATTGGGTTTCTGAACTGATGCCTTTTCCTGTATGGAACACGCTTGTTATAATATTTCCATACTGGCTATCATTTTAACTAATATGTTGTTATATTTTATAATCAGATATTGATTGATGGATTATGTTAACTTTTAATGTTGAATTCTAAAACTGCATGCCTAATGATTAAATAAAGGAAAGGTTAAAAGATTTGAAATAAAAACCCTTTAAATCATTCGTACTCTCTTTATTGACTGAATTAAAAGTCTTTAATGATGCAGTAATTATGCCTCTTTTCTTTTCATGGACAAACAATGGTCCATACGACCAGTGCCTGGGGTTGTTTAATGATTACACCTGAAGATTGAGATGTGGAAAACCCTGCTCTCTCAACATCTTGGCACAACAATGTTTGCCGATTTTTTTCTATTTGTGTTTTTCTACATGAATTTCATTCCTTATTAAAGATGAAAGTGAAAATGTCTGGTGAAAACTTTTGCATCGCCCAGGTAACAATAAATGAACCAGTTCTTTAAAAAAAATGCATTAACTATTCATAAATTAACACAAACAAAAACCACCATATACAATCATACGTCACTGGTAATTAGATTTAAAAGACTCTAGCATTCCACACTAATGGAAGGTTGTGCCATACAAATGCTCCGAACAAAACATTATATAGCATTAGATTGGGATAAATTGCTAAAATACCACTGTATTCTATGGTCTTTGGTGGTGTGTTGTAGCTGATTATTGTTTTGAGGCAAAACTATTTTTAGTTGAACTATGGTGCTTCCAAACACTGGTGATCTTAAATTTGATAAATAAAATAGACAGGAACACAAACGTTTTGCCTGTAACTGGAACCTGGGTATAACATAGTAAAGCACAATGGGTCCATTGGACTAGTTCATACGTTACAATGAAGTTAAGTCACAGGCATACATTCAAGCATTGAAATCTCCAATGGAGAGAGGTTTGCACCAGATCAGAAGGCATTGACGGGCTGTCACACTGGTATGCACAGTGATTGAAGGATCCCAATTAGGCTGGGAATGTGTCTAGACTCAAGTTGGTTTTTTAGTGAGCCAATTACTGAGCTCAGACTCTAGACACATATTTAAAATGTTATACCAGGTGACATGTCATGTCCTGAAGAGACCCACTGAAATTAGAGTATGGGACGAAACGTCAACACTGGATTAGGGATTATCCAGTATACATAAGATTCAATATAGAAATTAGTATTTGCACTGAACTGTGCATTGTATAGACTAGTGGATATACCTAATGTATACAAGTATCATAATTTACTATTCACATTACTGCAAGTATGAGCACTACACCGTCTGCACCATTTCAATTTATGGAATACATATAAGGAGAATAAATACTGGAAATCATTAGAGATATCAAGGCTTGAGTGAATCCTTGTACCTTAACTTGATGGTAACTTATGAATGAGACCAACAGAACCATTGTGCTTGAATGTATCTTAAATTTGATAATGAAGCATTTGAGCACAGTGCTAACAGACAAAACGCAGATGAGCTATTAAATCCAACAAGGACCTACTGGTTAATGAAGACTGGACTTTGTAGTAGCCCTGACTGAGACCTGCTCACTAAAAGCCTGCCCTGATGAATTAAGAGTCAAGGATACAGATGTAACGATGGGGTGTGGTTTTGGCGCCGATTAAGATGGCCGTCTAGTGTGGAATCTCCGCTTCACCGGGGCTTTACCGGGACTATCCACTTCTTCTTTCCGCACTTCAAAGCCTTCTTCGTCGACTTTGGACAGCGGAAGCTATTATCGGAACACTTGCTGCGGCGGCTGAGGCTATTTTTGGATCCCATTGACCCCTTGACACTGCTTTACGGCCGCGACCCGGTTCCTGCCACGGAGGCGGACCGCCGCCATTTCGTGCATTCCTCATCACGGCGCTGCCCGCTGCCGCTCGCTCTGAGGGTCGACCTCTGGGACCCTGTCAGTAATGGTGAGCCTTCTTTTTTTTATTGCAGCGTGTTTTTCTGGGCATATCTCTGCAGCTTGCCGATATTTACATGATTAAGCACGTCTTTTTGGCAAACAAATTACGGCATTGCCTCACAAGGTCTCCTGCTGGAGCTGCACTCGGTACCACGATGCGTTGTTGGAATGCCAGTGGTGGTTTCTTCCTATTTACAATGCTGTTGCACTGAGAGACGTCCTAGTTGCGCATCTTCACAGCTGCATTCTATTTTTCCTCACAGAATGGACTGCCTCCATTTCAAACGCTTTTATTGAAGCTGCCTGCTGCCTTTTATTGATCCTTTTGCTGCCACTTATATGTTGCTACATGTACCAGTGGGCCTTAAATACAGCGTGCTTTTGTCAGGCTGCCGGGAGAGAGCAGAGTGCCACTTTATGCCGGATTTCAGTGCTTTTAATGGGGTCCGTGCTGAGCTACTCATCTACATATCAGACAGGATAAACGCAACCGTTTTTTCCTGTATGGCTTCCTTAATTTGTCATTGAAGCCACAAATATGTATCTCCTCTCTCTTATGTTGGCTCTCAGACCACTTTAAATGTTGTTATCGTTTTCTTCATCTGCTGGTTGAACCCAATGTACCTCTTTGCTGATACTTTTGCTGCCATTGGATTCTTCATGCTGCCGGCTACCTTCTTTTTGTTCCTTATGGTGGAAGGATCTGTCAATTCTACAATGCTGCCTGCGTCATGGGTTATCTTTGGCTAGTGATTCTTTATCTGCTGTTCACGTTCACACTGGATGGTGTTTAATTCATGGACTTTCTCTCATGACCAATTACTCTGAAGTGTATTCCCTCCTTTGAGTCCCTTCACTCCACTCAAGTGCCTTATTTTTGAGTCTGTTCTACTTGGACCCTTGGCTGCTGAGCGTCTGTCCTGCGAGCCTCTCATCCAATTTTTGAAGCGTTCCTTCCTATGCTCAAGATACGCACAGCTAAGTTCATCTTTGTGCCTTCCAAGTGCAGTCCAATCTCTTCTTCTGTGGCACTATCCGCTTCTACCTCAACTCCAACAATGGCTGGCTCTGCACCTCATCGCTCCTCAGTGGCGCAGGCTACTTCTAACAAATCCTCACCTCCTGCGTCCTCCTCCAAGCGCCTAAAGCAAGATCCTCCTTCCCCTGACAAGACATCATCTCCCATCTCTATGGAGTTAATCTTGGATGAAATACGTGCTTTGCGTCCTTTCATTGAGGAGACTAGTGAGGATATGCAACTCTGGAAAGAAAAATAGGTGGTTATGGACAACCGGATTACCTCAGTTGAACAGCAACTTTCTGACATACAATCTAATTCACTGCGTATATCCTCTCTAGAAAAGTCTGTTATCTCTCTTCAGCAGCACACAGAAGACTTGGAAAATAGAAACAGAAGGAATAACCTTCGTATTTATGGTCTGCCGGAATCCCTTGAAGGGGATGACCCTTCCTGCCTAAGCTCTTGGACATGCCGCCATCTACTTCCATCAGTATTCAAAGAGCTCACAGACTTTGTCCTCGCTCAGACACCTCTGCAAAGCCGCGTGGTGTTATCATTCTTTTTTTAAAATTCACTGATCTCTTTTCAGTCCTTTCTGCCGCTAGAGCTAAACATCATGTTTCCTGGTTGGGTCAGCGTGCGTTTCTTGCTCAAGATGTCTCTAACGCTACCGCTTCAAGACGGAAAGAATTCCTTTCTCTTCGCTCATCTTTGCGCTCCCTTGGTGCGCGCTATGGCCTGTTCCACCCTTGCATCTTCAAAGTCACCCATCAGAATAAGACTTGAACCTTTCAGGATCCTGGTGAACTTAAGAACTTCATCCTTCTGCAGAACAACGGTGCCATGGATACCTCTTCATCTCCATCTGGCTGATATGTTTTTCTTTTCGGGACTTTTTTGATGCATTTTTGATGGATTTTTGAGCGTTTTTTGTTGCTTCCTTTTTGGTGTTTTTTGGCTATCTCTTAATACTTTGTATTGCATTTTCATGTCCTCCCCACTTGGTTGTTCGTTGCTGATCTGTATCACACCCCTTGCGCTTATATGCTTCAGTTGTACTCTTACCTTGTGTTCCATTCGCTCGTGTTTATTGTTTTATCTTTGCGATTTGTTGTTTCCTTGATATTGTATGTTGTTGTCCTATGCTTAATTCTAATCTAATTATTTTACTTCCTCCCACAGATTTGTCTCCTTTGTTCCATCCGCCTTGTCAGTACCTCCCTGTGGTTCTATGATGTCCCGGTGCGGCTGTGTCCCTTTTCTTCGGTTGGTCCATCTTGTTAATGTCGCCACTTCCCTCTCCTCCTTTTTGTATCTTCCCCTTAGGTATTATTAATGCAGTCATCCTCTTGGATTTGTACTGTCTCTTCTTCCTATGCTATCTCTATTCCTTTTCTACATTTCTTCCTTTGCCTGTTCTCTTCCTGACCCTGTGTTTCCTTTTTTCTTATCTGCTTACTTCCTTCATTTTTGTTTGCTTTCTTCCGAATCTCTTTCTTATCAATATTTTATTCTGCCTTCTCTCCTTTCGAGGCACTTATTCTTCTCTTTTTCTCTCCTTTCTCGCCTCTCTTCTCTGCAATTTTTTACTCACATACTTCTTACATCTTTTTATTGCATTTACGATGTTCCTGTTTTTAGGGTTTTTCTTACCACATTTACCCTGTTTCACAATTCAGAGTTATTTCTTGGAATGTTAAAGGTTTTAATAACACCATAGAACGACAGAGGATACTTGCCCACCTATCTTCCTATACAGCTGATATTGTCCTTCTGCATGAGACTCACCTTAATGATGTAGAATTCCTTAAATTGAAGAGGAGTTGGGTGGGTGATGTTTGTTTTCCCCATCAGATAACATGAAGAACGGGGTTGCCATCTTAGTGCATAAAGAACTGAAATGCAAAGTTTTGCTTGAGGAGAAAGACACGGAGGGTCGTTGGATTTTGGCCAAACTAATGATTGACTCTATTCCCTTGACTGTCTTCAATGTTTATGGGCCTACCCAACCTGACTGTGTGTTTTGGTCGACCATCACAAGTAAATGTACACAATATATAGATGATTTTTTCCTTTTAGGTGGTGATTGTAATCAAATTGTTGATCCCTTTCTACATCGTAAGTCCACTTTTCGTTTTGTTTCACATAGGTCTCATAAGCAATTTTTGAACACTATTTCCCAAGCTAATCTTTCAGACTCCTGGCAACTCACGCGGTGGGCGTAGTACGCGTAGTCGCGCTACGCGAAGCTACGCGAAGCTACGCGAAGCCGTTCTCGCACTACGCGAGCTTCGCGTAGCTTCGCAAGCTTGCGTAGTAGCTTGCTGGTCCCGTTCGCGAGCCGTTTTTTTTGCTCGGGAGTGCGTAGTGCATGTTCGGGGCGCTGTCTGCGTGTTTGGGGGATTGTAGCATGCGACCGTACCCATGTGGTGGGCTATGGGTGCGGCCATCTTGTTTTTTCAATTGTCCCGCCCACCCGCGTCCCCTACTTCCTCTTCAGGGTCGCGAATAACGCGTTCGCGCGGTGCACGTCTTGTTCGGGAACACAACTACTTGTTCACACTGACAAAGTGCGTGTTCGCGTGAAATCTCGCGCAAACTTATCCATGTGGTCACGATGGGCGCGGCCATCTTGTTTTTCACACTCTATGCTATTGTTCTGTGCCTAGTTTTCTATCCACCTTATATCTCTTCAATCTTTACCTATTTTCACAGTTTTTCTTACTTTTTTTACTTCTCATCTATCTCTCTCTGTCCCTAAGTTTATATTTTTCATTTTATTTCTACTTTTCCACCTTTTTTAGCTTTTCTACTGTTTTATTTTACTTCTTTATTTAAGCTCCTACTTCTTCCCCCTAACTTTATTTCCTTTTGTTCTAACTTTTCTTTTCCACCTCCACCTCCACCCCAGAACCATGGCAAAGGGGAGCAGCAGAACCGGCTCGAAGGGCAAGGCACCTGCGCCCAAGAGCCGGCTGCCTTGAAGGAGAATGCGACCTGCAGGGCTGCAGGTCCGTAATTTTTTCGGGGAGGCGGAGGTGGCCGCCCTGGTTTTTTTCATCCAGCGCCACCTCCACTTGACCTTGGCAGCAGGCGGCAGGCCAGGGTCCGGTTACCTTCCAGAGGAGCGTCTCCGCCGGTGGGCTAAGGTGTGCCGGGCAGTCTACCGTCGCTCAGAAATCCGGCGCACCCACCAGCAGCTGGCCCACCGGTGGGCAGACATTCTGGACAGGGAGCAGGACCTGTTGGACCTGATAGGTGTTGAAGTCATGGGGCTTGGTGAGTAGCTAGTAATATTAATAATTTAATATATATTATAGTAGTATAAGTATTGTGTATAATTCTTGGATGAATAAGTAACATGGTTACTGGTGCGCTTAGTTACATTGCAGATCAATTGCGTCTCAAATTCTTCTGTTATTGTATGACTCAGGTGCTGCTCGCCACTTCTCTTACTGGTTTGTAACTTAGCGCTAGCTTGGGCTGCTGATTATTGATGTTAGAGTTTTTAGAGAACTGAGGTTAGTTGATGCTATTGCTAGAGTCTAGTCCCATTGTCCTTTAGTGAAATAGTGGTGGATGGATAGAATTAGTTCATATTTTTTTAACGGTCTGCATGACGCCTCCTCTGTCACTGAATGCTTAGTTAGTTCTTATTTACCCCACCCTTCCATAGAACCGGTTTGAGTTTCTTTACTGAGTGGTAGGCTTAGCACAGCAATAGCATGGTCAGGTGAGTCAGTAGCAGTTCTGACGCAAGCAACCAACAATTATGTGTATGTACAAATGTATGCATGTGTCCTCCATCTCATCCTCTATGCATGTTTGCGGGCAAAAATAAAATTGAAATGCCGACTTACTGAACAATTGTCCCGTCTGGATTCTTGAACAGGTGGTGTAGGTCAGGTGGTACTGGCTTCGTTAGTATTCTGCAATCAGAATGTTTATGGCACATTTGATTAGTGTTCTATAAGTAGACAGTCTGTGGATTTTGGAAGCCAGTAGTCATTTATACTTCGAAGTCAATTTTATTGGAATTGTTGTTCCCTAAAATGTTTGAGAGGATTTTTGAATGAGGTCTTTGTTTCACAGCACTTAATTTTTCTTTTTCGTTATTATTTCTTACATGATCAGCACCACCCAAGGGCAAGAAGACAGGGTCCAAGTTGGCGGGACAACCACAGGAGCGCTCCTCTACCGAGGATCCTGCTGCTGGCCCCAGTAAGTCCTACAGTGCTTATATTATTAACAATTATATTTCCCTAACTTTTTAACGCGCCTTATCTTTTCCAACTTATTAATCCTCCTTCCTAATTCAATGTTAGCAAAACCTTCTTTGGTCTTAAATTTGTTTTCCAAATTTTTGGTAACTATCCAATTCCATCCCTGACCTTCAGTTCCTTCAAACTGCCTCTGCCCCAAGACCCTCTGTGCTACTACTATTAGACAGTGTTACTTTTTAACGCACCTAATTTTTTCAAACCTATTAATTCTCCTTCCTAATTCAATGTGAGCAAAACCTTATTTGGTCTTAAATTTGTTTTCCAAATTTTTGGTAACTATCCAATGCCATCCCTGACTTTCAGTTCCTTCAAACTGCCTCTGCCCCAAGACTCTCTGTGCTACTACTATTAGACTGTGTGTATCTAAGCTTGCTCTGTTGGCCACTCTTTAGTTAAGGTATTCTTTTGAGTAAAGCTGTGATAGAATAGCTGTAGCCACTGGGTCCAGTCCTGTCTTTTGCGTTGTCCTCTGTAATCTCCAGTCTTTGTCAATTCCCGCCAACAAAAATGCACAACCAGATGTTTGCCTACTAATTTTTGTTCAGTTAGTATACTTCTACTACTGTTGTGGTTATTATTCTCTGCACATACACAATCACATACAGAACTATGCACAAGAAAATAGGATGATGTTGATGTTGGTGATAGGGAGGTTGGACCTTACACCCTGGTCACAGAACTCAGTCAGAAGAACCCATAATCCAATGACCGTCTAGTCTACCTACCTAAGTGTCTCGGTCATAGTCATGTGTCCCTCTCCCGACCCCCACACGAAGATAGTTAGATATATACCCAATGATTTTACACAACCCAGGCCAGAACAGAAGAAGACCCTTTCGCTCACTCACTCGTTTCAGTCCACAACACCCCAGACACTGAAAATATACCACATAGTCTATGTGCAAGTTCAAAAACTTTATTTTTTTAATAACAAGCTTTGTATTGTTGTAACTTGTAAGTATTTCCATGAAAAACATCCAGCTCCACCATGCAAAATGAGGAAAATTAAATACTGTACATTTTGTACATCTAGTGCACAATAGAGAAATGTGTGAATTGTGGGAGACCTCTCACCGTTGAACGTATACTGTTTTAAAAAAAAAAAAAAATTATTTTCAAAAACCTTTATTGAGTACCATTGTAGATTACACAGCACCTTGCCTACAACCCGGAGGCCGGCAGCAGGATAATGGGAAAGTACCACGTAGAAGCGCGATCTCGGATACACAGCCTGTGCACCAACAACCCGGGGGTCTGGAGGCGTTTTCGTCAATGAGGAACTCCAAGTCAGACTACATTTGAGGAGAGTTTGTTAATCTAGATCTTCCCCATGTGTATGCCGTACAACGTGTACTGTTAGTGGTTACACATGCATCTTTCAAAAGCTCTGCAAATCCCTTGTTTCGTAGAAGGCAATCTTCTCTTTTCATCTGCCTATGAGAAAAATGTTGCACGTTAGACAGTGAATACAACTATGCCAGTTTTTAGCAGTCATGGCAAAAAGTGCAACATTATGGGTAAGCAAAAGGGACTAACAATACTGGTTTGTCAATTGTATGCAACACTCATTTGGCCTCAATGGTGTCTTTCTTACTGTGCAACAAGCTGCGAGGTAACATGGACAAAGCAGTAGACCCGGATGTAAAAATGGTTATATGGCTCAGGCTAACTTTCCAAAGACTAGAGTAGGAGTAGATTAGATGACCCTAGAGACCATCTAATAAATTTAAACTAAACTCTGTCTAATGTGACTGCTGTACATTAGGACGCAATTTGGACTAGTTACACTGTCACAGCGATTCATGTTGTACGTAACTGTTTTTTCAATCTTCCTTCCTGGAGAAAAAAGTACAACTAGTAAAATAGGGGGAGGTGTGCAGGCATCTAAAAAGGTGTACTTGATTTTATAGGTGCACAATCACTACCAACCACCAGTGCCGACGGGGCCAGTGGCGATGCGATTGCCATCCAGGAGGGGACAGAGGCTGCGGCACCTGCAGGAGCATCAGTGGGGGAGGAAACTTCAGCGGTGGGCGGTGGTAAGTTATATTCATTACTTATTTGCATTACTAGGTGGAAGGGGGACATTTTTTTCATCACTGTTCTATGAGACTTATTAAGAAAGTATGAATTTGAAGTTGTACTGGACAATATACAATGGTTGAAGAAGACACCCTTTGTAGCATTACCAGTTTGAGTTGAGTAAACAAGTCCTCTTCCATCAGACTCCAACTCAGCTGTGAAACTTATGGAGAAGACTAAAAGTCAGATCAGATGACCTTGAGGGATGTGTTGAACAAAAAGGGAAAGAAGTGAACTAGGGTGGAAGGAGGAAGGACTAAAGAGATGTAATAATAAGACTAACTACCATAGAAGGATACTTTGGAAGATTCATTCACATGGCTGATATGAATCGGATGCATGGGTTGTTAAAGGATGGGTAGAACTGGAAGGTCAAAGAAAATGCAGGCCTGGTTGGGCAAAAGAATATGGGTGCATGGATACAGTGGATAGCAAGAATCATGAGCGGAGTTTGTGTCAATAACCCAAGGCAAGGAAGGAGTGGACGCATGGGTGGTTGCTGGTGAAAGTGAAACCAGCTAAGCCGATAATAAAAGGAGATACAAAAAAGACTTTTGTCTTATGTGTACTCAAGGCCACCCAGTACTAGGGCAAGTATAATTGGCTGAAAAAACTTCAACAAATGCTACAGGCAGGGGATGCAGGAGGACAGATTAGATAGATACTAAAAGTTGACACCAATTGTATGTACTGCGCTTGGTAGTACTACTATGCCACAATGTACAGTTGAATTAATTATGAAGAGTTTCAGTTACAATTCTGTTTCTTTTTTTATAGATACTCATACTCCTTCCTCGAAACCATCGCGGAAGGAGTTGGCAGCCAGGGCCCGGCAAAGGAAACTGCAGGCCATTGTGGAGGAGTACCGCAAGCTGGTGGCTGAGGCTGAGGAGGAGGGGGAAGAGGCGGCGGCAGCAGCTGCTGCCTCTTCCAGTGCGTCTGGCCCCAGCAAGGCTCCACCTGCAGGAGTATGGCGCAGCGGCCAGGCAGCCGCTCACCGCCGGCATTTAACATCTGCCACCCCCACACAGCATGGATGCAAATGTAGGTGCTGTGCATTTCGGCAAAAACTTCTCCTCCGGGTGGCCAAGCTGGAGGACCAATTAGAGGAGCGCGTAAAGATCATTGTGGACAAACACCTTAAAGCCCGCCAACTGTAATGGACCCGGACCCTGTTGATTTGCCCCTTTTTTAATACTTTTGTTGGTGGGTGGGAATTGGGTGTTGCGGTTATTTTTGTGGGACATTCTTTGGACTTGGACATTGGTTGGGGTTAGGGTGGGGATAGGGGTGGGATAGGAGGATATTTATTTTTATACATGAATAAATGTTATTTATTTTCAACTTACGCATATGATATGATGTTGTTTTGTGGTGGGGTTACTGTTGTACGTCACAAGGTTTACTCTAGATGCAGGGCAGCGGCCAGTGTTTGATTGAAATACTTTATTAATTGACCACATGTGTAACATGCAAACAGATAGATGCTGTGCCCCTCACTCAGTTATATTTGTCCTATTAGTACTACCAGCCTCTCCTCCATTATACCTCCCAGCAAACTTCTCTTCTTACCTGTGATTGATGATGATTACGTTTGGCACCGCAAGGGCTGCATGGTTTCCAAAGACAACGGAGAATATGCCATGGTTATAGTAGACTAGACTTCTAGACACTGGCACTAGCATTGGAAAACAAAAACAAAGAGACAGTCATTTGCCTGAGAAAGAATGTGAGAGAAGTAGAAAATTACAGTACATAATACGAACAAAAAATACAAACAATATGGCAACTGCTAAACGAATTCAAAGAAATCAATGGTGTCGGGGACTGAAAAAGTAGAAGAAGATAACTGTAGTTCCGTTGGAGTCATTAAAACACAATACAAATCGTAAACGTAAATGCTCTAAAATTAAATTCAAACAATGCCAGCAATGATTTACATTTATTCGTTGGGTCACTTTGGGAAATTAATTGCCTTGTACACTATTGCATAAAGTGAGCTTGGGTGGGCAACCAGAAGAAGATCCTCACCCTGCCTCGTTGACATTTGATTTCAATAGTGTTGGTTTGATGGTTTCACCACATCTGCCCCAGCAGGCGTGTGATCAATTGTTGGTGTAGATTTAATGTAGTCACATCACACCTCAATATAAAACCACACAGCCCGGGAGAAGAGGGTTAGGGTTTGATGAATGTATGGGAACAGGGGTTTGGGGAAAGGTTTGACAAAGAAAAACAGTACGCATGGAGAGAACAAAAGCAAAACAATGAAGACGATGATTGCTGATCCACAATTCCTCAATAAATGTAAAGTCAATTAAGAACAATGAAATGGAGGCACGATGAAGGTTTATTATTAACTTGATGGTTAAAAATAAGTGGTAATTACTTAACTACTACTACACAATTCAAAGGAAGTACTTCTAATGATATGATATGACTTTTGCCTAGGCTGTATGCCCTCTGAGAAACCGTAATACCTGATGTAGCGGGCTGAAAGCTAGCAAACAAAATTTAGATAGTTTAAGTGAACAATCAATTACCAAGCACAAGCGTAAAATAAATGAAGAGGAAAAAGGAATCAAAGAAAAATATGAAAATGATACTAAAGTTAATGTATTTTCCAGGGCCAAATGTGTAGTTGTATCTCGTCATTCATTTTTTCCTCCCTTCCATGGACACTGTTGTGACTGACTGATTGATGATATTCTTGGGCGCCTCTAGCAGGATGATGATGAGGAGGATTGGTAAGGTAAGTGTGAGTTGTTGCTCCACGTATAATAGCGCTGGGTGAAAGGCCGGCCTGTAAGTGTTGATGAAAGAAGAAATGGGGTATTACAAAATAAGTTAACAGAATGAAAACATAAAAATCAATTACGGTGTAGTGCAAAAAAGACACGACTCATGAGCGAGAAGATTTTCAGACTGAGGCTGCTTGATACATTGATTAACTCTTCTCTTCGAGTTGCACAGCAGTCATCGAAAAGAACAACAAAATAGGAGCCAGCAAGGAACAGTTACAGGGCCACACCACAACACCGGGACGTGAGTCTGTGGCCCAAACTCCATTTACCTACATTTTTCAGAGTTTCAGACAAAAGGCATATACATCAACCTAGTATTTCCATAACAAGTGATTAATGTAAATCAATGCGCCAATGTCAGTCAATCATACCACTATTCCATTCCACCACTGCACACACATGTAGCCTAGGTCTGCTGTGCTACTTGTTGATTGGTTGTGTGTTTACCTTGTATTCCACTTCCTGAACATATTCCATCAATCATCTCTGATCAAAGTGACTGGCAGCGTGCAAAGATGGTATGGTGGTCATCATCATCATCATCCAGTGTGGCACATGTACGTTTTCTCCAATAGACCAAAAAATGCAACTAAGTCTGAAGTGAGTGACTACGATTAAGTCCAGACTGCACCTGCAGTAGTAGGAGTACAATTGGATACATATTATTAAACAACATGGAAACATTGACCATCAGTTGAGACACAAGCACTTTGAAACTACTACTATACTTCAACTTCATGCACATTTGGTCTGAGTCAGCAAGCAGACTCTGCAATGTATGGCATCATTTATTTCATACACCTATCTTTCTCTTCTTTGTGGCTGTCAGATCACAGATGCAGCAGAGCCTTCTGAAAGTGATGACGAGTTTACTTTAATTTTGGAGCCCTGCTCAAGTTTTGACATTGAAGAGTTGTGTATGCCTGCAGACAGAGGTGTAGCCTTAAGACAGTGATGCATTTCAGATTGGAATCAAAACAGAAGATGGTTGTAGTCACGTACGTTTCACTTGTTATGGAGGGACTGTTAGAGGCTACATTATTGCACTATTGTCCATCTCCATCCAAAGTATGGCAAGATGAAAATGTATTTCGGGTGACTCAGGAAGATGGAGCAGGACTCTGATGAGTGGAGTGCACAGTAAATGCTCAGATGTGCAACTCCAATAGGTACTTAAAAGAGAAAGGAAGATGGTGTTGGTTTTCAAGTTTGAGTCAGAAAGACAGATACACACAAATAAGGAAGGGAGAAATAAAGGAAGGGAGAATGTAACCATTTCCAAGCCTAGTTGTCAGGGAAGAGGAGCTTGTCCTCAAACCCTGGTGGTTCTTCTGACAGAAGTAGGTCCTGTAACCCACTACTTATTTCTTCCGACTCGCTCTCCTCTTCCAGCTCTGATTCACAGACTTTGTAGTCTGGTGGTATCAAGTGCTGATTCATTTTTATCATGGTTAACCTCTCCACGCTTTTGGGCGAGAGACTGGTCCTTCTCACAGTCACAATGGCACCAGCAGCACTGAACACACGCTCAAAAGAGACACTTGCAACAGGGCAAGCTAGATACTTTATCGCCAGCCTGCTGAGCACTGGCCATTGGCTTTTTGTCCTATACCAATGGGCTTTGCTCCATGAACACCTCTGTTGTGTCATCCAGATAGGCCTGGACCATCCGCTCAATGTTCATTGGTGCTCTGGTTTGCTCGTCCTCTTTTTGCTTTGCGACAGCAACGGACTTCCCAATCCCTATTTGTAGAAACCAAGCAGCTATTTTTTTGCTTATGTCTGATGAATCAGATCCTGTTGGTGCGGTTGCTGTTATTGTTTGTGTTGGTGACTGCGGGGAAGCAAACGCACTGCTCGCATGCTGTGAAGAAGAACTTGACTCTGTAGGATGCTCAGTAGTACTTGCACTGTCCTGGGCTGGCACTTCCTTGGCTATAACAGTTTTGTACTTGGAAACATCCACTTTTGAAAAAGGAATTACTGCATTACTGCTCACAAATAATTTGTACCATGGATCCAAAATTGCGGCAGTAATGTAATGTTGATGTGACAAAATCTTATTTTGAATCCTTGTATTCTCAGATAAGCGGCCGGCTAAGGACTTCACAAAATTACATGCTTCACGTTTTCCTTCCACACCTTCGTGTGTTTCAGACACCTCCTTCAGCTGTTGCTCAAGCATGTACAACAATGGGATTGCTTGGCTCATAGTACAGTCCTCCCTGCTGACTGCACGTGTCAAGACCTCAAAAGGAAGTAGCATCTCAGTCAGGCATTTAATGAGGTCTCATTGCCACATCTCAACTGTCATGGCTTTAACAGTAGTATCCCCTGATCTTCTTGTCATGACATAAGCATTAAGTGGTATATACTGCTCAAACAGCTGTTCGAGCATGTAATACGTAGAGTTCCAACGTGTTGGTACCTCCTGGATGAGTGCTTTGACTGGCATGTTACACTCACGTTGAATGACCCGTAGCTGCTTCCGGGCTTTAAAAGAATGATTGAAATGCATGCCGATTCTTCTGCAAATGGTCAGTAAGTTGCTGACTTTGCTTTCATTTTTCAGAAAGTCTTGAACCACAATGTTAATGCAGTGTGCCAAACACGGGACCCTGAAATAGCAGCCGTCTTCCATGGCCCTAACTACATTACTGCCATTGTCAGTGGCAACAAAACCAATATTGAGGCCTCTTGGTTGCAGCCATTCAAAGACCTTGCTGTTGAACTCATCCAAAATGTTTGCAGCAGTATGCGATTTCTCCATAGCAAACATGGCTACAGTAGCATGTTTGCGAGTATCATTAAAAATCTCAGTAGTGTAAACGCCTGTAGATATCTTGTCTCTAACACCTGAAAAAGAGATCCAGTTTGCAGTGATGCACATGTAATCTGTGGCTTGGCAACTGTTCCACATGTCTGTTGTCAGGTGGATACTATGCACAGCACTCTGCTGCAAGGCTTTTCCAAGCAATTCCAGCATGTTGTGGTGTAGTGCTGGAACAGCAACTCTGGCAAAATAGTAGCGGCTGGGAACATTCCATTTTGGGCAGAGGGTTGTCACAAATTCCAGGAAACCCATCGCTTCAACAAAAGAAAAAGGGAGAAGGTCCAGAGCTAACATTTTAGCAAGCTTAGCATTGTAAAAACGTGCTATTGGGTGGTTGTGCTCGTACTTTCCCTCCTGCCTAAACATGCTAACAATGGTACGCTGCTTGGTATTTCTTTCAGATATGCCCGATGCAGTACTTCGTGTCGCAGACTTCGCACCCGTACTCCTTGGTGTCTCCGGGTTACTACTTTTACTCTGGTGCCACAGAGATGTTGCTGATCCGGAGGATCTGGGTTCTACCACTGCAGTGCTGGGGAGTGGGACAGGGGTACTTGGTATACCACTACCAGATAGAATGTCTCCCTCTTCTTCCTGTCCGGTTACCCGTGGACCTTCTACTGCTTCCCCAACAACATTAATGGTTCCTGCTTTTATGATACGTAGGTGGTCCTCCCACTGGATTGGGTGGTGTTTTTTCATATGGGTCATTTGGCCTCCGGTACCATAGTTTGTACCAAGCTTACCACGACTAAAAGAGGAATGACAAATGAACCATATAGCAATCTTGTCCTCATTTGCGCTAACTGTAAAGAAGTCCCACACTGGGGAGCTTAACTTTTGTCTCCTGCTAGAGGTGCCACTTCCAATGCCGGATGAACTGGAGGTTGTGTGGTGAACTTGACTATGTGGCTGCGCAGTAGTACCACTACCTACTTCTGCTGAGGTAGAACTTGTGCTGGACGTAGGACGCTGCCGGCTTTGTGCAAATGTAAAAATGGAAGCTGGAGGTAGTTTTGGTGTGGCCTGTGTTGGTTGGTATGCGTGCTACTACATCCCTAGTGGCAGCCATTCTTGATAGGGTTAAAATGTTGGTCTCCATGTCCTCGGGGCCAGGAGTAATGCTTGTGATGACTGGGTCTGACTCATCATCACCATCATAATTATCCGGCTGCTGAACATCGCACTCCATAAGTGGTAGGCTTCCTGGAACCTTCCTTTTCCCTAGCCTGGTCTTCTTGGGATGTCTCTCCCTCTCATGCTCATATTGTTCTGGCTCCCAATTGAGGTCAAGATCATCAGAAGGGATGCCTGGCGAAGAACTTGATGGACTAACCCTCCTTTTCCTTTGTGGGGATTTGAAAAACAATAGATCTCCTGCAGGAGGTGCTGCCTCTTCTTGCTCTGCATCAGGCTCAATTTCCTGAACTGCCCCGACTTTGGGAGGAACAACAACTACTATTGCCGGTGGTGGTTCTTGAACAACTATTGCAGGCGGTGGTCGTGGTAGTTGTTTTCGTTGAACATCTACTATTGCGGGCGGTCGCTGTGGAACAACTACTATTACAGGCGGTGGTTGTGGTTGTTCTTTTCGTTGAGCATCTACTATTGCGGGCGGTGGTTGTTGAACATCTACTATTGAGGGTACTGGTTGTTGTTCACCACTTTTCTGCTGTGTTCCCTCTTGCGTGGAATGTGTACTACTTTGAGATTGAGATAAGTTCAGGTCAGGCTCAGTATCACTGCTTTCCACCATTAGGCTCGCTACCTCTTCCCTACTCATCTGCTTGGGCCTGGGGTGGTGGTTTGGGCCTACTGATGCGGAGGTGCTGGCCCCAGCTTGGACCCCGGTCACTGCTGCTGCAGGCGTACTTTTTTTCCCAAAAAAGGTTTTCGGGTCAACACCAGACTTAAGTGTCACTTCCTTCTTCTGTTCTTCCTTCTTCTTAGCAACTTTCTTGGTCTTGGAGGACCTGGTACCTGCTTTCTTTGGGCCCATCTTCTTCAGATGTCAGCAGCAGCACTCAGTTGCACAAGTTGCTGAGAATGATGTCTGGTCAGGTTAGTCACTCACACCACACGTGACGTAGTACAGAAGGACGTCAGTCTGGCAGTAGAACAGGCGATGAAAGATGACAACCTAAGCATGGGCGAATTTTGCGAATCTCGCGTTAGCGAATTTTGCGGATTTGCGAACTCGCAATCCACAAAAATCCGCGAATTCTCGCGAATTTGCGGATTTTTTTTGTGTTTGCGCGGGTTTCTGCCAGTTCGCGAGGTTTTTGTACAATTTCGCAAACGCAAACTTACCTGTCGGGTCGCAAGTTTTGCGAACTTGTTGTTTCTACGTGTCCAGCCTGTTTGGGACACTCTTCTTCATCACTGCCACCCTCTGTCACCACTGCCACTCTCTGACTACTCATGCCACCCTCTGGCCCACCCATGCCACCCTCTGTTTCATCACAGCACCCTCTGGTTGTCCAGTGTACATTATTGTGGCAAAGCAAAGCACACCTTTCCTGCCTCAAGTGACCTGAATTAATTTGGGGCTGATTAATGTGTCACAGAATATTTTTTTAGCTGGCACCTGCTTCCTTAGTGGTTCCTGATTAGTGATCTTTTGCACTTGCTAAGTGCTTTCATTGTTGCAAAATTAGTTACAACACCTGCCCTGCCCCAACTGACAATAATGAATTAGGGGCTGATTAATGTGTCACTGGATTTGAACTTCCAGCCTGGCTCCTGCTTGTCTCCCTTAGCTGTAATTCAGGACCTTTGTGGCATATGTGTAACTATTCTGAGGGTCAGAGCAGGGTCACATAATAGTTGCAAGTAGGCAACTGAACTCTGGAGGGGCCCCTCAGGAAGCACTACAGGAAATGGCTACTTATGATGAGCTTGAACTTTTGAACCTGGTAAGTAGTTTCAGTTTTGCTAAGATCGTATTTCTGCAATTTAGCGCTTATTCGCGGGGCGCGAAGTTGAACTGGGAAGCCGCGAACTCATGCGAACAGTGCGAGCAAGCCATAAAATCCGCTGCTCGCGGATTTGCGGATTTTGCGGGAAATTCGCGAATCTCGCGGATTGCGAATTTACCGAAAATCCGCAAAATCCGCGAGCGGAACGGATTTTCCGCCCATACTTATGACAGACACCTGCTCTTCAGTCTTTTGTGCACCTACAAGCAAAGAAGGCAGAACAACATCAGTCGAATATGGATTTTTATTAGCTTTAATTACTACTAGAAGTATTAGTACATCCAGTAAAAGTAATAATAGCAAAGAATTAAAATGCAAATGTAGTGGAAGTGGAACTTGTTCATCCTTAATTTGTGCATCATTTTGGATGTATGCAGCATCAGTGACCTGCAGCAGATAGCAATGGGGATGTGAACAGTAGTAAGCCAACAGGAACAATGGCAAAACAGGCCAATTTGTCTAAAACAAAACAGCACACTACTACTACCACCACAGCTCCACATGGGCACTCATCACAGGTACATGGGTAAAGGCCAGAAAAAAATAAACTCAAGCAGGCCTATATCCCTCCCTATATGGCCAGAAAAAGTAGGATGCCTACATCACAGCTTAATGCAAAAAAGAAAATCCCCCTGGCTACAAGGTTTGAAAGTTACACAACAACACAAACAACAAAGGCATTTGGAGTTTTCCCCCAAACAGTTAACTACACCCCAAACACCACATTTGAAAATTCAATGCATTGCCACCCATGCCCTAAATGATGTTAAATTCAACAGACAAAATGGAAACCGCTACATCAAGCATCCCCGCTGACTATCTCTGGGACTCTAGGCCTACTGGCAGAAAAAAATCACACAACTTTGTAGGCCTGCGGCAAAAAAACTAAACCAGGATGGAAGGTCACACAAAATGGCCGCCCCCACATGGCCTGGCCAGTGCCACCCCCAAAAACATGAAAAGAAAAAGAATACAGACAATACATTCCTATGGCAAAAAGACAATGCTTGGCTTGACAAAATGGCCGCCACTAAGCCGCCCACATGGTCAGGCCACCCTCAAACAACAAGGTACATGGAGGACAGAAACAGTAAGGGGTCCATGCTCCAAAAAAACTACAAGTAAATGACAACCTGAGGAGTTTCTTTTAGCAAAATGAACAGCATCTACATTTTCGGGAACGTTTTAGTCAACTCGAGAGATATTTCTCGCGAGAATGCAAATTCGGCGTGTTCGGCGGCGCGAACTGAACAAAACATTGTGATCGCGCGCCCGTGCACGCACATTGAGCGCGCAAAGAAGACAAAAACTGTAAGGTCACGTTGTAGCACTGTGCAAACTTACTAAAACTACGCTAGCTGAATTCTAGCGTTACCTAGTGCGCAGGAAAAAGCCATATTATTCAACACACACCCAAAACCTGCAATTCAACACCAAAAACACATTTTGCTAATTAATCCAAAGCCATCCATGACCTACATGATGTTACACTTACAACTTAAACACCCCTATAACAGTTGAACAACTTTCATGCACCCATGATGAGGAGGACTCTAGTAGTACCCTTGGGCCTACCTACTGGCACAGTAGGCCACAAGCTTGGAGGCCTATGGCAAAAACACAGAGGCTGCTACTAGTACCAGGAATTAAAATGGCCGCCCCCCACATGGCCTGGCCAGTGCCACCCCCAAAAACATGAAAAGAAGGAGAAGACAGACAATACATTCCTATGGCAAAAGGACAATGCTTGGCTTGACAAAATGGCCGCCACCAAGCCGCCCACATGGTCAGGCCACCCTCAAACAACAAGGTACATAGAGGACAGAAACAGTAAGTGGTCCATGCTCCAAAAACTACAAGCAAATGACAACCTGAGGAGTTTCTTTTAGCAAAATGAACAGCATCTACATTTTCGGGAACGTTTTAGGCAACTCTAGAGATATTGCTCGCGAGAATGCAAATTCGGCATGGTCGGCGGCGCGAACTGATAAAACGTCGTGATCGCGCGCCCGAGCACGCACATTGAGCGCGCGAAGAAGACAAAAACTGTAAGGTCGCGTTGTAGCACTGTGCAAACTTACCAAAACTACGCAAGCTGAATTCTAGGGTTACCTAGTGCGCAGGAAAAAGCCATATTATTCAACACACACCCAAAACCTGCAATTCAACACCAAAAACACATTTTGCTAATTATTCCAAATCCATCCATGACCTACATGATGTTACACTTACAACTTAAACACCCCTATAACAGTTGAACAACTTTCATGCACCCATGATGAGGAGGACTCTAGTAGTACCCTTGGGCCTACCTACTGGCACAGTAGGCCACAAGCTTGGAGGCCTATGGCAAAAACACAGAGGCTGCTACTAGTACCAGGAATTAAAATGGCCGCCCCCACATGGCCTGGCCAGTGCCACCCCCAAAAACATGAAAAGAAAGAGAAGAAAGACAATACATTCCTATGGCAAAAGAACAATGCTTGGCTTGACAAAATGGCCACCACCAAGCCGCCCACATGGTCAGGCCACCCTCAAACAACAAGGTGCATAGACGACAGAAACAGTAAGTGGTCCATGCTCCAAAAACTACAAGCAAATGACAACCTGAGGAGTTTCTTTTAGCATAATGAACAGCATCTACATTTTCAGGAACGGCGTGTTCGGCAGCGCGAACTGTACAAAACGTCGTGATAGCGCGCCCGAACACGCACATTGAGCGCGCGAAGAAGACAAAAACTGTAAAGTCGCGTTGTAGCACTGTGCAAACTTACCAAAACAGTACAGGCCTCCCTCAATAATAATTTTTAAGAAAGATTGAGAAGCACAGAAAACTGTAGTTAAAAAAAAAACAAAAAACATTTACAGTACACCAATTCTCAATTCTCAAACTTACTTGTGAAAGAAAAGTTCAAATCCAAAATTCATCAATAAATCCAATTAAATGCTATGATGTAGCAGACAAACACAAAGAGTGATCCTTCCAGCTCCAATTCCAAATAAAAGTGAACACCACATGGACAAAGCACTGGGAGGAGCCTGGTGGACAGGAACAGGAAGTTGGAGACTCAGGGGCACTTCCTTTCTCTTGAAAAAAAGAGTAGAAACAAAAAGAGGACTCCTAGCCCAAAAACATACAGCCAAATCCCAATCTGAGGGGTTAAATGAAAATTTTTGAGAAAATGTTAACATGCTCAAGAGAAACGCGATCTTACCTATATAGCACTGTAAGGAAAGTCGCGCGTCATAATGACGTGTTCTCGCGTCCGAATGACGTTATCCCGTTCTCACAGTCGGGTTGGATTGTGCGGCCGGATTCCAAACATCGTAGCGAACACAACCGGGAGAGAAAAGCGAGAAAGCGAACGCAGCGCACGTGAGAATGCTATTGAGCGTGCGAGGAAGAAAAACTACTACACTACGCTGTAGATTGCGAAGTAGTCGACAGCTTCACGCTCTCCGCGAAGTGCGAAGTTGCCGAAAATTTGCAAGCTCCACGAACGGAGCTTAGTTCTCGGCCCAGGTTTAATCCAGATACCCTTGGCTATTCTTTTTTTTCACACCCTCATGCTTCCTTTTCTAGACTGGACTATATCTTTCTCTCCCATCCTCTCACTCAGAATCTTCTCTCTTCTTCTATTGAGCCTATTGTAATTTCAGATCATGCCCTCATTATTACAGATATTGACCTGCTCCCCCCTTGCCCCAAATCCTCTTGTTGGCGTTTTAACACCTCGCTTCTCACTGATCCCGACTTTTCTTCCTCTTTCCGGACTTTCACCAATGACTTCTTCCTTATGAACTCTACCCCGGATGTTCCCCTCATACTCTTTGGGATTCTTTCAAGGCGAAGGCTAGAGGTTTTGTTATCGATTTTGTCTCCCGGAAGAAGAAAAAATTTCTTCAACAGCGGAAAGCCTCTCTCGCTCATATTAAGAAATTAGACCATCAGTTCTATACCTCGTCGGCTAAGTGTATGTCACCAGAGCTGTTGCGCACCAAAATTTCCTTCAACAAGTTATCTACAGACAATCCCTCCTCTATACTTCTTAGGAGTAGTGCTCGATATTACGGCGGTTGTAATAAGTCTGGTAAACTTTTAGCTAACTATCTCAAGTCCCGTAAGAAGCGTACTTGTATTGAGTCTATTTTTTCCCCAGATAACTCTCTTCTTCATGAAACTGATAACATTCTTGAACAGTTTCAACTCTTTTACGAGAACCTCTATACCCCAGAATCTCCCCTTTCTCCCACCATGCTACACTCTTACTTTGAGAAACTCCCTAAACCCTATACTCCAGATGTTAATTTTGCCTCCCTAGACCTGGATCTTGCTCTTCACGAGCTTTCCACAGCACTTTCTTCCCTTACTAAAGGTAAAATTCCTGGTCCAGATGGGTTCCCTGTGGAATTCTATTTACATTTCTCTGATGTCCTTCTCCCCAGACTATTATCACTTTTTCAATCCTTTGCCTCTTTAGGTTCGGCCGCGGGTACCTTTCAGGACGCCACCATCTGTTTAATTCCTATAGAAGGTAGAGACCCAAGTTTTGCAAAAACTACCGTCCTATCTTGTTGGTTAACGTCGATTATAAACTCTTTGCCAAGCTGCTTGCTTTACGACTTGACTCTTTTATGCCGCGTCTAGTTGGCAAAGAAAAATGTGGGTTTATCAAGGGCAGGCTCACTTCGGATACTTCTCACCTTTTCCTCAATGTTTTGAATAAGGCCCCATCTTTGTCGTCCCCTTTAGCCTCCATCTCAGTCGACGCTGAAAAAGCCTTTGACCGGGTGGATTGTTCTTTCTTATTTGCTTCTCTTACTTGGCATGGCTTTGGTCCTAAGTTCATATCGCTCATATCTTTATTATACTCTTCCCCCAAAGCTTCTGTTCTGGTTAAAGGCCATCTTTCTTCCTCTTTTAACCTTCAAAGAGGTGTTCGGCAGGGCTGCCCTCTTTCCCCGCTTCTTTTTGTTTTGGCTCTTGAACCCTTTTTATCCTCCATCCGCCAGAATACTTCCATCTCTGACTTTCCCTTTGGAACTAACCAGTTGAAACGCTCTGCTTACGCTGATGATATCCTTTTGTTCATTTTGAATCCGGAATCCTCTATTCCCCCTTTACTAGCTGAATTTGATACGTTTTCCCTTGTTTCTGGTTACAAGATTAATTCTGACAAGACAGAAATTCTTCCCTTGACGAAGTACTGCCTCCCTCATCTTTTCTCTTCTACTGGTTTTGCCTGGAATAACACCAAGATCAATTATCTTGGGATTTGGTTTTCTAACTCTATCGCTTCTTCTGTTAAACTGAATATGTCTGCAGCCCTTTCGCGTATTGAGCAATTGTTTTCCTCTTGGAATCCGCTCTTTCTTTCTTGGTGGGGTAGGGTGGACTCTGTCAAGATGATGATCGCTCCCATTCTTATCTACATGCTTTCTATGCTTCCGGTTCATATTCCCGCTCTCTATTTTAAACGTCTTGACTACTCTATTTCGAGATTTCTTTGGAGGGGCAAAAGATCTAGGATCTCTCTCCTTTCAATTCGTAAATCCAAATCCAATGGTGGTGTTAACTTCCCTGATTTTCGTGTATATCATAAATCCTTTGCCCTTCGTCAGGCTTCCCGTTGGCTTTCCTGTGCAATCTCTCCTTTCTCTCCTCTTTGGCTTTCTATTGAACATGCCTTCATATCACCTTTCTCATTTGATGATGTTAATCCGTTTTTCATCCAAGTCCCCTTTTGACTCTCTCCCTTTGTTTAAACACACTTTCTCTCTTATCGCCCTCTATTCTCCTCATCATCTATTTCCCGTGAGTCCTTTTTACAACAACCCATCTGGTATAATTCGCTCCTTCTTATCAACAATAGTCCTATCTGCTGGAATTCTTGGAGGCGGAAGGGTATTATTTGGATTCATCAATTCTTTGACGGTACCACCCCTTGTCCATTTCCACTCTTTCAGCTTCAATTTTCTTGTCCTCGCTCCTTTTTGCATAAATACTCTCTCCTTATGGGAGTGATTCTGGAGCGTTATTACTCCCTCTCTTCTACCCTATCACTCGTTCCCCCTTCTGCTCTTCTGCCGTTACTTTCCACTCTCCCCAAAGCATATCTTATATATAAGTTCTTTTCTTCCCCTAACCCGGACCGTCCTAAGTCCAAACTTGAACTCTCCTGGGAAACTGACCTGGGTTGTGTATGGCCCATTTCTCTTTGGGATAAACTTTGGCTCAAATCTTTGAAAGTCTCTCGCTCCGCTTCTCTTACTCAATCTCTTTTTTTCTGTATCACAGACTTTATCTTTCCCCTCTTTCTCATTCTCGCTTTTCTTCGTCTTCTGATTCTGTCTGTTGGGCTTGTCATTCACCTTCTGCGGATCTTTTACACATGTTCTTTTTCTGCCCTAGAGTCTCTGCTCTTTGGAAACAAGTTTGGCTTTGCATTTCCCAAATATTTTCCCTTTCCACTTAATATTCTCCCTCTATCCTTTTTCTTGGCAGTCTTTCAGATGCACTTACTTTGCCGCCACATTCCTGTGGTCTCTTTGACCTTATGCTTGCACTCACCTTTCAACACATTTCTTCCAATTGGAAATCCCTTACAAATGTTTCCGTACAACATTGGTGGAACTCTGTATGTCACTTTCATAGACTGCATGTCTACTTTGCCTCCTCCTGCAAACCCCCTCATAATGTTGAGCTTTTTTGGCTTCCTCTTACTGCTTATTTAGATCGTTTGGCCATAAAAAAGACACCTTTACCTACTGAATCTGAAAATTTTAAACCCCCTTAGATGGCTTTATCCTCTGTTATACCTATGCTGTTATGCTTATGCTGTTATGCTTATACTCTTATAGTTATATGCGTATATTTACATTTATATGCTTCAATTTGCATCTGTGTTCTGTTGGTCTTATTCTGATAATATTTATTGCATTTCTTAACTCTCTCAAGGTTTCTTGAGATGTTATACAGTTATGACTTCCCTTTTTATCCTTACCTCCTTCTTTATCTCTTTTACTTTTTTCTTCCTTTTTATTGTGCTCTTCCCCCTTTTCCTTTTCCTTCTCTTTCCTCTACTCCAATATATATTTTATATCTTCCTTCCTTTTGTCAGTTGTTGCCCTAAATAGTGTTCAAATAAAGCTTTTTTCAAACTAAAAAGGCTACAGATGTATCTAGAAGAAACTTTCCCAGCAGCTGGAGAAACATGGAGGGTTGCCATTGTTTACACTTTCAGATGATCCGGACAAAGGGCTGAGGTTTTCCCAGGGAAAGAGCACCATAGGTCAGCAAGAAAAACAAAGGTTGCTTGTCACCCTCTACCTTTCTGACATTGAGAGCCACTTCTCAACATAAATAGCATTCTGTAAACGTCAGAAGGACATATGAAGAGAATATTGGCTGAGGTCAAATTGGGTGACTTGGAGATGAAATGCGGATCGACTTAAATGTGGGGATGGCAGGGTGCCTGATGATGCATGGATACTAATGACTGTAAAGGGCATGAGGGCAAATAAAATATATCTGAGAGTGATAATTTATTTGTGGTTGATAATCTTAAGGTAAAGACATACCAGTGATCCTGACCTACTCGTCACAATGAGTTTGTGTGAAGGAGATTAAGTTCTAGTAGTAGGAACACACAACACCTTGCTGTAGAGAAGATGTGCACTAATTCTCTGGGCAATTGTGCTATACTCTATCTGGAGAACAGTAAAAGTGGCCAGTCTTGTCTACCCGTCTGTTGTTGTATGCCACAGGCAAGCCTTCAGGAGGGCCTGCACAATTTTGGAAGCATTTCTTCAACTAACCCACCTGTAATGGTGTACTCAGGCATGCTTCAGAAACTGGTGGCAGGGGCATGTTTATAGAATTAACAAATACTTGTGCTAAACACCTCCAGTCAAATGGGGCGGTCCACTGCTGGACCCAACCCACTGGAGTGCACATTTTAGAAAACTGCTCAGGTTGGAGTAAAGCTAATACCCTTAGTGAGGTATCCTGGGTGCATAATGTCACTCAGGGAGAAAACAAAAATCGTTCAATTGTCTGAGGAATACCAACGCAGAAATGGTGAAACTCAGTATGTGAAATGTGCTTGCAAAATATGATCAAATGCATAATTTCAAGGTCTCCTTAGAGTGACTGTCCAATTCAAATGAAGGTTTGCACCGAGTTGTTTATACTCATTGCACTTTACCTATATTTGACATTGTGTGTCAGCACAAGCATTTTGTCTGTGTTTCCACAAAGGTTCCTGTGAGAAAATCAAACAATCATGATACAATGAGGCTTATCCTTCTCTCCACTCAAGATTCTCTTCAATCAGAACTAGCTAAATATTCAAGAGGAGATTGAAGATATGAATACTTGCAAAAAAAACTTTTCCCTGGTACTCTTTCAGTGCAAAACAGACCTCACTTTCATTATTAGTTTGATACACCACATCCAAGAGACTGTTTCTAGACGATACCCATATATCTACATAAGCGCATCAGGACTGACTATAACAGTAACAGTATTAATCCTTTTGTTTTAAGATGCTGGGGCTGACACTGAAGTTCTAAATCAGCATCAGTTCAAGGGCGAATAGGATCCACATTACAACTACTTGAAGTCTAACACCATCTATGAAAAGGGGAGGTTAGCATTGCAAGTTTGCTAAATATTAAACAGTGGCAAAGAATAAAAAAAGGGACTTCTACATGCAGTACTTAAATAAATGCTCCCACATTAGAACAACCCAGAATAATTTGGATTAAGGGAGCAGATAAGGTAGAACGAGGATGGGACTCTGAATACAGAGGGCTCAGCAGAGGCATGGAAATGTATTTGCCTCATCAAACCCACTAAGCCTTAACTACACGGTACAAATGGCTGGGATGGAGAAAAACCGAGCTCTGCCTATAGAATCTCAGAAGAGTTATTGGTAAACTCACAGTGCTTGAAATGCCCACCATGTCTGTTGTTATGTGTTTGAAATTGGTTTACTGGTAGACTGCGTATGAACCTTGGTCAAGTAGTAATCACAATCCTAGTCAGGGTAAGACACAATCAAACCCCACATTAACCTGTAATCAACCCCTTGGTAACTTGGCACAGGACAGGCTTAACATAGTCGCAACAGGAAAGGTATTTATGCAACAAAAACTCTACACAAAAGGATTTCACCAAATTAGAAAAATAAAGCTTTATTTATTAAATAAACCAAGATCAAAACAACAAAAATCCAATAAGTAGAACTGGAGATATTGACTTTAGTTTAGAGTGAAAATAGCACCAAAAATCACAAATCGCTAGTGGGGTATCTAGTCACGCAAGACTGGGACAAAGTTATAAGTGCAGGCCTATCATGATGGAGTGTGGGCCGGCTACAGGGACCCAGTTAGGCCCACTTAACAATGTTCCTTATATCCTAGTTGCGGAGAGTTGTGTGGATTTGTGTCGATGATGTGCCGCATAGCCTAAGCGATTCCCCAGTTCTGAGGTGCAGGAAAGCTGCGGTGCGAGGTCCTGTTGTGTCGCCATCGAGGAGCTTGTCGACTGAGCTTGTGATGCAAAGTCCAGCTTCGGGGATGCAGCGAGTGGCTGCCCATGCGTTGGTTCTGAGGAGCACCAATACGGAGTCCGGCATCGTCACTGATACTGCCATCAACAATAGATGTGAGGGCCTGGGCTGCGGATGTGCCACAACATTGGGGCGATGCTTCATTTCCGAAGACAACACGGAGGCAACACGAGCAATGGGTCCAATTCAATGCAATTCATGCAGTAGCCGCAATGCATCGGTTCTGCTCGATGATATGCTGCTCAGCCAAGGAGATGCATCAGCTCTGCTCAGCAATGCACCTCCCAGTAAAGATGATGCATGGGTTTCGCTGGCAAGCATCTTAGGCCAATTCCAAGGGTACAGGACTGTGTGGCACCACTCAGATGGGAAACTCACAGATGGCAGTCTAGGTGCAGGTTCAAAGTTGACGGAAGCCTATTATGTCCATGAGACGTCCGATTAGGAGGTCAGCCAACTAGTCATTAGAGTCACTCTGGGTGCAAGAGATGTGGGTCCAGTCCTTTTCACCCAGGCAAGAGGGCAGCAGGCAGCAGGTCATCAAGGCAAAGCAGGAGTCCAGCAGAGTGCAGTACAGCACAGTGATAGTCCTTCAGTAGCACAGCAGTCCTTCTTCCTGGCAGAGTATCCACAGGTCCAGAAGTGTCTGAGGTCTTTCTTTTCTACGGAGTTGTGCCTTTGAAGTGGGGTGAAGCTTTAAGGGCATGCCTTTAAAGTGCACAGATGCAGTGCCTTCCCTGGCTCCAGACTAACTGCAGGGGGTAAGCTGCTGTTTGTGTTGGGACAGGAAACAGTGTATGCCGTTGTAAATGAGGCAGGGTGGCTCCTCTCTCCCATCCTACCAGTGATGCTCTTCTCAGTCACACCTAAGCTCCCATTGTGTATGACCGTCTAAGAGGAATACACAAAGCCCAACTGCCAACTACACCCAGTCATGTAACCAGAGACAGGCTGCAGGTACCAAATTGCTAAGGCAAGAAAATGCCAACTTTCTAAAAGGGCATTTTCAGAATTTTAATTTAAAATACAACTCCGTCATAAATTAGGAATCTAGAGACACCAAACTGGAACTGCCATTTATTCCCATTTGAAAATTACACTTATAAAATGTAATAAGGTAATCCTAATATTGTTCCATGGAAGATATAGGCCATGCAGTAGTGAAAAATATATTTAAGAGGTTTTCACATTCAGGACATGTAAAACTTAAATGTACGTGTCCTGCTTTTCAAAACACATTGCACTCTGCCCTGGTTTGACCAGGACCTACCCTAGCGGTGTCTTATATGTATTTAAAAGAAGGATTGGGCCTGGCAAAAGGGTTAGGTCAAAATGGCACTTTAATGCACACATAGGCTCTGCAATGGCAGGCCTGAGACAAGTTTTAAGGGCTATTTAAGTGGGTGGCACAATCAGTGCTGCATTTAATTTACATGCCATGGGCACTTTTAGTACCACTTTACTAAGGAATAATAAGTAAATTAAATATGCCAATTGGGTATAAACCAATTCTATCTTATTTTAAGGAGAGGACACAGCACTGGTTAGCTGTCTTAAAGCCCACAAAAATGAATTTAAAAAAAAGGAGAGGAGTAAAGCAAAAGGTTTGTGGGTGACCTGGTGTACCGGCATGGTCATTCAAATCCTCAAATTATTAAATATTTCTTCAAAGTACAAAAGAAAATAGAAATATGAATTTTAATGCGAAAGGTTGGAGTTTTCCAGATTTTGTTTTCTTTTTCTAAAAGACAAAACAATGTTCTAGGCTCCACCATATCACTTTCTCTTTTTTGCTCCTAATGCATATTTTCTTTTTGTTGGAGCATAGTAGTGCTTCAATTGAGGCCACTAATCATCCATACTACTGTATACTGTACTTGCTCTGTTTCTTCAAATCGAGCTAAGAATACCATCTTAATGTAAAGACTCCAATTTACAATTCCATCGCATTTACAGAGTGTTTTCATTTTTTATTTACACATTTTTCATTGGTATGTATATATATATATATTTTATAACTGTACTGATATTATTTATTTTCTATATAGTCGCAGAGCACCTCAGTAAGTGTTATGAACACTCAGGGACCTGCGGACCAAAGGGTTAGAATAGAGAACACAGCAACCCCGAGGTTTAAATGTTCATGCAGCCTGAATTTATATATGACTTAGAAACAATATGTAAAACAAAATAACATACAGCAAGTAAAATATGACCTAAGTAGGTTCCATAAAAGGAACCTCCCTATTCCAAATAAAGTATTGAACATTGCAAGAGGAAATTCTATGAGTATGGTGTCAGTATCACATGAACCAGATTTAAGGTTCAATGAAAAGAGTCTGGGAAGAGGAAATCAGCAGAGTTGAGAAAATCAGCAGAGTCGAGAAGAGGCCTTCTTTTAGCTAAGTCAGGGTAGGGTCTGGTCTACTATTATAAAAAGCATATTATAAAATTATCTGAGAAGATACTAGAAGGCTTCTCCTTATCATTTTCCACTGAACAAACCAATGAAAAGACAGTGTCCTGGAGGAGCAGGTAGAGTCTCTAGATCCCAGCAATCATGTGTACGACCTTAGACTTAATATCAGACTTGTCCGCCTGGGACAGGATGGTGTCTCCTGCTGGCTCAGTCTCAATATCTGAAGCCAAAAGTAAATTAGAAAGATCAGTGATCATTCTTGCACAATGAACAATTAATCTATTCTAAGCTGGAATGGACATAGATAAGACACCTGCGAAGAAAAGGAAAATAAGATAATTGCAAAACATTTTATAAAGCATAATGCCTGGTTACAAGTTAGGCCAATATTAGATTTAAACAGGTTCTGAATGAATGCAGTTAGCAAAATTAATTATATCAAATGCAAAATAAGAAATGCATACATTTTCTTTCACGGAGAATACATTTAGTATAATTCATCTAATTATATAGGTGGTTCTCATTAAAACCAATATGCAGCCACTTACTGTAATTGATTCATAAAATGCACGCAGATTAATGCAGTTGAACACACATTGAGTATACATGTTGCATACAAAGGGGTCACACAATAAATGATGGTGCTCCACATGTATTGAAAAAATGCTAAATGCAGAGATGAATGAAAGAGTAGCGGGCGTTGAGACAAATTGAGCAACTATCAAGAAAATGATTTTATATTTATCAGTCTACTTCATGAATGAGATGAGTCTTCAATCTTGGATTCTCAATCCAGGCACAGCTTCTCTGCAGGGATGCATCTGGTAGAACCCCATCTCTCATAGGGAGTGGTGATGATATTGGCAGACTAGTGTTTTTCTTTTTTTTGTTTAAGAAGTTTTTATTAAGTTTTTCAAAAAAGAACAATACAAAGGTGAACGCAATAATTAAAGAAACACTTTATAATATATAAAAAAACTGTAAGCAAATAATATGCAAAATGTAATGTGAATAATAAGAATCAAACGTTGAAAAAAGAAGAGAGGAAAAAGAAAAGAAAGAAGAATGAAAGAAGAAAGAGAGAGAAAGGAAGGAAAAGAAGGGGAAAGAATGACCAAAATAGTGTAAGAAAGAAATATAGTGAAAAAGAAAAAGAAACTAGTGTACAGGAGCATGAGAAGAGAGAAATGTAGTAAAAGGTAGCCATAAAAGATCAGATTTAATTTTTGGAGAAAGGGACACAGAGGAAACAGTAGCAATCCTGTGTTCATCATAAATGATATACCACCAAATGAATAAAGATATTTTAGAATTATCGTTCCAAGATGATAATAGTACTTTAAAAGCTAATGCAAGAAAAAGGTCAAATAACAGAGAAACAGGTGATGAGTCGGCAACATCCAGTGAGGAAGAACCTAGAAATACATTTTGTACAATAATGTGCTGTTGCATTTAAAAATTGACATGCAAATAGTCCAAACAGATTTCCAAAATGATAAAACAGTAGAACACTCATAAAGTTGATGTTTCAATGTGCCTGTAGCATTGGAACAAGACCAGCACAACGAAGAAGAACATTTAGAAATACAAACAGGTGTAATAATAGCTCTATTATAAATACAATACAAAGATTGGGTAATTCTAGCAGCAGCAGAAACTTTGAATAACTTAGACCAGACCCTACCCTATGTCGAAACAGAAAAGAAGTCGACAAGTCAACTTCCCAAGCAGCTTCAATGGGGGATTTGGGTCTTTTATTAAAACTTGATAATAACAACTTATATACAAGAGCGGCTTGAGGTCTGTGTGTTGGAAACAATGGATATAGCGGAGTGGTGGGAGTAAGAGATGGTGAATCCTCTGGAAGATCAAACATAGCTAAGTGTGATTGTAGGGCATTGGAGATTAGGGTATATTCATTGAGGCAAGAGTCAGGCAAGTGGTATTGTACTTGTAGGTCAGGAAAAGAGGCAATAATATTGTGAGACAGTAGTTGATGCACATAACTAATTCCCTTTTCCTTCCAATACTTGTAATAGAAAGATTTACCTTTATATTTAAGAAATGTATTATATCATATAGTAGAGGATAAAAAACATTGAAACGGAGTAAAACCATTAGAAAATGTGCTGTATAAGAGAGTTTGAGAATATTTTAAAATAGGGCTATTTGACAAAAATGTACTATTAGACATAAAAATGACATTATGAAATGAAAAATCTTTTAGTAAGGAACGTTCAAAAAGAATCCATCTAGGGATAGGAATGTCAGCAAAATCATAAGATAAAGTAAAAGATTGCTTAATCAAGAAAGCTGAGTGATATTCTTAAAAATTTGGAAAGCGAACACCACCCTCTCCCTTGGGACAAATTATTTTGTTAAGAGCAATTTGTGGATGTTTCTTATTCCACAAATATTTTATACAGGCTGAGTTAATTTGTGAGAAATAAGAAAGGGGGATCCGAACGGGTAACATAGACAGTGTGTAAAGTACATGAGGAACTATCATCATTTTAATGGTATCCAATCTACCCCACCAGGAGAGGAATAAGGGGGACCATGTAAGGAGGAGTGATTGAATTTTAGTGAGTAATCTATTAAATGTATATTTAAGTGTAGCGTTAGGGATGAAGAGAACCAAACACCAAGGTACTTGATTTTCGAGGGGCAGCAGGCAAAATTAGTATCATCAAACATGAATTGGTAACATATAGAGTTTAGGGGTAAAACTTCAGTTTAGAGAGGTTTAGCTTATAACCAGAGATACTAGAATACAGGCGGACTTCATTCAGAAAATGAAGAAGTGATTCAACAGGGTAAGACATATAAATTAATATATCGTCTGCATAAGCTGATATTTTAGTCTCAATAGAATTATATTTGAAGCCAGCAATCTGTGAATTAACACGAATACGCTCCAGGAAAGGTTCCAGGCATAGGATAAATAATGGAAGGGAAAGCGGATATCCCTGTCTTGTACCTCTGGAAAGGGGAAAAAATTGAAGAGTGATTATTAACAAAAATACTAGCCTGAGGACCAGAGTATAATAGTTTAATAAAAGAAATAAAAGAAGGTCCAAAGCCAAACCACTGGAGAGTAGTAAACTTAAACTGCCAGTTAATGAGGTCAAAGGCCTTTTTGGTATCTAAAGACAGGGCTGCAAGAGGTGACTTGTATTTTTTGCCATATGAGATAATGTTAGCAAACATTCGAGCATTATCAGATGCTAATCTGCTTTCACAAAGCCAACTTGGTCAGTTTTGGTCAATACGGGGATTACTGTTTCAAGGCGGGACGCAAGAATTTTGGCAAAAATTTTACAATCATAATTTATTAAAGATATGGGACGGTAAATTTTACAGTGGGAATGATCTTTATCTGGTTTAGGAATTATGATGATTAAGGCACCCAGAAAGGAGCCGGAGGCTTTGGCATCAGTAATAAAAGAATTGAAAAGTGTCAAAAGTTTGGGAACAAAAATGGTGATAAAGGTATTGTAAAATTCAACAGACAGACCATCAGGTCCCGGAGCTTTAGATTTTTTTAAGGATTTAATAGCGTTAGTTATCTCTTGAGGTGAGATGTCTCTCTCTAATGCATTAAATTCATCTGGTATAGAAGGGGGGATGGGAGACCAGAGAAAAAAGAATCCAAATTGTGAGTAGTGGGGAAAGTGTCATTCGAGTACAGAGATTGATAGTATTTACGAAAAATCTCGGCAATATCTTCATCAGAGGATACTAATTTGTTAGTAGATACATTAAAGATAGGGCCAACATTTTTACGTTCAGATTTAATTTTTAAATAGTTGGCAAGCATCCAAACCGATTTATTTTGACCTCCATGATATTTGGATTTTATTTTAAGCAAAACATTGCAGGCTTAGATTGTAGCTAATTTATTAAGGTCAGATTTTGCCTTAATCAAATCATGAAGAGCAGAAGGTGATCTAGAGGTGAAGTATGTATGTTCTAAATGTTTAAGGTGTAGTAATTTATCTTCATACTTTTTCCTCGTAGTTTTCTTTTTGTGCGATACATATGAAATGGTAAAGGCACGAAACGAGTCCTTAAAAGAGTCCCAAATAGTGGGGATAGAGGTGTCTGCTGAATTGTTAAAATTAAAAAAATCCTTAATAAAGGAGGTAGACTCTTTAATAAAAACAGGGTCAGACAATAAAAAATTATTAAGTTTCCATCGACTAAATTGAGATGAGGTTAGTGATAGATCTAATACAGCATGAATCGGTGCGTGATAAGATATAAAAATAGAACCAATGTCAGATGATTGAATGGAAGGAAGGAGAGATTTACTAACCAAAATATAATCAATTCTGGATCTAGTATGGTGTACATTGGAAAAAAAAGTATATTCAAGCAAATCAGGGTTACAAGTTTTCCAAACATCATAAAAGGAACGTGAGGCAAAAATCGACTGGAATGCTTTCTGAGATTTATCAGGGTTAAATTTGCATGTGGATAGTCTATCAGAGAAGGGATCCAACCATTGATTAAAATCAGCAGCAACAATAAAATTTGGACAGTCTATGGAGGAAAGTAGAATTTTAATATCGTGCTAAAATGTAGGGTCCGGATTTACAGGGCCATAAATACAGAATAGCTACACCCCCTTTCATATTAGAAGCAGGAGAATAAACGACCTGACCCACCCATTGCGTTTTTAACTTAGTAGATTCCGCTTCAGTACAATGCGTTTCTTGGAGAAAAGATATCTGAGAACCAAGTTTAGATAAATGGGACAGTACCTTTTGCCTTTTAGCTGGGTTCCCAAGACCACGGACGTTCCACGTACCAAACTTACACATAATGGAGGGAGAGGAGGGCAAACACAAACGGAGGTAACACACAGCAAGAGTATGTCTACAATAAAAAAACACACACCACATAAAAAATGTATATTAGAAAAATGGTACACAAAAGCACACTTTACCAACACACATCTGGAAGAATACAAGCACAATTAACAATGCAAAACAGAGATAAACAATAAGAGGAAGACAATAATTAGCAAATGCTGAAAGAATAAATAAGATATAACAAAAGAAGGGAAAAAGATGGAGAGAAAGACAAGAGAAAGGAAGTAAGAAGAAAATACAAGTGAACAGATCAAGGCATAGCAGCCAGGTCTGTAAAGAGAAGAGAAATCGGAGCAGAAGGGGCATAGAGGAGCCAAAGGGACACGGACCTCGGTGATAGGAATAAAGGCAGTTATCAAGAACCTCATGAAGTGAGGGAAAAATCAAAAGAATAGGAAATCATAAAGTAGACATATAAATTAGATAAAGAGAAATGGTCCTAGAAAAAGAAAAGTCAATTAGCAGTGTCCATTCCAGTAGACGAAGCGGTTTGCAAATAAAGTCTAAGTTTTCCCGGGTCATCAAAAGAATGGGAGCGGCCATTGTGGGTAATCTTGCAAAGACAGGGATGGAGGATTCCATATTGAATATTAAGTTGTCTCATTTGAGGACGGAGAGCTAGGAATTCTTTGCGACCTGCATTGGTGAAATTTGAAATATCCTGAGAAATGAAAATGGTATGGCCAGACCAGATGAGACAGCGTTTAAGCTTGACAGCCTTCAGAACATGCATCAAGTCAGTAAATTCAAGAAATAACATTATGATGCCCCGTGGTTTAGTATCATTGGGGTTTAGCCGACCCAAGCGGTGAGCTCTTTGTATATTGAGGAGATTTGTCGAAGGTTGTTCTGGAAGAAATTTCTTCAAGAAGGATACCATATCTGAACCGTCAACATTTTCTGGAAGACCATAAAGGCGTAGGTTGTTTCTACGGTTCCGATTTTCAAGGTCCTCGGCATGGTGCTTTAGGTTATGTATTTCCTGCTCTAATAAGGGAATTTTTGAAGAGACGTCTTGTAGAACACTAACATGCTGTTCCAGGTCCAGAAATTTGCCTTCCATAATTATCCATCTTTCCTCAATTTGTTTCAGTTTTTCGTTGGTCGTGGACATGAAGGGTTAGAGCCCATGGACTTTATCCAAAATAGAATCCAAAACAGATTTTGAGAGGAATGGATAGGAGAAGGCGGGTAATTTTTATGTCTCTTCGATTTGTCCCTGACATGGATGATCTTGCATTATGAATATCAGTGGACATGTTTGAACAAAAAGATACTATATCGGAGGAAAATCAGACTTGGTGACCAAAATAACTCATTATGTGGCACAGTGTGATCCAAAATAATCCTCCAAAAGTAATAGAAAACAGTCAAACTGCAAGATGATTCCTCATAAAATAAATGTTGACGCTAGTCCATACCATAGGAACGAGCCAAAAAATGAGGTAAGCGGTAAGGCTGACAGTGGCAGTGTCTGCCGACCCCGCTTGATGCCAGGTAAAGCTGAAATATACTGTTGATGCTGTGTTTGCTGAAACGCTAAGCCATAACGAATTATTTTAAAAAGCTGATTTTAAAAACCGACAGGAATGTAAAACTTTTAATTGTGTTATAGTTGATTGATAAATTATAATACACACCATCTGTGCTTAGACGCTCTCCCTAGGCGTAGCCAGGGGTTCAAAATCCGGTAAACACACAGCGCTCTGTGTTACAGCCTGCCCGCCCTGGTCCGACTCGGTATCCAATACCGTTGAGCGGAGGGCGGGACAGGTACGAGCCTGAGCGACACACTTCCGCTTTCCCGCTGCAGAACCGAGCGGTTAGCGCTCTAGCCTTGCTGCAACTGGGGCTATTTAGGCGGCGAGGAGGTGAGGCAAAGTGTGGTAAGGCTGACAGTGGCAGTGTCTGCCGACCCCGCTTGATGCCAGGTAAAGCTGAAATATACTGCTGATGCTGTGTTTGCTGAAACGCTAAGCCATAACGAATTATTTTAAAACGCTGATTTTAAAAACCGACAGGAATGTAAAACTTTTAATTGTGTTATAGTTGATTGATAAATTATAATACACACCATCTGTGCTTAGACGCTCTCCCTAGGCGTAGCCAGGGGTTCAAAATCCGGTAAACACACAGCGCTCTGTGTTACAGCCTGCCCGCCCTGGTCCGACTCGGTATCCAATACCGTTGAGCGGAGGGCGGGACAGGTACGAGCCTGAGTGACACACTTCCGCTTTCCCGCTGCAGAACCGAGCGGTTAGCGCTCTAGCCTTGCTGCAACTGGGGCTATTTAGGCGGCGAGGAGGTGAGGCAAAGTGCGGTAAGGCTGACAGTGGCAGTGTCTGCCGACCCCGCTTGATGCCAGGTAAAGCTGAAATATACTGCTGATGCTGTGTTTGCTGAAACGCTAAGCCATAACGAATTATTTTAAAACGCTGATTTTAAAAACCGACAGGAATGTAAAACTTTTAATTGTGTTATAGTTGATTGATAAATTATAATACACACCATCTGTGCTTAGACGCTCTCCCTAGGCGTAGCCAGGGGTTCAAAATCCGGTAAACACACAGCGCTCTGTGGTACAGCCTGCCCGCCCTGGTCCGACTCGGTATCCAATACCGTTGAGCGGAGGGCGGGACAGGTACGAGCCTGAGTGACACACTTCCGCTTTCCCGCTGCAGAACCGAGCGGTTAGCGCTCTAGCCTTGCTGCAACTGGGGCTATTTAGCCACTCGTCGGGAACAAGCGCGCAGCGATTGCGCGCAGCGATTGCGCGCAGGGTGGCGCCTTTGACGCGCTGAAGACAAGCCAAAGACCTGCCCGTCTGCGCCCGTCCGCGACAGGACGTGGCCAGGGGCCATGGAGGTCTCACAGATTGCCCCGCATGATCCGCTCACAAACAGGATTACCTACTCAGCACAGGTAATCAGGGATCTCCAGACTATTGATTGTCATAGAGACACTAATCTTATAGTGGAAGGGCCTTTCGCATGCCTGCATTGCAAGTCCCAGTTCTCTACCCTGAAGGGAAAAAGTTCCGAGAGATGTGTGATTACCCATACACCCTCTTTCAAATCTTCTAAAATTACTGGCCAAAAAAACATCCTCTGCAACGTGCGCTCTCTACCTAAACATACCTCTGAAATATGGGACCTCATTTCTACGAACGAGCCTGACTTCTGTTTCATTACTGAAACTTGGCTCAAACCTCATTCCACTCCCTCTATTACTCTGGCCATTCCAACAGGATATAAAATAATCAGACTAGATAGGCCGAAGAAAATAGGTGGAGGAATTGCAATTGCACATAAAAATAACATCAACTGCTCTGTTGTGGCAGAACTCAGCACCCCTGACATTGAATTGTTGATCTTTAAAACAATTCATTCCACTAAACAAACCAGATTGGGTGCCCTGGTATATCGTCCTCCGGGACCAAGTTTTAATTTTGTCAACATACTACTTGAAAATCTTGCACCATATGTTCACAAAGACAAAGAGTTCCTGCTAATAGGTGACTTCAACCTACACAGTGAACTCACAGATTGTAAAGAAGCACAATCATTTCTAAATGACCTCTCACTACTAGGTCTCGAACAACACAATGTGGGCCCAACTCATGTGGCAGGACATACCCTAGACCTCATAATTACAAATTTCTCCAGTATTACATGCCTGCCCCCCACACAAGTCAGTTGGACTGACCATTTTATCCTTGAGTTTAATACTCCCTATCCTGTAACCACCATCCTCGAACCTACCAACATTCCTAAAGTACGGCGGCAATGGCACAAAGTTAATGAGATCACCTTTGCAGGGAAATTTGTTCAACCCTTCCATACGGTTCCTGAAGATATTGACAATGCAGTTGATATGTTCACCAAAGCTACCAAGATGGTCATAGATGAGATAGCCCCCTTAAAACGATTTAGACCTCGACCAGCCAAAAAACAAGAGATCTGGTTCTCTGAAGAGCTCAGGAATCTAAAGCAAATAGCCAGAAAATTAGAAAAGAAATGGAGGTCCACCCATCTTGCAACTGACAGGAGACTCTACTGGGATGCATTAAGCATATATCATAAAGCTATTAGAACCGCGCATAAAGCCCATATTACCTCCCTTATTACGGCTGCAGACAATTCCCCTAGAGTTTTATACCAGGTCCTGCATTCCTTTACCAATCCTGCAGCATGTGAGAGTCCGGACACTTCTTCACAACTACTTTGTGACAAAATATCCCTATTCTTTTCTAACAAGATAGATCTCATTTATGCGAAAATAGTCAACTCTAACAATACGTTGACTTCCAATGCAGTTTCCATCTTTCAGGATTCAGAGTTTAATAGTGCCCCCCACACTTTAGACGTCTTCCCCCCTATTACTCCAAAAGATGTGTGCCTACTCACGATGCAGATTAAAAGCGGAAGTCCTGATGACATCATCCCAGCAAGACTCATGCCCACCTTGTTGGAAATTCTATCCCCCACTTTTGAAAAACGTATCAACTTATCCCTATGTACAGGCTCTGTTCCCAAACAGTGGAAACAGGCCTTAGTTAGGCCTATCAGGAAGAACACCGCAACTCCCTGGACTGATCTATCAAATCTCAGACCAATCTCCTTGTTACCATTCTTAGGAAAGCTCACTGAGAAATATGTCAATCGTCACCTATCCAGCTACATTGAGATAGCTGGCGGCCTAGACTACTCTCAATCTGGGTTTAGGCCGAAACACAGTACAGAGTCCACCCTCCTGTCTGTTACTGACGACCTGCATATGTTTCAGGACAAAGGCTACTCGGTAATTTTGGTGTTATTAGACCTGTCAGCAGCGTTCGACACCGTGTCACACAACATCCTTACTGACCGGTTGTCGAACGTAGGGATTAAGAACAAGGCCCTTGCTTGGCTAAGGAGTTTTCTTACCGATCGCACCCAGACTGTCACCATGGGTGAATATCGATCAACAGAGGTAGAGATTACGAAAGGGGTGCCACAGGGCTCCTGTTTGAGCCCAACACTTTTTAACATCTACGTGGCACCCCTGGCAAGAGTGATGCGCAAATTTGGTTTCATTCCCGTGTCATATGCGGATGACACGCAGCTCCTCTTTCCCTTTCAAAAACTCACCACTGAAATAAGAAACTCCTTCTCCGCTGGCATGAAAGCCGACGCACAGTGGATGTCCACCAACTACCTACAGTGCAATGTCAACAAGACGGAAGTAATGCTGTTTGGAGAGGCCAAATTACTGTGGACCCCAGACTGGTGGCCGTCTGATCTTGGTACTGTTCCAGAGCCCAAACAGATCGTCAAAAATCTGGGGATTCGCCTTGACCATGACCTTTCCCTCAAACAGCATAGTAACATGGTAGCTGGCTCATGCTTTCACACCATCAGCATGATGCGCAGAATTTTTCCCCTGTTACCAGATTCCTTTAGAAAAACACTAGTGCAAGCCCTCATACTAAGTCGCAGCGACTATTGCAACGGATTGCTCCTCTCCGCTAATGAAGGAGTTCTGGATAGACTCCAGGTGGTCCAGAATACGGCAGCTCGCCTTGTCCTAAATGCCCCTTCCAGAACAGCATCAAAACCTCTCCTTGACAAACTACATTGGTTGAGTATTCGCCAAAGGGCCACATTTAAGATATGTTGCATTATTCATAAATGCTTAAACGGACATGGCCCGACCAACCTGGAACGGAAATTCACCCCCTACACTCCCTCCAGATCACTGAGATCTAGCGAAAAAATTTTGTTGGCAGTACCTCGTGTTAAAAAAACCAGACACGGAGGGAAAGCATTATCTGTTGCAGGGCCCACACTGTGGAATAAACTTCCTCTGGCCCTTAAGCTATGTACAGATCATTTAAAATTCAGGAAACAACTGAAAACTCTGCTGTTTACTGATCAGATCTAGCCTCTTCATCTGCCTTATATTGAAATCTTATCTGGTATCACAGCGCAGAGATACTCCAGTTGGAGTCGATTCCAGCGCTATAGAAACCCATAAATAAATAAAATAAATAAATATCAAAATTTTGTACGCTTATTTGATTTACAGATGTAGTCACCAGGAAAGAGACAGACAGTTAATCATCCAAATAAGAGAGCCTTGATGGATAGATGCAAGTAGGCATAAAAAGGGAAAAAAATGCTGTAAAATACTGTGGTGAGAGCACTAGAAGAAATTAGTAATAATGGTGGTTATGCTATGGTGAGGTTGTCTCTGATAAGGGCTGCCACTTCAACCAATATCAAAAAAGTGGTCTGCATACTACTCATGTCTGACAGAGTAGCTAAAACATGTGGCATTGTAGGGGAACAACCATCTTTACAGCAATAACAATAAATATACATATAAATGTGCCCCTTGTAAAAGTATTAAAAAGAGTTAATACTGGGGCTTGCAATCCAAGTCAACATCACAATTTGCAATAAGCAATAAGGGTATATGTTCTTGGTACATATTACCAATTATTTGCCTCAGCACAGTAGAATCCTGTGCAGCACCAAAGTGGGGAGAAAAAAAAACTTAGTGCAGTGCTTTAGGAGGAGCTCGGGGAAAAGAGTTTAATTCGGCTTATCAGGAAGAAAGAAAACGTGAGCACCGCATTTCAAAATGCCCGCGAATTTCTGTGGAGAAATCGCCGCCACAGTGAAAGGACACACCGGGTGCTGGAGAAAACTCGCAATGTGTTTCCAGGACTCACTGCATCGTGTGCGAGCCGCGACTGCTGTCCGGAGGCAGAAACAATGGTGAAATGTGGCTCCTTCGTGGTATGAAGCGCCGCATCGATGCAGAGCTTACACCAAAGCCGCCTCTCTCTCCGGCACGTAGCTACGCCCCCCGACCAGTGTTTTTTCTTTCTTGCTGCTGAGTCTGGCAGTAGAGGTGCAGCAGATTAGTATAAAGATACAGACTGGTCATGGGAGGGTGGGATCTTCAATTGAGTCCCAATATATCATACCAAGTGTATGTTTGTGAAGAGGCAGTGAACTCAGGCAGGCACTCTCAATGCATTTGTTTTTCCCAGGCTTTGGGTGATAAATGCCATTGAGAGGAGAAGTCATAAACTATGAGGGACAACGCATAAAGCATCTATTGCTGTCTGTGCATGCCCCGGTCTCCTCTGCACACACCTGCTCTAGTCTTTCCCTTTTTCCCGTCACCTGTCAGCCGCCAGAAGTAAGGTCGATTCTAGGGATCCTCACCTGTCCAGATTTAGGTAACTGACAGCTGCAGTTCTTTGCCTCCTAAGCCATGAAGAAACTTTTAACCATGTGGTTTGACCTTTGACCCATAGTACTTGACACTCACTGTCATTTGCATGAACTTGCTCTTTGCCACAGAGACTACTTGTAAAGCTACTAAGATACAGTCACTGCCATCATGTGGGAGGAAAGGCTGTATGTGTGTGTGAGCAAGTGTTTGTTAGCTTGTGGTAAAGTGCATCCCCTATGTGTATATGTCTGTGTGTGTTTGTGTGTGTCTGTTTGTTTGTCTGTTTGGCTGCCAGGGGAGGGCGTACCAGCATAATGGTGAGCCACAGTCCTTGTGACCCTGGCAAATTGTGATCAACAGGCTACTCCTGACAATTCAGGCATGATAATGATTCCTAACTGACATAATTTGGGCATTTCTGGTGGCATTCTGAATATCCATGGTAAAATAATGACCTGTGTTGTGGGCATTTACAGAGGCAATCTGACTACCCACTGTAAAATGGTGGCCAAATTGTGAACTACCCTGATGGCATTGTGGCCATGCTTAGAATATTGGATGCCTATCCTTAACACATTGCGGGCAGTCATACTACCATTCTGCTTATTCTTGTCATAAAGGTGGTCCATCCTTTGTATATTGCAGGCATTCTTGGTGACATTGTGGCCATAGTTTGGGTGTTTTTCACATTTCCGCGGGTATCTGTTGCATATTAAATGCAAGTGAACGGCAGAATCTGTCCAAATGAGCCAGTAGTGAATGTGAGAGCTTCTGGATAGTAACGAAAGTAGTAATGAAAGATGTATGCACTAAAAATGAAAATATTGCATTTCCAGGCAAAGGGGACGCTTTATATTTTAACAGACGGCCCATTGTTCCACCAGGGGGGATGGAGTAAATTATTCTGTTCCCTGGTAAAAGGACAGTCAAGCTGATGGTAATTTGTAAAGCATTGGCAGGAACCACCTTTACGGTGGATCATGGCAATACATATCACTGTTTCATCATTTACATTTTATCGCCCCTCACCACCAGGGTTTGCTTGACGGTGACAGTAAAAAATGGCTACCTGTACGCCGATCTAAATTAGGCAGGTAGACATGTACCCATTTTTCCGACGACCCTTCCTACACAGCCCCATCAGAGAAGTTTAGCCATGTTCGAGATGGAGTAGTCTCTGCCAAGGCCAAACTTAATGTCCACACGCATATAGATCAGGTGGGTGGACAACAATGTTGGCGGAGGGAAACTCTGTCGCTATTGCAACGGATTTCCCTTCCCACCAACTTATAAATCAGGCCTAAGTTATTCTTTATTTTTATAAAAATGGAAAGCTTTGGTTTGGTTTTGGGAATTAAGCTTACTTACCCAGAACAGAATCTTTGCATTTATCTAGATGGATTGTCTGTTTTCCCTGAAACACGACAAGTAATACTTCTATTGCAAATTTTTTCATGGCATATGGTTCCAGTCATTATCTATGTAATTCAGTAAGTAAACGGCAGCACCTTATTACTAGTTTATACATTTTCCAATTTACATAATCCAAAAATGGCATATACCTAACATACATTTTTCAATCAGTGGCTCAAATGTCATTTCAATGTTTGAATGTGTCTCATAGGCATTGTATACCCATGGCATATCCAATCACATGATTTGTACGATTAAACTATCCAAAAGTGATGCACTTTGCATACTGTCTTTTCTGGTTGTCACTTAATCCTCATTTCAACATTCCAATGCATTTCATGACCACAATATTATTATCAAAACAACAAGTACTACACAGCATCTCATTTCTCAAAGATGCACCATGTCAAGCCCTTCTATTAGCTCTTTAGTCAACCATTACTCCAACTTAGTATATGAGGGAAGTTGAGTGCAAACTAGTACGAAGAAGCGAGAACTTTAAAACACCAGAGATGTTGCAAGAAAACTGGGCACTGTTGACTCTGCTTTTAAAGACATGAAACATTTCCTACACTAACTCTTCCTTGTACTATGAGTTTCCAACAGTGACATAGCATCAAATGACATGCCCTCCCAGCAAAATGTGGTACGGGGCTACCAAATCTCTTGTATCTTCGAGATATTCATTAGCATTTGGCTAGATTGGGGGCCACCTTGAAAGGTTGGGGGCCCTCTAGATAGTTGGGAAACACCCTGCACCGCAGTGGCTGCAGTGGTTCGTATTACGCCGCTGGTATCCAGTGTTCTGCCCTTACTCTAGCCCCAGTCGCCACAGGCCCGTTCTCCATGTTTTCTATATTCTATGTTTTCCATAGATCCAGTCTGCCTGGTTCATGTCACTTGTAACTCTTTTTTCGCCCTTTATAAAGAAGGTAGTTGATGCACATCTACCATTTTTTATTTCCCACTATAACACGATGAATGGTCGTGCTAGAATAGTAAATTTAAATATACATTTTTTTTTTAAAGTGAGCATCCTGGCAGCATTTTGTAGCTGATGGACACTCATAAAAAATAAATGAATACAAAAAGAATATTAATAATTATAGCAATAGTAATAATAATAATAATGTAACATAGGGAACAGGTCAGGTAATGTGTAGGGAGCATACGGCAGGCAAATAAAAAGAGAACATGTTGTAAAAGCAGAGAAAAGAAAGCAGGTGGAGAGCAAGGATGCCCATGGTATCCTGAATAGAGAAGAAACAAAGACTATCCTCAAGTCAGCCCTCATCAATAAGAGCACTGTGAGCCAGAAATTCTCCTGGGTAGAACAAACACAAGAATAACAAGGTAAGATATTAAATGAAGAGGTACCACATGAGATAGACATTAAGCCAAAAAATCATGAGCAAGGGGCTGACCGGAAGTCCACACTAAGGACCTAATTATAAGTTTGGCAGAATGAGACCGCCGTCGTTTTTTTTTTCCCATCCTCCATTGTGGTGGTCCAACCGCCTGATTATGATCCTGGCGGGCACTCAGCTCCAAGACCGCCGCTGGTGATCCACTACTTCCAAGACTCCTGCTACCACGTTGATGGTGGGAGAGCCAGAGCGGGGTCTCGGCGGGCATCCTGCTAAGCTTTCCGCAGTCCAGATTACGATCAGCATTTCCGCCGGGCTGTTCATAGTGGAGACCATGCCATGGGCGACTCGGAAGAAAGGTAGGTAAAGAGGTGAAAACTCACATTTGTTTTGGGGTCCTACTTCGGAATTTGGACACCATTGTCCAGCCCCGCCTGTGATGCTGCCACCAGATCATAGTGGTACAAAAGGGGGTGGTGATGGACGGAGCATCTGAACCAATCAAACACTCACACCCAGTCAACAGATCTGGGTTTAATCCATCACCGTTCTTTAGCCCACTCTGCCACCCAAGTTCAGACATGGCCATATGCAAATCAGTCTGACCATGTGCCTCATGGGAACAGTCCAGCCCGAACTGCCAAGCCATGCCTTCCCTGAACCGGAAACAAGCTTCCGAGGACCGGTTTCTGGCATTTCAGCAGTCTTCAGCCAGGCTTGCTTGAATCCAGTGGCAAAGTGAGCAACTTATGGCGAACAAAGTGGTACAAAAGGGGGTGGTGATGGACGGAGCATCTGAACCAATCAAACACTCACACCCATTCAACAGATCTGGGTTTAATAAATCACCGTTCTTTAGCCCACTCTGCCACCTCAGTTCAGACATGGTCATATGCAAATCAGTCTGACCCTGTGCATGTACCCTGTACCAGATCATGAGGCTATGCAAACCTGTTGTCGCCGAATTCGAAGCCAGGCTTCACCGTCTCTTCTCCTTTGTAGTTTATGGTAATAATTCATTATATTTGACATGCAACAAAACATACAGTACATATGACCTGCATATACATTACAACGCTCAACAAACACATATATATATATATATATATATATATATATATATATATATATATATATATATATATATATATATATATAATATATATATATATATATATATATATATATATATATATATATATATATATATATATATATTACCTACTGGCGGTCGCCAGTAGGTATATATAGTTAGGACGGTTTCCCATAGGAAATCCCTAACATTCTATTGGGAATAACTTTGGCCCTGGTTGATGAATCTTCGCAAATTTCTCAAAGAAGATGGCTCGCTCCGCTCCGCTCCTTCCCTGAAAGTTTGGGGGGGATTCAGCAAGTAGGACCTTTAGACTCAGCTACAGCTTGAACCGCTGAAGGGAATTACACCAAACATGTCAAAATGGTAGTGTCTGGTATGCAGATCACGCTTTTGGTAAAATTGTGTAAATCCCTCCAGTGGTTCCTGAGAAAATTAGAAGAGAAATCAAAGAGAAATCAATTATATATCTATAAGCGCGAACGCGTGCGCGCACCCCGCGATTTTTCGCGATTATTTTTGGGGGGGGCTTGGGGGGCGGGGCTTGGGGGGCTTCTCTCTTTCATTTTATTGTTTTTAATGTCATTTCGAGGGTGCCCACCCCTCGTTTTGCCCCGGAGATCACCGCCGCCGCCCGAGCTGCCTTAAGATGGCCACCGCCTGGTTGTGGGCGGGGCCGGGAGGACGTGGTTTCCGCTTCCCCCTGCCTGGGGGAAGCCTTTGCTGTGTCCGTCCGGGGTGGATTCTGTGGCGTAATGTGGAAGAATAAACGTAGCAATGCCTCCGCAAAGGAACTATCGGGAACGATTCCAGGTCAGAGCCGGTCTCCTACACGGTGTCGAACATGCTGGCCTCCTGTGTTTTGGTGACGGGCGGGGGTGTTGGGTGGGTGCAAAGTTGAGGGGGAGACTTCAGTTTCCGGGTCTCCCCGACCGCCTGGCCGCTCAGCAACACCCACTCCTCACTGAGCGTTGCGGCGTGTCCTTTCCCATGTTCCCGCCGCACTCCGCGTTCACCACATCCAACTCTTTCCTTCAGTCCACACCGCAAAGCAGCCGATTGAAAGGGGGCGCCGCTTCTCAACAGAAAATGCGTGCAATTTGCCACGGAACCTTGGAAGCGACCGTAAAAAAACACAGGAACACACAGCCGTGGTCTCCGTCTATTTGAAATGAAATATGCACGTATCACATCTGCCAGCCGCAGGCGCAGGGGGGCCAAGCGAGCATCCAGCATTCACACAGTGCCTGCTTCGTCCATAGACAGCAATGTTCCCACGTTCGCAAATCCCCGTCAACAAAGTGAAAGGCGACAGGAGAAGGCAAGGCAGTGATGTGGGGACCTCCGCGCGCCCCTCACAGTGTGCAGGCGATGCAGCTCTGCGCAGTGTCATCCAGCAGGGTGTAGGCGGCGAGAGCCACCGTGACAGCAAGTGTCTAAATTATGGATCCAATCACGGGGACGGATTCCGTCTATAACCCATGCACGATTCCAACCAGAGGGGAGACGTGGTCTTAAAGAGGCGCTTTCACCCCCAAAGTAGGCTCAGGGCGCCTCTGAGTCCTCGGCACACACGCTGGACAGGGGGGAGCTGCAGCCGAAGGAGAGCTCCGGCTCCATCGCCTAGTGAGATACAAAAATCGTGATTGTATTTGAGCTTGTGAACTGTCCATCAAGAACTTGCAATAGCGCCATCAAAAATTGATATGCGATTCAGCCATTAGACATCTGTCTTAAGAGTTTTCTGGAGCACCTGAAAAGTGGCATTCTGTTCCGAAGAGTATCTAAAGTTAACAACGAACTAGAGCAAAAATGGTATAATCAGCAAGTTCACACATGCCTAATCCCATGATTAACTCTTAGGCGACAATCTATTTTCCTTCATTAGCACATTTTATTTCTCGAACAACTTAGGTTGGGCTCATTGATTTTTCCATAAATAGTTGTTACCTTATGCACATATTAAGTGTTTTCACAGTAATGATGCAAATGCGAGGCATGCAATCTTTACACCTTCCACTTTTCATCCATTGTTTCCAAATATTTTAGAAATATGTTCATGCAAGATGGATGTTAATTGTAAATCATTAAAAAATCGATATTATATATGCTAAGGTAAACATTCAAAACAACGAGGAGACCATTTGTGACTGTATCCAACTAAGTACGATGCATATGATATTGTGGTCGAAATTCTAATAAATGGAATTAGGAAAATATAAATATTTTTTTAGTTCTCTAGTAATATAGTTAATCCTCGATAATTTTTGCTAATGTATTTTGGGGCAGGTCTTAACTTAATTTCAAGGCATTTTATACGAAGATTGTTTGCCTGTGTAATTTATTTAACGCGGTCATCCTTGCTGAGGGTTTACTAGACTGGCTGCAACAAAGTGTTTTCACTGAGGATAACTGCTCTGTTGTTCTTGGATCTAGGGCATCCCATGTGTGAATTTATGAAACTCCCTCTGTGCCATTTATTGTTAGTAATTGCGCCTCCCCACCCGCCCGCTGATGCTTGCAACGTCTGTGATTTTATTAATCTGAATAATTACATTTTAATGGTAAATGTTACTGGGAAATCAAATGCCACAGCCCACATCCATCCATCCACCCACCCATCCATCCATCCTGCATCCATCCATCATTCATGCATCCATTCACCCATCTATCATGCATGCATCCATCCATGCATCCAACCATCGTTCATGCATCAAAAATCGGATCCCTAGGGCTGCTCAGGTGGTCCCACAAGGATAGTAACATATTTAAACGTTATCCGCTAATAGAATTAGCATTTTCAAAACCTTGCAAATTCACTGAAAAAACCATAGGTTTCTGCCCTTACATATCTATATATTAGCATTTAAAAAACCAATGAAATTCACTGAAAAAACCATAGGTTATACACTATATATAGTTAGGAATTAGCCTTTAAAAAACCAATGAAATTCACTAAAAAAAACATAGGTTTTAGACCTTATATAGTTAGGAATTAACATATAAAAAACCATTGAAATTCCTACTATATAGTTAGCTGGACATTTTATTGACATAAAACCCAATGAAATTCCATATATAGTTAGTTGCAATAACTATATATCGCGCACCCGCAATCCACTGCTGATGATGTCACATATTACATCATTCATGACATGGTCAGTGACATCACTGATGACATCACTGATGACATCTCAAATGACATCACTCATGACATAACTGATGACATCTCAAATGACATCACTGATGACATCATGACACACCAATACCAGTTACTACATACGCACTCCCTGATTCCTACGTCTACGCACACATTCACTCATTCACCCATACAATCACTTGTACATACAGTCACTCATTTTTACAACACTGTCATATGCACTCATACACCTATGCAGACACTCACACACTGCCACTCATCCATGGAGTTACTCACACACCTAGTCAGTCCTGTAAAGAATCAATCACACTTCGATTTCCTCATCTATACAGTTAAACACAGAACACCTTACTTTTCCAAACATATACTAACACATACTTACTCTCTTATACAATTACTTATACAAGTACACATTGATCTGCACATAGTCACTCGCCTCCCAGCCAGTTACACACACACTCAGTCTTCCATACAAATACTTGGGCAACCAATCAATAAGCTATATAGCCACTCATATAGCTACTGATCAACACATGCAGCAGCTTGCACAACAACAGACATATTGATGCACTCTTTCAGACAGTTTAGTCATTAACCCATGCATTCAGTAAGACACATTCATTCACTCGCTCAGTCAGTCACGCACCTACTAAATCCTTCATCCAGACACTTATACATTCACTCATTCTTCAATATGTAAAACATATTTAAACTTTACAGAAACACACAGTCACTGGATGATGTCATCAGTGATGTCATCAGTGATGTCATCAGTGATGTCACTGACCATGTCATGAATGATGTAATATGTGACATCATCAGCAGTGGATTGCGGGTGCGCGATATATAGTTATTGCAACTAACTATATATGGAATTTCATTGGGTTTTATGTCAATAAAATGTCCAGCTAACTATATAGGAGGAATTTCAATGGTTTTTTATATGTTAATTCCTAACTATATAAGGTCTAAAACCTATGTTTTTTTTTTGTGAATATATATATATATATATATATATATATATATATATATATATATATATATATATATATATATATTCACAAAAAAAAACCATAGGTTTTAGACCTTATATAGTTAGGAATTAACATATAAAAAACCATTGAAATTCCTCCTATATAGTTATATATATATATATATATATATATATATATATATATATATATATATATATATATATATATATATATATATATATACATATATATATGTTGCCGGAATTTCTGCTTAAATAAATACTGATGTTGGAAGCACAAAAGTGTCCGTGGCAGCTGTTTTTCCATTGGGGCTCCAGTGGATCGTATCAGCATTTCTTGAAGTAATTAAGACTCGCCTCCTCTTTCACGGACCGCCGTCGTCAGCAGCTGGGACATGGCGTTCTCGGCCTCAAACCGAGTCTGGTAGTTATATATATATATCATGTGATCAAGGGAGGGATCTCCCAAAACGCGTAATGGCTGCAATGGCAGATTAAAGAGTTTGCACGAATTTTGGGTCCACGCTCGTTTTTTCCGTTTCTGAGTGGAGTGAAGGCGAGACAATCTAGAATATATATATATATATCCGGAGTCCACTGTGACATTGGGGAAAACGAGTGCGGAGCGAGGTATTTTACCTCCACTAGGATGTCGTGTGGCTACGTGGCTGTCCCTGCACATCACCTTCCCTATTTGATCGGTTTTGGCAGTCCGAGGGGACCGGAGGAACTCTTTACAGCAATGGAGCACCAGGAAATCCGACTAACCCAACCTGCAGATTAAAAAGACATCAGAGCCGGTATTTACTATCAGACGCACCCCACACCACCGGCCCAGCAGCATAAACATGATGCATGCTGGGAGTTGGAGTCTGCATACAGCACAGCAGGACTCCGACAGGTGAGCTGAATGAGCTGGGGGAGGAGTCTCTTGTCGCCAGCCCAAATACAGAGCTTGCAGGACTGTGGGTAATTTCTTTGCTCAGGAACTCGTGGGGAATGGCGCTAAAGAAGGCTCATATCGCCGAAATGCATCCGCCTTAAACATTTCTGTGCACCTGAGCAATAAAGAGAATCCTTTGGAACCCCCTCTGGCCTCCGCTGCAATTCTTTCGAGAAGGGTGGGTTATTGGATATTTTTGCGCCAAGCCAGGAGCGCAAACGGATGGCCCTGTCATCAGAAGTGACCCGGATTTAGACTGGCGATCAGCTGCCCTGCAGTAAATATTGTGCCGAGGGATCGGCAAATCCGGAGTCCACCCTGACATTGGGGAAAACGAGTGCGGAGCGAGGTATTTTACCTCCACTAGGACGTCGTGTGACTATGTGGCTGTCCCTGCACATCACCTTACCTATTTGATCGGTTTTGGCAGTCCGAGGGGACCGGAGGAACTCTTTACAGCAACTGAGCACTCCCAGGAAATCCCACTAACCCAACCTGCAGATTAAAAAGACATTAGAGCCGGTATTTACTATCAACCACACCCCACACCACCGGCCCAGCAGCATAAACATGATGCGTGCTGGGAGTTGGAGTCTGCATACAGCACAGCAGGACTCCGACAGGCGAGCTGAATGAGCTGGCGAGGAGTCTCTTGTCGACAGCCCAAATACAGAGCTTGCATGACTGTGGGTAATTTCTTTGCTCAGGAACTCGTGGGGAATGGCGCTGAAGAAGGCTCATATCGCCGAAATGCATCCACCTTAAACATTTCTGTGCACCTGAGCAATAAAGAGAATCCTTTCGAACCCCCTCTGGCCTCCGCTGCAATTCTTTCGAGAAGAGTGGGTTATTGGATATTTTTGCGCCAAGCCAGGAGCGCAAACAGATGGCCCTGTCATCAGAAGTGACACAGATTTAGACTGGCGACCAGCTGCCCTGCAGTAAATATTATGCCGAGGGATCGGCAAATCTGGAGTCCACCGTGACATTGGGGAAAACGAGTGCGGAGCAAAGTATTTTACCTCCACTAGGACATTGTGTGGCTACATGGCTGTCCCGGCACATCACCTTCCCTATTTGATCGTTTTTGGCAGTCCACGGGGACCGGAGGAACTCTTTACAGCAACGGAGCACTCCCAGGAAATCCGACGAATCCAACCTGCAGATTAAATAGACAATAGAGCCGGTATTTACTATCAACCGCACCCCACACCACCCTCCCAGCATCATAAACATGATGCTTGCTGGGAGTTGGAGTCTGCATACAGCACAGCAGGACTCCGACAGGTGAGCTGAATGAGCTGGGGGAGGAGTCTCTTGTCGCCAGCCCAAATACAGAGCTTGCAGGACTGTGGGTAATTTCTTTGCTCAGGAACTCGTGGGGAATGGTGCTGAAGAAGGCTCATATCGCCAAAATGCATCTGCCTTAAACATTTCTGTGCACCTGAGCAATAAAGAGAATCCTTTGGAACCCCCTCTGGCCTCCGCTGCAATTCTTTCGAGAAGAGTGGGTTATTGGATATTTTTGCGCCAAGCCAGGAGCGCAAACGGATGGCCCTGTCATCAGAAGTGACCCGGATTCAGACTGGCGACCAGCTGCCCTGCAGTAAATATTGTGCTGAGGGATCGGCAAATCCGGAGTCCACCCTGACATTGAGGAAAACGAGTGCGGAGCAAGGTATTTTACCTCCACTAGGACGTCGTGTGGCTACGTGGCTGTCCCTGCACATCACCTTCCCTATTTGATCGTTTTTGGAAGTCCGGGGGACCGGAGGAACTCTTTACAGCAACGGAGCACTCCCAGGTAATCCGACTAAGCCAACCTGCAGATTAAAAAGACAATAGAGCCGGTATTTACTATCAACCGCACCCCACACCACCGGCCCAGCAGCATAAACATGATGCATGCTGGGTGTTGGAGTCTACATACAGCACAGCAGGACTCCGACAGGTGAGCTGAATGAGCTGGGGGAGGAGTCTCTTGTCGCCAGCCCAAATACAGAGCTTGCAGGTCTGTGGGTAATTTCTTTGCTCAGGAACTCGTGGGGAATGGCGCTAAAGAAGGCTCATATCGCCGAAATGCATCCGCCTTAAACATTTCTGTGCACCTGAGCAATAAAGAGAATCCTTTCGAACCCCCTCTGGCCTCCGCTGCAATTCTTTCGAGAAGAGTGGGTTATTGGATATTTTTGCGCCAAGCCAGGAGCGCAAACAGATGGCCCTGTCATCAGAAGTGACACAGATTTAGACTGACGACCAGCTGCCCTGCAGTAAATATTGTGCCGAGGGATCGGCAAATCTGGAGTCCACCGTGACATTGGGGAAAACGAGTGCGGAGCAAAGTATTTTACCTCCACTAGGACGTTGTGTGGCTACATGGCTGTCCCTGCACATCACCTTCCCTATTTGATCATTTTTGGCAGTCCGAGGGGACCGGAGGAACTCTTTACAGCAACGGAGCACTCCCAGGAAATCCGACTAATCCAACCTGCAGATTAAAAAGACATTAGAGCCGGTATTTACTATCAACCGCACCCCACACCACCCGCCAAGCATCATAAACATGATGCTTGCTGGGAGTTGGAGTCTGCATACAGCACAGCAGGACTCCGACAGGTGAGCTGAATGAGCTGGGGGAGGAGTCTCTTGTCGCCAGCCCAAATACAGAGCTTGCAGGACTGTGGGTAATTTCTTTGCTCAGGAACTCGTGGGGAATGGTGCTGAAGAAGGCTCTTATCGCCAAAATGCATCTGCCTTAAACATTTCTGTGCACCTGAGCAATAAAGAGAATCCTTTGGAACCCCCTCTGGCCTCCGCTGCAATTCTTTCGAGAAGAGTGGGTTATTGGATATTTCTGCGCCAAGCCAGGAGCGCAAACGGATGGCCCTGTCATCAGAAGTGACCCGGATTCAGACTGGCGACCAGCTGCCCTGCAGTAAATATTGTGCCGAGGGATCGGCAAATCCGGAGTCCACCGTGAGATTGGGGAAAACGAGTGCGGATCGAGGTATTTGACCTCCACTAGGACGTCGTGTGGCTACGTGGCTGTCCCTGCACATCACCTTCCCTATTTGATCGGTTTTGGCAGTCCGAGGGGACCAGAGGAACTCTTTACAGCAACGGAGCACTCCCAGGAAATCCGACTAACCCAACCTGCAGATTAAAAAGACATTAGAGCCGTTATTTACTATCAACCGCACCCCACACCACCGGCCCAGCAGCATGAACATGATGCATGCTGGGAGTTGGAGTCTGCATACAGCACAGCAGGACTCCGACAGGTGAGCTGAATGAGCTGGGGGAGGAGTCGCTTGTCGCCAGCCCAAATACAGAGCTTGCAGGACTTGGGTAATTTCTTTGCTCAGGAACTCATGGGGAATGGCGCTGAAGAAGGCTCATATCGCCGAAATGCACCCCCCTTAAACATTTCTGTGCACCTTAGCAATAAAGAGAATCCTTTGGAACCCCCTCTACCCTCCGCTGCAATTCTTTCGAGAAGAGTGGGTTATTGGATATATATATATATATATATATATATATATATATATATATATATATATATATATATATATATATATATATATATATATATATATATATATATATATATATATATATATATATATATATATATATTTACACAACAATCTTCACAACCTCCTTCCCGGCGAAATGAAGCGATGGACCCGACAGCTTTTTCAGGTTAGGCAGATTTTATTCTCAACCTCTCAGCGGTAACGCGTTTCAAGCATCAAGTGCTCTTGATCATATATATATATAGCACACAAGAAATAGACTTCCTGGACACCAAAATATATGTGTCTGATGACAAACTTGAATCCACTCTATTTCGCAAAAAAACGGCAACAAACAGTGTGCTACATGGGACTAGTTTTCATCCCAAATCCCTCCTACACAGTATACCATACGGAGAATTTACACGCTTGAAGAGAAATTGTTCTGTACCAGAGGAAGCGGAAAGAGTGATACAAGAGAGTAAGTGCAGATTCAGAGCAAGAGGATATGAAGAACGTGTTCTGACAAAATGTAAAAGAAAAATTGATTTGAAAACGAGGACTCAAACACTAATCGAACAAACTAAAAATACTGAAACTAATGCACAACCCCGATTCATAACGACCTTCAGCAAAGAAAGTGGAAACATTGCCCGTATAATGAGAAAATACTGGCATCTCCTGTTAGGGGATCCTGACATTGGAGCAACACTCGGTGAAGCACCATCAATAACGTACAAGAAAAACACATCTCTCAAAGATTTACTGGTCAAAAGTTACTTTCAAGTAGAACCAAAATCGAACTGGTTGCAAAATCAACGAAAAGTGTTCCAACCATGCAATTCATGTAAAGCTTGCAAGATCGGTAAAAGCATGAAAGTAATTCAAGAACCAGATGGTAAAATAATGAGAATTGACCAACAGATCACTTGTACCTCAAAAAATGTAGTATACATCGTGGAATGCAAGTGTGGAATGAAGTACGTGGGATGTACCACATGTATGCTAAGAAAGCGGATTTTAGAGCATATCCGGGCGGTAAAAAATTCTAACATGCAATACGCCACCGCCAAGCACATGAGTTCTTGCCAAAATGGAGATTGGAGACAAATGCAATTCTACGGAGCAAAAATGCTGGACAAAACGGAAAGAGGTGGAGATCTAGTTCGCAAACTACGTCAAATTGAGTTGCGGATGATAATCAGACTCAGAACAAAACACCCAAAAGGGATGAACTTTGGAGAGGATTTGCACATTCATCTGGAATAACATGTTCCTGAAATGACTGGGGTACTATACCCAGCAATTTAAGATAATAATTGAGATGTCGGAGAACCACAAACAAGACCAGGGTAGTATACCCAATAACTGACACATTAAAAATCAATACGCCACAGTGAACTATTAGTCACAAAAGTGCAGTAGTTGAGAAAAGCACACAATGTCTTTCTTTGGTATTTTATTTAAATTTTCTAACAATTGTAACTACAATTCCCATAATGCTTCATAATTGGCTAACATGGGATAGTACAAAAAGCAACACTGTGGAGGGACTAACCGACCGTGAGCAAGACCAGTTGTGGCTGAAACGCGTTGGTGGGGTGAAGTGAAATAAATAAGGCTTGAAAAGTATCCTGGTTGTACCGCCTCCTTTGTATACTAATATATATATATATTAAGCAGACAGTGAGTAAATAAATCGAGTTTGGATTGAGATTCATGGTGTCAGCGCCTTCTTCGTATCGGATGAGTTTGGCAAGACTGGATATATATATATATATATATATATATATATATATATATATATATATATATATATATATATATATATATATATATATATATATATGTGTGTGTGTGTGTCTCTGCAAATCCTGACCGCCAGTCGAACGGCGGAATGCGCCAGACATGGACCTCTGCACCCAATCCAAAATCCTCAATGAAGAGTCAAAGCCAGTTAGCGAACGTTCCATCTGTTTATTACGAAGGTGAAAATGCCGGACTCTGAATTTAAAGTGCTACATGGTTTAAAAAGCCCAACGAGTTTAAAAAATACAACGAGAGGCTGAGAATGTGTATGAAGATGACAAAACGACTGTGTATGGTTACAAAATAAATAACCCTCTCATAGGGAAACACAAACTACAGCGTGTCACTAAATAAATAATGATGTAGTCATGATTGATTAATTATGGCAAGTGCCTATATATAAGGTATAAATACCAAATAGCCATCAAAATTCATTTAATTTAAAAAGTTAATCAAAGTTTACCATCAAAACAGTAAAGGCTTTGGGCCCGATTCACAGAATGAATTTAAGACTCAATCCTAAACTTACAGAAAGTCTTAAAATTAGAATTTTTCTCAATTTAGTAGTAGTAAAGTTAGGACTCCTAACTTTAGAACTCCTAAATGCCTAACTTTACTACTACTAAATTGAGAAAAATCCTAATTTTAAGACTTTCGGTATTCACAGAAGGCATTTAGGAGTCCTAAAGTTAGGAGTCCTAAATTCTGTGAATACCAAAATGAGTGAGTTCATTCTGTGAATACCAAAAGTAGTAATTGCATTCTGTGAATGCCAAAAGTAGTAAGTTCATTCTGTGAATACCAAAAGTAGTAAGTGCAATCTGTGAATACCAAAACAGTAGTAAGTTTAGGATTGAGTCTTAAGTTCATTCTGTGAATCGGGCCCCCCAGTTCCCAAGTACACATCCCTGTAGCAGTGTAGAACAAGCTGACGAAAAATATATCTATTAATAGCAGCAAATGCTCAAATTCAAATAACTGGCATTGTCAGGAAACATTTCTGATTGCATACTTCCCATAAAACAGTCTTAAATGTCTTGAAAAAGTGCAGTGCAAAAAAAAATTATATATGATAAAGAATAAAGCATACTTAATAAATTAAAACAGTGGCATAGAATTGCAAATGTATGACAACATCAATTCATCTCACAATAAATATGCAAATACGCATAAACACAACAGCGTAATACCAAAGCTCATATAGAAAACGTACATTTTACATGGTGAAGAAATCAAATGATAGGATATAACACTGACTTACAGAAAATTATGAAGGTCCTCATTGATATTCTGCCCGTTCGGGGCTCTAGTATCTAAAGCCAAAATAAAGTGAGTTTCCTTTTGCCTTAGCAGTTTATCCCGATTCCCCCCCCTTCCGGGGTTAGGGACTGAACGCAGGACCGTATATTCAAAGTCTTTCAGTTTGTTATTGTGGATTGATTTGAAATGCCTGGCCACTGGGTAGCTACTGTCCGAATTGACAATAGCTTGGATATGTTGTAGAATGCGCTGGCTAACTGGGTTCTTCGTGCTGCCAATGTACGATAAATTGCAGGTGCATTTCAGCTTGTATAGTACATATTCAGATTTACAAGTGAGGTATTCACGAATGGGAAACTGCTTGTCACTGAAAGCAGTCTTGTAGTAGGTGCTGTTTTTGGCAAACGTGCAGGCACGACATGACGTGCACTTGAAGAAGCCTGTATTTGATAACCACGTTTTTTTGGCCGATATATATATAAGTTTCAGATGTACACATGTTGTATTTACCTATCTTTTCTGCAGCAAAACATCACTCCATCTGGACACCGCCACCAAGCAACGGTCAGCCCATTAGGGAACATCATATTACCGAGGGCAGGAGAGAGCGAAGCCAGCAATCTTCTTGGGACCACCACCACAGTGGTATGGTGGTGAGACCGCCAAAGTTGTAATCAGTCCCTAAGAATATTCTCTATTGAACTATATCACTACGCCTGTCAGCACATCGAAAACAATATGAAGTACATCCTTTCTGGACAATGAAATAAAAAATTATCATGCAATTGGCTAAAGCAATAATTGTATGGTTATGAGATATATTAATGAAGAAATGAAATTTTTAGCCCGACTTAGGGCAAATAACCTCATATCGCACCCATTCGCTATAACCCCCGGAACAAGACAAGGGTGCCCTCTCTCGCCACAGCAGTTTGCAGTGGCAATGGAGCCCTTAGCAGCCAGGAATCATCAGCATCATAATAATCGGGGCGTAGGTGTCACCGACAGGAGTCATATAATATCAATGTACGCAGATGATATAACCTTTTATATCCGCAAGCCCCCTTTTCGTAAATATACCCATACCGTTAACTAAAATCTTTTTTAAATCCCTAAGATCTGCTATAATTGCCTTGGTGTGGGCTGGCAGACAACCCCGCGTGAGCTGGGAGCTGTTAACCTGCCCGTTTACACTGGGTGGAATTGGAGCGCTTTGTACGCAGACCTAATTTCTCAATTTTTGGACATATCCCATTCCATTTCAACCACACATGGCAATCAAAGAGGACGTGGCTGATCCTATTCCTCTACATGCTGCCATTTATCAACCATTCCATAGATCTGTAACCAAAATGAACACTGTGGAGACTCTGCACTGGGCTTGGGAAGGCTTATAGAAGTGTGTTGGATCTCCGTTGTTTAATGTGCCCTCCACCTCAGTCGCACACCACCCACAATGTCCCTTTCTTCATGACAGGGGTTCCTTAGAAAGGGCACATTCTATGGGCATTTCCACCTCGGGAGACTTCTACCCGCGGGATACCTTTTTAGAGCAGCCACAGTCACAACAGGATGCCCAGATACCAGTTTTGACTTCCAGCTCCGTGCCGTCTGCAAGAAAATGCACTCAAACTTCCTGGCTCCCCAAACTGTAATGCAGCATCTAGAACACTTACTAGCTACACCATCACCTTGCAGACTAACCACTATGGGGCCGATTCACAGAACTAACTTAAGACAAAATCCTAAACTCTACTTTTGGTATTCACAGAAGTTAGGATTTTGTATTAAGTTTGACTTAAGACAGACTTAAAACAAAATCCTAACTTAAGTCTGTCTGAAGTCTGTCTTAAGACAAACTTAATATGAAATCCTAACTTCTGTGAATACCAAAAGTAGTAAGTTTAGGATTTTGTCTTAAGTTAGTTCTGTGAATTGGGCCCAGAATTAGATAACCACCTGCAAACAAACACCCCATGGGCTGCCCCTATGGCGCTTGCACACTGGAGAGCCAATCTTGAAGACTTACCTACAGATGAGCAATGGTCATTCAGCTGCTCACAGCTGAGATTCTTATCCCCCAACTATAAATTCAGACAAATTCACTTCAAATTCCTACATAGGATGTATCTCACTTCCGTTCAACTACACAAACTGGGGTTGCATCCTGATTCGCGCTGCTGGAAGTGTGAATGTGAATCAGCAGCTTTTCTGCATGTGGCAGGGAGATGTCCTCCCATAGATGACTATTGGAAAGAGATCAATGAGACTATACAAACTGTCACAGGAGTGGTGCTGGAGTGTAGTCCCATAGTGGCACTGGTGGGTTATGTGGGTGACCTTCCGCCCGAGAAGTGTTGTTTGGTGGCCATGATGCTGGAACTTGCTAAGCGCAGGCTGGCCTTCCGATAGAGTGCCCCCAGGGCACCCCGAGCTGCTGACTGGGTAAAAGATGTGGTTTATAGTCGGGAGCAGCTTGCGGCATTCTGGGACCTCACCACCTGGCTTAGAAGACGAGACGCTGGCCACCCTGAAACCTCAAGCCCAACACCAATACCCTCCCCGCCAAGCTTGACCTAATAATTGCCTCTATATTAGCTGTTATTCAAGACTCTCTTCTGCACATAAGGGTCCACCCAACTTGACAAATGGGTGATGGTTCGCCATAGTTATCCTCTTACATCCTATTTCCGAAGTTTGAACTGATGTGTCTGGTTGGCCCAAGTGGGTGCTTTTATGTCTTAATTTACACAAGTGTGGGTAGTAGATTATTATTAGTAATGATTGTTACATCATGTTGTTTGATTTTTTCTCCTTTTCCCTCTGAAACAGTACAGGATGCAAGGGTGCAAAACGCTTGTTTGATATGTGATAGTTTTCTTCATGCTCATTAGAATTGTGCAAGCTTTAATAATACTGTGAAGTGTTGACATACATGTGTGATAACGATATATTAATGCCTTAACAAAAATCTATAAAAAAAATTAAAAATGATGAAATGGAAACTAAATAAGGAATGAGAAATTTCCATTTACATATTTTATGCATAATATGCATTTTAAATTTAACAAAATGTTATTAAGGCGCTTTCAACATTTTGCTTCTGTACATTGCACAATCTAAGCACTGAGCCAATTATCTCCTATTTGTGCCAAAATGTTAATTCACATTGTCAATCAATTAATCAGTGACTTGCAAAGGGCAACTACTAATCCATGAGGGCCTCAAGGCGCTGGGGGGGGGGGGGGGGGGGGGAGACTGCTGGTCGGACTGGGTGTAGGATCATTCGAAGAGCTATGTCTTGAGGCCCTTTCTGGGGGGTATGTGAAATGTGAGGTGGTGGTTCCGGTACGCTGGTCCTTCATTGTGTAGGGCTTTGTAGAGATGAGTGAAGAGCTAGAAAGTGACTTTCTTCACTGGAATCCAGTGGAATTGTCAGATGTGTTGCGCGATGTGGCTGTGGCTGGGTATGTCAAGGACCAGTCTGACAGTGGCGTTATGGATGTGCTATAGCTTATAGAGCTGTTTCCGGGTGACTCCAGAGTAGAGTACGTTGCCATAGTCGATTCTGCTGGTGATGGGTTATGTTATGTTATTAACACTTATAGAGCGCGTGATTACCCTTGGGTGTCCTGGGTGCCTGGGTAACAGTCCTTCTGGATTCTGTGGGGATCCATCTTAAATTCTTTCGGAGCAGGCGGAGCATGTAGAAGTAGGCTGAGGATTGCATGCATGGCCCATCGGGGTGGGGGGAGCACCCAGAGCAGATGGCCACCAGAAATCATACCATGCTGATGCAGTAGGTCCCAGGATGAGGACTTTGGTCCTGTCCGATGAGCTTGAGGCAGCTGTCTTTCATCCATGTCACGATAGCCTTCTTTCCACTGCAGAAAATAGTTCTTGCAGTTGAGGGTTTATTGGTGAGGGAGAGGATCAGCTGGGTGTTATTGGTTTAGGAGACAATGTTGAGTCTGTGGCTCCCGGTGATGGCTGCAAGGGGGACCATGTAGACGTTGAAGAGGGTGGAGCTCAGGGAGGAGCCATGGGGGACTCCACAGCTGATCTCCATGGGTTCTGAGAGAAACGGTGGTAGACTCCTTGGGTCCATCTGATGAGGAAGGAGTGGAGCCAATCCAGAGCCCTGTTGTGGATGCCGGCTGGCTACCTTGGATCATTGTTTGCCTGGTTTTCTATTGAGGGGTTCCAGGGTGTCGGCGCAGTTGAAATCCATTGATGGAGGGTGCGCGCTGTGGTGTTGCCATCCAAGGGCGTTGGCAGAGTGATTGTGCTGAGGGAGCTGACGAACAGATCTTCGGTGGCTTTGATCCAGCTGTGGTTGGTGGTGGTGTGTGGTAGGCATGTCGAAGGTGAGGTGTACTCTGTGATGGTCAGTCCAGCAGAGTTTATTTTGTGGCTGTAGCTGAAGTTTACGCTGGCGTTGAAGAAGAGGTCGAGCGTGTGTTCAGTTGTGTAGGTCGGTGCGGTGACTAGCTGCTTGAGTTCCATGTTGGCGAGGTTCTCCAGGAGGGAGGCTGTGTTCAGGTCGCTGGGGTTGTCCAGGTGGAAATTGAGGTCTTTAAGTAGGATGTAGTCAGTAGATGCAAGAGCCTGGGGTGCAATGAGGTCATCGATGGAGTTGGCGAAGAGGGGTCCGGGCCAGGCTGCAGTAGACGAGGGCGATATGTCGTTCCAATTTGAGGGCGAGAATTGTCCCCTATGAAACCAGTACTGTAACTTTTGTGTGCATAAAATTGAAGACATCTATCTCTTATTTGAGCCTGTGAGTGCTATACAAATTACCAGTGGCATTGCTGCATGAGTCTGTAGAATATGTCTAATTACACTTCCACGTGATTGCGAAATTAATATAATTGTAGATTATTCCACTCCGCCCCTCCAAAGATGAGTCTTTGTCGTATCATGAGACCAAAAATCTAAATGCAAGGGATAGTTGGAAAAATGAAGTGAATATAATTAATATATACGTTATGAAAAATAATAGGCCATGTGATATAGTTAGCTGCCTGTAATAAATATAGCTCTCTGGGCAATGTTTAACAATTTCACATTGGAAAATTTATTATTTTGCCATAATCTTTTCAAAGACATCCTGGCCCGGCAGGAGAAAGCTGCAGCACCTTCAGTGAGTGCAAGTGTAGGTCCTTAGTAAAAAGTACTGCATGTACCCAGTGCCTGTAACTTAAATGCTACTGGTGAGTTTGCATTACGCCATCCACTAATGTAGCCTTTAAAAACATCTCAGAAGCAACTTTTAGAAACTTGGCATTTTCCTGTCCCTACCATGTATGCCTTCTGCCAGTGCCCTGGGTCACATGACTGTGAATGGATCTGTGGTTGGGATTTGTGTATTCCTTGGAGACAGTGGCACAAAGGGAACTTAGGTGTGGACAGAATATGCCATTTTAAGAGGAGCTGTACCCAGCCCCACTTGCACTTCAAATGGCTCCAACTCTCTCACACACACACACACACACACGCAGACACACCACCACACACACACACACACACACACACACACAGGAATCCAGTCCTGTCTTTTGTCAACCAAGAATTATTGTAGCATTGACAGGGGAAGGGAAGAACTTTCCAGATCGAGATATGGGGTAGGACAGAGTGTCCCTGACAGACCTGGCACCCTTAGTATGGGTTCCCCTGTGGTTTTGCCTCTACCTCTTGTATTTTTGATGTTATGCTGGACTTCGTTTTTGCTGGTTTAGGTGCTCTGAGCACTTGACCACTGCTGTTCAGTGTTAAAGTGCAAGTGTTCCCTGTATAAATTGTGATTCTGATTGGTTCTCCTTGATTGGGATATTTGATTTACTGGTAGGTCCCTAGTAAAGTGCACTTGGTGTGCCCACTGCCTGTAAATCATTTGCTACTCGTGGGCCTGCAGCTCTGTTTGCACCACCTACATGAGTAGCCCTGTCAACCTGTCTCATGCCTGCTATTGCAGTGTCTGTAAGAACAGGTAAATAAGTTGTTGTGAACATACCACTATTAGTTGTAGAATCCAAAGTGATATTGATCATTAGAAAGTGGGCATTTTCTTGTTTAACCATCCTGTGCCTCTGCCTGCCTGCAGAATAAACGTCTGATTTGGACTGACAGGGGCCTGTTTGTACATTCACTCTAGATAGTAACACAAATATATTTGATGTGTGCCATGCATATACTAATGGCCCATCACCAGGCTGATGGGCCTTCCTGAGCTAGAGTGGTGGGAAGAGTTGTCACAGATACCTGAATGGGGCTGTGCCTGGCCTCTCACAATGCTGTCTCCACCCCCCTGGATTGTGTCTGGAGCCAAGACCAGGCAGGGCAGGAACATGTGTACTACAACGACATTCCTTTGAAGAATGCCTACTTCAAAGGCCACAGGGTGTATAATTATTGGAACTAAAACCCCAGATTTTTAGAACACTTCTGGATCAAAAGGGGACTTTGCCAAGGAGCAAAGCTGAAGTGCTCTAACTTGGAGTACTGTTCCTTTGCTGAGAGTTGCATTACTGGGTTGGCCTGCAGGTGCTGCTTCTGCTTTGGAGACGAAAAAGACTGGATTTTGCTGTCTACCCTGTTGTGAAGTTTCTGCAAGGGCTTGTGTGTGCTTGCCTCCTGTTAAGAAGTCTCAGGAACATCACAGACTTCATCTGCAGCATCCTTGAACTCCACTGCTGGGGGTTTTGACCTGCCAAGTGGTGCTAGTTCCAGTTCTGGCCCCTTGGATGTTGTTCCTGCTTCAAAAAGCTACCAAAGTCTTTGTCCTTCCAGCACCTGCTTTTCTGATGCAGAACTGCTGTGCGGGAAAGGTTTCCATGCAATGCCGGCATGCGGCTGAAGAAATCTATGCAGAGCCTGTCTGCGGCCGAAGATATTGCTCTAGCCTGAGTTCAGCGCACCATGTCGCCGAAGTGTGATCACCACACTGACTCCGACGAAGGCCCTGCTGTGCGGCTGAAAGAATTAACACATCATGGAATTGCGGCTAAAGAAATGGACACAGAACCTGTTTTACCACTGCCTCATTGACCTACAGCACATATGGATTTTCAAACATTGCACCTGTGCACCAAGTTTTACACCACATCACCCACAGACCAGAACTTATTTTGATGCATCGCTTACCCTTACAGTCGCAGGGACTCAGGCATTGACACATTGACACATTGCTGTATTCTCCGAAGCTTCCCCCCTCTGGGGCTGTTTTCCTTTGTGGGTTTTGACACATCTGAAGTGCTTTGTGTAAAATCACCTGTTGTTTTTGCAAATTCCGCCCTAAGTGCGCTGGGGATGCCCAGACGTGGGTCCCAGGCACTCCACACCACTGGAGTCAAGCTAGCCGGGCTGATGAGAGGTGTTACCTCGAAACCGGTCCGGTCCTCGGATGCTTGATTCCGTTATGGGAAGGACATGTCTTGTGTAGTTCGGACTGGACTGTTCCCATGGGGCACAGGGTCAGAGCTGATTTGCATATCGCCATTGTCTAACCCGGGGTGGTGTGGAGTGCAAAAAAACGATGGATTTGGGCCCAGATCTTTGGACTGGGTTGAGTGTGTGACATTGATCCACATTCGGTCCATCACCTGTTGTTTTTGCAAATTCCGCCCTAAGTGCGCTGGGGATGCCCAGACGTGGGTCCCAGGCACTCCACACCACTGGAGTCAAGCTAGCCGGGCTGATGAGAGGTGTTACCTCGAAACCGGTCCGGTCCTCGGATGCTTGATTCCGTTCTGGGAAGGACATGGCTTTTGTAGTTCGGAATGGACTGTTCCCATGGGGCACAGGGTCAGAGCTGATTTGCATATCGCCATTGTCTAACCCGGGGTGGTGTGGAGTGCAAAAAAACGATGGATTTGGGCCCAGATCTTTGGACTGGGTTGAGTGTGTGACATTGATCCACATTCGGTCCATCACCTGTTGTTTTTGCAAATTCCGCCCTAAGTGCGCTGGGGATTCCCAGACGTGGGTCCCAGGCACTCCACACCACTGGAGTCAAGCTAGCCGGGCTGATGAGAGGTGTTACCTCGAAACCGGTCTGGTCCTCGGATGCTTGATTCCGTTCTGGGAAGGACATGGCTTTTGTAGTTCGGACTGGACTGTTCCCATGGGGCACAGGGTCAGAGCTGATTTGTATATCGCCATTGTCTAACCCGGGGTGGTGTGGAGTGCAAAAAAACGATGGATTTGGGCCCAGATCTTTGGACTGGGTTGAGTGTGTGACATTGATCCACATTCGGTCCATCACCTGTTGTTTTTGCAAATTCCGCCCTAAGTGCGCTGGAGATGCCCAGACGTGGGTCCCAGGCACTCCACACCACTGGAGTCAAGCTAGCCGGGCTGATGAGAGGTGTTACCTCGAAACCGGTCCGGTCCTCGGATGCTTGATTCCGTTATGGGAAGGACATGGCTTTTGTAGTTCTGACTGGACTGTTCCCATGGGGCACAGGGTCAGAGCTGATTTGCATATCGCCATTGTCTAACCCGGGGTGGTGTGGAGTGCAAAAAAACAATGGATTTGGCCCAGATCTTGGACTGGGTTGAGTGTGTGACATTGATCCACATTCGGTCCATCACCTGTTGTTTTTCAAAATTCCGCCCTAAGTGCGCTGGGGATGCCCAGACGTGGGTCCCAGGCACTCCACACCACTGGAGTCAAGCTAGCCGGGCTGATGAGAGGTGTTACCTCGAAACCGGTCCGGTCCTCGGATGCTTGATTCCGTTCTGGGAAGGACATGGCTATTGTAGTTCGGACTGGACTGTTCCCATGGGGCACAGGGTCAGAGCTGATTTGCATATCGCCATTGTCTAACCCGGGGTGGTGTGGAGTGCAAAAAAACGATGGATTTGGGCCCAGATCTTTGGACTGGGTTGAGTGTGTGACATTGATCTTCATTCGGTCCATCACCTGTTGTTTTTGCAAATTCCGCCCTCAGTGCGCTGGGGATGCCCAGACGTGGGTCCCAGGCACTCCACACCACTGGAGTCAAGCTAGCCGGGCTGATGAGAGGTGTTACCTCGAAACCGGTCCGGTCCTCGGATGCTTGATTCCGTTCTGGGAAGGACATGACTTTTGTAGTTCGGACTGGACTGTTCCCATGGGGCACAGGGTCAGAGCTGATTTGCATATCGCCATTGTCTAATCCGGGGCGGTGTGGAGTGCAAAAAAACGATGGATTTGGGCCCAGATCTTTGGACTGGGTTGAGTGTGTGACATTGATCCAGATTCGGTCCATCACCTGTTGTTTTTGCAAATTCCGCCCTAAGTGCGCTGGGGATGCCCAGACGTGGGTCTCAGGCACTCCACACCACTGGAGTCAAGCTAGCCGGGCTGATGAGAGGTGTTACCTCGAAACCGGTCCGGTCCTCGGATGCTTGATTCCGTTCTGGGAAGGACATGTCTTTTGTAGTTCGGACTGGACTGTTCCCATGGGGCACAGGGTCAGAGCTGATTTGCATATCGCCATTGTCTAACCCGGGGTGGTGTGGAGTGCAAAAAAACGATGGATTTGGGCCCAGATCTTTGGACTGGGTTGAGTGTGTGACATTGATCCACATTCGGTCCATCACCTGTTGTTTTTGCAAATTCCGCCCTAAGTGCGCTGGGGATGCCCAGACGTGGGTCCCAGGCACTCCACACCACTGGAGTCAAGCTAGCCGGGCTGATGAGAGGTGTTACCTCGAAACCAGTCCGGTCCTCGGATGCTTGATTCCGTTCTGGGAAGGACATGGCTTTTGTAGTTCGGAATGGACTGTTCCCATGGGGCACAGGGTCAGAGCTGATTTGCATATCCCCATTGTCTAACCCGGGGTGGTGTGGAGTGCAAAAAAACGATGGATTTGGGCCCAGATCTTTGGACTGGGTTGAGTGTGTGACATTGATCCACATTCGGTCCATCACCTGTTGTTTTTGCAAATTCCGCCCTAAGTGCGCTGGGGATTCCCAGACGTGGGTCCCAGGCACTCCACACCACTGGAGTCAAGCTAGCCGGGCTGATGAGAGGTGTTACCTCGAAACTGGTCTGGTCCTCGGATGCTTGATTCCGTTCTGGGAAGGACATGGCTTTTGTAGTTTGGACTGGACTGTTCCCATGGGGCACAGGGTCAGAGCTGATTTGTATATCGCCATTGTCTAACCCGGGGTGGTGTGGAGTGCAAAAAAACGATGGATTTGGGCCCAGGTCTTTGGACTGGGTTGAGTGTGTGACATTGATCCACATTCGGTCCATCACCTGTTGTTTTTGCAAATTCCGCCCTAAGTGCGCTGGGGATGCCCAGACGTGGGTCCCAGGCACTCCACACCACTGGAGTCAAGCTAGCCGGGCTGATGAGAGGTGTTACCTCGAAACCGGTCCGGTCCTCGGATGCTTGATTCCGTTATGGGAAGGACATGGCTTTTGTAGTTCTGACTGGACTGTTCCCATGGGGCACAGGGTCAGAGCTGATTTGCATATCGCCATTGTCTAACCCGGGGTAGTGTGGAGTGCAAAAAAACGATGGATTTGGCCCAGATCTTGGACTGGGTTGAGTGTGTGACATTGATCCACATTCGGTCCATCACCTGTTGTTTTTGAAAATTCCGCCCTAAGTGCGCTGGGGATGCCCAGACGTGGGTCCCAGGCACTCCACACCACTGGAGTCAAGCTAGCCGGGCTGATGAGAGGTGTTACCTCGAAACCGGTCCGGTCCTCGGATGCTTGATTCCGTTCTGGGAAGGACATGGCTATTGTAGTTCGGACTGGACTGTTCCCATGGGGCACAGGGTCAGAGCTGATTTGCATATCGCCATTGTCTAACCCGGGGTGGTGTGGAGTGCAAAAAAACGATGGATTTGGGCCCAGATCTTTGGGCTGGGTTGAGTGTGTGACATTGATCTTCATTCGGTCCATCACCTGTTGTTTTTGCAAATTCCGCCCTCAGTGCGCTGGGGATGCCCAGACGTGGGTCCCAGGCACTCCACACCACTGGAGTCAAGCTAGCCGGGCTGATGAGCGGTGTTACCTCGAAACCGGTCCGGTTCGGATGCTTGATTCCGTTCTGGGAAGGACATGGCTTTTGTAGTTCGGACTGGACTGTTCCCATGGGGCACAGGGTCAGAGCTGATTTGCATATCGCCATTGTCTAATCCGGGGCGGTGTGGAGTGCAAAAAAACGATGGATTTGGGCCCAGATCTTTGGACTGGGTTGAGTGTGTGACATTGATCCAGATTCGGTCCATCACCTGTTGTTTTTGCAAATTCCGCCCTAAGTGCGCTGGGGATGCCCAGACGTGGGTCTCAGGCACTCCACACCACTGGAGTCAAGCTAGCCGGGCTGATGAGAGGTGTTACCTCGAAACCGGTCCGGTCCTCGGATGCTTGATTCCGTTCTGGGAAGGACATGGCTTTTGTAGTTCGGACTGGACTGTTCCCATGGGGCACAGGGTCAGAGCTGATTTGCATATCGCCATTGTCTAACCCGGGGTGGTGTGGAGTGCAAAAAAACGATGGATTTGGGCCCAGATCTTTGGACTGGGTTGAGTGTGTGACATTGATCCACATTCGGTCCATCACCTGTTGTTTGTGTAAAATCACGGCATCCATAGAGTTCTATGGACAGAATTGCTTGAAACCACCTTTAAAAAGTCATAGTTTGAGTTATGTATGTTGAATGTTTGTCGTTCTGATCTTCTTTGGGCCTCTAGACAGTGCTGTCATTGGCACTTCTGCTCGGTTCTCGAGTAGGCATTAGCAACTTTGCACAGAAACAGTTATTTTTTTTGTCAAAGAGGTGTTTATTGAAGTTTTTTAGAAAACAGCTCATGGCACAATCCGCCCATAATCCCACGCAGGGGTGGTCAGTGAGAGTCATAGAAACAGTCGAGCAAGAGGGAACTCAGCATACTAGGGGCACCTACCCCGAGCCCAATGTACAAATCTAGAGATTGGTTACAGATTCCAAAATGGAGGGGTACTCCAAGAGGCTTCTTCTCAGTCATAATGGTAATGGTAAGTCCTCTAGCCCCAGCTGCGACAACAGCCACGAGGAAACCTAATACTGAACTCCCTCCCACCCCCCCCCCCCAAAAAACACCCCCCTCCCCCCACCCCCCCGGTAGTGGCGGTAACAAAGAGTAAAGTCACAGAAGCGGTACCACTCAGAGCTGGAAGAGATGTAAAGCCCGTACTGTGGGCGGGCATACTGCCGAGGGCAATCCCGGGGACAAGAAGGCAACCAAAGGCCCCCATTTGAACTCAAAGTTCTTGAAGTCCTCACGGAAGATGTCTGACATACGTTCCATGCTGAGAAGTCTCCAGAGGCGGGAGTGCCACAAGGACATCGCTGGCGCCTCTCTTTTCTTCCATGCAGCCGCTATGGTGGTTTTAGCCGCCCCGATACAGAGCCACATGATTCTCTTTTCGGCCCTAGTTTGGTGCTCTAGTATAGGGTCACGAACCCCCAGTAAAGTTGCAGTCATGGTGGTCGGTATAGGGTACCCTAATAAGTCCCTCATTTGAGCTAGGATTTCCTCCCAAAAGGGTCTGATAACGGGACAGTCCCACCAGATATGTTGAAAATCACCCGGTAGGCCACACCCCCTCCAGCACCTGTCCGACGAGCCCGGGAAGATCCGAGCCAACTTCGATGAATACAGGTACCAATCCATCATAGTCTTTAGATGCGCTTCTCATAAATCAGCAGATTGGTTGAATTTGAAGATATCAGACCATACGTGCGACCACTCCTCATCCGAGATAGCCCGCTGAGCCATCCCCTCCCACATGGCCATGTAACGGGGTCTAGGAGTCGGTGTTGAGGACAATAAGTGTTTATACAGGAAGGAGATGGCCCCTTTCATAGGGGGGGTCCTAACTATGTAGGCCTCAAATTTAGTGAGGTATCGGGTCGCTCCCTCCCGCACCTGGGGGGCGAGAGCACAGTGTAGCATTTGGGTGTAGCGGAAACGTTCAGTGTCCCCTATACCATAGTCTCTCTTACAATTCTCAAATGTGAGGGGATCATAGTTATGGAACAGGTGGGTCAGAGCCAGACATCCCCCCTCCCTCCAAGAATCAAACGGGCCTTCGTGGAGTGCTGGAGGGAAAGCAGGGTTAAAATGGATAGGGGTGAAGGGTGAGGGAAAGGAGGTCCAGCCCTCTAGAGATGTCACCGAGTCCCAGACTGTTAGAGTGGTACGGGTGGGGGTGCTAAGATAGGTGTTCTTGGGTCTGTCTTGTTTTGCCCGCCAGACAAGGTCCCAGATCGTTCTCCCTGTTACACTACGGTCCATGTGGAGCCAGTGTTTTTCTGATTCGTGCTGGGACCATTCAGTAAGAATTCGGAGTTGGGCCGCTTTATAGTATAAATGAATGTCCAGAAGGCCCACTCCACCCTCCCTTTGGGGACGTCGAAGTAGGTGAAAGGAGAAACGCGCCCGCCCTCCCTCCCTGCCATATAAAGCGCAGGATCATCGCCTTCACCTTACTGAAGAAGTCTCTGTCCATCTCTACGGGGAGTGATTGGAATAAGTACAGCAGTTTGGGAAGCCGGGTAATTTTGACAGCGTGGACCCACCCCAGCCATAAGAGGAATAGTGGTTTCCACCTCGTGAGTTCTGCTTGGATGCGCCGTAGGATAGGAGGGAAATTGGCCACATATAAGTTCTCCACTTTTGACGTGAGCTGTACTCCCAAGTATTGTAGGGAGGAGGACGCCCATGGAAGGGGAGTCAGTGTCTGAAGGCGGGAGAACTCAGCTGGGGAGAGAGTGATGTTAAGTATGTAAGATTTGGTCAGATTAACCTTGAAACCCGCAACGTTCTCGAAGCGGCTCAGAACAGCCTGCAGGTGTGGGAGAGACGAGGCTGGCTTGGAGAGAGATAGGAGGACATTGTCTGCGAAGAGGGATATCTTATGGGACTCGCCCGTAATGGGAAGGCCTTCAATTCCCGGGTGCTCCCTGATGGCAATGGCTAGGGGTTCAATACTAAGGGCGAACAGTAAGGGAGACAAGGGGCATCCTTGCCTGGTACCACTAGAGTGGTAGAAGGGAGCAGACTGGACGCCGTTCACCGAGACTCTAGACCTCGGTAGCCGATAATTAGCCTGAAGCATTTGTATAAATTTGGGAGAAAAGCCAAACGCCGTGAGTGTGACTGTGAGGAATTTCCAGTCGACGCGATCAAAGGCCTTTTCTGCGTCGAGCCCAACCAGGACTGCAGGAATTCTAAATTTGTTCGCTTTCTCGAGCAGGTAGATGATGCGCCGAGTGTTGTCATTTGTTTGGTGACCCGCTATAAAACCGGATTGGTCTGGGTGGATGATGAGCGGCATAAGGGAGTAAAGTTTGGCGTCAATATTTAAAAGGGCAATAGGCCTATTGGAGGCACAGAGGGAGAGGTCTTTTCCCGCTTTAGGAATCACCGAGATTACTGCCTCAGCCATAGAGATCGACGTGTCGCCATCAGAGGCCATCTGGTTAAAAAGTCGAACCAAGTGGTGGCCAAGGTCGGGGGCAAATGTTTTATAGAAGAGTGCAGTGTACCCATCGGCGCCTGGCGCCTTATGGGATTTCAGGGCTTTTATAGCGGAGAGGACCTCTTCCAGGGTGATCGGAGCAGTTAGCTCCTCGTTCCAGGCTGGGAAGACCTGTGGGATGGGGAGGCTCTGAAGGAATTCCTGTTGTGCGACAGGTTCTAGGGCGTCTGCAGAGTACAGTGTTTTATAGAAGTCCCCGAATAAGTTTGACTTGTCCTCATCCCTGTGTATGAGTGCCCCTGAGGGATCCTGAATACCCCCTATATACTCCCGCTCCCGCTTGTCTCGCAGCTGCCTCGCTAGGTGTTTCCCTACCTTATTGGCCTGGGTGTAGGAGAGGTTACGTAGCTTAAGAAGGGTGAATTCCGCTCGATTATTATAAATGGCCCTGAGCTTGCCACTGACCGCCGTGAGATTGCGGAGTGTTTGTCTGGTGGGTGCAAGTTTATGGGAGCGCTCAATGGAGGCCAACTCACTCTCTAGGTCCTCTCTCTCCTTCGCTCTCCGTTTATTTAGAGCAGAGTTGAGCGCGAGACACTTGCCATGAATCACCGCCTTGAGGGCATCCCGAGTATTGTATTCAGAAGTGTCTTCCAGATGATTATGTTCGAAGAAGTCCTTGATGGTCTCCCGCAGGTGGGAACATGAGTCTCTGTCTCTAGTCAGGGAAGCTGGGAAATACCAACGGGCCGGTGAGGGGGCATTGCCACGCCAGGACAGGTAAACGGAGTATAAGCTATGGTCGGACACAGATATAGGGAATATCTTAGCCTCTCTGAGGTCGCCCTGCAAGGACTGGCTAGTGAATATGTAATCCAGCCTAGAGTAGGAATGATGCACATGCAAGAAAAAGGTGTAATCCTGGGTGTGTGGATAGAGGGTGCGCCAAGTATCTAACAGGCCCATGTCTTGGAGGAGCCCTTGAGTAGTAGAGTGGAAAGAACCCAAACCAAAACTGGTAGCATGTGTGCTGTCTAATGTGGAATGCCAGACCAAATTAAAATCACCCAGCAGAATTAGAGGGCCTTCAGTAAAATCCGTTATCTTACCCAGAAGAGTGTTAAGGAATTCTTTCTGCCCGCTATTGGGGGCGTAAAGCGTCACAAAGGAGCACAGTTTCCCCTTCAACCGCCCCTTAACCATCAGCCATCGGCCGTCCCTGTCACTGAGCACATCCAAGGGGTGAAATTGAGCAGGGGGACTAAAAAGGAGTGCCACCCCCCTATGTTTGGTAGGAGCAGAGGACTTATATATAAGTGGGTATAGCTTGTGTTTTAGGCGAGAATCTTCAGATTTCTTCAGGTGGGTCTCTTGCAGGGCAATTATATCCAAATGGTGATCTAAGATATATTTCCAAACCTTCTGCCTTTTCTGGGGGGAATTGAGCCCTTTAACATTCCATGTACCTATAGTGATAAGCATTGCACCACATGTACCAGGAGGACTTCTTTACTGGGGCCTCCCGGAATCCCAGGCAGACAATTCTCTACAGAGCTTCCCTCCCTCGCACTCGAAGGCCAGACATTAGGCGCGAGTAGCGTGATGCCTATCCCCCCTCTCAGGATGGCTTGGATGACCCCATTGAGTCCCCGCCAGCTCGGTGTCCCCCATGCCCTTTGCCCACAAGAAACAGTCAACCCAGAAGAATGTATACCGCCACTACCATTGTCCCCACCCTCCCCACCCTCCCCCCCATCCCCTGAACCATTAACAAAATAAACAACCATAACCAAAATGGTACATCCTCAAGCCGCAGCCCTATAGGGCGGCCATCCCACGAATATACCGGTGGGAACCTCGGGCCCTGGGGCCCGGACCGTGCAGCACTGCAGCGGTAATAACATAGAGGTATCTAAATTCGGAGTCACTTACAGTTCGAGTCAATCAGCAGAGCGATCGCCTGCAATGAGAACAGGAATGTCCTCGGCAGTCCAAACAGCATGGAAGCAACTTCCCCACCTGGAGGGGGCCCGCTTCAGTCTCCGCAGCAAGGCCCTAGATGGAAGGGGAATAGTAGAGTGCAGGAAGCACACCATCAGCCGTTCTTCTTGTTCGTTGCCGGTGTCCAGGGCGAGGTGGACGGCGCGTCCCTCGGTAGGGACCTGGATGCGTCCCATGTCTGGTCGCCCTCCTCCGTCGGCAGCCCCAAGAGGCGCAGGCCCTCACTCAGGGAGGTGAGGTGGTGGCGTTTGTTGTGTAGCGTGAAGCTAAGGCCAAAGGGGTACGTCTATCTATATAATGCCATCGTCTTGGAGCTTGGACGTGACGGGCGGAGGGATTGTCGCCTTGCCAGTGTGGAGGGAGCGATGTCTTGAAAGACGGAGCACGAAAAGTTCTGGAATGAGACAGAGTCTTTGGTCCTCACAGCCTGGAGCACTTTTTCCTTCACTTTATATGAGTGGAATTTAGCCAGGACATCTCGTGGTTTGCGCCGATCGCCCTTTGGAGGGGTGCAGGATCTCCGCGAAGAGGGCCTTCACGAACTCCTCCAGGTCTGGACCCTCTGCGCCCTCCTCAAGGTCTCTGATGCGGATATTTTCCCACCTAGCGCGGTTTTCCAAATCCTCAGACTTCAATTGCGCCTGTTGGAGCTGCTCCTTTAGTGATTTGATGTCGTCCTGGCCTTCCACCAGTGTCTGGCTGTGTGCTTGGTGGCCGGCCTCCAGGTCGAGTACTCTTGTGCCCACTGAGTCCACATCTTTTTGGAGTGAGGTCATTCGCTCCGTGATGTCGGAGCGCAGCTGGTCAATAGAGGATTTCACGTCTTGTACCAGTTCCTTCCGAAGTTCTGACTTGAAGTCCTGAAGCATAGCTTGGAGGTCCGCCTTAGAGAGGGCCATGTTAACTTTTTCCGTGGAGCCCCGGAGAGGGGGTCTGGTGTCCGGTGGGGCGAAGAAATCGGAAACCTTACCGGACCCTTTAGAAGTGTTCTTCTTCGGAGGCATAAGTAGCAGGGACCCCCACCCGCGGCGCTTCAATGACTGCCAACAAAGATTCTTGCGCCCCCCAGCGTGCTACCGTGGTGGAGGAGTGCAGTGGATAGCTACTTTGCGGTGAATGCTCAGGTCCTGTAGGCCAGTCTCCCTCAGTTCAGGTAGAGCTTCCCCGTCCTCACCGGTGGCGTAGGTCGTCAGGCCTCCCGGCGTGCTTTTGGGACGTCAGCACCAGTCCGGAACCCCTCTGAGCCGACACCCACAGGAAGCACTGCTAGACCGGGGCAGGTGATCAGGGAGAACCTGCGCTGCCGCGGCGGGGGTCCTGCATGCAGCAGGACCGGGATCAGGGGTGTAGAACTCCCTCAGGGCTCCATGAGGTCGGCCCGCAGCCAGAGCTTCCTGGCGGCCGCCATCTTAAAGTCAGGCATTGGGGAGAGTTGTCGTCGACCTTCCCCGGGCCACACCAGCGGGGGGGCAGGTAGCAGATCGGTCCCCCGGGAGCCCGGTGTTGTCGTCGGGCCTCCGCTCACCCACCACGGTGCCGCATCTGTGAAGTGCAGTCGGTGCTCCCATCAGGCGGCTCAACTCACTTGGTCGCCGCCATGTTAGGTGCCGAGGTCCTCCCGGCCCGAAGGATAGAGCCGGAGCACCGGAGCCTCGGCCGCCACCCTGGCGGAAAGTTCATTGAATCTTTTAGTGACGTAATTTTACCCCTTGTCTCCAAATACAATCATTGCCTGGTGCAAGTAAATTTTTATATTCACATGGACAAGCCAGACAAGCAGGAGTCCATTAGGCTGCTGGAATCTTTAGCCATTTTCTATATGCTCCCTTATGTCCATCACCATACCCATGAGAAGGGACATACTCTAGATCAGATTTTCTCTAATGTGAAGATAGAAACAGACACACCCCTTCCTCTAGTGTGGTCCGACCATCATCTCTTAGGTTTTAGAGTCCATACAGAGCCGAATGACCTCAATTTAATGGAAGGTCTCGCCATAGTAGTTTAAGACCCTTCCACCTGAATACCCCAGAAGCCCTGAGTGAAGCAATTAGTCACCATCCGATTCCCTTCAGTGGCAACCTCGAGAGTGATGTGCTCTGCCTGGAGAATTGGTTACAGCTTCGCTCCTGGGAGCTTGCCCCCCCCACATCTCTCATTCTGCGAAATCCGGCGGAGCCTCAGTCCCATGGTTTACAGAAGTCCTCAGAAAGAACAAAAGTGCCTGTAAACATCTGGAGAGGGCTTGGCGGAAACCAGAGGATAAAACAATCTACAGACAGGCCCTTAAGGTCCGCTATAAAAAAAATCTTGAGGAAAAGAAATATTTCTTCTCTTCCAAAAATGAGTCAGCGGGGAACAAAAGTAAAGAAATCTTTCAAATAGTAAGAGATTTTTTCATCCCCAAGTTTTGTGGACAGTCCTGTTACTCCCACCTGTGAATTGACTAGCCATCTTGCTTCTTATTTTTTTGATAAAATCAAAATCATTCAATTCTCCTTCGAGGATCCTTCCCTGGTCAAAGGAGTGATCACAGGACCTCCCATCCGTCACCCCTGCAACAGGTCCACTTCTCACACAGTTTCCTCCAAATCCCTTAGATAAATCTTTGGAGATAATGAAAGCCCTCAAATCAGACTTTCCTCTGACCCATGCCCAGCTAAAGTGTTGGCATCCGTAGCAGGGATCATTAATCCAGCTGCCAATTTGATCCTCAATGCTCTGCTGGAAAATGGGCAGGTGCCAGGCAGATGGAAAAATGCAAAAATTCTCCCTTTACTTAAATAGCCTTCAGCCAACCCCATGGTGACCTCAAATTATAAGCAAATATCATTACTTCCTCTTTTCTCCAAAGTTCTGGAGAAATATGTGAATCTAGTCACTACAGAATACGTAGAAGTTAACCATGTGCTCCATCATAGCCAGTCTGGTTTTAGAGCTAATTTTAGCACAGACAGCCCTACTCGAAGTCTCTGAGGCCATTAAGGAGACATTAGATAAAGGAGGCAAAGCGGTGCTGATTCTGCTTGACCTCTGTGCTGCCTTTGATTGTGTGCCCCATGACCGGCTCCTGCAGAGGCTTGAGGAGTGCGGCCTTGATGGCACGGTACTCCAGTGTTTTTCTTCCTTTCCGAAAGACCAACAGCAAATGATTTGGTCTCCTCCTTTTGCTGCCCCCATTCCCCCCATGAAGGTAGGGGTTCCTCAGGGCTCAATTTTGAGCCCAACACTGTTTTTTATTTAGATATGGCCCCCCTTGCTAACTTAGCTGAGTTACATGGCGCAACAATATTATCATATGCAGATGATATTGCAGTTTACATGCGACAAGGGCACTGATTTTAGGGGGGATGAGATTAACATCTGTTTGACTGAGGTGTTCTCCTGGCTAAGACTGAACCAATTGAAGTGCAATCCGGAGAAATCGGAGATCATCTTCTTTGGTTCTTCAACCAGCGATGTGTGGCGCCAATGGTGGCCATCAAACATGCCCCCCCCTGCAACCTCTGTAAGTACAGTCAAGGACTTGGGGATCAAGCTAGATGACAATTTATCCATTAAAGCTCAGATCCAAACAGTAGCTGGTTCCTGCTTTGGCCTGTTAAAAATGCTACAGAACTTTCTCCCCTTACTATCAGTTACTCATTGAAAGACTGTAGTCCAGGCTCTAATTGTTTCGCGAAAAGACTTTGTCAACGTCTTGTTCCTGGGCCTTCCAGAATACCTACTGATTCGATTTCAGGTGGTCCAGAATGCAGCAGCCAGGGCAATTCTAATGTTAGGACCCAGAGCACGTGCTGCCATCCACACGAAAGTTCTGCACTGGCTGCCGGTCCGAAAGAGAATTTGGTTCAAAGCTTTGGTTTGGCTTTTAAAGCTTTACATGACACTGGTGCCTTCTATATTTGAAAAAGAGTCCAGCACTACATACTAGGTAGAACTCTGAGGTCCTCATTGCAGCAGGCGATTTTTCCTAGGTTTTCCCGCACCTGCATGGGTGGTCGCTCCTTCCAAGTGGAAGCCTCCTGTCTGTGGAACTGCCTGCCATTGTCACTCAGACAGGTGCACGATCTACTCACCTTCAGGAAGTGGCTGAAAACTTAGCTATTTCAGAAATAGCCAATAGCCCCTCTCTCCTTCAGTTATAGTGTCAGTTTTCTGTCTTGAGGTCGTTCAGTGCCGGGACACTCTGTTGAGTAGCTGTGCGCTTTATATGTACCAATTTACATTACATTACATAGATGAAAGATACTTTATTTTTCTACACTGGTGGGGTGTCCATTTGTAGTGTTTTCAGTGTGTTACTGGGTGTTATGTACAAATACTTTACACATTGCCTCTGATATAAGCCTGACTGCTTGTGTCATAGCTACCAAGTGGATGAGCAGGGGTTATCCTGGATGTGTAACTCCATCACCTCGACCAGGGAAGTGTCCCTACTTGAACTGCATGTATATCACTGCCAAATAGAGACCCCATTTCTAACAGTCACCCCACACACAAATGCTGTCACCAGGTATAAATATTGGCCCTCCAGACCCACTCTTCAGAATACTCCTGGACCTATGGACATTACAGAAGAAGGATGACCCTGCTGCCAGAAGACATCCCTGTTGCTGAGGCTTGATGTGCAGTCTGAGAAGGAAGACTGGGCCTGCTTACCTTCATTTCAAGCTAACCCGAGTGACTCCAAGTCAGTTGGGTGTCCTCCTGTTTGAGCTAGGTGACACCACAAGCTCCAGAGGCCTCCCTGCGACTATACAGCTGAAACTGGACCGGCCTTGACCGGGTTGAGCCCTGTTTGCCTCAGCTGGAGTGCGTTCCTGATCCCCAAGAGCGTACCAGGTCCTGGACCCTTGGCTGGCATCAGTTTGAACTCCTCGAAAGAACAAAATGTGAAAACCTGAAATGTGCCCCACTTTCGATTCCTTTCTGGGCGGCCATTTGGTTTTGCTTGTAGTTTCACCCGTGTCTCCTCCTCCCAGACCCCGCCTCCCACCTGACCCTCCCACGCTCCGCCCCCTCCACTCTCCATTTATGTCAGATGTACCAACGTGCAGCGTCCACGCGCTACGTACACGCCGAAGGTGCGCCAAAGGTAAGCCCGTCTACGCCCGTCCGCGCCTGGCCCGCGCCCAGCGCCAGACCCCCTGCCCCTCGCGCTCCCCAGCCCTCCCGCATTACCTATGATGCCGCCACCCTCCTAGCCCTTGACCCCGGTCGCGCCCCCAACTGCGTCCAAGCCGCTCCTGGACACACCCATGGACCTTTCTCCTGCTACTCCTGCAAATTCAGTGGCACCGACAACATCTCCGCTACGACCACTCCACAGATTCCCGACCCCAACCACCTACAATGCATCCTTCTCAACACCCGATCGGTGCACAGGCACGCCATTGACCTATGGAACCTACTAGACACCTTCTCTCCAGACGTCGCGTTCCTTACGGAAACATGGATGAATGCTTCCTCCGCACCAGACATCACCATTGCCATCCCTGAAGACTATAAGATCACCCGCAAAGACCGTACCAGCCACACAGGAGGAGGAATCGCTATCGTCCATAAGAAATCTATCCGCATCTCAACCAGCTCTGACGCCAACCTCGCCAACTCTGAACACCTTCACTTCCAGGTCCACATCGACCCCAAAACAACACTCAGAGGCACTCTCCTCTACAGACCACCAGGACCCCGCGCAAAATTCAGTGAAGACATCACGGACTTCATCTCTCCACACGCGCTCCCCTCCAAAGACTATATTCTTCTGGGAGACCTCAACTTTCACCTTGAAAAGATAAACGACCACAACACCGCCACCCTCGTGGACAACCTCGCCAACCTCGGACTTAAACAACTAGTCACTTCCCCCACCCACATCGCAGGTCACACACTCGACCCTATCTTCACCTCCAGCAAACATGTCTCCTTCAGCCACACTACGGATCTCCTATGGACCGACCACAGCTGCGTTCACTTCACCTACAACAAGCCGAAACCCATCAACCACTCCCAACCTACCCTGCAAAGAAGCTGGAACAAAATCACCAGAGACCAAATCTCCGCATCGCTCCTTCGAAACTCCCCAGCCCTCTCTTCTAACGCCAACGAAGCCGCCGCCAACCTCACCCTATGGTTATCCAACACCGCCGACACCTTAGCACCACTGAAAAAACGACAAAGCAAACCTGGCAGCAAGAAAGCCTCATGGTTCAACGATGATCTCGAGAAGTCCAAGAAACTCTGCCGCTCCCTTGAAAAGGCCTGTAAAAAAGACCCAACCACCAGCACCAAGGACGCCTTCAAAAGCGCCACCCGCACTCACCACCAACTGATCCGAAAAGCCAAGAAAACAGCATTCAAGGATCGACTTGACAACAACGCCCACAACAGCAAGGAACTTTTCAACATCGTCAAGGAATTTTCCAATCCTTCGGCCAACTCCAACGACATCACCCCCTCTCAAACCCTCTGCGACTCCCTAGCCTCTTTTTTCCACAACAAGATTGCAGACATCCACAACAGCTTTGACAACCAATCCGGAAACCAACCCACCCTACCATCTGCTGACCATCCTCCCCCCGTAAACACCCTTAACGCCTTGAACCCAATCTCCACTGAGGACACCATCCGCCTAATGAATTCCATCCACTCAGGATCCCCCACAGACCCATGCCCTCACCACATCTTCAACAAAGCAGACTCCGTCATAGCACCGCACCTCCGAGACGTCATCAACTGCTCCTTCAACTCCGCCACCTTCCCAGAAGACTGGAAACACGCTGAACTCACCGCCCTTCTGAAAAAACCAACAGCGGACCCCACCGAACTCAAAAATTACCGCCCCATCTCGCTTCTTCCATTCCCGGCCAAAGTCATCGAGAAAGCCGTCAACAACCAGCTCGCCGCCTTCCTCGAAGCCAACAAATCCCTCGACCCCTCACAATCTGGCTTCCGAGCAAAACACAGCACTGAGACCGCCCTCATCGCAGCAACAGACGACATTCGAACTCTACTGGACAATGGAGACACAGCCGCCCTCATCCTCCTCGACCTCTCTGCAGCATTCGATACAGTCTGCCACAGCACCCTTCTACAGCGCCTCAGAAACATCGGAATACAAGGAAAAGCACTTGAATGGATCACCTCCTTCCTCTCCGGAAGAACACAGAGAGTCCGCCTCCCACCATTCAAGTCCGAGGCCACTGAAGTCATCTGTGGTGTACCACAAGGATCCTCACTCAGTCCCACCCTCTTCAACGTATACATGAGCCCCCTCGCGGCCATCGCACGACAACACAACCTCAACATCATCTCCTACGCGGATGACACCCAACTGATCCTATCACTCACCAAAGACCCCAACACCGCCAAAACTAACCTACACGAAGGAATGAAAGAAGTTGCCGAATGGATGAAACAAAGCCGTCTGAAACTGAACTCAGACAAAACAGAAGTCCTCATCTTAGGTACTTCCCCCTCTGCTTGGGACGACTCCTGGTGGCCGGAAGCCCTCGGAAAAGCACCCATCCCGACAGACCACGCACGGAACCTTGGCGTCATCCTGGATTCTTCACTCTCAATGAACAGACAAGTCAACGCCGTATCCTCTTCCTGCTTCAACATTCTTCGCATGCTCAGAAAAACATTTCGCTGGATCCCCTCCGAAACAAGGAAAACAGTCACCCACGCTCTGGTCACGAGCCGACTGGACTACGGAAACACCCTCTACGCAGGTACCACCGCTAAACTCCAGAAGAAACTTCAACGAATCCAAAACGCATCAGCCAGGCTCATACTAGACATCCCACGCAACGAACACATCTCTGGCCACCTGAAAGACCTCCACTGGCTACCCGTCAATAAGAGGATCACTTTCCGACTGATTACCCACGCACACAAATCACTCTACGACATCGGCCCAGATTGCCTCAACTCTCGACTGTTCTTCTACACCCCCTCCCGCCAACTACGTTCTTCCAGCCAAGCCCTCGCCACTGTACCTCGCATCAACAAGACCACCATGGGAGACAGATCCTTTCCATACCTGGCTGCTAAAACATGGAACTCACTCCCCGCTTACCTTCGCCTCACCCAGAACCACCTAGCGTTCAGAAAGCAGCTTAAAATGTGGATATTTGACAAATAATCCTCCTCCCCTTCCTAAGCGCCTTGAAACCCTCTGGGTATGTAGTGCGCTATACAAATTTTTATGACTTGACTTGACTTGACTTGAATGGGACAGTTCGTACTGAGACTCTGCTGCCTGTGATAACCACCATCAAAATGTGCCTGTGAGACTTGTCTTTTGTGCTACAGTGACCACAAGATCTGAACTTCATGCAACAGCAACAACAGTCTGTGGTGGCTGCCAACACAAAGCTCCAACAATGACTGCCCACAACTCCTGACCAGCTCTTTGCACTACAGCGACCGCAGCCTGCGCCACCTGGCTTCTCTTCATTCGACAGTAGCAATCATCCACAATACTCTCCCTGGCCGTTATAGACTCTTCCACTGCAAACGGAGGTCTTCACAATGGATTTTGAGACTGTAACTGTTATGATGGGTTTCTCTCTGCTCTGTAACCTGCCACGCGGAATTGATAGGTCATACTTGGAATTCCAGTTTATTCCAGGTTCTCCGGTCGTTCTGGAGTGGCGGTTGCTGAGGCAGGAGTGGAGGATATTTTTCTCTCTTGAAATAATCTTCAATAAAGCTAAAATCACTTAGAAATCAAACCCCCTGGTTGTCACCTACTTGAACATTTTGGCGACGATCTTCGAGAAAAAGAAACATTCTTTTGAATTCATTGGAGAAAGCTGGTCAACACGTTTTCAAGTTTTTGCCACAAATTATAGGTGCAGATGGTCAACCTATTGATAATCCCTATAATGAGGCAAAACAAAGACTTTCAAAGTACTTTGGAAAACAAGTCAACATTGTGATGCAAAGACACAAGTTTTATACAGTTCCTCAAAAGGATAAAGGAGGAGTGTGGCTCAATGGTTAGAGCGGCAGACCCTGATGCAGAGTTCTGGTCCGGGACCAGGGTTCAATTCCCGCCTCGGCGGGTCTTGGGCTCATAATTCCTCGGACCTGATTTCTGGCCTCGTGCCTTTTCTAATCATGGGTCCCACGCTGCAACTCTGGGCAATAGCTTGCTTAACCTCCACACCGGCCCCAACAGCGCTGTGGATGCCTGGCTTCACCCTGGGGGTGCCCAGGAGTGGACACTTCACAGGGAAAGCCAGGAGGGGTTCCACAGCGGTATGAGTAATAGCGCCAGGAAACCGCTTGGTGACAGTGCGCTCTACAAATACCTTGACATTTACATTTACATTTACATTTACATAAAGAAACTGTTGATCAAATGGTAACCTGTTTACGAGAACTATCTGTCAAATGTGATTTTGGTCCGTAGGCTGATCAATTATCAGAGACCAATTCATTGTACAATGTAAAAATAATAGGATGCAGGAAAAGCTCCGGGCAGCTAAAAATCCTTTATTAATGGAAGCCATTGCTAACGCTAAAGTCGTTGAGGAATCAGATAAATGCATGTAAGAGATGCACGTTCTTGAAGCAAAGAAAGAAGACACAGTAAACATCGTCATCAAAAATGATAAAGGGACTTCTTCGGACTTTGATACAAAGCCTTCTGATACTAAACCTAAGATCTTTGTTGCCAAAACAAAGCCTGAAGGTAATTTCTCTGACAACAGAAACACATTTGTTGGTTGTTATCGTTGTTGTAGTATGACTGACGCTGCCGATTTTTATGGGTGCTTTGTTCAGGATAAATTATGTAAGAAATGTGAGAAGAGAGGTCACATCAACAAAGTGTGTAGAAATCCATCTGTGAATAGAGTTGCCTTTGTTGATGAAGATTTTGTTTCCCCTGACATTTCTCTTTGTGTTGAAGATGATTGTCCCGGGGTTTTACAAAGACCCAAAGCTATCTTTGTTTTAAATGGTGTTCCAGTCACACTTTTAGTTGATCCAGGTTCAATGTTCACTATTATTTCTTTCCCCAGTTTTAAAGATTGTTGGCCTGATTTTCCACTCTCTAATAGTGATATCACACCTAAGGGTATGGGGGTGAAGTGTTCAATATTAAGGGATGTCATGGAAACTACTTTTGAATTTAAGGGACGGTCAGCTTTGGGAAAAGTTTACATTCCTGATGGCGGTCCAGCAATTTTAGGTTGGGTTCAACAACATGACCTGCACATTATTTTAGATCCAAGGTCTGTTGACAAAGTTTTGGTTGTTGAAGATTTTCGCAATACAGACTCTATTTTGTCAAAGTATACTGCTGTTTCCCGATCTGATCTGGGTAAACATTTGGTGTACGTTCAGGAAATCAAACTTAAGGACAATGCACAACCAAACATACCCTAAGAAGAATTCCTATTGTTATACGAAAGGAAGTTAGGGAGATGCTTGATGACATGCAGAAGCAGGACATCATAGAACCGGTTGAGGCCTCAGAGTGGCTTTCTCCGGTGGTCGTTACACAAAAGAAAGATGGTGAGCTTCGCTTTTGTCTAGACCTCAGATCTATCAATCAAAACATCATTGCTGACAAATTTCCGCTTCCCAATATTTCGGAGATGGTACTCCTGATGGATAAGGCTAAATCTTTCTGCAAACTTGATCTTAGGTCAACCTATCATAAGGTTTCCTGATTCTAGGAAGTTAACTGCATTTTTAACAATTGAAGGGGTTTTTCAATTTAAAAGGCTTCCTTTCGGTCTGGCTTCAGCAGCCAGCATTTTCCAACGTATGATGCATTCTTTATTGAAGGGTCTGAAACACATACATTATTTTCAGGATGACATCCTCATAACTAAGCATGGGCGAATTTTGCGAATTCGCAATCCACGAATTTGCGGATTTGCGAATTCGCAATCCGCAAAATTCGCGAATTTGCGGATTTTTTTATTTTTGCATGTTCGCGAGGTGCTTTGCGTGTTCGCGGGTGTTCGCGAGGCGGTTTGCGTTTTCGCTGGGCTTTTTTTATCTGCCTGGTTAATCACTGCCACCCTCTCGTTTTTTATGCCCATCTGCCCTCTGTACCACTCGTTTCTGTGCCCTTCTGCCCTCTGCCCCACTTATTTTTTGCCCCCTTCTGCCCTCTGTCCCACTTTTGTGCCCTTCTGCCCTCAGCCCCACTTAGAATGGCGCCGGCAAGCTGCCAGCGCCGTTCTAAAATAGCTAGAAATAGCTTCAACAGGAAAAGATAAAGTAAAGCAGGTGCTCCAGTTGAAGGTCAAATTAAGTTACACAATCATTTATCACCCCAAGTTTGGGGTGATTAATGATTGTGTAACTGAATTTGAGCAGCACCTGCTTTACTTTATCTATTAGAGCTTCCTGTTGAAGCTGACTTTTGTAACTATTTTAGAATGGCTCTGGCAGCTTGCCGGCGCCATTCTAAAAGAGTTACAAAAGTCAGCTTGAACTTTTGACCCAATCCGTTCCGCTCGCAGATTTTGCGGGAAATTCGCGAATCTCGCGGATTGCGAATTTACCGAAAATCCGCAAAATCCGCGAGCGGAACGGATTTTCCGCCCATGCTTACTCATAACTGGTGATGATGAATTAGAACATATTTCTAATTTAGCTAAAGTACTACAAATTCTACTTAATGCTGGTCTTACCTAGAGGAAGGATAAGTGCAAGTTTCTATTGAATGAAGTAGATTATCTCGGATATACTATTTCCCAATCTGGAGTCAATCCAAAGGAAGATTTGTTAAAAGCCATAAGACTTGCACCTACTCCTTCTAACAAACACCAAAAACATTTTTGGGGTTAGTTGAATACTACTCTAACTGTGTTTCTAATTTTGCTCATAAAACTGAAACTTTACGTTTATTGCTTAGAAAAGGTGTACAGTTTGCTTGGGTAGCTCAACGAAATGAAGCTTTTCATAAAAAATGAAATTGTCAATGCAGGCATCCTCACTACTTTTGAACCTGGTAGAGACACTTATATTACAGTTGATGCAAGTGCTCATGAGATTGGTGCTAACCTTTCACAAAAGAAAAATGGTATCGGAAAAAAGGGTTGCTTTCGCTTCTCACACGCTTAGCAGTTCAGAGCGAAACTATGAGGTTATTGAGCGTGAAGCGTTAGCGGCTGCATGGGGTGTGTTGCATTTTTGCACGTATGTGTGGGGGGGTCACAATTTTCTTTGAGGACAGATCACAAGCCCCTCATACGAATTTTATCCCCAGGTAGTGCAAATAATGGTTCTCCCAGGTTGATGCGATTTGCTGCCAAATTACAAGAATTAACATGTAAGCTGGAGCATATTTCTGCTTAGAAGAACATTCAAGCAGACTGTTTATCTCATCTACCCATTCAGTCTGAACACTCTAGTGATTTTGAGGATGATAATGTGTGTCTAGCAGTAAGCATAGAGGATGTGTGTTCAAATTAATTTAAGTCTATTTCCAGAAAAGAGTGGCATCAAGCTGTTAGTGAAGATTCTGATTTTGTTGGATTAGTTAATGCTAAACGCCTTGTTTGGAAACGTGAGGGTGAAGTAAAACCTTCTCTGCATAGTTTTGTTAAATTACAGGATGAGTTGGGTGTTGGAAGGTCTGATGATTTGGTGATGAGAGGTGAACAATTTGTTCCACCTAAGTCTCTCAAGAAGAAACTTTTTCTTTTAGCCCATGAGGGTCATCTTAGACAAACCATGACCATCAAACGTCTAAAGGCAAATGTTTGGTTGCCAGGAATTGATGATGATGCTCGTTGTTGGGTTGAGAATTGTTCTTTGTGTATCTCGTTTCTTGCGGATTTTCCTTGGGGAAAAATTTGTTTGGACTTCATTGGTCCGATGGATTTTCTTTCTGCTGAGTATCGATTTGCTATGGTTCTAGTGGATGTATGTCACGTTGGGTGGTTGTAGACTTTTTGAGAAATATTACTACTGACAATGTTTTTAATCATCTTAGGTCTATATTTCTAAAAGAGAGTTTTACTGGTGTACTAGTCACAGATAATGGCACCCAATTAACTTCATTAACCATGAGTAATTTTCTTTCAAATCATGGAATCAGGCATATGTGTACTTCATTATACAATCCACAAGGTAATGGCATAGTGGAACGCATGAATAGAATGGTGAAAGGCACTATTCAATTAGCGGTTCAGGTTGGCCGTGGCATTCAAAGAGCTGTGACCCCTGCAACAGGTCCACTTCTCACACAGTTTCCTCCAAATCCCTTAGATAAATCTTTGGAGATAATGAAAGCCCTCAAATCAGACTTTCCTCTGACCCATGCCCAGCTAAAGTGTTGGCATCCGTAGCAGGGATCATTAATCCAGCTGCCAATTTGATCCTCAATGCTCTGCTGGAAAATGGGCAGGTGCCAGGCAGATGGAAAAATGCAAAAATTCTCCCTTTACTTAAATAGCCTTCAGCCAACCCCATGGTGACCTCAAATTATAGGCAAATATCATTACTTCCTCTTTTCTCCAAAGTTCTGGAGAAATATGTGAATCTAGTCACTACAGAATACGTAGAAGTTAACCATGTGCTCCATCATAGCCAGTCTGGTTTTAGAGCTAATTTTAGCACAGACAGCCCTACTCGAAGTCTCTGAGGCCATTAAGGAGACATTAGATAAAGGAGGCAAAGCGGTGCTGATTCTGCTTGACCTCTGTGCTGCCTTTGATTGTGTGTCCCATGACCGGCTCCTGCAGAGGCTTGAGGAGTGCGGCCTTGATGGCACGGTACTCCAGTGTTTTTCTTCCTTTCCGAAAGACCAACAGCAAATGATTTGGTCTCCTCCTTTTGCTGCCCCCATTCCCCCCATGAAGGTAGGGGTTCCTCAGGGCTCAATTTTGAGCCCAACACTGTTTTTTATTTAGATATGGCCCCCCTTGCTAACTTAGCTGAGTTACATGGCGCAACAATATTATCATATGCAGATGATATTGCAGTTTACATGCGACAAGGGCACTGATTTTAGGGGGGATGAGATTAACATCTGTTTGACTGAGGTGTTCTCCTGGCTAAGACTGAACCAATTGAAGTGCTATCCGGAGAAATCGGAGATCATCTTCTTTGGTTCTTCAACCAGCGATGTGTGGCGCCAATGGTGGCCATCAAACATGCCCCCCCCCCCTGCAACCTCTGTAAGTACAGTCAAGGACTTGGGGATCAAGCTAGATGACAATTTATCCATTAAAGCTCAGATCCAAACAGTAGCTGGTTCCTGCTTTGGCCTGTTAAAAATGCTAAAGAACTTTCTCCCCTTACTATCAGTTACTCATTGAAAGACTGTAGTCCAGGCTCTAATTGTTTCGCGAAAAGACTTTGTCAACGTCTTGTTCCTGGGCCTTCCAGAATACCTACTGATTCGATTTCAGGTGGTCCAGAATGCAGCAGCCAGGGCAATTCTAATGTTAGGACCCAGAGCACGTGCTGCCATCCACACGAAAGTTCTGCACTGGCTGCCGGTCCGAAAGAGAATTTGGTTCAAAGCTTTGGTTTGGCTTTTAAAGCTTTACATGACACTGGTGCCTTCTATATTTGAAAAAGAGTCCAGCACAACATACTAGGTAGAACTCTGAGGTCCTCATTGCAGCAGGTGATTTTTCCTAGGTTTTCCCGCACCTGCATGGGTGGTCGCTCCTTCCAAGTGGAAGCCTCCTGTCTGTGGAACTGCCTGCCATTGTCACTCAGACAGGTGCACGATCTACTCACCTTCAGGAAGTGGCTGAAAACTTAGCTATTTCAGAAATAGCCAATAGCCCCTCTCTCCTTCAGTTATAGTGTCAGTTTTCTGTCTTGAGGTCGTTCAGTGCCGGGACACTCTGTTGAGTAGCTGTGCGCTTTATATGTACCAATTTACATTACATTACATAGATGAAAGATACTTTATTTTTCTACACTGGTGGGGTGTCCATTTGTAGTGTTTTCAGTGTGTTACTGGGTGTTATGTACAAATACTTTACACATTGCCTCTGATATAGGCCTGACTGCTTGTGTCATAGCTACCAAGTGGATGAGCAGGGGTTATCCTGGATGTGTAACTCCCTCACCTCGACCAGGGAAGTGTCCCTACTTGAACTGCATGTATATCACTGCCAAATAGAAACCCCATTTCTAACAGTCACCCCACACACAAATGCTGTCACCAGGTATAAATATTGGCCCTCCAGACCCACTCTTCAGAATACTCCTGGACCTATGGACATTACAGAAGAAGGATGACCCTGCTGCCAGAAGACATCCCTGTTGCTGAGGCTTGATGTGCAGTCTGAGAAGGAAGACTGGGCCTGCTTACCTTCATTTCAAGCTAACCCGAGTGACTCCAAGTCAGTTGGGTGTCCTCCTGTTTGAGCTAGGTGACACCACAAGCTCCAGAGGCCTCCCTGCGACTATACAGCTGAAACTGGACCGGCCTTGACCGGGTTGAGCCCTGTTTGCCTCAGCTGGAGTGCGTTCCTGATCCCCAAGAGCGTACCAGGTCCTGGACCCTTGGCTGGCATCAGTTTGAACTCCTCGAAAGAACAAAATGTGAAAACCTGAAATGTGCCCCACTTTCGATTCCTTTCTGGGCGGCCATTTGGTTTTGCTTGTAGTTTCACCCGTGTCTCCTCCTCCCAGACCCCGCCTCCCACCTGACCCTCCCACGCTCCGCCCCCTCCACTCTCCATTTATGTCAGATGTACCAACGCGCAGCGTCCACGCGCTACGTACACGCCGAAGGTGCGCCAAAGGTAAGCCCGTCTACGCCCGTCCGCGCCTGGCCCGCGCCCAGCGCCAGACCCCCTGCCCCTCGCGCTCCCCAGCCCTCCCGCATTACCTATGATGCCGCCACCCTCCTAGCCCTTGACCCCGGTCGCGCCCCCAACTGCGTCCAAGCCGCTCCTGGACACACCCATGGACCTTTCTCCTGCTACTCCTGCAAATTCAGTGGCACCGACAACATCTCCGCTACGACCACTCCACAGATTCCCGACCCCAACCACCTACAATGCATCCTTCTCAACACCCGATCGGTGCACAGGCACGCCATTGACCTATGGAACCTACTAGACACCTTCTCTCCAGACGTCGCGTTCCTTACGGAAACATGGATGAATGCTTCCTCCGCACCAGACATCACCATTGCCATCCCTGAAGACTATAAGATCACCCGCAAAGACCGTACCAGCCACACAGGAGGAGGAATCGCTATCGTCCATAAGAAATCTATCCGCATCTCAACCAGCTCTGACGCCAACCTCGCCAACTCTGAACACCTTCACTTCCAGGTCCACATCGACCCCAAAACAACACTCAGAGGCACTCTCCTCTACAGACCACCAGGACCCCGCGCAAAATTCAGTGAAGACATCACGGACTTCATCTCTCCACACGCGCTCCCCTCCAAAGACTATATTCTTCTGGGAGACCTCAACTTTCACCTTGAAAAGATAAACGACCACAACACCGCCACCCTCGTGGACAACCTCGCCAACCTCGGACTTAAACAACTAGTCACTTCCCCCACCCACATCGCAGGTCACACACTCGACCCTATCTTCACCTCCAGCAAACATGTCTCCTTCAGCCACACTACGGATCTCCTATGGACCGACCACAGCTGCGTTCACTTCACCTACAACAAGCCGAAACCCATCAACCACTCCCAACCTACCCTGCAAAGAAGCTGGAACAAAATCACCAGAGACCAAATCTCCGCATCGCTCCTTCGAAACTCCCCAGCCCTCTCTTCTAACGCCAACGAAGCCGCCGCCAACCTCACCCTATGGTTATCCAACACCGCCGACACCTTAGCACCACTGAAAAAACGACAAAGCAAACCTGGCAGCAAGAAAGCCTCATGGTTCAACAATGATCTCGAGAAGTCCAAGAAACTCTGCCGCTCCCTTGAAAAGGCCTGTAAAAAAGACCCAACCACCAGCACCAAGGACGCCTTCAAAAGCGCCACCCGCACTCACCACCAACTGATCCGAAAAGCCAAGAAAACAGCATTCAAGGATCGACTTGACAACAACGCCCACAACAGCAAGGAACTTTTCAACATCGTCAAGGAATTTTCCAATCCTTCGGCCAACTCCAACGACTTCACCCCCTCTCAAACCCTCTGCGACTCCCTAGCCTCTTTTTTCCACAACAAGATTGCAGACATCCACAACAGCTTTGACAACCAATCCGGAAACCAACCCACCCTACCATCTGCTGACCATCCTCCCCCCGTAAACACCCTTAACGCCTGGAACCCAATCTCCACTGAGGACACCATCCGCCTAATGAATTCCATCCACTCAGGATCCCCCACAGACCCATGCCCTCACCACATCTTCAACAAAGCAGACTCCGTCATAGCACCGCACCTCCGAGATGTCATCAACTGCTCCTTCAACTCCGCCACCTTCCCAGAAGACTGGAAACACGCTGAACTCACCGCCCTTCTGAAAAAACCAACAGCGGACCCCACCGAACTCAAAAATTACCGCCCCATCTCGCTTCTTCCATTCCCGGCCAAAGTCATCGAGAAAGCCGTCAACAACCAGCTCGCCGCCTTCCTCGAAGCCAACAAATCCCTCGACCCCTCACAATCTGGCTTCCGAGCAAAACACAGCACTGAGACCGCCCTCATCGCAGCAACAGACGACATTCGAACTCTACTGGACAATGGAGACACAGCCGCCCTCATCCTCCTCGACCTCTCTGCAGCATTCGATACAGTCTGCCACAGCACCCTTCTACAGCGCCTCAGAAACATCGGAATACAAGGAAAAGCACTTGAATGGATCACCTCCTTCCTCTCCGGAAGAACACAGAGAGTCCGCCTCCCACCATTCAAGTCCGAGGCCACTGAAGTCATCTGTGGTGTACCACAAGGATCCTCACTCAGTCCCACCCTCTTCAACGTATACATGAGCCCCCTCGCGGCCATCGCACGACAACACAACCTCAACATCATCTCCTACGCGGATGACACCCAACTGATCCTATCACTCACCAAAGACCCCAACACCGCCAAAACTAACCTACACGAAGGAATGAAAGAAGTTGCCGAATGGATGAAACAAAGCCGTCTGAAACTGAACTCAGACAAAACAGAAGTCCTCATCTTAGGTACTTCCCCCTCTGCTTGGGACGACTCCTGGTGGCCGGAAGCCCTCGGAAAAGCACCCATCCCGACAGACCACGCACGGAACCTTGGCGTCATCCTGGATTCTTCACTCTCAATGAACAGACAAGTCAACGCCGTATCCTCTTCCTGCTTCAACATTCTTCGCATGCTCAGAAAAACATTTCGCTGGATCCCCTCCGAAACAAGGAAAACAGTCACCCACGCTCTGGTCACGAGCCGACTGGACTACGGAAACACCCTCTACGCAGGTACCACCGCTAAACTCCAGAAGAAACTTCAACGAATCCAAAACGCATCAGCCAGGCTCATACTAGACATCCCACGCAACGAACACATCTCTGGCCACCTGAAAGACCTCCACTGGCTACCCGTCAATAAGAGGATCACTTTCCGACTGATTACCCACGCACACAAATCACTCTACGACATCGGCCCAGATTGCCTCAACTCTCGACTGTCCTTCTACACCCCCTCCCGCCAACTACGTTCTTCCAGCCAAGCCCTCGCCACTGTACCTCGCATCAACAAGACCACCATGGGAGACAGATCCTTTCCATACCTGGCTGCTAAAACATGGAACTCACTCCCCGCTTACCTTCGCCTCACCCAGAACCACCTAGCGTTCAGAAAGCAGCTTAAAATGTGGATATTTGACAAATAATCCTCCTCCCCTTCCTAAGCGCCTTGAAACCCTCTGGGTATGTAGTGCGCTATACAAATTTTTATGACTTGACTTGACTTGACTTGAATGGGACAGTTCGTACTGAGACTCTGCTGCCTGTGATAACCACCATCAAAATGTGCCTGTGAGACTTGTCTTTTGTGCTACAGTGACCACAAGATCTGCACTTCATGCAACAGCAACAACAGTCTGTGGTGGCTGCCAACACAAAGCTCCAACAATGACTGCCCACAACTCCTGACCAGCTCTTTGCACTACAGCGACCGCAGCCTGCGCCACCTGGCTTCTCTTCATTCGACAGTAGCAATCATCCACAATACTCTCCCTGGCCGTTATAGACTCTTCCACTGCAAACGGAGGTCTTCACAATGGATTTTGAGACTGTAACTGTTATGATGGGTTTCTCTCTGCTCTGTAACCTGCCACGCGGAATTGATAGGTCATACTTGGAATTCCAGTTTATTCCAGGTTCTCCGGTCGTTCTGGAGTGGCGGTTGCTGAGGCAGGAGTGGAGGATATTTTTCTCTCTTGAAATAATCTTCAATAAAGCTAAAATCACTTAGAAATCAAACCCCCTGGTTGTCACCTACTTGAACATTTTGGCGACGATCTTCGAGAAAAAGAAACATTCTTTTGAATTCATTGGAGAAAGCTGGTCAACACGTTTTCAAGTTTTTGCCACAAATTATAGGTGCAGATGGTCAACCTATTGATAATCCCTATAATGAGGCAAAACAAAGACTTTCAAAGTACTTTGGAAAACAAGTCAACATTGTGATGCAAAGACACAAGTTTTATACAGTTCCTCAAAAGGATAAAGAAACTGTTGATCAAATGGTAACCTGTTTACGAGAACTATCTGTCAAATGTGATTTTGGTCCGTAGGCTGATCAATTATCAGAGACCAATTCATTGTACAATGTAAAAATAATAGGATGCAGGAAAAGCTCCGGGCAGCTAAAAATCCTTTATTAATGGAAGCCATTGCTAACGCTAAAGTCGTTGAGGAATCAGATAAATGCATGTAAGAGATGCACGTTCTTGAAGCAAAGAAAGAAGACACAGTAAACATCGTCATCAAAAATGATAAAGGGACTTCTTCGGACTTTGATACAAAGCCTTCTGATACTAAACCTAAGATCTTTGTTGCCAAAACAAAGCCTGAAGGTAATTTCTCTGACAACAGAAACACATTTGTTGGTTGTTATCGTTGTTGTAGTATGACTGACGCTGCCGATTTTTATGGGTGCTTTGTTCAGGATAAATTATGTAAGAAATGTGAGAAGAGAGGTCACATCAACAAAGTGTGTAGAAATCCATCTGTGAATAGAGTTGCCTTTGTTGATGAAGATTTTGTTTCCCCTGACATTTCTCTTTGTGTTGAAGATGATTGTCCCGGGGTTTTACAAAGACCCAAAGCTATCTTTGTTTTAAATGGTGTTCCAGTCACACTTTTAGTTGATCCAGGTTCAATGTTCACTATTATTTCTTTCCCCAGTTTTAAAGATTATTGGCCTGATTTTCCACTCTCTAATAGTGATATCACACCTAAGGGTATGGGGGTGAAGTGTTCAATATTAAGGGATGTCATGGAAACTACTTTTGAATTTAAGGGACGGTCAGCTTTGGGAAAAGTTTACATTCCTGATGGCGGTCCAGCAATTTTAGGTTGGGTTCAACAACATGACCTGCACATTATTTTAGATCCAAGGTCTGTTGACAAAGTTTTGGTTGTTGAAGATTTTCGCAATACAGACTCTATTTTGTCAAAGTATACTGCTGTTTCCCGATCTGATCTGGGTAAACATTTGGTGTACGTTCAGGAAATCAAACTTAAGGACAATGCACAACCAAACATACCCTAAGAAGAATTCCTATTGTTATACGAAAGGAAGTTAGGGAGATGCTTGATGACATGCAGAAGCAGGACATCATAGAACCGGTTGAGGCCTCAGAGTGGCTTTCTCCGGTGGTCGTTACACAAAAGAAAGATGGTGAGCTTCGCTTTTGTCTAGACCTCAGATCTATCAATCAAAACATCATTGCTGACAAATTTCCGCTTCCCAATATTTCGGAGATGGTACTCCTGATGGATAAGGCTAAATCTTTCTGCAAACTTGATCTTAGGTCAACCTATCATAAGGTTTCCTGATTCTAGGAAGTTAACTGCATTTTTAACAATTGAAGGGGTTTTTCAATTTAAAAGGCTTCCTTTCGGTCTGGCTTCAGCAGCCAGCATTTTCCAACGTATGATGCATTCTTTATTGAAGGGTCTGAAACACATACATTATTTTCAGGATGACATCCTCATAACTAAGCATGGGCGAATTTTGCGAATTCGCAATCCACGAATTTGCGGATTTGCGAATTCGCAATCCGCAAAATTCGCGAATTTGCGGATTTTTTTATTTTTGCATGTTCGCGAGGTGCTTTGCGTGTTCGCGGGTGTTCGCGAGGCGGTTTGCGTTTTTGCGGGGCTTTTTTTATCTGCCTGGTTAATCACTGCCACCCTCTCGTTTTTTATGCCCATCTGCCCTCTGTACCACTCGTTTCTGTGCCCTTCTGCCCTCTGCCCCACTTATTTTTTGCCCCCTTCTGCCCTCTGTCCCACTTTTGTGCCCTTCTGCCCTCAGCCCCACTTAGAATGGCGCCGGCAAGCTGCCAGCGCCGTTCTAAAATAGCTAGAAATAGCTTCAACAGGAAAAGATAAAGTAAAGCAGGTGCTCCAGTTGAAGGTCAAATTAAGTTACACAATCATTTATCACCCCAAGTTTGGGGTGATTAATGATTGTGTAACTGAATTTGAGCAGCACCTGCTTTACTTTATCTATTAGAGCTTCCTGTTGAAGCTGACTTTTGTAACTATTTTAGAATGGCTCTGGCAGCTTGCCGGCGCCATTCTAAAAGAGTTACAAAAGTCAGCTTGAACTTTTGACCCAATCCGTTCCGCTCGCAGATTTTGCGGGAAATTCGCGAATCTCGCGGATTGCGAATTTACCGAAAATCCGCAAAATCCGCGAGCGGAACGGATTTTCCGCCCATGCTTACTCATAACTGGTGATGATGAATTAGAACATATTTCTAATTTAGCTAAAGTACTACAAATTCTACTTAATGCTGGTCTTACCTAGAGGAAGGATAAGTGCAAGTTTCTATTGAATGAAGTAGATTATCTCGGATATACTATTTCCCAATCTGGAGTCAATCCAAAGGAAGATTTGTTAAAAGCCATAAGACTTGCACCTACTCCTTCTAACAAACACCAAAAACATTTTTGGGGTTAGTTGAATACTACTCTAACTGTGTTTCTAATTTTGCTCATAAAACTGAAACTTTACGTTTATTGCTTAGAAAAGGTGTACAGTTTGCTTGGGTAGCTCAACGAAATGAAGCTTTTCATAAAAAATGAAATTGTCAATGCAGGCATCCTCACTACTTTTGAACCTGGTAGAGACACTTATATTACAGTTGATGCAAGTGCTCATGAGATTGGTGCTAACCTTTCACAAAAGAAAAATGGTATCGGAAAAAAGGGTTGCTTTCGCTTCTCACACGCTTAGCAGTTCAGAGCGAAACTATGAGGTTATTGAGCGTGAAGCGTTAGCGGCTGCATGGGGTGTGTTGCATTTTTGCACGTATGTGTGGGGGGGTCACAATTTTCTTTGAGGACAGATCACAAGCCCCTCATACGAATTTTATCCCCAGGTAGTGCAAATAATGGTTCTCCCAGGTTGATGCGATTTGCTGCCAAATTACAAGAATTAACATGTAAGCTGGAGCATATTTCTGGTTAGAAGAACATTCAAGCAGACTGTTTATCTCATCTACCCATTCAGTCTGAACACTCTAGTGATTTTGAGGATGATAATGTGTGTCTAGCAGTAAGCATAGAGGATGTGTGTTCAAATTAATTTAAGTCTATTTCCAGAAAAGAGTGGCATCAAGCTGTTAGTGAAGATTCTGATTTTGTTGGATTAGTTAATGCTAAACGCCTTGTTTGGAAACGTGAGGGTGAAGTAAAACCTTCTCTGCATAGTTTTGTTAAATTACAGGATGAGTTGGGTGTTGGAAGGTCTGATGATTTGGTGATGAGAGGTGAACAATTTGTTCCACCTAAGTCTCTCAAGAAGAAACTTTTTCTTTTAGCCCATGAGGGTCATCTTAGACAAACCATGACCATCAAACGTCTAAAGGCAAATGTTTGGTTGCCAGGAATTGATGATGATGCTCGTTGTTGGGTTGAGAATTGTTCTTTGTGTATCTCGTTTCTTGCGGATTTTCCTTGGGGAAAAATTTGTTTGGACTTCATTGGTCCGATGGATTTTCTTTCTGCTGAGTATCGATTTGCTATGGTTCTAGTGGATGTATGTCACGTTGGGTGGTTGTAGACTTTTTGAGAAATATTACTACTGACAATGTTTTTAATCATCTTAGGTCTATATTTCTAAAAGAGAGTTTTACTGGTGTACTAGTCACAGATAATGGCACCCAATTAACTTCATTAACCATGAGTAATTTTCTTTCAAATCATGGAATCAGGCATATGTGTACTTCATTATACAATCCACAAGGTAATGGCATAGTGGAACGCATGAATAGAATGGTGAAAGGCACTATTCAATTAGCGGTTCAGGTTGGCCGTGGCATTCAAAGAGCTGTGGAGGATATGTTTTGGTCATATAATGCCACTGTACATAGTGTGGCCAATGTTGTTCCTTTTGAGAAAATGCAAGGTAGTGTGGCTAAAACCAAGTTAATTCCTCATTGGCTGCATGCAGAGAACACTTCTTCTCCCATTGAAAGTCATGTTACCAAAACTGGAAGTGTGGAAGTGGGTGATCTTGTTAAGGTCAAATTAGGCAGAAAAGAGTTTGGGTTGAATACATTTTCCAATCCTCTTAGAGTTAAAGAGGTTCACAGATGGCATGTTGTTTTAGAAAATGGTCAATGTTGGAATTTTAGGAGGATTGCTCTGTATTCTAAGAAAAATTCTAGTACTGGTAAAGAAGGGCTTCTTTCCCAACAATCTACTTCCTGTAAAAAATGTCATGAGGTTAAACAAACTAGACCTATATGAGAGATTCGTTTTCCGAGGAGATATGATGACTTTGTTTTTCTTCTCTTTAGGAAGAAGATGCTTCTCAAAGTTTTGTATAAATTCATTGTAACTGTTTATTCCTTTTTTACCTTTTCATTGTAACTGTTTATCAAACATTCAGGTTGCTTTAAGATGTATTTATCTATTATACTTACAAGTATTATGGTCTGTTCTCTTTTGGTAAGTTTTGATTATTGCAATGCTGATGTACTAAGTTTCTCTATTTGTTTCTGTAAGAAAAGAAGATATGTCATGATGGTTTTCTCTCTGCTCTGTAACCTGCCACGCGGAATTGATAGGTCATACTTGGAACTCCAGTTTGTTTCAGGTTCTCCGGTCATTCTGGAGGGACGGTTGCTGAGTCAGGAGTGGAGGATCTCATACTCTCTTGAAAGAATCTTCAATAAAGCTAAAATCACTTAGAAATCAAACACCCTGGTTGACACCTACTTGAACAGTAACTTTTTCAGCAGGTTTTACGTAACCCCTGTATCTGACACCCGCTCTATCGTGGTCGGCTTGAATTTGTGACGTTCCCCCGTCTAGCTCCACCAGATGACCACGAATGCCACTCTTACCTTTCAGGCACTTTTTCAACTACAAATGTTAAAACTGAATGTCTCCGGTTCTATTGACTGGATTTGTGTTGTTCTAGTGTCAATTGGTTAATTAAAATGTATTCTATTTTGGGGTGTGTGGCTTGGACGGCAGTGGAGATGGCTGCCTAACTGGTCACTCCGCAGAACGGGGGGGGATTTCTACTCTCCCAGGCAAATTACCGACTCAATACCAACAGGGAACACGTCCCCAGAGTCTCCATGCAGCGTGGCACCCGATAAGGATATCCTGAGGGACTGATCTTACTCACTGGCACAGAAGCCCCGGAGCTCCGTCTCTACGTGCGGGAGGCTCGGCTTAACCAAAATGGTGGCACACATCGTTTGTGACCCTGCCTACCCTCTGTGGTGCAGCGTTATGCCTCGCTAGGAAGATCCTTTGTGCTCTGACTGAGCTACAAGACGAAGAATCAGCCTCCAAGACGATCGGAAGATGAGCGACTGGCCAGTTAATCAGGGAAGCTTCTCACGCGAAGTCCGCGCTGCCTGCCTTACCCTAAAATGGCAGCGATTGTGACATTTCACCCACTTCGGGTACAGCCAGGAGGTGCATCCTCTGCCTACTCCACTAGTCATATGTGAGAGCGGACTGGAGATCTTTGCTACTTACATCCATCTCCTTGAGCGCATGAAAAGGCTTCAAGCACCCAAAATGGCGCTGCACTTCCCCCTCCTCAGACCTCTATGATGCAGACCTTAATGAAGCTGTGGAGGTAACGTGGGGCTGCTTCACCTGGTTCATAGCCCTGACCTGCCTGCAAATGCCCTAGGAAGAGGAGCGCTGACTCCAGTCTGCTACCACACATGGCTACATAGCACGCATGATTACATGGACCCACCAGATCTAACTGACTGCCGCAAGTAGAAGCAAACTGCTCATCCTGGTACCACACTCTGTACAATCCCCCATCTTGGAACCTCATAGCCTCCAAATCAAGGCTACACCATCCACAATACCCTGTGCTGAGTACAACATCACAGCGCTCCTGCACCCCAGTACATTAGTCCTCCTTTACTGAGCCACTCTGGTCCTCACTAGATTCCTAGAGTAAGTCACCGGCTACCTAACAGCAACAGCAAGGTAACAAGACACTCTACATTGGTGGAAAAAGACAGCAGAGTCAATTCCAAGAAAGTGCGACGGGAGCCAATGATTTCTGACTCTCCCATTAAAGTTAGAGCGGACATGGCCGCAACCATGGAAATGATCCTGAAGAAATTCGCTGATCTCCATCACCTGTCCAAATCTACCAAAAGCAATACAGACTCCATGCAACTCGAACTCACAGCGATACGAGCGGATATGAGCACCATGAACAAACACCTGGGCGAAGCAGAACAACGTCTGAGCGATGTCGAAGACATGTCCCTACAATCAACCAAAGTAATAAAGCGCCTTGAATCCACGGATGCCCTCAGGAGACATAATGCAGAGTTGGAGGACTGCAATAGACGGGGGAACATCCGAATCTTTGGCGTACTGGAAGACTCCGAAAAGGACGCAGACTCTTGCGTGGCGTTCCTTGAATCATGGATCCCGATGATCACCAAGATTGAGTTTCCGCACGGTTTTGAGCTGGATAGAGCGTACAGGATTCCCACATTCGCTGATAAACACAGGAAAGGCCCATGTCCACTGATATGTAAGCCCCTCAGATTCCAACATGTGGAAGCTATCCTTCACTTCGCGAGAACCAACCACAATATATTTTGGGAAGGCCATTGCATAATCTTCACCCAGGATTACTCCAAAGACACAGTGGAGCTGCGGAAGGGTTTCCTCCAATTGCGTGAGAGTCTAAGAACGAAGAAGATTCCTTTCTCATTTACAGGCCCAGCAAAATTCAAAATCATACATAACGGGAGATCGCTTTTCTTCTCGGACCCCAGAGTCCTGGCAAGCCATCTGGAAGAATGCCAGGCGCAACATATGGACCATCCAGCGGTTCTACAAATAAGAGGAAAACCAACTCTCAGGACGACCGGGACTCTGACCCAGCATGAAGGCTGTTGAGGAATATATCTGAAACTCTTGGGATAGCGTTGATGCGGCCTGTTGGGCTGTTTGCCTACCGAACTCTGTACGCACTACCCACACGATCTGTCCCACGCTGCTACCGACCTCGTTAACTCCCACCACCTTGACTGTCCAGTACCGTGAGTGATGCCTTGGTTCTACCCATGTCATTTTACACTATCAGTCTACGTTTTAGGTGTTGGGCTTTCAGTTTCGATGATATATTGATCACTGTTGCTTCGACACTGGCACAACATTACTGCTCATATGAGTCAAGTGAGTGTCCGTTTAGAGTCGCTCTTTAATGATGTCCAGATATAGTATAGAGCTCCTCCATCACAAACAGACTGCCTGGTTGTCATTTATTGCTCTATGTTCAAACAAAAGTTCCATAACTGTTTCCTAGTTACATCTTAGTTTCTCCATCAGGGAGTTTCTCCCTTTCATGTTTCCTAGCTTGGCTGCTAACCTCTATCTAGGCCATAGCTCACAAGTTTCATCACCTTCACCCCAACTTTTGGGATTTTTGGGTACCCCTTACTTATCCTAAATGTTATTTCACCTGGATATAGACCATTTACTTCCTTGTTCTGCCTAAGTGATGGTACTGCCGTCGCTCTCCCCAAGTACGTATGTTGAGGGAGGGAGGGGAGCGGAGGGAGGGGGGTGAGGAAGTTGGTGGAGGGGGGGTGGAGGGAGATGGGGGGAGGGAGAAAAGGGAGTTGACATGTATGTTCTTTGCTTCTTTAGGTTATTCTTGTGTTCTTTTCTTTTTTCTTTTTGACAAAAATGGAGCATCCTACACTGACCTTAGTCTACACGCCTTACACTTTCCCTTCTACCCTTTTTTGAAAACAGTCTCCGGCGCCTCTTGGCGGTTACTGGCAAACTTTACACCTCATATCACTGTACTGATGTCATACTCAACGATCCAATCAGACCCCGATGTCCGATACTAAGTCTCTCTCAGAAAATCTCAGTATAATCTCTCTGAACGTTAAGGGCCTTAATCACCCGGTAAAGAGACGGAAAATATTTGATTACCTTGCCAAATCAAAGGCTGATATCCTCCTATTACAGAAGACCAAGTTGTTGGAGGAAGACACACGTTTCATTAACCTTCACTGGACCTCACATACACTCTGCTCCCCCGCTGACCACAAAAAAGGAGGTGTTATCACCCTAATTGCAAAAAAATCTAACTTGGTGGTTGTCGCACATTCACACGACACAGAGGGCAGACGGCTAATCACACATCTGTTGAGAGATGAGGACCCAATACATGTTGTGAATATCTATGGGCCAAACACAGACGACCCGGACTTCTGGGATTCAACTGCCCGGGCCATGGAGGATACCCCACAGGACGGCCTTCTCTTCGTAGGGGGTGATTTTAACCTTGCTCTAGACCCAATCCTTGATAGACAATCCAAATGCTCTTTCCACCACTCTAGATTTCTTGGCGCCTTCAGAATCCCAACGGCAGAGACTACACCTTTTATTCGGCCCCACATAACTCATACTCTAGAATTGATTTCATTCTTATCTCGAGCTCCTTTACCCACCTCATTGAGGAGACAGATATTGCCCCGAAACTAGTCTCCGACCACGCATGCATTGGTACCAAACTTGCTGGGTCTCGCTCAATCTTACCTCCTAGGAGATGGCGCTTCAATGAAGAAATTCTGACCGATTCCAACAACAAACAAAAGATTATAGCCGCCAAAGAGGAATATCTTTTGCTGAATGACCTCCCTGACACAGCTCCCTCCACCATGTGGGACGCGCTTAAGGCCACAATTCGTGGTGTTATTATTGATATAAGGGCAAAAACCAACAAGAAACTAAACAAAGACCTGCTAAGTCTTGAAGTAGACATCGGACAATTGGAAGCCTCCCATAAATCTAACCCTGATGACACCGCATCCCTTAACCTTTTAATCAAGAAAAAATATGAATACAATACTATCACCAGCAAACGAGCGGGGTTGGATCAATAGATTCAAAGTCCTAAAACTGTGTGAGGGGAACAAGGCAGGAAAGCTTCTAGCTTCATATCTTAAGCACAAACATAAACTGTCCACTATTACCTCCATTAAAGACCCAGCAAATAATATTCACACCAAGCAATCCAAGATCTTAGACACATTCAAAACATTCTATGAGGGCTTGTACAAAAATGACCTGGCCTTTGACGAGGTAGCCTGCGGCAACTACCTGAAGTCCCTGAACCTACCTACAATCTCCATGGAAGACAAAGCGCAACTAGGTTCCCCCATCACAAGTACAGAGATCCTGTTGGCCGTAAAAACACTTAAAAAGAATAAAGCGCCCGGGCCTGTTGGTTACTCTGCAGCCTTCTACAAAGCTTTTGCCACTCAGCTTACCCCCACCCTTCGGTCGCTATTTAACTCAATAGCGACCTCTGGCAGCGTCCCCCCTTCCATGGGTGAGGCCACCATTATCGTGATCCCCAAAGAGGGCAAAGATCCACTATTAACAAAAAAACTATCGCCCCATATGATTGATTGATTGATTGTGGGTTTGTAATGCGCTAGAATCGACTCCCGAAGGAGTATCTCTGCGCAGTAGACCTCTGGGGGACTCACTGATAAACCTATATTGTAAAATTTACGCTAAGATCCTGGCAACTAGACTCCACGCCTAGCTTCCCAAATTGATTAGCACCTCCCAAGTAGGCTTCCTAAAACACCGGATGTCAAACGGCAACACCAGACTTCTATGTCATATCTTAGAAAAAGCGAAAACCTCAACAGCCCCAATGGTGGCTATAACTTTGGACGCCGAAAAGGCCTTTGACAAGGTTTCGTGGTCATTCCTCCAGCATTGCATGCAGTCTTTTAACCTTGGCCACTCATTCATCAATATGGTAATGGCTCTATATGCTTCTTCGTCCACCAGGTTCGCCATCAATGGCACCCTCTCTGACCCGTTTCGCCTTAATCAAGGCACTAGACAAGGTGCCCTCTCTCGCCTGCCTTGTTCCTCCTGGCCCTAGAACCCCTACTATCTGATATCAAACGCAATAATGAAATAGCGGGTGTGACTTTCAAGGAAACGCGGGTGAAACTAGCGGCTTATGCCGACGACATATTGATAGCAACTGCAGATCCTGAGAACTCCATAAAAGCTCTTATGTCCTCAATTGACAGCTACACGCCCTCTCCGGATATAAGCTAAATTGCGACAAATCGGAGGTCAAACCTCTTAATATACACACCACCAGGAACGTCCTCGGCGATTCTGGAATGTCCTGGCAAACTGGCGTTATCAAATATTTGGGTATTGAGTTTGAAGACTCCCTGCTTGGTACACTCCGCCATAATGAGTCCGCCACCCTTGACAAAATTAAGCGCCTCTTGGATGGTTGGTCCCCTCGCTTCATCACATGGTGGGGCCGGATTGAATCCATCAAGATGATGATTTCACCCTTGGTCAACTACCTCATCACCATGCTCCCTCTCACACTTTCCGGAGACTTCCACCATAAGTTTACTCCCTGATCTCATCCTTTATTTGGCAAGGGAATAGAGCCAAAATCAGCTTGAAAAAATTGCGCCTATACAAATCCCAGGGAGGGGTTAACTTAGCAAACTTCAAACTCTACCAAACGGCTTTCCTTGCTAGACAAGGATCTCATTGGGTTACACCGCAACCAGATTATGTCCCAGTATGGCTTACGGTTGAAAAAACCATCCTTTAGTCCCTAGACCCTGTCTCCTTTCTGACCATCAAATTCCGCCCCTCCGTCTGCTCTGGCCCCATTTTTAAGACTACGAGGTCAGCTCTCTTGCAAATAAGCAAACACCTGCCGCACCAATCCAAGAAATCCAAATGGGAATCCCTGTGGCACAACTCCACCTTAACATACAAAGGTAAACCCCTATACAACGAGACTTGGATCACACAAGGCTTATTCTTCGCACACCAGCTTTTCAATACCAATCCCATTTTCTGAAGTCCGAACCAGATTTGACATCTCGGAAGCTGAATTTTATAACTTCCTGAATGTCAAAGTGGCCATATCTAAAGCCAAACTTAACAACTGCACTCCCTCTCTCCCTGCCTACCTATCATCCCTTAACAAGCTTGGCCACCAGGTCTCTAGGCTGTATAAACTGTTGCGCCCACAGATGCCCGAACTGACAGACCCATACGGCTCTTTTGGGAGTCCTACTCCTCAACACCGACCTCAGAGGCAGAGTGGGCCAGAACCTGGGAACTCACCACGCGACACAAAATTAGCCTTACTCTCTCCCAGACCAAATTCTGGCTCCTACACAAAGCCTTCTGGACACCCAAGCGCCTCTTCCTACACAACATTAGAGATGACGACACATGCTGGAATTGTGCAGAGGCGGGAGGTGATCTCGAACACATATTATTTAAATGCTCATGCGTTACAGAATACTGGGACAGAATCTTTGATTTTATCACAAAGGTGCTCCAAATCTCTCTACCACGAGAATTTTCCACCCTGGTATTAGGCTCTGCCAAATCTGATATTCTTAATGACAACGATAAGGCTCTGTTGGACATACTTCTCACCGCAGCGGTGAAACTGATATTAAACAACTGGAAGGACACCAATAAAGCATCCTTTCCACATTGGCTCAACTGGGTCTCCAATTTGAGAGGAGCTGATACCATTGCACTCAGGAGCACCCCATAGCACCCTCCATAGAAAATTGTTGTCCTCTCTAGACGAATACTTCAACCTCTACAAACCTCCTTCAACACCTAATACTACTTAGGTCCTCCATATACCTCCCCCAACCACATCTCTCTTGATAATAGGCGCGCCTATTTGCAATATTGCCGCATGGATTTGTCCGGTGGGATACACTGCATTGATATGATTATTGTTATTATTATTACTATCACTATGTAATGTTGTCTCTTTCTTTATTTTTTCATTTTATGTATTCATTTTCACAGATGTATGCAATGTTGTTTCATATACCATTCTAAGTTTCTTACTTTATGTATGTATCCTTATGTTGAAACTCCCAATAAAAATTTTGTGACATCAAAAAAAAATGTATTCTATTTTGTTTTATTGTTGTGTGATTATTCTTTTTTTTCCACTTTATCACTGCGTGTGTGCTACATGAATAATTTACACATTGGGGCCGATTCACAGAACTAATCTGAGATAAAATCCTAAACTTATTACTTTCGGTATTCACAGAAGGCATTTAGTAGTAGTAAAGTTAGTATTTTGTCTTAAGTTAGTATTTTGTCTTAAGTTAGGATTTTGACTTAAGTTAGTATTTTGTCTTAAGTTTTGGTTTTGAGACAAAATGCTAACTTAAGACAAAATCCTCACTTAAGACAAAATACTAATTTAAGACAAAATACTAACTTAAGACAAAATACTAACTTAGGACAAAATCCTAACTTAAGACAAAATACTATGGACCTCATTTATGAGAAGTGACGCATCGCTGCATGAAATAAGCGATGTGTCACCTTTCAGTGCGCCCTCCTTGCAACATGATTGATGCGTCATAAGTACTGTATGACGCATCATGTCGTAAGGAGTTACAGATATGTATTTGTATGGCGCAAAAGAGACGCAGTGCTGGAGTGTGTCACAAAAGTGATGGAACTCCAGCAATGTGTCCTTTCACATGGGGTAAGCCACATGTGAAAGGGCTTGCGTCAGTCTTACGCCTGCTGTGAGGCAGGTGTAAGATATTGATGCATTTGCACCCTAGAAGTGGCGCAGAGAAATCTGGTAGATTTCATTGCGTCACTTCTACGAGGCTTACTTACATGGGTATGGCCACCCTGCATAAATTATACCTGACGTAGGTATAATGTAGCGCAGGGGTTTACAAAATGACGCATCTGTTTAGATGCGTCACTTTGTAAATAGGGTGCAACAGGAGGCATGTTTTACGCTGTCAATGCATCACAAAAAGTGACGCAAAGGAAACGCAGAACTGTCGCAAGGCCTCATAAATAAGGCCCTAACTTGGTACAAAATCCTAACTTGAGACAAAATCCTCACTAAGGCCCACATGCATCAAGCATTTTTGGAGTCGCAAACGGTGCGATTCCTTAAAATCGGCCGTTTGCGATTCCAAAGGTGCTGTTTGGGATGCATCATGCTATTTTAGAAATCGCAACTTTTTTGCGATTTCTAAAATTGCGATAGCATATAAGAAATCGCAATTTTGCGATTTCTTAAATGCTATGCATCATTTCCAAAAAATGTGCGATTTTTCAAATTGGAAGTGCAAATTACAACGAAGTTCAACCTCGTGGTAATTTGCGAAATTGTTTAAAAATGCGCAAAAATGCATTTTTTAAACTGTTAAGTTACAGACACACATGTCCTTAAGACATGTGTGTATGTAACTTCTACTGAAAAGTACATTTCATGGGTGCAGGGGGGGGGTCATTTAGACCCCCCTCTCCACCCTTGAAATGGATTGATGAATTGCGATTTCAAAATGCAAATTTGCAATTCCCATTCATTCCTATGGGCATTTTGGCCCATAGGAATGAATGGGAATTGCGAATTTGCAATTTGAAAATCGCATTTTTTATGCGATTCGGTAAAAATAGCGATTTTTACCGAATTGCATAAAAAATGAAAAAATAACCATGCATAGGCTTTTGCGATTTCTAAATTGCGAATTGCTATTTTTCGCAATTTAGAAATGGCAAAAGCCGATATTGATGCATGTGGGCCTTAAGACCTAATCCTAACTGTAGACAAAGTCCTAACTTAGGACAAAATAGTAACTTAAGACAAAATACTAACTTTACTACTACTAGATGCCTTTTGTGAATACCATAAGTAGTACATCTAGGATTTTTTCTCTGATTAGTTCCATGATTCTACCCCATTGTCTCTAAGTCAAGCCTGACTGATTTGTGCCAAGCTATTAGAGTGTTATGTACAGGTTAATTTACTAACTTCTGTGGTTTAACCTGACAAGAGCTGTGGTTGTTGCCTGAGTGGTGCTTCCACCCCTCCCAACCATTAACCCAACTTCTTACAGGACGAAACAGTGACCACATCAGAGTTTACATTAGTGGCCATCGTATTCATGAATACCATCGGGCTCGTCTCTGTGCATCTGGTATGGTTACCAGCAGTAACACAAAAAAAAAGCCTGCGTGTGTGTAGTGCATAGCAACCATATCGGCAATGCCCCTGGCACCAAGCATCAGTTATAAGTCTCTTCAAGGCTGCACTATTTAGCACTGCAATATCAACTGCGAATATTTTCAGATTTTAAACCATTTTTCTCCAAATATCGTTTTATGAGCCCTGAAAATACACTTTTTTGTCCTGAATGCAAGCTTTTTTATTTTTGGTAGACTTATTAATTCACCAAGCAAAAGCTTCTAATTTAGTAGACTGTGTTGCCCAGAGGAGAGCTACTTCTAGACAGTTGGAGAGCTACAAGTAGCTCGTGAGCTTGTCGTTGGAGAACTCTGGTTTAGGCAGTCTCTGGCATATGTGCGTAATGTGAAACGCATTCCAACTAGGCCAGGCTGCACTTACACACTCTCTTCCGATTCATAACCCCCTTAACCTATCTCTTCACCAGCTCTACTGCCTGAGTATCACAGTTCTAATTCCTTTTTACTTCTGCTCTAATCCAGGTACAGTGGCAAAAACACAGATGTTGTCCTCAAGTACGACATCAAAACACCACCCGTATAAGCTGCATGAGAGACATTGGAATTTATTTATTTATTTATTTATTTATAGTCTTATAGCGCGCCTGAATCAGCCCCGGAGGGGTATCTCCGCGCGTAGCTTCTGTATGAGTTGGGCAAACTATATTGAGGGGGTGACAGAGAGAAAGGCCAAATTAATCTTGTGCGAACAAGTGAGTTTTTAGTTTCTTCCTAAAGGAAAAGAGGTTGGAGATTTGCCTCAGCTGAGGTGGAAGGGAGTTCCACAACAAGGGGCCTTTAAGGGAGGGTGCTCGGCCACCCTGTCTTGCTCTGGTAACTTTAGGTACATGCAGCAACATGGTGTTGCTGGAACGCAGAGCACGTCCAGGAGAATAGGGAAAAAAAATCTCTTTTAAATATTTGGGACCAGAACCATAGATGCACTTATGCATAATGCAGCAGAGTTTGAAATGTATTCGCTGTTGCACTGGAAGCCAATGAAGGTGGGAAAGGAGAGGACGGGAAGGGGTGCGGGGAGGGGCATTCAGGAAGAGTCTTGCCGCGGTATTCTGCACCACCTGCAGTCTACGTAGTTGTTCATGATTGGCGGAAATGAGTAGACTATTACAATAGTCCACCCGTCCAAGGACTAGTGCCTGTACCAGCGTTTTCCTATAGATGTTAGGTAGGAAAGGGAAGATACGCCTTAGAAGACCAATTGTACGGAAACACGTTCCCGTGACCTGGCTGACGTGATCTTTCATAATCAGAGTTTGGTCTAGGCGCACCCCCAGATTTTTGATAGTCTGTTTGGGCGCTGGGACAGGTCCTAGCTCAAGTGGCCACCAATCCGGCGACCAGAGCAGGGTGGCCCCTCCAAACAACATGACCTCCGTTTTGGTCACATTGCATTGGAGGAAGTTCTGGGCCATCCAACCTGCCAGTTCAGGCCATTCAATTCTGCATTGAAATTGACGTTTGTAATGTTCCAGCTTTCATAGGACAGTGATGTTTAGTAAAGTCTCTCAGCTAAATGAAGAAACGTGAAATATCCTCGCTCTCAGGTCCTTGATGGTTACTAATGTGTTTTTAGGGTGGAGCTACGCCAGGCATCGAGGCTACTGGTTAATGTATCAAGTGAGGCGACGGTAGCGGTGCATCTTCCAGTTAGTTAGCATTCTGAAAACAATAATGAGTTACTCATTATTCTGAAACACTTTCCACACAAAAAGAATGTAAATTGGAATTGAATTTTACTTATTTAAAATGTTTCCAAATGTATTCAACATCTTCATGAAAAATAATGAGAAAATGATCTGACAAGCAACAATTACAGTTATAGGAACATTGTTTCATTTAAAATCCCTAGCCCTGTCTGTGGAGGTCAGCCTTTCCAACAGTGGGTCAATCAAAGCAGAACAAGTTTCATCCATAAATATTTCACAGATAAGCGATATTGAAGGAACACGACTGGCTTCCTCTAGCAGGAAAATTATTTCAAAAGGGTCTTCTTAGCTAAGAGACATACACGCTGCTGAATTTAAAAAATGCATGTGCCATTTTATCTGCTGATTTTCCTCAGGTTTATTTGTTTGGGGAAGTGCTTTTTGAATTATGGGATAGTTGGTAGCTTGTATTTTTGTGGAACGTAGGCTTGCATATTGCTTAGCACTGCTTTTCACAAAATAACAGGATAAACATCTATACCAGCTGCCTGCCTGCCTTAAGGTAAATCATCACATCTCTGTTTCTGGCCTGCAGGTTTTGATTGCAGTTGAGATAATTCTTAATTTATGAGGACGCCTCTCCGAGAGCCCAAGGACTCACCAAGATGGTTCAATCCTTATATACACCCACTTACAAATCTCGCTGTGAAGAATCCTTGCTGCTCAGGAGAGGTCAAGGGCACTTTTCCACCATAGGTGAATTAGAACTCTATCAAAATATTCAACACATCAATGACATTTAGATTTTGGCGATTAGTCAATAATGAGAGGTTGGTGAAAGTTTCAAAAACCTTCATTTATCATTAAATTTGAATCTCTAAATATCTTTGTTCAGATTATTAAATATACAGAAATCTAAAATAAGTTTGGTTAGAAATCATTGTTAAGAAAAATTACACATTGTTCCATAAAGAAACCAAATAAGCTAACTAAGGGACTTATTCTAAAACAGAACCCTTAAAGAGTTCCTCTGGAGAAGAGTGAGTAAGAGATGAACTTCTCATAAAGAGTAGTTCTGAAAACTCAACCAAGTTCCCTACAGCTGTACTACCAACTGTAAATAAAAGTGCGATCCTTGCAGTAGCATTGATCACTAACCAAGATGAAGCAGAATCAGTCACCTCATGGAAATAGTTAAAGAAAGTCAACTCTCCATAAAGAAGTCTTGGAGCAGGGAAAGATCCATCAGTAGGACCACCGGATAAGTTGGAAGAATTAAGTGCCAATGAAGTGTATGGGAAAAAGTGATTACCAACTAGCTAGGAACACTCATTAATATAGATCCATACTTTCTTCTGTCAATATCCAAAGAGAATAGTTCACGAGATTGTGTCATCAGTCATACAATGCTTTTTCTTCCAATTCCCACAATCTGTACTCTTGTCTCCATGATTGATACATATTATTACACCACTTATTACATGAGGGAAGGTTCTCATGAGAACTCCCTCACCTAAGCTAAAGGATGCACTATGAGCTTGTTGTTTGAACGATGACTAGTCAGTAATATGAAAGCAACTATCAATGTTATTCCAAAGCAACATTCATAAAAGTCTCTAAATCCTCATTTAATATAGGCAGTTTTAATAAGCTCTTTGTATTCTAACATGTGATCTAACATGGGGTGAACGTGATGTTATAGTCAGCATATTTCTAAAGGATGTCACTAATGCTAAGTAGTTTTACTAAATGTAGCAAGAGTTGAGTGCAAAGACTCTTGGGCTTTCGTTAATATACACGATAAGGAATGGTTGCCTGGTGCAAACAATTTTGAACATGCATTTATGTGCAAAACATAGTAAGAGCATTCTCAATCCTACATGTGATTACGTAATATATTATCACAGTTTGTTACTAGGATTCTAAACATGATGCGTTTACACTTTTTCCTACTAGTCATTTTCTAACGTAAACATTCCTACAGCATTTAAAGCATTCTAAAGTAAAATTCTAACGCAGTGAGTAAGCAGTTTTCTAAATCCATGCTCATTTCTCTCACCTGCCATCGGCATACTCAAGCATCAGGTCACACACACACATATATGTGCATATATATGTATGTGCATATCTATTAATCATATATAGATATGGCTATATATCCTCAATGCAAATATGCAAATTAATAAAGCACTGTTTACTTTCTCAGGCTGCATGTCGGACAGATGAACTAAAGCTGATTGACAGCAGAATGTGCTCAAAAGGATCTAGGGTGAGTTAGCACCAAGTATAGAGAGGCCACTAGGTTTAAGTAGCAAGCCACAACCCACAATTGTGAATCAAACCTTCCTCAAAGGATGTAGAGATGCATCCTAGCATCTTCCCACAACTGAGGAACCTCCTGTAGAGAAATGTAAGCCCAAGGTTGTGCAGGAATTCATACGATGCCTTTACAGAGTCCATTACTGCATTAGTCGACAAAATGTTTTATTTGAGGGGGTTAGAGAGAGATGCCCATAGGCTCTTGAAGCAGAGAAGGATTTTGATTCATGGGTCATAGTGAAGGAAACGTTGCATTGTTTTTGGAATGCCATAAACCACACATAATACTGATCCATGTTAAAGCCTACTCCAAGCTTAGAGAATCATGGGCAGCTTTGAAAGACATGAGTAGTCAAGAAAATGCCCAGCTGGCATCATGGAGCACAGTAGATGCTGAGGAGAAAGTGGGTGGGAGCCTCCTCATGACTGGAAGAGACACCCTGCTTTGACAAGCAGCTCTGTTATATTTAGTCACGTGTTTATGCACTGTGGAACAGTAGATAGTAGATAGGAGAGTATAAGTTTTTAAGTTGGATTTATCGTCATTTGTGTTGCAATAAAGCTAAAGCAATGCTCTTTTTCTGCTCTACCACCTTGGTCATGTAGCGCATGAGTGAAATGAGATATTGCATACTGAGTAGAGTGATATCAAACTATTGTGGTAAAATATTATTCTTTAAGCAAGTATCTTTGGTGATTACTTTTTTGTTTTGCCTATATTAGGCTTTGATATCAAATCAAAGCCTCTGATATTTGATTTTGCAGTGCTGATTGCCTCAAGAGATAAGCACAAGTGCCAGTGTCCTGACCCGGCGAACATTCCAATCACCTTTCAAATTTGATCTCAGTCAAGTGCCAGTTGGATCTTTGTGAAAAGCTGTAACTGTACAGGTAAACCATGGTGCTCCAAGTTGCTTTTGCAAGTTCAGCGATTAGTGTGTATGTGAGGATGCTGAGGTTGGTGAGTATTACTCATGCTGCAAATACATCAGTTAGGTTTCCCTAAATGTGAGATTTCTCACTCAGGGCATCCCTGAAAGAAGATACTAAGGTCCACTCATTTGTGATCTGATGAGGGAACTCATGTTTCCTGGGGTCTAAAATGCACTTGTCAGTTCAACAGTCAGGACTTCGTTACTAGGTTATGACATTTGTGCCCGTTAGCTCTGTTCTCAGGAATTAACAGTACCGGAGGCCCTGGTAACTCTGAAGTATGTAGGATTTCTAGAGAAGTAAATTGGGAACTTGATGGGCCACATAAAATATAAGAATTACCTGAAGAATCAGTAATTTCCGGTTCGATCCCCACAGTAAATCCTACTTTTTTGCCTGGAGTTTCACTTGGAGATTTCTGTTGCTTTGAGCAACACAACTGATCTACTGTGCTACCATGGATCTCACAATTGTGCCTCCAATGGCCAGCCCCATCAGAACTAAAAGGAACTTTTCTGCTGAGGCAGCCAGAGTTTTCCTGCTACCGAGCTAGAAGAATGTTTACATAAAGCTGAGTTTATTTTATTGCTTTTGGGTTTCATAGCCTTTATAAAACACAGTTTGTATGGGGATGTAATTACAATCAGTGTGCACAAATTATTCTACATAGAACTGCACCACAGAACCCTCACCTAATATAAAGCGATCTCAGAAATCATTATACTTGATCACGTCCTTCTCTTCACATAGATGGCATTTGTTCACATAGACTCATAAAAATTCACTTATCATCATGTAAGTTATCAAACAGAAGGGCATATTTACAATGACTCTGCTGTACTTTTACGCTGCTGGAACATCACTTTTATACTATTAAAAAACACAGAAATTTACCAGTCATAGCTATCTCAAGCAACTATAACTCATGGCCTAAGGTAACTATAACTCATGCCTTCGCCATGCACTGCTAGTTACCCCACATATTATAACACTCATGACATCTTCTATGACATCATTGATAATATCATTGCATCATTTGCAATGGAATTATTGATGAGAAAACTGAGGCATGAGTTAGAGTTACTTGAGGTAACTATAACAATAAATGGTGTATTTCTGTATTTGTTTTTGGTTTAAAATGTCACGTTATTACTGAACATTTCACCTAACTATAACGTTAATTTAACCTTTGTTTTATTCAGTTAACATATATGCAAACATATGTATATTCCATCCAAAACTTCCTCCCAAACCAGCAGTCTCTCAATCAACCGCTCTCATTACACTATCAGGAAAGAAGTAAGCAGAACAGCTTTCCATTAGGTAATCTTTTTTATTTTATATTCATCCATAAAGTGCAACAGTGCAAACATGACCAACGCATTTCTGAAGTAGCCTTCTACTGGGTCCCAGAGTTTTCTTCTGTAGAGTGTACATTTAAAGGGATAAAACCCATTTGCCACCACCTGATTTAAAAACAACCTGACTGCTCAGTGCCATTTTTTTTGTCTTACATCGTACTCCATTTTGAAGTCGCAGTTTCAACTTTGATGTTAAAAAGACAGCATAGACATTAAATATAAAAAATGAGGACAGACTTAATATTGGAATATAAAATTTCTTAGGTAAAATACATAAGGAGAGGATGATGAACGGAGCGCTGAAACTTTTCAGACACTCACCCCCAGTCACAGATCTGGGTTGAATCCATCCTCATTCCTTAGCTCACTTTGCCACCTCACTTCAGACCCAGCTATATGCAAATCAATCTTGACCCAGTGCCTCATCGGAACAGTCCAGCCTGAACTGCCGAATCAGGTCTTCCCTGAACCAGAAACAAGCATACTGGGACTGGTTTTAGGGTAACACCCTTCATCAGCTTGAATTCAGTGGCAAAGTGAGGAAGGGACCCATGTCTGGGCATACCCTGCCAACTTATCGTGAACAAAGCAAATATTTGCCATTGGCCCAATAGAGAATAAAGAACTTTGATTTTACGTCCTTTATTTATCTTCATTTCATTGCATAACTAATTTCCTGATCCAGAAATGCGTGATGCGTAAAGGACGCAGTGTAGTTCAAAAACAGACCTAAACACTTTGCAATTTCTCAACGAACCACTCGGAATGGCCTCTACACACGGCGTAATTCTTATTTACAGGTTAGTGTGAAATTAAGGGTAGCGTTAGTAAGTCGGCATTTTTATAGTTTGGGGAACTCGTAATATCTTAGGGCCCACTTTATTTTGATTCTGTAGCTTTTAGATGAATAATACACGATGGGTTGCATTCAATATAACTGAACTGGGACACAATGCAGTTTCAAAGCAGAGATTTACACTTCGTAATTCTTTGATGAACCACTTGGGACGAACTTTGCATATGGCGGAATGCTCATTGATCGGGTAGTGCAAAATAAAAGATAGCATTAGCAAGTTGGTAGCTTCATAGTATAGGGATTTCATGAAATCTTAAGGCCCACTATTCTTTCGACTTTGTAGTATTTAGATGAATCATGCACGATGGGTTGCACTTAGTATAACAGAATTGGGGCTTTTTGAACAGCTATCGATTATAACATTGCCCCATCCATTTTGGCACCTCTATTGGAAATATGCACAATAGATATGTTCCAGATGGTTATCTAAAAAGAAAGTAGACACAATGAATAGGTTTCCTATATGATACAATGATCAAATATATGCGCTCTTTTTTGTCGTCTAGGGGCACATCATAGCCCTTCGCCTACGCTCTTCAATATGTAAGTCATGCTTTACATATTTCTCAATTCTTGATTTTATCAAATATATTTGTGGCTACAAATCAGATGGATGTCATATATATAGTTTCTTACTTTTGCTTTTCTCTTGTTTTTTGATGTTGTTTTCTGTCGGGGCCTATTTTGAATCATGATGTAACAAGATGTAAGTCCTTTTTGCATCTGGTAAAGCTTGTTGTGTACATTGGATATACGATTAGCGATTACTTATTTACAGCGAAATATCAATGTGTGGTTGAAGCAAGAACAATTCTCTTTAATGGTGATCTTTCTATCTCAAACCTAAAAAACATGGAAAAGCGTATTGACATTGGGCCAATTGTTACTATTTCCTTGCTTTCCATATTATATTTACTTTGTGTCAATATTGACACATTAGCATGAGAGGACAGAAATCAACGTTACTTTCGCATGTTATTAGTTTTACCTCTAAAAATAAGAATTTTATCCGTTGCTAACTTATGATTATATTTCCAAAAGTAACGTGTAAGGTAGATAATTCTCTTTTGGACATTGTATAAGGTCTTCCTTTTTTCCTTTTTTATTTTCTTACTCTTAGATGATTAGAAGACAATTATTGGAATAATTGAAAGTGTATGGTGCCATTATCATTCCGGGTATAAACACATGAAATATCTGAACAGGCATATATGCTGTCTCAGCTTACTTTTTATTAATTTTAGGACAGATAGAAGAGACTAAATAATTATCTCTTCTATTAGGATTTTTTATAAAAATTTCCCACTTGTTCTTCCTGACCTTCTAGAAATTGATCATCTCAACTGGAGGATCGTGAATGTTTACAGAATAAGCATCAGTCTTATGTATTATATATTTCAAGTATAGACATTTAATCAAAGAACAATACAAAATCCTGAGGTCTATAGAAATAGTAAGAAAAGTGTGGATAATCACTACTATTAAATTACAAATGTTATGGGTAAAATGTAAAACAAAACCAGTGACTAAGCCCAACAGAAGTATCTTTGGGCATTTCCCTTTTTAGGAAGAAATGCCTCAATCACCATAGGTGACATGCTTCATCATTTGGGATTCTCCTCCCAGAGGAAAAACCTAGTTCCTCTGGGGGCTACAACCCCCTCTCTGAGAGGGAGGAGCTCAGGGATGTTTTAAATATTGTCTAGGATGTAATAAAGCCACAAATGAAGAGCTAATGGTGTGAGTGACGGCGCTGCACAAACAAAATGTTGTGAAAAACTATGAGGAAAGTGAGATAAAACTAGCTCAAGGGCGTCCAAAAAAATCATTATTTTAGGACGTACTCCACTAGGATTAAAAACGCAGTGCACCAGCGGTCTGGATTTAAACCCGCGGTGGTGTAAATAAGACTACTCGGTCAACATGTTTCAGCCATAAAGCCTGAATGTAGGCTTGGATTTCATCAGGACCTATGATGCTGCTGCAAAAAGTGCATGTGATATAACACAAAAGGATGCGCGCACACAAATCTTCTTCATGTGTCTGTTATAAGGAAAACATTACCTACAATGAAAAACACAAAAATGTCCCATCAATGTTGTGTTTGTTGGTACATTAAGAAACTGGTTATGTCACATAGTAAAGAAAACACACGAAGGAATGCACTTACCCTTGACTACTGGGTAAGTCACCACCCCTCTCCCTGGCAACCGCTCAGGAAAAAGGCACGCTCTAGAAAAGACAGTGACAATGATATATTGACAACAACATGTCTTATCTGATTCCGTTCAGTTCAGGAAAACTTTATTTCGGCCAACATTACCTAAAAAGTACAGAGTTTATAGCATTCATATATAAAAATACATCAGAAGAGTTTTCAATAAAACCATGTGACGTTTTTAGAGTTTGTTTTTTAAAAAAAAACTTCTTAAAAGAAAAATAGGCAAACATAATATAAATAGCTAAAAAGTTAAAAGAGAGTATTAAAATTTTGCATAGAGGCGGCTACTGTTTATTAAGGGCACGTCAAAAGACCACATAAAACATTCGTATATAAAGTGCATAGTACATTTTTAAAAAGTAAGAGGGAAAAAGAGAAAGGCATCTCAGAAACGCCATACACATCAAATGGCTGATAAGTTACATAGTATGAAGATTTTGTACAACAATAGAGGTAAACCCATCCATTAACAACTCTAGTCAAGAGGGTCATTTGCTGTTTTAAGAAAAACCCTTCTTGCACACCACATAGAAAACAAGAACCCGGCAACAGAGTAGACTATTGGGATACTGAGATCATATTTCAATATCCTAAATGTTTCAACACAACGCCTACTGGCCAGGTTTCTGCAAATTGATACAAGCCATCTTTTTCTCGCTTTATCATATCCCGGACAAAAAAAGAAAATGTGCAACTCAGATTCATCGGGGTGATTACAGGCAGGACAAGTAACCTTATTTTGCAGTTTCCACTTAAAGGTGAAACAGTGCAAAGGCAACACCCCAAATCTAAATTGCAAATAAAGTTTTCTAGCAGTCACTGGTTTAATAAGGTCAAGAACCATTTCAAAAGAGGGAGTGTCCTTAATTTCCAGAAAGGTAGCAGTTAACCTACCTATATTGGAATTGGCCTGCACTAGTGCCATTTTGTAGGTTTCATATTTGGTCTTCAAATATTTCTTAGAAATTTGGGGACACACTTCCTCTGGGTTGGACCAGCATTCCCCCAGACCTATGTCGATAAGCATAAGTTTAACATGGGAAAACCAGGGAAGTTTAGCCGCTCCCCTTATTTTTATCACCTCGGACATTTCCTCTCTGTACGTGACAAGTTCAGGTGTTGACCACAGGCGTCGCCAGTAGAAGATGGGCCTAAGGCGCAGCATATTCTCCAGTTTCACCATGCCCAAATCTAGGCGAAGTGGGACGAGAGGAGTGCTGCGAAGCAATCCGAATAAATTTCTAACAAATTGATTCTCCACCTTCTGAATTGAATCGGAATTGCAGTGACCCCATAATTCTGCACCGTACAGAGCGCACCCACATGCCTGGACCTTATAAATTTCCAGGGCCGGACTAACATGGCTCTTGTTAGATTTATTAAAAACCTTCATAAGTCTCCCTGTTGACTGGGCTAATTTAAGAGTGGACTTCACTATATGTTCCCCGCAGTCCATGGACTCATTAATTGTGATACAAAGGTACATAAAGGATGTTCCTCTTTCCAGATGGTCGCCATTAAGTAAGGGATTTGAGTGAGTACTCTTTGGTTTATTGAAAACCATAAATTTAGTTTTCTGGAGATTAATCTCTAGCCCTCTTTCTTCACAGAACAGCTGGAATCTGTCCAAAACCCTTTGGATCCCCATAGGAGATTTGGACACCAAAAGCGTGTCGTCAGCGAACATCATGGCTGAGATCCTACGTGAAGCCAATTTGGGGGCGTCAAGGTCTTTTTCCAGTGACAATGCGTTAATTAAACCATTAATGTAGAGGCTGAACAATGTTGGGGCGAGTACACAGTCCTGTCTTACCCCGCGTTTTATTGGTATGGGTGCTGTCAATTTACCATCTCTACCTGTTCTTATTTGTGTAAAGTTGTTATCGTGCAGAGTTCTAATGAGGTTAATAAGGTACGCTGGGGCCTCCATCTCAAGTAGGACAGACCATAGTTTTTGCCTAGGCACCAAGTCGAATGCCGACCTCAGATCAACAAAGATTAAGTACAAACTACCTCCCTCCAGAATGACCGACTTCCAATGGAGTAGATATAGTATCAGTCCCTGATCCAGAGTTGACAGTTTGTCTCTAAACCTGGAGTAGGGAGAGAATACTTTCTTCTTCCAACCAGGATTGAAGTCTGAGGAGTAGGACTCGGGCAAAAAAAATTTGGGGAATATCTATAAGACTGATTGGTCTGTAGTTACTTGGTAATAAGGGGGAACCCTTTTTAAAAAGTGGGATAATCTCAGCGCCTGCCCAACTTGCTGGGATCTTCATCCCCATCATAATTGCATTGAAAAGAACCACAAAGTAAGGAGCCCAAATTGATGGCTCGCTCCTGAAAAGATCCCCAGGAATCTTATCGAGACCTGGGGCTTTACCTGGAGCAATTCTAACTATTGCAGCTTTTACTTCCAGAAGGGATGTACTCGATCCTGGGGTAACAACTGGGCAATTGTCAATTGGGAGTACCTCTAAGTGCTCCCTTTCCTTGTACAGGGCTTCGAAGTGATCCCGCCAGACCTCTTCTCCCAGATTAGGTTCTAGAGCTTTTTTGGGAACTGTAGAGCCTGTTTTAACAATCCCCCAAAAAGATCTCATGTCTCTTTCCCCAAGACCTGTTTTTAGTAGGTCCCAGTTTTCCCTTTCCCACCTCTGTTTGGCTCCCTGTACAACTATTTTATATGCCCTTCTCAAAGTTTTAATTTGGGGGCGATCCTTTATTTTATTTTATTTTTTTTATTTTTTTTGTGAAAAACTTTATTGTGCAAAAAATATAATTACAAGTATGGGCCTACAACCACAGGGGCCGGCCGCTAGTACATGTAAAGCAAATATATGACATCACAAAGCAGCGACTGATCCCTTAGAGGTCCAGCAGAGTACAGGATACAATTTCGGCAACACAGGATGTAGTCAGGATACAGATGTTTTTAATTTTTTAGAAAAAGAACAAAGAAAAAAACAGAAGAACAAAACTCAAGGCGAAAAGCGGTATAGACTATGTCGGGCTCCGATGGGGGGGACCTGCAGTACCGGATAGCGAATCAGGAGGGCAATAGAGATGACTAGGGGAGGAGGCAATGGGGAAGTCAGACAATCAGGAAAAGAAGTGAAGTATTTCAGGAACCTCAGGATCAGGGGGACAGAGAAATGTCCGGAGTGTCTTCAAAAGGGGGCGTACTGATGTTCCCTCGGTAGGTGTTCCATTGACCCCAAATTTTACTCCACGCCCTAGGCTTGCCCCTAGCCAAATATACCGTCTTCTCTCTAAACATGCACCAGTCCATATTCTCCTTCCATACCGACACGATGGGAGGCCGTTGGGAACCCCACAGCTGCGCAATATCTCTTTTTGCGATCATGTTCCCAAGTGCCGCTGACCGGGCCTGGGCAACGTTGTAATCATTCTGCTCCCACACATTCAACAAACATCGACGAGCCTCAGGCAGCAGAGCGACCCCGGTGACATGCTCCATTACTGCATACACACGTTGCCAATACGCCGCCACCTCACGACACTCCCAAAGGATATGAAGAAAGGTGGCACTCATTCCACATCCGCGCTTACACAACCCATCCGAGGAGAAGCCCATAGCAACCAAACGAGGACCCGTAACATACACACGATGAAGAATTTTGAGCTGGATGAGAAGGAGACGGGCAGGAATGGCAACTTCTTTCGGAGAGGATAGTGCAGACTGCCAGTCCTCGTCATCCAACTCCAACCCGTCTCCGGTCCAGACCTCCCTGAGACGCACAAGGAGATCTGCCCGATTGTTAATTCATTTTTTATAAATCAAGGAGATCCTACTATCGGGCAGATGACCGTCAAGTGGGGAAGATTCAGGAACAGTAACACCAGCTGTGAAGACAGACAGCACAGCAAGCGTGGTGAACCCGTGCGTACCTGAAGAACTCCCGATCACTCAACTCGTACTCACTTTGAAGCATCGCAAAGGGCTTCACCGTGCCCTTCACCCAGAAATCACCCACTCTACTAATGCCAATCATATCCCAGTTCTCAAAACCTTTCATTGTCCAGAGGCATCCTAGTCTTTCAGAGGCATACAAAGGGGTCGCTCGTGTCAACCGATCCTTCCATCCCATGGCCGCATTGGTATCTTTCCACACACGCACAGCAATCTTGGTGGGGCCCGTTAGGTTCCTCCCCGCCGTCCGAGAGTAGAGCGCTCTGTTGAAATTAACACCGGGCAACTGATATTTATCCATCTCGAAAGCCGGATTCGAACCGGGTGCATACGTGGCATGGTTGATGGGGGATATCTGGGAGGCCCAATAATACCTCCTGATGTCCGGGAGCGCGATGCCCCCGTCATACCAGGGGAGAGTCAGTTTTGCAAGAGCAATGCGTGCGCGACCGTCCCAAACAAGCCTCCTCTGTAAACCTTCCACCTCCCAAAAGTAAGCCCCCGGAATAATGTCGAAAGAGTTCTGAAGTGCGTGAAGGAATCGAGGCAGCGACATCATTTTAAAGAGTGCCGCTCGACCGAGTGGCGACAACGGCAATCTACGCCACCGAGCCACGTCCAACTGCAATCATCGGAGAGGAGGAAGGAAATTATGCTCGTAGCGGGCAGCTGGGTCTAACGATATATAGACTCCCAAATACTTGAAGCCGGATTGTGAAATTTGAATGGGAAACCTACTCGGCAAGGGGGGAAGGCCGCCCGAGATGGCATATGCACACGATTTAGACCAATTAATGATTAAACCGGAGTTCTTGCCGAAAGAAGTGAGAACGTCGAATAGGACGTTAAGGGATTTACGAGGGGAGGTGAGGTACAAGAGGATATCGTCAGCGTACAACGAGACATGATCTTCAAAATCGGGGGCCCACTGAATGCCCTTTATTGACGGCTCCCATCGGAGCCAGGCTGCAAGCAGTTCAAGAGCAAGAGCAAAGAGCAGGGGGGACAGCGGGCACCCCTGCCTAGTACCCCTCCCGAGAGCAAAGGACTGGGACACTCTACCATTGACGAAAACCTGAGCCAGCGGATCCGTATATAGAAGTCTTACCCAACTGATAAATTCCGCACCAAAACCGAACTTCGCCAGAGTGGCCCAAAGATATGGCCATTCTATTGTGTCAAAGGCCATCGTGGCATCCAAGGAACTCAAGATGGCCGACTCCGGAAGAGACTCCACCCTAGCGAGAACGCCATGTAAGCGAGGCAAATTGAGAGCAGTGTTCCGGTGCGGTATAAAACCGGATTGATCCGGATGGATCAGGTCACAAATTACCATGAGTAGACGATTAGCAAGGACCTTGGCGAGAATCTTCGGCTCGGCATTCAATAGAGAGATAGGCCTGTATGACGCACAACGATCACAAGGCTTGCCCTGCTTGGGAATTACTACGATCGTTGCCAAACGCTGGTCACAAGGGAGGGTGCCAAGATCACGTGACTCCATAAACATATCGCGAAGATAAGGTGCAACTTTGTCCGGGCGCAGTTTATATAGTTCAATAGGCAAGCCATTGGGGCCCATGGCCTTGCCAGAACGGAGGGAACGGATTGTGGTCGCAATCTCGTCAACCGACAACGAGGCCTCCATGCACTCTCGATCCTCCTCAGACAGGCAGGGCAGCGCAATGTCCCTCAGCAATAAATGAGAGTCATCCTCATCTCTATCGGACACCAGGGAGTAGACCACACGAAAATAGTCAGCAAAACACCCCACGATCTCACTAGGGTCAGTCACATTCACACCATCCGAAGTCTGAATCACAGGGACCACACGATTCTCTCTTTCCTTCTTATCAAGCCAGGCGATCAATTTACCCACCTTATCCCCAACATCATACAGTCTACATTGCTGTTCCCTATACATTGTCTTGGCAGCATCCGTAACAAGAGATTCATAGTCAAACTGCTTCAAACTAAGGGCGTGGAGTCTATCCTGGGTGACGCCTAAGTCTATATCAGCCTCCATCTCCAGTATTTCCGCCTCCAGACACACGACCTCCTTATTTCTAGCTTTCTTGGTCTCAGCTATTAAAGATAGGGCATGTCCCTGAAGAACAGTTTTGAAGGCTTCCCACAGGGACACTGAGGACGAAACGGACCCCTCGTTCTCCAGGAAAGAGTGATCCAGGGAATTTATCAGGCTGTTACGGGTCTTGGGATTGCTCAGGTACCAAGGATTGATAGAGGCGATCCGCCCCGCAGCGTGTATCCCCGTATCGAAACTAAGGCACAAAGGAGAATGATCTGAAATGCCCCGGGCCAAATGTCTGATCTCCCCGACGTAGGAAGACTGGACAGCAGGCATAAGGATGTAATCAAGCCTGGAGAGACTCCCATCAGCCCCTGAGTGAAAGGTGTATTGACATTGTATCGGATGCATCAACCTCCAGCAATCCACCAGACCAAAGGTGTCTAAGAACCCACCGAACCATGATTGGGAGGTGGGAAGATCCCTGGGGGGGTGGTGATCCAAAACGCCTGAAAGCACAGAATTAAAATCCCCACCCATGAGGAGAAGACTATCAGGGAGCTCCAGCATCATCCGGCCAACATCCGAGAAAGTAGAGGTCTGGAGACCCGGGGGAACGTATACAGTAACCAATGAAAGAGTCTTACCCTCCCACCTACCAGTGAGGGCGGCGTAACGCCCTTTGTCATCAAGGATTACGTTATCGATCTCTAGAGGGAGAGAAGACCGGACCAGAATACCAACCCCCCTGGAACCAGTGGTGAACCCAGAGTGTGCAACCAAGCGATAACCCCACCTATTCATAGCATGACACACATTTCCCACCAAATGCGTCTCCTGCAAGAGTACCACATCAGGAGACAAACAACGCAAATATTGCAGTACAACACCCCGTTTTATACGATCCCCCAATCCATTGACGTTCCAAGATATCAACCTCAACCCACTACCCCCATCCCCACAAGTGATGCATGAGTCACCCCACAAAGAGCAGGACACCTGAAAAAGAGAAAAAACAATATGCCGCCTTGAGAGAGAAAAACACACACTCAAACACCCCCTCCCACCCCCCAACCAACACCCGTTACAACTCCCCCATCCCTGCACCCCTGCAGTAGACTAAGAAGCCACCCCAACATGCAGTGTGCCTGTCGCCCTAACAGTCCCATTCTACAAAAAGACCCCGGAGGAGGAAAGGGGCCCGTCACCAGCCGCCACCCGAACTTGGACAACAGTAAGATATAATATTCAAAAGAAAAAACCAACGAATGTTGCACCCAGCTGAGAAATGTCCGATGTTCGGAGGTCAGTGACCGAAAAAAGTCACTTCTCTTAGGCTCACCACCCTCAGCACCGCCAGGGTGCTCCGTCCGATCGCCTCGGCCAGGCAGGGAATCCAACCAGTCCCTCACATTGTCCGGTCGATCGAAAAAGAAGGTCCGTTCCTCATATTCCACTTGAAGCCTAGTAGGGAAAAGCATTGCGTACTTTAGTCCCAGGTCCCGAAGACGTCGCTTAACCCCCTGAAAGCCCATCCTTTGTATCTGGACAAGTTGAGTAAAGTCCGGGAAAAAATGAACACAGGAGTTTTCAAATTTTACCGGGCCGCTCACTCTCGATGCCTGCAGGATCGCATCACGGTCTCTGAAGTGAAAAAGTTTCGCGATGATAGGCCGCGGAGGAGCTCCCGGCTTGGGCTTACCACCCGGAACACAATGTGCACGCTCCCCTGCGAAAAACTTGCTCAGGCTAGAAGGGGCAAGATGGTTCAGGACTAGATCTTCAACCAGGAGGTCAACAGAGTGAGCCTCGGGATTTTGTGGAACACCTATGACGCAGATATTGTTGAGTCTGCCCTGTTCTCAAAATCCTCCAGCCGATGGGACATCAGGTCATTGGCAGATTTCAAATTGCCAAATTCGGTTTGGAGTTCCGACACATCGCCCGTGAGGCTGGAAGTCTTCAGATCCCATGACTTAACTTTCTCATTGGTCTTGGACAGGTTGGCCCTGATCAGAGTGACATCAATGGCGACCGTGTCAATTTTACGAGCCTGAGCCTCATGTTGCTGGCCGATGGTCTCCCTCATGTTGGTGATGGCGCCCATAATGTCCTGCAAGGACAAATCGACAGGAGCGGACGGGTCCTCTTTGGCGTCCTCCGGGGTACGGCTGGAGAGCCCGGGGGATCCTTTGGCTTGAGTGTACCGGTCCATAACATTTGTCTGGACCGGTCCCCCACAAAGAGGCTTCTTGGTCTTCCGCTTCTCAGCTTCACCCCTGCCCGCCATGTTGGAAGATGCGCCCCGGAGGGGCCCGCGAGACCTGGTGAAAATGGCCGCCGGCAGGCCGGGCACCAACAAAACACAAAAGCTGGCTCGTACGGCCAAGACAAAGTCACAACTAGACCCAAAAGGCTGTGATGATGAAGCAGCGCTTATACTAGATGGAGGCTGGCTAGGCTCCCAACCGAGCGAAACGGTCTCTCAATCAGACCATGCCAGGATCCAGAAACAAAACCGAAGGTTTAGGTAGGGCTACCGAGGAGACCCCACAGCCGTTGTTGTTCAACTTCATCCCGGATCCACAAGTCCCAGGCTCGCCTGCAGGTGGGCCCCAAAAGTTCAAAACGTTGTAGTTTCGGCTGCCCAAGTCCGATTTAAATTCCGAAAAGAGTTATGGACTCCGTCGAGGTACATCTTCGAGAATCGGTCCAAGAAGTCAGGATATCATCAGGATAGATTGTGAAGAGTGGCGAGGGTACGGGGAGCCCTGTGCTCACGCGACCATCTTGCATGCGCGCTAAGCTCCTCCTCCCCGATCCTTTATTTTAATTGAAGCCACCAATGCGCTTTTTGCTTTACGACAGGTGGTGTCATACCAAGGGTGGGGCTCAGGCCTACTAGAGTTCTTTTTCTTATTTGGGAAAAAGAAATCTTTTAGGATGTCTTTCAGTTTTTCAAGGTTCAGACCGATTGCTTCTAAATCCATAGATTTCCTATTGATGTCATATAGGGTAGAAGCTTCTAACAGCACTGGTACTAGAGCATCATATAATAAGCTCATATTTTCCTGTGATTGAGTAAAGTTTGTCCATCGCACATGCCTTCTACAATTTAAAACAATTACCCATGATCATCAGGGGAATCTGTAGATTGCGGCGCCATGGGGGTAATAGAATGGAGTTCAACAACCAACGCATCATGGTCGCTGTCAATGCGAGGAACAATTTTAAAATCAGACAGCCTATCCCAAAAATTAATATTTAACATAATATAATCCAATAAAAAAACCCTGTCTTTCCTATGAAACGTAAAAGCACGTGAAGTTTCAGAGGACGACCTGCCATTGCATGCTTGGAGTGAGTATTCAAAAGTAAGTGCATTCAACTGAATTACCAAGGGTGTCCATTTAGCCTCTGGTGGGCAATTAGTTTCTGGAATTCCAAAGAGGAGATCCTCCTCCGGAATATTGTCACAGTGCAAGCCCTCAAGGGGCTCAAACTGGCAATTAAGGTCGCCTCCTAATACAACCATATGATTTACAGGTAGACTTGATAAAACTATATCAAGGTCATCCAGAGTCGTGGATTCCTTCCCTCTGGGTGTTGGTCTTGAATAGACATTAATTAATATAATTGGATTATGATGGGGAAACTGCAATTTTACACATAAAATATCACTGGAGGAAGTGTCTCATGGAACAGCCATGTAGCCTAAATGCACACCTACCCATATAATTAAACCTCCCCGAGGGTCTTCCTACACCTACGGATATTGCCAGAATGTAAAAGGAGGCAAACCCTAGCATGCTGACTTCTCCTCTTGCCCATGTTTCCTGTAACATACATATGTCCTGTTCCTCGATAAAAGTTCTCCAATCAGGGTCGTCAATTTTACTATTAATTCCTGCTACGTTCCAGGATAACACTTTCGAAAATACTTGGCTGGTTGTGTTCATGTTACCATTTTTCATAGACAACGTGTTGTGAATCTCAGAGCCAGGCTGCTGTTCCAAATGCAGGACCGACTTATCAATGCCATTGGCCGCTATGGGGCAAATGGGGCCTGCCACCTGAATTGGCCCAGCACCTATTGTTGGACTGGTTCGGGAACCGCTCAAGTACTCTCCGACCAGACCATCCTGTCTAGGGGTATAGGGCTCAGACGGGGAGGCCTTATTGTCATGTTTGGCTACATTGTCCTGACCAGCTACCTGTGCCACCACTGGTGCTACCATCAGTCAGTCTACCCCTTCCAGTGGGCTAAACCTGTTGTTGGTCGGGATATTGAAACATGATTGGTTGCTCCAATTGTGAACTCTATTTAATGGGGAGTAATTTTTTTTTTTAAACTCCGCCACGCTTGGTTGCAGTGGCTGTACCTCTGTGGTAATCTGGGGGGATAAAAGAAACCTAAGTGAAGTAAGATAATTTTACCAGTATCAATCCCAGACACTGATTCTAAAATTCTTTCAACAGTTGCTGGATTTCTAAAATTAATAACTATACAATTTCCCTGTATGTCTTTATGTCGTGCACCTATCCACCCCACCCTTCTGGTGAATAAAATGTCTTCAGAATTGTCGTAACCAAAATTACAATGGTTGATTAACCAATGAACACTTTTGTTTTTTAACTCTTGATAGGATTCTGTCTGGCCCTTCCTTAACTTAGGTACCCCGGCCAGGATTAACACATACGGAGTTAAAGCCGGTGATAGATTTATTTTTGGCGGTTTAAAAACTTTGTCATTTTCTTCAAAGGAAGGGCGTATTACAGTATGACCTAGTCCTAGCCCAATAGTGTTCTCTTTTTCCCCTAAACTTTCTAATGCTGGGGGTTGGGCCGTTTTTTATTTATTTATTTATTTATTGGTTTGTATAGCGCTGGAATCAACTCTCAGTGGACTATCTCTGCGCTTTGACACCTGTAGAACACCAAGAAATAAATGGGGGTGGAAGCTAAATTTTATTTTTAAACAGTATTGTTTTCAACTGTTTCCGAAATTTTAGATGATCTGTGCATTGTTTGAGTGACAGAAGGAGTTTATTCCAGAGAGTAGGTCCTGCTATGGAAAGTGCCTTGCTCCCGTGTCTGGCTTTCTTAGCCCGTGGTACCTGCAAAAGAAGATCATTACTGAACCTAAGAGATCGAGTGGGGGTGTAAGGGACACATTTCTTTTTCAAATAAGCAGGTCCTTGGCCATTTAGGCACTTGTGAATCAGGCAGCATGTTTTAAATTTCGTTCTCTGCCGGACAGAAAGCCAGTGTAGTTGGTCAAGAAGGGGTTTGGAGGCAGTTCTAGGAGGGGCATTAAGAACCAAGCGGGCCGCAGTATTCTGGATGACTTGTAGTTTATCCATTACCCCTTCATTGGCAGCAAGCAGAAGACCATTACAGTAATCAATACTGCCTAAAACAAGTGCCTGGACTAGAGTTCTCCTCACCGAATCAGGCAGAAGAGGAAAAACCTTGCGCAGTAGGCTGATGGTGTGAAAGCATATACCTGAGATATATTTAACATGTTGCTTGAGTGTCAGATCTTAATCCAGACGGACCCCTAAGTTCTTTACAATCGACTTGGGTTCGGGAACAACACCCAAGTCGCTGGGCCACCAGTCCGGGGACCAAAGCAATTTAGCTTCCCCAAACAACATAACCTCAGTTTTACTTAGGTTTTTCCTTTACCTGTAATGAGTTGGGTTTTGATGTCCCTACTTCCGCACTAGAATTTGATAAATTTTTAACACCTGGGATTATAGTGATTGTTGGGGATAGTACTCTCCTACTTACAAAAACGTTAGGTTTGTCTCTAGTGGGAGTATTGATGGTGTTTCTACTTATACTGATCCCCTGACTAGACTTACTCTTGGATACTGCTCCCCTGTCCATTGCTGTTAAGAGATCATCCAATCTTTTTTAATAGGCCTAAGCTCCTCCTTAATAATAGCTCTCCTCTGACTCTGTAGGTTTGTTACCGAGAAAGTCACCCACCCTGGCTGTTCATCAATGTGCACAGTAGGATCTGCTTCTAAGTTAGTCATTGGTGATTTTTCTGTAGCTACCATGCTATCATGAGTTTTTTCCTTTTAGCTGGAGGTTTTGCATTTGTTCTTGACTTAGTTTTGGTGTTTCTATCTAGTCTTGGATTGGTGATGTCTATGTTTACGGGTGGTTCACTAACCAATTCAAGTAAGGATGGTTCTGTTTCATCAAGTGAGTTGGAGGTCTGCAAGTTACTGTCTAGGATGGGAGTAATCGATAGGCGTCTTTCTGTTCTTTCAATTTCAGTGGCTACTGCCCCAAGAGCTTTCGCTAACATCCTATCAATTGCGGTTGATTGTGAGCTAGGCGTAAGCTGGGGCGAAGTCAATTTCTTGGCTAAACAACCCTTTTTACCCATTCTCTAAATTCCAGGAGAGTCTAAAAATAGAACAAGTAACAAATGTTATTTGGAATTTAAAGAAAAAACTTAATCATACAATACAATCAGGCAATACGCGAAGAAAAAAGAATCAATATATTTAAATATGTTAGCGTACCCCTATTAAAATACTGGGGGCAAACAGGTCAGTCTCATGGGGTCGGGGGTTGCAACAGTACCTTTAATGCCCACTGTTTCTGTTCATGAACTCAGGGGGGATAGCCCGGCCCGGCCTCTTCTGGCCTCTGATGGCCACAGATGGTCCCGCCCTTGTCCCGGGCTTCTCCCGGCAGCGCCCGCGCGCGTCCCGCGGTGCGGGAGGCGTTTCTTCATCTTAAAGCGCCTCTGGGCACGTCGTGGGTGTCAGTAGTGCGCCATTCCCCAGGGCAGCTGGGAGTTGTAGTGTCCCACTGCGTGTGCTGGAACTCTAGCCGTTCCCCTCACGGCGTGGGTTGCTGGAGCAGAGTGCCGCCAATGTTGGGTAAGAGAGCTGTTGCCGTTGCTCTCATGGCGTACTGGAGCTGGGACCTGTACCCCCCGGGAGCGCTCGGCGCTACTTCCTCTTAAAGCGCCTCCGGGCACGTCGTGGGCATCAGTAGTGCGCCAGTCCCCAGGGCAGCTGGGAGTTGTAGTATCCCACTGCTGCTGGGACCGGCGTGTGCTGGAACTCTAGCCGTTCCCCTCACGGCGTAGGTTGCTGGAGCAGAGTGCCACCAATGTTGGGTAAGAGAGCCTTTGCCGTTGCCCTCACGGCGTACTGGAGCTGTGACCTGTACCCCCGGTTATCTGATTCAAAAAGTGAGAAAAATTGGTGTACCAAAACGTGTAAATCTCACTGATAAGCATGTAAATACAGAGCCAGACTCCCAGGGGAGGACTATAAAAAAGGGCAACACAAAGAAAAGCCAATATGTTGGCAAGACATTATCATATTGACTCAAAAGGGAAATCAGTCCTCAAGTCAGCAAGGACTGCTTTAACATCATGGGGAAATGTTTAAAAACACCTATAATCTGTGCAAAAAGTGGACCCAACCTTGCTATCAAAAAGGTTAAATCCTTTCAAAGATCATAACAACAGCAAAGTTGGAAGGACACTCGTGCACCCAATAACACTCGTGTACAATGCAAGTACTATCAAGACAAATGTTAAATACATCCCATTAGTGAGAAAATGAGAACATACCCCAAATATAGCACCTAAACAGAACTCAGAGTAACATGCTGAGCAAGGATAGTATCTATGACTGGACACAGGAATGCTTACCTTTCTGTCTGCACCTCAGCGTGGAGTAGAGCCTAAAGCCGGAGGTGGCATAGATTTCCCGCATCGAGACCGTGATATTCTAGTATCTAGCATCGGGAATGGTTGCTACCACGGAACTAGCTCCTTAAAAGGAGGCATTTTCCAATGTTGAGGCACCTCCGGCTTCAGGCTCTACTCCACGCCGAGGTACCGACGGAAAGGTACGCCCTCCTGTGTCTGGTCATAGATACTATCTTTGCTCAGCATGTTACTCTGAGTTCTGTTTACTTGCTATATTTGGGGTATGTTCTCATTTTCTTACTCGTGGGATGTATTTACCTTTGGCTTGATACTACTTGCATTGTACACAAGTGTTATTGGATGCACAAGTGTCCTTCCAGCTTTGCTGTTGTTATGATCTTTGGAAGGATTTAACCTTTTTGATAGCAAGGTTGGGTCCACTTTTTGCACAGATTATAGGTGTTTTTAAACATTTCCCCATGATGTTGATGCAGCCCTTGCTGACTTAAGGACTGATTTCCCTTTTGAGTCAATATGATAATGTCTTGCCAACATATTGGCTTTTCTTTGTGTTGCCCTGTTTTATAGTCCTCCCCTGGGAGTCTGGCTCTGTATTTTCATGCTTATCAGTGAGATTTACACGTATAAGTACACAAACATTTCTCACTTTTTGAATCAGATAAGACATGTTGTTGTCAATAAATCATTGTCATTGTCTTTTCTAGATCTGTGCCTTTTTCCTTAGCGGTTGCCAGGGAGAGGGGTGGTGACTTACCCTGTATTCATGGGTAAGTGCATTCCTTCGAGTGTTATGTGACATAACCAGTTTCTTAATGTACCAACAAACACAACATTGATGGGACATTTCTGTGTTTTTGATTGTAGGTAATGTTTTCCTTATAACAGACACATCATGAAGATTTGTGTCCTTGTATCCTTTTGTGTTATATCGCATGCACTTTTTGCAGCAGCATCATAGGTCCTGATGAAAGCCTAGCCTACATTCAGGCTTTATGGCTGAAACATGTTGACTGAGTAGTCTTATTTACATCACAGAGGTTTCGAATCCAGACCGCTGGTGCACTGCATTTTTAATCCTAGCGGAGTACGTCCTACAATAAAGATTTTTTGGGACGCCCTTTAGCTAGTTTTATCTCACTTTCCTCATAGTTTTTCACAACATTTTGTTTGCGCTGTGCCCTCACTCACACCATTAGCTCTTAATTTGCTGATTTAGTACATTCTAGACAATATTTAAAACATCCCTGAGCTCCTCCCTCTTAGAGAGGGGGTTGTATCCCCCAGAGGAACCAGGTTTTTCCTCTGGGAGGAGAATCCCAAATGATGAAGCATGTCACCTATGGTGAGTGAGGGATTTCGTCCTAAAAGGGAAATGCCCAAAGATACTTCTGTTGGGCTTAGTCACTGGTTTTGTTTTACATTTTACACATAACATATGTAATTTATTAGTAGTGGTTATCCACACTTTTCTTACTATTTCTATAGACTTCAGGATTTTGTATTGTTATTTTTTCTGATTTTGGGGAATAAATCCTGTGCAGTCTTAAAACCCTCCCTAGGACCCTCTGGCTTTGAACTGTTTATTGTTATAGACATCCAATCTTCATACTACACATGGACTAACTTATATCGGTCTCTATTACTTTCATTATATTTATAAATTAATCAATTCACAAGCACTTTTTTTCTTTCTTCTTTTTTAAAATATATAATAAAAAAATCCTTTTAAAGTTTCTTTGAGTACTACTAAATAATTGCACATGGCACTTGTCTATTTCGGGTCTGCTCTCTTTAATCATTTATGTACAAAGAAATCTCTTTATTTCTTGTCACAATACTGTGGTTAGTAACCACAGTCAACTCTCTATCTTCTCTAATCATTTCCTGCTTCCAAACACTGTTTTCTTGTCTTTAAATTTTTCTTCCTTTTTACAAACATCTGACATTTGTCTAGGCATTTTTTGCAGCCTTGAAAAAGTTACTTTGTAACGAAACACGTGTCGGCTGCCGGTCCAAAGCTCTACAGGAGGATCACTGCATTATGTTTTCTATTTTTGAAGATTAATGTTATTGTAAGTGTCTACTTCCAAAATTATTGCCAAAATTTGAATATTCTAAATATGTATTACATTGAACAGCAAGTCAAACACTGCTTTTTGTTTAAACTGATTTGCACTGAAATAATAAACTAATTAGAGTGCAGAGATGTACTCTCATGTTAAATGTTCACACTGGGTTCTCCTGAACCACAGGAGGCTGATACGCGAGGTAGTGGGATGAATGTTTTTTACCTTGAGGGACACCAACACTATATTTCAATTTTGGATGCCTACAAAGAGTGATGTGCTACCATCAATACCACGACTACCATTTGTAAATTATTGTAAACATTTGCATATAGCTAAGTCTGAACTGAGGTGGCGAAGTGAGCTAAAGAATGATGATGGATTCAACCCAGATCTGTGACTGGCGGTGAGTATCTGAAAAGTGTCAGTGCTCCGTCCATCATCTCTGTGTGTTTGCTTTCTTCACCCTAAGTTGGCAGGGTATGCCAGAACATGGGTCCCTTGCTCACTTTGCCACTGGATTCAAGCTAGCCTGGCTGATGAGGATGTGACCCGAAACCAGTCCCAAGATGCTTGTTTCCGGTTCAGGAAAGATCTGGCTTGGTAGTTCAGCCTGGACTGTTCCCATGAGGCACAGGGTCAAGACTGATTTGCATATAGCTGGGTCTGAATTAAGTATGGGCGAATTTTGCGAATCTCGCGTTCGCAAATTTTGCGGATTTGCGAACTCGCAATCCGCAAAATCCGCGAATTCTCGCGAATTTTTATTTTTATGTTCGCACGGGTTTCTGCAAGTTCGCGAGGGTTTTGTACAATTTCGCAAATTGCGAAATTGTACAAAACGCGTGTGAACTTGCAGAAACCCGTGCGAACACAATGTGCCCAGTAGGGTATGTGCCTCTTGTGTGAATAAAAGGTCAGAGAAATATCAGTTCAGCAGATGAAGAGAAAGAAGCTCCTGGTCACAGGAACAGCACGGGTATTGCGCTCGTGAAAGTCAAGGATGCAAAGCCTATCCAGCATCACAGCTGATTTTCCACGGCAGATTTGGGAAGAAGGCACACCTGTCCAGCCTCGACGACGCTCACGATTGTTTTTGGGCTAATGAATGAGTCACTGAATTTGAGCATCAACTAGTTCGAGCGACCATGTGTGTGTAACTATGCAATCGCCCTGAAGGGCGCAGGGGTCCCTTGAGTGAGCTGTAACTATTTTACAATGGCGCCAGCAAGCTGCCAGCGCCATTGTAAAATAGTTACAAAGTTAGCTTGCACAGGAAGCACTTAGATAAAATAAAGCAGCACCTGCTTCGTTTTATCTAGTGGTTCCTGTGCAAGCTAACTTTGTAACTATTTTACAACGGCGCTGGCAGCTTGCTGGCGCCATTGTAAAATAGTTGCATGAGTGGGGGTTCAACTTTTGAACCCGTTACGTTCGCGGATTTTTTTTTGCGGATTTTGCGGGAAATCCGCAAAATTCGCGGATTGCGGATTTCCCAAAAATCCGCAAAATCCGCGAGCGTAACGGATTTCCCGCTCACACTTAGTCTGAATTGAGATTGCGAAGTGAGCTAAAGAATGATGATGGATTCAACCCAGATCTGTGATTGGGGTGAGCATTTGAAAAGTTTCAGCGCACCGTCCATCATCTCTTTATGTTTGCAAAATACATAGTTCTACACTCATCATGTCTTCTTCATGTCTTCTTGATTGAAACAGACTTAACATTAGAGTTTACAATATTCTTGGGTTAAATACCTGGTTTTTCAATACTACATATTACATCATCGTGTCCTCTTACCGCTTTCCACTGTGGAGAAACTGAATATATATCCTCAATTACAGTGTAATGAAAGGGTTACATTGACCCCAATTGAATTTGTTTCATAACACTTTTAATTTAAATGTGCATGTTTTTATAGCATCATTTTGAGAAATCCACTTCATTCTGACAGGACTTTTTACATCTTCATATTTCTAAAGTTCTGACTCGGTTAACAGAATATCTCCCAAGCATTGGCTTTTTTTATTTCTAGAATGTGAGTCCCTGTTTTTCTGGGGTATAAGATGATTCTCTTTTAGTATTTCAAATGCACTTATAAAGTACAACATGCCATTTTTCACAGTGAAGTACTCATACCCATTTCTTCTTTCCTCCTTCAGTCCAGGGTATCTCAGATGAAGTACAAAATTAGCCAGATGCAATCATAAAGTGCTAAATGCCTTTTCTCACATTAAATTGTAGATGCCCATTGGATATAGATACCTACAATGTACATCACAATTATCATCAAAGCCTAATTCAGAAATGTGCAATATCTACATTTTAAAGTTCAAATACCTGGTTTTATAAAGTGCTACAATAAGGTGTATGGTGCATATACTTATTCTCAATCACATGTGCCTAACGGTCTTCTTCTCATCATTTATGCAACAACTACATTTCTACCTCATTAGTGACCTCAAGACATCAGTATTTCAAAAACATTCCTGATTCAACATTCTAGAAGACAAGCCTTTTAACTCTAGCTGAAATATGAGTCATAAAAAAAACATTCTTATGTCTAAAACTCAGTGTCCTCATACTATTCATTAAAATGTCTGAAGTGCCATATCTTAAGACTCAGAAGCTCTATAGATGGACATGAATTTCTGCATCTGCATTCAGACCCCAAGGATGTTCTGTTTCCTTTAGTGATGTTGCTCGGATATGAATATACCTTAAAAAATGAAAAGACAAGAGACGTTTGGCAAAACATGAACAAGTTGGTTTAATTATACAGTTTGCAGTTTCGGCACAGTAGAGTATGAACAAAGTCTCTCATTGTACAGAAGTGTTGTCCGACCATTTAAACCGTTCCTGAGGTACCATAAACCGATCTGGCATTCTTGGGCTAGTCATAAACAACAAGTACCACCATCTGATAAGAGGAATACAGGTGGCTCTCGACCTTGGGGAGCCTCATTTACTGAGTGTTCCTAACTGTAAGTAGCATCTATCTTCCTCGGACCTGTTTGTGGTGTAACTGCCTGTCTGCGGGATTGATCAGGGTTTTTCCTGGGTACACATTTGTCTTTTGGTTAAGTGTAATTCCCCCTATGACCTGTCAATCAGTAGGCTTGGTTTGGAGTCACAGGCCCTATCTGACCACGTATCTCTGACTCTGGGTTGATGCGAAGGTCACTTTGAGTGAATCCAAGAGCAATGATATGAGTTCTTTAAAATTTGTAAAATTAACATAGCAGTCAGTGACATCACTTTTACCTACATTCTCAGTATTGTGGGTACAGTTATCATAGTATATACACTGATATTGTCTTTACTGATATTGGCATTGTTATGCATGTGTAGACCATGGCATACTTTGAAATTGTTTCTACTGGTATCGACACTGTTTTGCAAGCACATTTTATGACATGCATCAACATTGCATTTATTGGTATTGCCATGGTCGGGCCTGCATACATCATGGTGTGTAATTACATCATATTCACGGATATTACCAGTATAATCCATTTTGAATCTTTTTTTTCTCAGATTCAGTTCTCAATGACTTCCTCTGACTTTTCTTCTAACATGTTGTATACCGTAGAATTTCACATATATGGTATCTCCACTATGAATCTCTCAATGTTTATGTAAAACCTTTGTTCTTTATAGGACGAAGATGCTTTAGTATACCTAACTTCAGTTTATTCACAGTGCTTGCCAGATATTTCTTTCAGTGTAAGCACATACACAACATGTATTGTTTCACAAGTAATTCATTCCTTTATTTCTTTTGCTTGTCCCTTTTGGAGCTCAAAGTTAGTTTTATTTTGACCAATAAGGTTTTGACACTTCCAAAACCCTTTCTTTTTTCCTGACAACCAATTTGCGGTTTTCACTTTAACATGTTTATACAGTCATGAAATGTTTGTGAGGTGGTCTCCCAATGATGCTGTTCTCCTGTAGGTTATATTTGAATGTTCTGATAGCAATTCATTCAGAGTTTCATCCATCTTTAAGATTTTCCAATTTTGTTTGAAAAGTTCTTTCATCTCATAGTTCAAAGTATTGAAATCCATGATAAATTTAATGTTTCCTGAATTTTGTGTACTTCTTGGAGTTGTCTTTTTTGCTACTAAGAGATTTTCCCTTTTCTTCTTTTTGCTCTTTTCAGAGCATCACCCTACACCTTTTTAGGATAACCCTATCTTTAAATATTTTGCACATTTACACAGCTTAATGGTCAAATTCATCATCTTCAGAGCAGCTGAGCCTTGCCCCAAGAAACTCTCCATATAGAACACTCACTCTTAATGCCTGAGGAGGCCCACTATTCGCTTGGAGTATACTGTGGCAGCTTGTGGGTCTTCTGTGAATCTTTGTGTAGATTTTATCATTGATGATGTATACTCCTATGTCTAAATAGTTTATTTCTCTTTCACTGATTTCCTAAGTGAACTTCTTTGAAATTGTTGTGGCTTCTCATATAAGGGCTTTATAAAATTCTCAAGATCCTACATCTTGACTTCACATATCAATAACTGATCATCTGTGAAGCTAATATATGATATTAATTTTTTCCATCCTTTTAATTTCCATTCAGTCCACACAGTTTCCGCCTCCCACTAACCCATTGTTTGCATAAGTAGGTGTCAAGGTCGTTACCATTGTGGAACCTTGCTTCTGCAGGAACGAACTGTCATCAAATAAAAACACATTATGCTTAAGGCAGAAATCCATCATTTGCATCAGCATATCTGGGTGTTCTATTAGGCTGACTGATCAAGATCTGAGGAAGTACTCACAAGATTTTAGGCCATCCGAGTCAGTGGTGAATTGATGTATACTATGATACAACAAGTACCGTGGCCATCAGGAAGTTGGACTTTCATGGGATACCATTGATACTATCCAGGAAGTTCATTGAATCCCTCGGATACGATGGAAGGTTAAAAACATAGGGGCAGAAGAAGATATCAATTAACCTTGACGTATTTACCAGATGCGAGCCTATAGATCTGACAATCAGCCTGCCAGGTGGGATTTCGATTTTCTTGTGCACCTTCAGTAATAAGTAGCTTGTCAGCGTAACTGGGTGGTCTTTTTTAAATAAGCTTCTTCATCATCATCCAAAAGGGTCTTTCCATGCCTGTCTTTAAACTTTTTATGATAAATGCACAAAATGGTCTTTTTTTAAATAAGCTTCTTCATCATCATCCAAAAGGGTCTTTCAATGCCTGTCTTTTAAATTTTTATGATAAATGCACAAAAAAGTATCAGTTGGATCTTCAGGCAACTTTTCATAATTCTCTTTTTTCATTCAGTTGTCTTTTTGCTTCCTTGATATCACCTCCTTTGTTGGAAGCCTTTATTTGGATGTTCTCATTTGGTTAGAGGTCAATTAGGGCCCCCCAATCTTTCCTTGCCATATTACTTCTGGTGCTATTCTTGCCTCTCTTTCATTTCTTATGGAATATTCTGTTCAGACCCTCAACCATGATCTCATGAAATAGATCTACTTTGTTGTGGACAGAATTTTGGTTTGGATCTCCATCTGCTCCCCATTGTCCTGTCTGTCAGGAATCAGGATCCCCATCCGTTCACAATGTTCCAGCTCCAAGAGACCCTCTATATATGCTTGTTCATTAATACCTTCTGATTGGAGTTCTAAATCCGATAGGGATCTCAGGTGGACTATGTATTTGGTGGTGATGATATATATTTCCTGGATTTCTCCTTTCTGTAGCTGGTTTGGTTTCTGTACAAAATGTTTTCTTAGTTTGAGTTTTCCCAAGAAGTCATATAGGTCAATCTTGGCTGTTGCTAGATCCATTTTTGTTTCAGGACAGAATGTTAGTCCTTTATTTATCAGGTTGAAGTGACTTTCTTCTAGTTCCATAGAGGTGAGGTTGATTAATAGATTATTCCTGATTTCTGATGTTCCTACTGTTTCCCCCCCCCCCCTCCTCTCCCTCTTTCTGCTTCCCTTAGATCACTTTGTCTTTGTGATTTTGGGGTTTGGTTTGGTCTGTCCGGGGCCCCTCTGCCCCATCTACTTGTATTCAATAGAAGGGGGTTCCTGATGGCGATACAGGATGTAGGCAGGAAGGGAGGGGATCAAAACGAAAATAGAGAAGAACACCCTGCCAGACTAAATACCAAATGGTCCTCTAAGGGATCCAATTCTGTTAGTAAAGCAGCAGCATTACCAAGTATCAGAGCCAGGAACTCAGATCATCCTTTTTATGAAAAATATATATTTTTATTGATTTTTATGCACATATTTATAAAAAAACATTCAGGGATTATATGTTCAAGAATTTTTAAAAACAATCAATGTGGTATTTCATGTTATGTAGGGAAGAAAAACATCATCATACAGTTCAGTGTTCCATTCACTCTAGGGCAATTATGGGGACTCAACAGACACTCACACCTTCAAGAGATCACTCAGACTCATACACATTTAAACAGTTCAGGCAGATAAATTTCACAAGGCCTGCAACAAACAGATGGACTTATAGTTGCATGGACAGGGTTGCAACAATGGGAGGGCAAATTTGATGGAGAAATGTTGCTATCCTTGGTGGTAGCGCCGAAGCGCGTTTCGGTGTAAGGCACCTTCGTCAGGGCAAACAGATGTAGCCAGGGAGGGGAACACACAAGCTGAAATTTAAACATATTTTCTTGTATTAGATTGTTCAAAAGATTTCGTACCTTTTTATCCACATGCCTATCTACATGTTTGTTCTACATACAGTTTATTAGTTTTGATAATACATTTATAAACATCCGATGTTGTGGCTCTAATACCAAGTAACAGCTCCTAAGGTATAGTCCCCCATGATCGGGGACTACAGGCCAACCAAGGATCAAGGCCTAGGTGAAGACAGAAAACACAACTATCCATGCTTATTCAGTCATTCATTCTGTACATCAAGTTGTTCATTCATTTCAATTCCTACAATTGCATCTCAGGTATTATCTCCAGTTAAGTTGGTTTCAGGGGCGGCAGCATCAGGATACTGTCGCCCACACCACCAAATTAAGGGGGGTCCAAATGGTCAGATAGTATCACATTCTTAATCATATCAGAGAAGGGTTTCGTGGATTTTTTCTCATTTGGTTAATGATTTATCAGGTCCCGCAGGTGTATCTATCATGAGGGGGGTTATGGGCGGTGCATATGAAGCAAAAGGGTGTTACCTGTAATAAATGGGGGGTTATGGGCGGTGCATATGAAGCAAAAGGGTGTTACCTGTAATAAACGGGGCTTCAAAGCGTTCTCAGGTTTAGCGGGATCCGAATTTCCACATTTGACAGGTAAGGGGGTTCTTATTCAGTCAGGAGTAGAATTCTATTTTTCTATCCTGTTTGGGTCCAAGAAAGGAATGTGTTTTAGAAACTATGTCCATATGCGGCTATTGTCACAGGGTAACAAGGCCTCCAATTTAGTACATGTATATAGTAAAAAGGCGGTACATTTAACAGTTTTTGTTATATACACAATTTCCTACCTTCCAATAACAGTAGAGAATACACAGTAGTACACCTCCTTCTTCGAGGATTCTGATTTAGCGTAACAGTGAATCGAGTGCTGCAGGCATAAACTGTAAGATAAAAAGGAGCAATGTTCAGATTTCATCTCATCGTTCCAAGATTTCTATAGGTCCATCTGGATAGCCGGACCTTAATTTCTGAATGTATATCCAGTCGCAGGATGATATATATTTCTAATTCCGGTGGCCCGGGGCACTATAATAGAGCAAGAAGGCTCGCAGTACAATCTCCAGAACAAGATGTTTTTAGACTCTGGGGGCTGATCTCAGGCCTTTAAGATGTGTCGATGTATATAGATATGCTTACCTTATGGCACTCGATATATGGTGGCCACGTCTAAACGTTGGTGGAAGGCAGGGAAGGGTGATTCACGGCTATCTCTTCCATCCAGGGGAGGCAACACAGACAGGTTTCTGCATAAGAGGGTTAGCTGAATTAGGGATTTACAGTGCGCCATAGTTCATACTATAAACTCAAAAAATCAGGGGGGTCGGGTGAACATACACATCCCTAATATCGTTCCTGTAGGGCGAATTCAAAGTCTAAATAACATTTATTGATATAACAGGGCTAAATGCACTAACCTGATGGTTGCGGGGGTCTAGTTACCGCGTCTGGATTTCAACCGGTGGCTGGGAGGGGGCTTCAATCAGTAGCCATTCTCACTCAGGAAGCCGGTTCGGGGAAAGGATGGATCCCTATAGAGGAGGAGCGAGGTCAATTAGCGGGTCTGAATTGCGCTCGGTTATCAAGGGAGAGCGGGGGAGGCGTGTGGGTGCGCGATTTACCTAGATATGAAAAGTCGAAGCGCGTCCAGACAGCGGGGGCTTTAGTCCATTCCCTTCCAGTGGCGACGTGGGACCAGTGGCGAATGTGGCTCTTGGTAATGGGCGCAATTTATACTCATCACCATAGAACCTAAGGCAGCTGTGCCTCGAAAGCATCCTAACAAAAGACGGACTAGCATGTTCGCTAGGTGCCGCCATCTTGGAACGGTTACCCTGAATGAGCTGATAGCTAGTCGAGGTCATGGAGATGAAGTGCCAATTTAGAGTGGAGTCGTATATATACGAAGACAGGAAATTTTACTGAATGGAGGGGTTCTTTCTTCATACATAAAGGTCTTTTATTAGAGGTTTGGAAATATGACATATTTAAACTGACAAAGTGAGACTATCTGGCTCAGTTCATATTCTCTCTCTTTCTTTTCTCGTCCCTACATAACATGAAATACCACATTGATTGTTTTTATAAATTCTTGAACATATAATCCCTGAATGTTTTTTATAAATATGTGCATAAAAATCAATAAAATATATATTTTTCATAAAAAGGATGATCTGAGTTCCTGGCTCTGATACTTGATAATGCTGCTCCTTTACTAACAGAATTGGATCCATTAGAGGACCATTTGGTATTTAGTCTGGCAGGGTGTTCTTCTCTATTTTCGTTTCCATCTACTTGTATTCATCTTGTGTAGTCTCATATCCCCCAAGAAATCCAATATGTGCATATATAGATATTGATAGAAAACAACACAAAAAGACAAAAATCCACTAAGTAGAACCAGAGTTTTTAAAGTTTTAGGTAGAATAACACCAAGAGGAGCTAAGCACCAACTTTGAGTATCTTATCACGTGGGACCAAGTCAAAGTCACAAGTTTAGGCCAACCCAGTTGAAGCTCTAGCCGGAAACAGGACTCAGTTTGCCCAGCTGGAAGTCTTATCTTCTGACTTTGGTGCAGGGACTGTGCAGCGCTGGTCTGCAGAGCTGTGCATCACTCTGTGCATGCCCTGGTGAAGCTTTCAGGTTGGAGCTCTGTATTGCAACAGGGCTCTGTGTCACTCTGTGTCAGATTCTGGAAAGCTTTCAGTCAAGAACTGGATGATGAGGCTCTGCATTGAATTTGGTGAAACCTTCAGTTAGGCAAGGAGAAGTACACTCTGACCCCAGTCAAGGTTCCAAGACTTCAAGGACAGCACATGGGGGTCAGGTGGCACTCCAAAGAGGCTAGCAGAAGAGACCAGGTCAGGTCCAATTAGATGTGGTCAGCTGTGAAGCAGTATAGGCCTCTGGAAACTTGAAAGGGGTGGGAGCAAACTGCTTCACCTCCCAGCTCCGTTCGCCCCTTAGAATTACGGTAAATGTAGTTTATGGTACATGCTTACTTGAATATTTACTGGAGTATTCCACCAAAGTTGGTGCAGGTTAGTGCTGTAAATCTCTATACACGTTTTTTCTGGATAATATCGTCATCAGTAGAGATAAAAACAAATTTAATTTGGGGTTGCTAAGCAGGTTGCCACAATCCTTTCAGGCCTCAGTACCTCTGACAGACGTACTGGTGCATCCCCACAAGCTCGTCAGCTCAATGGCTCAAGGGAGCCTTTTCAAACAGAAAGGGGTGGGAGCACACTGCTTCACCTCCCAGCACAGTTCGGCCCATAGCATTATGGTAAATTTAGTTTGTAGTGCATGCTTACTTGAACATTTGCTGGAGTATTCCACAAAAGTTGGTGCAGGTTAGTGCTGTAAATCTCTAGACATGTGTTTCTCAATATCATTTGTCATCAGGAGGGATACAAACAAATGTAATCTGTGGTTGCTGAGCGGGCTGCCACAATCCTTTCAGGTCTCAGTACCTTTCACAAGCGCACAGGCACATCTCCACAAGCTCGTCAGCTCAACCGCCCAAGGGAACCTTTTCAAATAGAAAGGGGTGGGAGCACACTGCTTCACCTCCCAGCACAGTTCGCCCTTAGCATTATGGTAAATGCAGTTCATGGTACATGCTTACTTGAATATTTACTGGAGTATTCCACCAAGGTTGGTGCAGGTTAGTGCTGTAAATCTCTAGACATGTGTTTCTGGATATCATCCGTCATAAGTAGAGATATAAATGTATTTAATCTGGAGTTGCTGAGCAAACTGCCACAATCCTTTCAGGTCTCAGTACTTCTCACAGGCGCACAGGTGCATCTCCACAAGCTTGTGAGCTCAATGGCTCATGGGAGCCTTTTCAAACAGAAAGGGGTGGGAGCACACTGCTTCACCTCCCAGCACAGTTCGGCCCTTATCATTATGATAAATGCAGTACATGGTACATTCTTACTTGAATATTTAATGGAGTATTCCACCAAAGTTGGTGCAGGCTAGTGCTGTAAATCTCTAAGCACGTGTTTCTCGATATCATCCGTCATCAGTAAAGATAAAAACAAATTTAATCTTGGGTTGCTGAGCAGGCTGCCACAATCCTTTCAGGTCTCAGCTTCCAACTTCAAAGACAGGCTGAAATGGCAGACCTGGTGGCATGTTTTAATGTACTACTTAACTGAGTGGCATCATGAGTGCTGCAGTCCCAAGGGAGTATTTAATTTACAGGCCCTGGGTACATGTAGTACCATATAGTAGGGACTAACAAGTAAATTAAATGTGCAAATTGGGTATAGGCCAATCTTATCAGGTTTGAATGGGTAAGCGCAGCACTTTTCCACAGGTTAGCAGGAGTCCAGTTCACAGGTCCTAAGTCCAACAAAAATGGGTTCAGCTACAAAAGTCAAAAATCTGGGGTGATCCTGCAGAAAGAGCAAATTTACTAAACACCTCCTGCAGAAAGAACTAATTTACTACAAACCTGCATGGTGTGAATTTGCTATTAAAAATAACAAAAGAGCTTGCTAAAGTGATGGCTCGGCAGACTGCATTTTTGCCTGCAGAAAGAGCAAATTTACTAAACACCTCCTGCAGAAAGAACTAATTTACTACAAACCTGCATGGTGTGAATTTGCTATTAAAAAAAACAAAAAAGCTTGCTAAAGTGATGGCTCGGCAGACTGCATTTTTGCTGAAAGTGCTCTTGCTATGCCCAATGGAGAAGACTTGGCAAATATTCCTCACCACCAAAGAGGGGTAACATGTTGCCGAAATGGCAATACTCGGGTGACTGCCACTTCAGCCCCAAGGCTGCTGGACTGATAAACTCTACTTGACCTCCAATGTCATATAACAAGCACTCTCTTTTCAGGGACTAATGAGGGTTGCGAAAAGTCAATTCAAGTCCGTCAATGCCAGTTTCAATAAGGGCAGTGACTACCTATCCAGGGCAACAAAGATGGTGATATTGCCCTTGGTTCCTTTTAAGACATATTGCCTACCTTCTTGCATCCTAGAATATCATACTTCCTCATATGGAACCTGGTATTGGTTGCACAAGATTAATTTTTCAACTATCAGCAGTCAACTCACGAGTATAAAGGACGGGGTGCCATTTTGTCCATTGACATTCCTTTGCTGGAGCATTACAAGCGGTAAAATAGTCACCTGAGTTTAAGGATCTTTTCAACACATTATGTCTAGTGCCTAGGAGGGGAATCGCACGTTCATACTAAACATGGGTGCTTGGTGAAGCAAGTGAGTGGTCTGTGGAATAACGAAGTTAGCCAGAAGGGCACAGCACTAGATAAAGGTGATCTTTTGAATGGTACTATCAATCCTGATGATGACCTTATCATTTCCAACACATGATGTTAAAACATCAACAAATCGAGGAACCTTATTGATTCCTGTTGGCTTTCTTATCTTTTGATGCAAGCGCATATAGAGCTGTCGGTTTCCCATAACCATTGAAGCGTATTTTAGAATTCTAGGTAGAATTATATTTCACACTTAGATACCATTTCTACTTCTTCCTATAGTAACAGCAGAATGATGAAGAGGTTGTTGCTGCTATTTGTCGGCCTTCTCCGTCTCTTTTTCTTCTTCCAAACCTGCTGCACCCAATGTAAGCAAAATAACAAGGCCCAGATTTACAATGAATTTGCATCAGGGTTGCATTGTTTTTGTGGCGGTGCTTACATGAAAAAACAGTTATTGCTGTTACTAAGCCACGCCAGACCACTTTGCATGGCTTTGCATGGTTTAGTAATTACAAAGTAACGCAGTGCATAGTGCTGCCTTGTGCTACTTTGCATCGGGCAGGCTTTACGGTGGCGCATGGGCATTCCCATGGATCCACCCATGTATTTTGATGCAAACTCAGAGTTACAAGCACTTCCAAACCTTGCTTTGTACCAAAATGGTGCACCTACCTGACAGAGGCATAGCGAGGAGAAATATCTTTATTACTTTATTTACTACTTCATACTTAATTTCTCATTGTTACCTCCTCTTTCCATGGAAAGATGAATATGCCTCTAGGATTTTTTTGTGTGCAGGAAGGTATATTTTCCTGCTTAAAAATGATCCTGCCCGTAACACAGGTACCCTTGCACTTATGTGAAAGGGTACATGCATTGATGTTTGGCTGCACACAGTACACCAGCACAAGGATCGAGCAGAAATGCTCCATATCTGTGCAACTATGAAGCATTTCTGCTCTCTACCTTACACGCAACGCAGCGCAGCAAGTTCCCTGCCTGTGTCACTTTGCGTGAAATAATAATAAATATGCTGCCAGGTGTGCACTCCATTTTCATAAGACAAGTAATAGAAGCTATCTCTCGGAAAAGCAATCCTTGAAAATAAAACGTGCTTCTCTTCACAAAATTAACTGAAGTTTGGCAGATACCATCTCTTTAACAAGGGGTTGGTGCAATTAATATGCGTTACTGCTAATTATGCATGAGGAGTACTCCTTTTCATTATGACATTACATTAATTTGCATATTTTCAAACTATATGAAAAGATAAATATGAAATGAACTAGCTTCAAATCTAAAAGGTGTGCATTCCTTCTTGAAGCTCTACCCACTCAAGTCAAGAGGAAGGTGCGTGTCATAAATAGCAGCAAATGTGTGGACAGAAAAATATTTTACATTTGAAATGGGGCACGGTGGCATTTGAGTTGAAAATGCGTGCTTTAAAAAAAAAAATAATAATAATAAAATGCGTTCTTTGACTGAATACCATATCACAGGAAAACAGACTGTACATTTTCCACCATTTATGTTTTTCTACCACACTCAAGGATTTTTTTTATAAAACCACACTTATTTATTTCAATTGCCAAAGGCAACTCTTCCCCTCTTGTCCTGCATTGTTTGGTGGGTATGGCGGGTGTTAGCGGTTTTGGTGGTGCCATTCGCACGCTCAATCTTGATCTACATTCTAGCTCTCATATCTCAGCCTCCCTGTGTATGCCCAATCTCTTATATTAATGGACGCAATGCGAGGACGCTCTAAACTACACACTAAAGGCATTAGATTTGCCTATGTCTTTCTTAACTGGTTTTGTGCACAATCAGTGAGTTTTTCTAAAGTTTTTTCTTTCTTAGTGCTAGGGGACTAGTGCAGATGGCAATTTTAGCTTTTTTGGCAACTCTTCAACTATTATCCAGCATTGTTTACTGGGTAGGGGGGGTTCAGCCATTTTGGTGGTGCCATTTAGGGACTCCATCTTGAGTTACGTTTCAGCTCTCATGTCTTGTCCTCCCTGTGCATGCCTGATCTCCTACAAAAACAGACGCAATGTGCTCACACGCAGCACTGTAGGCTAAAAAAGCCTCTATGTGTATGCTCAATCTCGTTTTTTTAAATGAGGTAGCTGATATTTATGGGGCATATGTAGGTAATTCACATTTTGCGATTCTCAAATAGCGATTTTTAAGGAATCGCTATTTGAGAATCGCAAAATGGAATGTAGGTAAAAATTCACAATTTTTTTTGCGAATCCCAAAAATTCCTTATTTGCGATTAGCAAATTGCGAATCGCAATTAAGGAATGAGTGTCCCATTCATTCCTATGGGCCAAGAGGCCCTTAGGAATGAATGGGGATACATTCTCAAATTGCAATTTTCTATGAGAAAATCCCAATTTGAGAATCGCAATTCCAAGGGTGCCAGGGTGTCCAAAGGACACCTGCTGCACCCCTGGAATGGGCATGTAAGTACATGTGGCACACATACATGCCCTAAGGGCAGGTCTGTGTGCCACATGGCACTTTGAATTTTTTTTTATCATTTTGAAAGGAAATCGCAAAATACAATCTACTTGTAGGTGGTATTTTGTGATTCCTTAAGCCCAAATCGCTATTTTAAATTCATCCCTTGATAGCATTTAAGGAATCGAAAAATTGCGATTCCTTAAATGCTTGAGCAAAATAAGGAATCACAATTTTTGCGATTCCTTATTTTGCCATTTGGCACCTACATACCAAATCGCCGTTTGCGATTCGCAAACGCCGGAATTCAGTGAATTTCGGCGTTTGGGAATCACAAACGCCTACCTACATATGCCCCTATGCCTTCTTTGATATTCTAGTGAAGAAGAACCTCCCTTAATCAACAGCAAAGGGTTAGAGTCCACTATGCCTTTATTCAACCTTTTAGACTCTCCGAAATTCGAGTCCCTCTTGACTTCTATTAGGTCTAGATCACTCTCTGATCCTGCGCTTCTGTGGACTTTAAAACAGGGCAGCAAAATTCTCTCTCCAGTCTGGATTTATCTTCTTAGTATATCTACAACACAGTCTACTGTCCTTGCCAAATGGAAGCACAACACGATTATGCATTTACTTAAAAAGCCTTAATTGGATTTGTCGAAATCTGAAAACTACCATCCAATCTCACTTTTTATGACATTTCCGAACTTGCTTAAAAACATATTCATTCTCGAATATCTTTCCATCTAAAATCAAACAATTTTCTTCAATTCTCTCAATCTGGCTTCTGCCCTTGCCATTGTCCTGAATCTGCCCTTTTAGGCGTGGCCAAACATCTTAGCACAATTTTTGATGATGGAGGGACAGCTGCCTTGATTCTTTGGTTCTTAAGTGCAGCTTTTTATATGGTTTCTCATCTCACACTACTTAGAAGACCTACAGAAAGCACCATTGAGGGTACAGCCTTGCAATGGTTCTGTTCTTTATTGCAAGGATGTACCTTTTAGGTTTCGAATTCTTCTTCATCCACTCTTGGTCAATTTTAATTTGGGGTCCATAAGAGATCCTCCTTGAGCTCCACTTTTTCTAACTTTGATGGAGGTTTTCGTTGTTACACTGTTCTTTTATGGCAATGGCACGCAAATTGTTTTCTCCATGTCTACCTTAGATGACGATAGCAGTAAGAAGCAGAGGCCTTGTTTAGTTGCGGTGGCACACTGGGTGAAAATTAACTGCCTGAAATTAAACGGGAGCAAAACAGAAGACTTGGTTGTGGGCAATCAGCCTCATCTCTAGGGGCCATCAGTATGGCCAGAGGAATTAGGTTTGGTTCCTAACCCTAAACGTGTGTCAAAGACCTGGGATTCTGGCTGGATAGCAATCTCATTATGGATTCTCAGATCAATAAAGTGTCTGCGATCTGTTTTGGTCTGGTTAAATGCTTGCAAAAAAAAATGTGGCTTCATCCTGATATGGCTCAAAGAACTGTTGTTTAAGCCCACATCATATCTCGTCTTGACTATGGAAATTTACTCAGGAGCTTCAAGTTCACTGTTGAAGACACTACAGACTGTTCAGCATGCAGCTGCCAGACTCGTGTGTCATGTCATGTCAAGCATATTTCAGTTTCCAACACTTCGTGAAAGCTTCACTGGATGACTATTGATAAGCGTGTTTAGTTTAAAGCAATTTGTTTCATGTACAAAGCCATTAATTATTCTGCCTCTGTAAATCCTAAGTCTTGTATCTCTGTATGTTGTAACAAGGAGATGTATCTTTATTTCTACTCATCATTTCCTCTTTTTATATGTGCTGCATTCTGCACAACACATAGAGGAATATGTCTCTCAGGATTGTTTTTGGCAGGAAGGTGTCCCATGCGCACAAAAAACAATCCTATAGGCAACACAAGCACACTTGTGCCATGATGCAAGGGTACCTGCATTGGCGCTAGGCAGACAAAATGGTGCCAGTGCAGAAGAAAAGGCAGGAATATGCTGTATTCTTTTAAATACACCGCATTCCTGCTCTTTCACTGTCACGCAGCGCTGCACTGTTTGCCAAAACTCATAAATGTGCCCCCTAGAGTTCAAATTATTGTTGAATGTGTTACTTCTTAGGCTAAGATCATGTACTTGTTTGGAGAGCTTTCAGAGCTAGAGACATGGCTATTTTAGAGCTGGTCTTTTTCCTTTAGTCTGTATATGCTAGCACTGGGCATCCCTGTGTGAGCAGCCATGCTCTCTATAAAGTTCAAATTATAATATTAATTATAATATTACAGAAGCAGCCAGACACCTATAGTGACAAGCCCAAGAGGATCTCTAGGCCACCAAATGGTATAAAGACTATGTGAAATGAGTATTCCTTTGTACTAAGCAAGAATGTAGCCCTGTTAAGGGAAAGATTTATGATAATATTGTGTGAGATTGTGTCTTATTACAGAACAAACGGGTATCTCTACTACATCAGCTGCTCTTATATCTTTGTCCAGAAATAAGAAGGTACCCACTACCCACTAATAATGGATTATTGTTTGATTCTTTTGTTATGAATTATTTGGGAATTATTTTTAATAATTGACTTCGTGACTTTTTAAATAATTTCTCTTTAAAATGTGTCATTGTGTGTGTGAAGTTATTTAATAAGGGAACATCATTCTCTGTACATGTGCACTTTTTTAGCTTACTTGGGGTTGTGCTTTTTATTTATTTTTTGTTTCCTTAGTTTTTTGATACAGTATTGTTATCCTGGATTTTAGGGCTGACCCCTGTATATTGTTATAACTCTTAAGGATAATGGCAAAACAGTCAGGGTCTTATTTATGAGCTTTTGCCGTAGGGCATCACTGCAGGCCTCCCTGCTGCGCTGCGCTGCGCTGCCCTAAGGCAAAAGGAAGGGGCAGGAATGCGCTGTATCTATATGTCCTTTTCCCCTGCGCCGGTGTGCAATGGGCTGCTGTGCGCCAATGCTGGCTCCTTTGCACCATGGTGGGATGATTGATTTTGTGCAGGAAGGGGCCCTTCCTGCACAAAATCTATCCATTCAGGAGCATTCCTTTTTCTATGTGTGCTGCAGAATGCAGCACACATAGAAAAACTGAAAGCACGAGGATAAACGTTTTCATTTGCCGTGTAAATCTGGGATTGTGTCAGGTCCCATAAGTGATGAGTGGGAACACCCACAGCAACAACCATGGAATACCCCTTTCACGCAATTTTCTGAGTGAAAGGGGCACATATTTATAAGGCCATGCAAAGCCATGTAAAGTGGCTTTGCGTGGCCTTATAAATATGCTGTGGCAAATTGCGCCACCGGAACGTCAAAAAAGTGGCGTTCCTTGGGCGCAAAAGTTCCTATAGGGCCCCTCAGAGTGGTCTTTGAGCTACAATGTCAGTGCACTGTAAACAGTCATATCCTCAGTCAATCGTCATTTGGTATTGGTGAGAAAATTACTCCCACCGTTGTGTGAACTGAAAGGAACCAAAGTGCAAGAGCTACAATAAGTGCTAACACTGACTGTTGTCATTCATTGCTTCCTATCTAATTAAAACTGATTATCAATATATTACAAGTTCTTTACAATTCTTGTGCCTGGGTGGCGAGTAGTGTTCCTAGGAGGAGTGATATCTTCTTAATACCATCAAATTGTTCTTACCCTTTCACCTAGTATGCTATGACAGTGCACAGACATGAGGAACCTCATCATCAGGAGGTGCTGTTTGGCTGTGGGTTTACTAAAAAACCCGAATTAATGCACAAAGGTATAGACAGCAGGGTTAGCTCTCCAAATTAACCAAGCGTATGGAAATTGATAAATTATCAGGGCAGTCTACTACAAGCATTCATGTATTCTACAATGGCTCAGGCTCAAACGGAAAGCTTTGGTGGTGTTTGGATACCTCTGCTGCTCATCCAGGAGGTATGCATCCCTGACTTTCACCACACTGCAGCACAGCTGCAAGCTCTGGCAGATCATCACATGTCAGGTCACCAGAAAGGATGTCCTACAAGCCTAACCATTATTACTGAAAGTCCTTAACAGTTACAATAATCTCCAGGCATCACCTGCCGAGGATCCATAAATTGGGCAAACGGGGATGACAGGGAGGCATTGACAGGTGGATTGAGAAGAGTGGTTATTTACAAGATACCATGCAAATCCATGTGAAGTAGAAGATCAGATTATTTTCATAGTCTGCTAAACCAATCAGGTGTTCAATAGAATAAGGCTCACCCAAGAGACCAGAGGAAGCCAGTGGCTGAGAGGATGGAAGAAGCTAATATGGAGGACAAAACAAAAACCTATCTCAAAATGAATGGTACATGCAAAAGGTCCAAAGAATGAACCTACGGGACTCTTCCTTTGATCGTACCAAAAGGAAACATTAGTACTATGAAAAAAAGGATGATAATAAAGTTAGACAGTCAAGGACGTTTTTGGGTGATAAAATTGAATTTTGGAGTCGAGGGGCACCTTTCCAGAGCAGCTTAAACCTGACTACCATCCGCCATTGTATTTCTTCCACTTTTAATACACATTTCGGCTTATTACTGGTTGTTTTTATCTTATTTTTCACTTTAACATCAGTGTTTAATTCATTCTGAGTGAGGTGAGATTATGAAAAGGAAATTGAATCTGACACACTCAAGGTGATGGGCAGAGGTATTTTTTACTTCATGTTTTCTTGATTCAAGTTGCAACCAATTGAGGGAGTCATTTTGAGGTTGTTCGAGGTAGGCAAACACATTTAAATGCTATCTGCCGGTCTCTACATCGCCTTGAGTTTCATCTTCGCACATAGGTCTTTTTTTATATTTCAGCAGATCTGTTCCTTTTAATGGTACTCCAGTGCAATGACTCAGGTAACTCACAATATTAGCCTTGGACGGGTCATGAACCGCCTGCTCTCAGGTTTTAATTTTACAACTAAGAGGCCAATTGATAGTTTGATAGGTGGAGTTTACTCCTTCAGGATTGGGAGGACATTACCTCCAACTTCCCTGGAGAATCCGCCCGCTAATTGGAGATGCCCGCGTACATCTATCTACATTGACATGAACTGCCTTCATGAATGTTGGAAACGATTGATAGAGGGTACTGGCAGCAATGATCGCCATCGACTAAACATTTCAAAGGGTTTTATTGTTCAAAAGCAAACTCCCAAAGTAGGAGTCTATCTTTGAAAAAAATATATTGCCCCCCACTCCCTGGAAGTTTTTCTCCCAGGGTGTTGACGTAATTTTAGGTTTTCTCCTATTCCTGACCACAAGATTTCTCCTGGAGGTGAAAAACATGAAAGAAAAGGCATTACACCATTCACTCTAAATAGGACTGGCAGTGCAATGCCTTCCTTCAACAGCCCCTATTCTTTCAGGCGTTCAGAGGAAGTATTCCATCAACACAGCCAACTATGGATAGAATACACACTGTCTGTCCATCTAAAAGTGAGGTGGACGGACAGAGAGTTTAGCAGACAGGGTATTCTGTAGCATTTGTGACAGAGTACCCTGTCCACCCTACTATAAAACAGGACTTACATTTTTTGGAACTTTGCTGCTATGGTGCATGATGGAATCATGTGTGCTTTTATCATTTTAAAGGAGTTAATTTATGTTTGCCAATAGAAATTGGGATGTAGAGTTGTGCAACTGCTGTTCATCCCTTTATGACCACCATAGCAAATTTCAAAGTGGTTTTGTTGCCAAACTGGGTAAAAGCTGATTTTGAGAACTCAGGATGTCCTACGTTTTACACATTTAAACAAAAATGTGCTAAATAAAACATATGACATCTAAATTATGATAAAATGTTACTTTACACTTTAAGCAATGTATGTGCCACTACAGCACTGCCATGCATATTGCGAGTTTCCCCACCGCCAGCCGTTTCATGGAGGTGAGCCGGCCAAGAAAAGGCTGACAGTGGGTAAACAGACCCCCTGTTGTCCCTGGGCATGGGGGTGCAGGTAGGGGAGTACGTGTTGTGTCCCACTGTGGGCATGCACCCATTTCTGCATGGCATGGACCGCTCAGTCCATGCGTGCAGGAATGTTCATTGGCAGTCCTGCAACAATGCAATTGTAAAGCTCACTTATGAGCCTTGAAATTGCACCACCACGGGACCGCCATGCCGCACGCTCACCAGACCACTAAAATACTTGTAATCTGGCAGGTGGGCGGTGGTTGACTTTGGCTGTCCTGGAGCAGGGCATTAAGGCTTACTCCAAGACCGCCAAAGTCGTAATCAGGTCCTGTCAGAAAGTAAAGTACCTACATACAACATTCAACATAAAAAGCAATCCGCGCACCCCTATATAACAATTCAATCAAAAACAATGTCTGTATCCAGAGTCATATTCTTTAAATTCTCCTTATCTACAACACACTAGAGCTACATCAAACACAAACATCCTTTGCAGCCTGTACCATACACCTGTCAAATCATCCCATGTGTACAGAATGATACATGGTCCCTGTGCATGCACAGGCAAAACATATGGCTATCATCCACAATACCATTGGGTTTAACACATTTTAACTTCAAAGGGCACTTCCCTTTGCAACCTTTAGAAACATGGTACTTCCCTTCTCCCACATCACTCACCACAGTGTACTTCACCATGCAACCTTACATGTGATATGGTGGCTGTGCCAGATTTGGCGGTCCTCCAGGTTTTCAGCATTGTAACTCTGAATAGAGTTTAGATGGGGATGGTATTACAGTTGTTTTTAAATCTTGCTACTCTTGCACCTTTGTTAAAGAGTCCCTTGCTGAATGTGAATGTGCGCACTTCGGGATTGCGTTTAGCGCTAGCTATACCATGTCTGGACTATGGATGAACTGGCCACCAGGACCTTCTAAAGAGTTTAGGGTTGCACTTATCGACACTATAAATTCCTTGGCAATGAGAGCAGCCAATTTTAGTATTATCGGGGATTGGGATCTGAATTTACATCTTGATAGCTCCGATGATACAGAAATGGGTAATTTCTTAGCTGACCTGGCGGCATGTCAACTGTTTCAATTGGTCCATGGTCCCACCCACTCTGCGGGGACATTTGTTGGACCCAGTTTTCTCTAACCTTCCCCTCCTTACTGTCCACACCTCTGCCCTGGTGTGTTGGTCTGATCACTATATAATATCTATGACCCTTTAGGAGGTTATGCCTGCCCGGAGGGTGTCCCAGAAACTCTCATTTAGGCGCCCTTGGCATAAATTTAACATCAATCAATTTCACTGCCTACTTTCTAGAACAACATTTATCATGCCAGATGATCCAAATGCAGCAGATAGGGCACTATCTGACTGGATTCTCCGCTTTCTGGATTACCTCATTCCGGCATATTGGTCCAAAAGCTGTTCCATCAAATCCAGTGCTTGGTTCAATGATAAGCTTATCACCTTGTGTAAAGCCTGTAAAAAGTTGGAGCAAGCCTGGAGATGCGACTATGACCCGATTTAGAAGGGGTATTATCAGGCAGCCATTAAGACTTATCATGGAGCTATTCAGGCCTAACGGGCAGCATACTTTTCGGTTGAGATTAGGAACAGTAGAAATTCTTCCAAAAGCATTTTTTAGATACTCCAAGATCTTAAATCATCGCCGGTCTCTATAGCGCCTGTGATTTCGTCGAATGAGCAATGTGAGGCTCTTGCCTCCGTCTTTGATAAGAAGGTGGAAATTATCTATAAGACCTTCTCACAAGCTACTACATGCCCTGAACCCATGTCCAAATCTCTTTCGATGCTCACTTTGGCCGCTCTCCCACCGATCTCTTCGGATGAGTTGTATGTGCTTTGTAGAATGGTCAAGTCCAGTTCTCTGGCTGAACCGTTAAGCCTGAGCAATTCATGAAATCACTGCTTGTGCTCCTTTCGTCTTTGGGCCTGCTGATTAACCTGTCCCTATCCACAGCAGTTGTCCCCAGGACTTGGAAGCAAGCTAGAGTGATCCGATTGTTAAGAAAAACCCAACCTTGACACAGCGAAGCCAGAAAACTTTCGTCCCATTTCTCTTCTGCCTTGGGTCTCCAGATTGGTTTGCCTCTTTTCTTGCTGAGAGGATCTTCCAGGTAACAACCCTGCCTTTTGCTTCCATGTTCCAACTTCCAAACATGGGGTGCCACAGGGCTCAGCTTTGAGCCCTACACTTTTCAATCTTTATTTCCAACCATTAGCAGCGGTGGCCAAGGGCAGAAGGCTCACAGCAGTATCATTTGCAGATGATACACAGTTGGTAGCACTCTCTGACAACTCTGTACGGGATGCTTGTAAGTTTCGGTGTGACCTTGATGCTGTCACTGAGTAGATGACTGCTAACTGTCTCCAGCTCAACACCAGCAAGTCTGAGTACTTGCTGTTAGGGAAAGATCCGGAGCTGTGGAGTGAACTCTGGTGGCCGGCCACCTTGGGCTGTGCACCCGCCTCTAAACAGGTGGTAATAAATCTAGGTCTCTGGGTGGACTCTGCCCTTACTTTTCATACTCAAACCAAGAAAGTGGCAGGGACCTGCTCTGGCATATTGCGTGGGCTTTAACCGCTGCTGGGGTTTTTCAACCAACCCATTGGGCAGGTTATCGTGCAGGCTTCCATATTGGCGGCCGTGCGCGGTTGCACAGCGGATGTGCAGCTGGCACGCCAAAGACGCGCCGAAGGCAAGCTCGTCAGAGCCCCAGGACCACGCTATGCGCACCCTTATCTACAGACCGCCAGGACCTCTCACCCACCACGCGAATACTATTGCTTGTCGCACCCCATGCCACCACCTCCATGGACTACATTCTACTCAGTGACCTGAACTTCTACCGCGACAACAGTAATGACCCCAACTCCACTGCTTTTCTCGACAACCTTGCCAACCTAGGGCTGAAGCACCTCATCAACACACCCACCCACAGAGCAGGCCACACCCTCGACCCCATCTTCACAGGAGGAACTAACATCAGCTTCCGCCACACCACCCAGCCCCTCTGGACTGACCACCACTGCGTCCACTTCACCTTCAACACCGCCACCGAACCAAACCCACCCAACGCCCACCACAAAGGAATTGGAGTAAGGTCACAGAGGAACTCTTAAACACCACCCTCCTCCAAGACCCCCCAGCGCCTCAACCGACACCAACTCCGGAGCCAAGGAATTACACAGCTGGATCACCTGCTGCGCCAAAAAGCTCAGACCCCTCCGCCCCTCCACCAAACAACGCCCGCCGAAATCCACCTGGCTCACCACAGAACTTCAAGAAGCCAGATACTCCTGCAGACGCCTAGAGAAAACCTGGCTTAACCTAGAAACTACAGAAGCACGAAACGACCACAAAAGCGCCCTGAAGGAGTACCACCAGTGCATAAGGGACACCAAATGGAACTTCATAAGAGACAAAGTCCAGACCAACACAAAGGAACTGTTCAACGTCATCCAGGAGCTCGCAAAACCCACCTGCAAAGCCAGAGACTTCCACACCTTCCCAGGAAATCTGTGGCCATCTCAGCTCCTACTTCCATCTGAAGATAAAGGCCCTCTAGGACAACTTCAGTGAACAAATGACAAACACCACCCCCCTACCGACCACCACCAATCAGCCGACCATCAGGTCCTGGGAACCTATGACCGTCGAATGCATCACAGCTACCATGAAGAAAACCCACTCTGGAGCCCTGACAGACCCCTGCCCACTGTACATCTTCCACAGGGCCACCACCGCCATCGCACCCGAACTGGAAAACACCATCAACGCCTCCCTCAGATACGGCATCTGCCCAGACGACTGGAAACGGGCAGAAGTAAAAACCCCTTCTTATGAAGCCTTCAGCCGACCCTACGGACCTGAAAAACTACTGGCCGATCTCTCTCCTGCCCTTTGCAGCCAAAGTCACAGAGAGACTCGTAAACACCCAGCTGACCACCTTCATAGAAGAAAAATTTGTCCTGGATGCCTCCCAATCGTGATTGCAAAGCAACCACAGCCCTTATACCGCTCTCCTCGCCGCCACCGACGACATCCGCATGCTACTCGACCAGGGGCACACCGCGGCCCACATCCTTCTAGACCTCTCCACAGCCTTCAAAACCATTTCACATCGCACTCTAGCAGCCAGACTACACAACACAGGAATTTAAGGGGCCGCCCTTGGCTGGATCCAATCCTTCCTCTCCGGCATAAACCAAAAGATCAGACTCCCTCCTTTTCTCTCCGAACACACGAAATTTACTGTGGAGTACCCCAAGGATCTTCACTCAGCCCCACGCTCTTCAACATCTACATGGCTCCCCTCGCCACCATCATCAGACAGCATGGGCTCAGCAATGTATCCTACGCCAACGACACCCAGGTCATCCTCTCGCTCAGAAAGAATCCTGAAGACACCAGACTCTGTTTCCAGGAAGGCATGAAGAATGTAGCAGCCTGGATGAAGGACAGCTGCCTGAAGCTAAACTCCAAGAAGACCGAGGTCCTCATCTGCTGTCCCTGCACCTCCACCTGGGACAACACCTGGTGGCCCTCTGCCCTCGGGAGCCCACCCACCTCCACAGACCATGCTCGGAACCTTAGGATCATCCTTGACGCCTCCCTCTCCATGAAATGCCAGATCAACGCCGTCGCCTCCAACAGCTTCAACTGCCTTTGCATCGTCCGTAAGACCTTCAAATGGATCTCCTTCGACTACCAAAGGACCGTCACCCACGCACTCATCACCAGCAGACTAGACTACAGCAACGCTCTCTATGCTGGAATCAACAAAACCCTCCTGTGTAGACTCCAGACCATCCAGAACGCCACAGCCAGACTCGGGAAGCCACGCCAGGTGCACATGACCCAACACCTATGAGGCCTCCACTGGCTCCCCGTCGAGAAGAGGACCACCTTCAAACTCCTCACCCATGCCTACAAATCCCTACACAACATCGGACCCAAATACCTCAACGAGAGAATATCCTTCCATGTACTCAAGAGGAACCTCCGCTCTGCCGACCTCACCAATCAATCAATAAATCAAAGCATTTATATAGCGCACTACTCACCCAGAGGGTCTCAAGGCGCTGGGGGAGGGGGTCCGCTACTGCTCGAACAGCCAGGTCTTGAGTTGCTTCCTGGCAGAGGTCCTCCGCATCTGCAGACACAGAACAAGCAGAAGAGCTTTCTCCCACATCGCAGCCAAGACTTGAAACTAGCTTCCTGTGAACATCAGATGGTCCCCGACCCTGCACACGTTCAGAAAGGACCTCAAGACCTGGCTATTTGACTGATTGAGGAGCGCCCCCCCCCCCCCACCCCCGTACCTTGAGACCCTCACGGGTGAGTAGCACGCTTTACCAACACCTGATTGATTGATCCTTTTTGATTTATTTTTTTATTTTGATTTTGAGAACAAACATTTAACAATACAGATTCCATCTTAAACAGCAGAATTGGTTATTAATACAGATTAGCAAACAAAATTATTTAACAGTATAGGCATACGGTACAACAAAACATTCCTTAAAATTGAGAATAAGGAAAGCAGAACATAAAAAGAGAGAAAGAGAGGTAAAGAGAAAAAGAAGATACTAATACGAAAAAAAAAAAATTGCAGTTCCTTTAGCCATACCATTCCGCCACCAGCGCCCAAATCCTGGTTGCCAGTTGTCGCCTCCTCCCCCCCTTTACACGAAAAAGCAGAAAATTCAAGCCTATGAATAGCTAACAATCTTGCTCGCCACTGCAAGAAGGTTGGAGCTTCCGGAGACAGCCACTGAGATGTTATACATAGGCGGACCTGCGACATAGCAATAAATATTAGGGCTGATTTATATAGAGAATTACTACCTACTAGACTATTGCCAACCTCAGCCCCAAATATCACTAATGCCGGGGTCAGTAGACAACTGGTCTTAAGTGTAGCATTAATAAAGCGCTCAATATCTTCTAAAAACCCTCCAAGAGATGGGCAGGAATGAAACATATGAATTATGTCGGCTGCCAGCAACCCGCATCGTGCACAAGCATTGCCCTTTATGGCACCCCACTTTGCAATCTTAGCGGGCGTGTATTATAGATCTAACATTGCCATATAACTTTGAGTCTTAAGTGAACCTGACACAATAACCTGACTGGCAAGTTCTAAAACCGGGGTTAGATCGATACCAGCCCTTCCAAGTTTCAATTCCCACTTAGCGCTTTGGGCTATCAAATCATCCGGAAGGGTTGATACTATGTATTGATAAATCATTCCTATTCTGCTTCTTTTCTTAATCAATTCAATAATTGGTACTTTATCCAAAATACCTGGTGTTTTCTTCAAGTATTTATATATAAAGCTTTGAATCTGCAAATACTTAAAGAAATCGCGTGGAGATAACTTAACTTTATTCTTAATTTCGCTATAAGGTAAAACTTGTCCATCCTCCACCATAGCGCACAACCCATAGACGCCCTGCCTTTGCCAACTATACATAATATAATCTTGAAAGATACAAGGAAACACTCGGGTGGCTTTAAAAGGCGTATACAAATTCATATTTGGAATAGCTAGTTTCCTCCTAATAATCCGCCAGATAGTGCATGCAGCAATCATAACTTTGAAGCGGGTTCTCTTATAGTAGCTGGGCTCCAGGACCTTGAGCAGAATACCCTTTGCAGCTGAACCCAGCCCTATCTCAAAGATAGTAGGGCGATTACATAATGGTACATTTGCTTTATCTCCACATATCAAAACTCCCATTACGTGTGGCATTGCAGCCCAGTAATACATAACAAGACTAGGAACCGACCAGCCCCCCCGATCTCAAGGAAGGCACATCCATTTAGCTGCCCGACGTGAGCGCCTGTAACCCCACAAAAACCTATAGCAGACCCTATCTGCCTTAGTCAGACTACTTTGAGAGAATAAAAGAGGGATAGTCATAAACAAGTATAAAAACTTAGGAAGAACTAACATTTGAATAACGCTGCAGCGTCCATATAAAGATAAATGTAAACTGTCAAGTCGCTCTAATTTAGTGTTCACTGCATCTATCACCGGTAGGATATTTAGATCAGGTATGCTGTCCACTGCAGGGCTTATATGCACCCCTAAATACACAGCTTCAGGAACGACTGGGGCATCAGAAATTGGCATACCAGGCGTCTGAACCACCTGAGTCTTGGAGACATTGAGCTTATAGTCCAATACTGCCCCAAAATGCCCTGCTAGCTCCTTAAGTTCCCTAAACGCAGATGGAACGTCAGATGTTATGACGACTATATCATCTGCATACGCTAACAGATTATACAAAGTATTGCCAGCTCTTATTGGTACTATACTCTGATTAGCCTCAATTTTAGAGAGAAAGGGGTCTATATACAGGGCAAACAGCAGGGGTGAACAAGGACACCCCTGCCGCGTGCCCCTGGTGATAGGAAAAAGCTAGTCTGCTGTCCAGATATACGAAGTTGGGCTCTTAGAGAGAAATACATCGCATAGATCGCCTATATGAATTCTGCAGAGAATCTCTTCCATTTAAGTACAGCCCACAGGAACCCCCTGGAGACCCTGTTGAACGCCTTCTCGGCGTCCAACAGGATCAACCCGAGGGGAGAATTCGTACCATGAGCCCAGTCTAATAGAGCAATGGAGTGCCTGACATGGTCCGCCATGTCCCGACCCGGAATAAATCCAGGCTTGATTGATTGATCCTGTTGCAATTGGACTATGCTAGCTCACTCTATTTGGGGACAAATAAGACAGAAATCTAGAGGCTGCAGAGGGTTCATAATGCTGCTGCCAGAACTTTTCTTGGCCTGCCTAGAACATGCTCTACAATGAGCACCATTTGTGGGCTACACTGGCTACCTGTGGCCAAACGCGTAGAGTTTAAGACCCTCTGCATTGCTTTTCAAATTTTAAAGCTCTCCTCGCCACTACCTCTGCATATTTGTGGCATGGATAGCTATCTGTCATTTTGGTAGACAATCAAAACGTACCTCTTTCCTCTGCTCTAGGCTTTCCCTCCTGTAGCTTTGCAGTTTTCTGCTATCAGCACTGGGACGCCCCTTTGCTGGTGCAGCTGTCCGCTTTCGAAAATGGTATAACATAACATAACATGTCAGGAAACCACTTGTCACCAACTGCACATCCAATGGGTTACTCCCCACAAAACACCTGAAGTGACAGGGTACTGCTCTGTCCCTAGATTGCAACAACATACAAACGAGAGTACTACACTTGGATCTCTCAAGATAGGGTTCGACTCTTTGCCATATCAATGACACTTGGTCACTCACAACCAGCACGTATCTATACAGCAACACATTGATGGATATCACACCCTCTTCTCCACACTGCTAACTAGACTTCATCATACTAAAACACAAATCGAAAGTAAATGATCACTATGTACATCTAAAAAAATCATACAGCTGGATAAATTATACTTCTCAACCTGTTGCAGTACTAAGCAATCAGCACTCGACAACCATTAACATAAACTGCAGTTCCCAAGCAACAGAGGCCAACTCACACAGGACTGTACTAGTCTGACATATGCATTACAAATAAGATGTATATGACGTGTCAATACGCAAGTACAACCAACCAAACTGCCCCCAAACTAAAGTGGAAATAAAGCAATTTTTAATAGAGTATTATGAATTCCATGAATACCAATTAACCTCTTTGATTATTTAGCTAAATCTCATATTTTAACATTGCAATTGGACAATTGCCTTGCAGGTGAGGTTTCGATGTCCCATGACTGCGGGACATCATATATACTCTAACAAATCAGTCTAATTTCTATCTCCGGTGTACTTAGAGATAGTCCTATTTCTCTTTCTCACTTAACCTGGAGGGCTTCAGTAGATTTTCTTTAACGTCTCCTGACCTGCCCCAATCAAACATCAGCTGACTACCCTCCATCATGATATAAATGTTTGCATAGCTAGTGCCTCCACGTTGACACCAGGGTCCTCCTTTATGATAGTTTAATGCACAGCAGCGCAGCAAGCCTTCCTGCTGCTTTGCTGTGAGTCAAAAGAAAAGAGCAGGAATGCACTGCGTTTCATTCCTGTCTTTTCCCCCTGCGCTAGAGCACAATTGGTTGTCATGCGCACATGCAGGCACCCTTGCGCCATGATGCAAGGGTGTTTGCCATGTAGGGGTGATTGTTTTTGTGCAGGAAGGAACACCTTCCTGCACAAAAACAATCACAAGAGGTGTTTTCCTCATTCTGTGTGTGCTGCAGAATGCAGCACACAAAGAAAAAGGAAAAACAAGGAGAAATAAAGGTATTTCCCTTCATTGCACTTCCCTTACGCCGCCCCTGGAGGAGGCGTAGGAATCTGACTCAATTCCAGGTTTACAAAACCTTATAAATCTGGGAATGCGTCAGGTTTCATGGATGTTGTATGGGAACAGCCACAGAAACACCCATGGAATATCCCTTTCACACAGAGTAATGCATGAATGGGGGCCATGTTTACAAGGCCATGAAAAGCAACACAGAGTGGCTTTATATGTCCTTGTAAATAAAGGCAGGCACACTGCGCCACTGAGGGAGTAAAAAAAAGTGACGCACTGGTGGCGCAATGGGCTCATAAAAAATCCCCAGTTCTGGAAACCAAAACACCAATGAGAATCTCTAACAACCAAGTTGGCACTCAATGCCCCCAGACACCACACCCTCTTCTAGCGCCAACTTACTTGCGCTAAAGAGGAAATATCCCATTTGTCTTATAGTGTGCATTGTCACAAGACATCTGTACATCGCTATGTCCACAGCGCTAATAGGAGCATGTCATTTTCACTGGTCAATTTACACTAGGTGCACAAAAAAATGCAGGATGCACAGAGGGATCTCTACAGGCATGGAAGAGCCTATGCCACAGTCACCTTATTTAAAAAATCATACTGAGCAGTCACCAATGCTGCTCTCTATGTCTCTGTCACTGTTGGATGTATTACTGTCTGAGGCTTCATGGGCTATTTTAGAGTTATGCTTACTGAAAAGGACATACCTTTCCATTACTTCTGTTTCCACGGTGCTCCCTTTACAGGACTGTCTCCATAACATTGTCTTCAAACTTAGGAATATTAGTTTGGTCACATCTCCTCAGTTTGTAACTCCCCTCAGGTGGCTCCTATTACTTGCCCGACCTTGCTCACCCTCCTGACTGGGCTCTTCCGGCTAGACATGACACCACTTGCCAGTTGATTTGAGGGTGAATGGCCACAGAGTAGTCCTCCCTGATCAGAGGGCCATCTTCATTCTCAAGACAGGCCTCATCCTCTGCCAGAAAAAAACCCAAATGCGAACCGAGTCCTGCTGCATTTTCGCAAAGGTCAATAACGTCTCATCATCAAAATGTTGCGGTTAGAGGGTAGGGTCTTCATACAAGAGTATGAAGCCATTCAGGTAGGAGTTAAGTTCTTTATTTCATGTTAGGAACTTAGGTGTCAGCAACAGCAGGTAGATCCAATCAGGACTCCAGTCTCCCTCCAACGGGCCCTATCTCCTAACTTCCACTACAGAGCATATGCTAAAAATCTATTACATCACTCATTCTCAGCATTCATTCTCTGCATTTCAGGTACCAGAACATACTTACAGGGAATGGGAAAACAAAGCCTGCTACATGCCCAGATGCCTTCACATCAGACATGACCTTCAACGGTTGGAGAATGCTTCCCCTGAGATAATTGTGTGTGCTCCCTTTGATGTGCCCAGCAGCGGCTCCTCCATTATGGCAAAGGAGCATTGCCCCTCCCCCCAAAAAAATAGCAGGAAAGGAAAAATAAAACGATACTAATTTTATTTTCCCTTTCCTGCCAAGTCTTGGGGGAGGGCCGGGTAGTGAAAGGCACTGAGGCGAGTGGTAGTGCGCTCCCATCACTGCACCAAACCATCATGTGCAGCGAAAGCTCTCTCCAACCGAGCAATGCAGCTAAGTTGGACAGAGCAGGCACAGTTTCACAGTCTGTCCTTGAACACAGATTGAGGGAACTCAGGCCAATCCTGAAGCTGCTCTCATATGTGTGAGCAGCTTCAGGATTGGCCTCAGGGCATTCGGGGAGCCTGGTTCTTCCTGAAGAGGGCAGAAGAGAGCGACTGTATTTTTTCATTCCCCACCCGTAACCTGTAGTGCCCTTTACCCCTCCGCCCGCCCCCTGCTCCTCCAGCATACCAGCCTCTTCTGGATGTGCCCATTGCAGACATCTTTGGTTGTATTGGAGTCAGATGTTTAGAGGGCCTAATAGGTGTGAACGACAAAAGGTCAGATAGAGTGAATTGCCTCTACTAAACACTATAAGCCATATTTATCAAGGTTTTGCATCACTCTTGCACCACACAAGGAGGCGCAAAAGGTGACGAAAAACCTAAGTGAGATTTATCAAACCACGCAACAACACATTGCCTGGCCCTGCATGGCTTGACAAATCTCAAGTATCGCAGGCAGTGTAAATCACTGGCTTACATTACTCTGCGGCACGGAGGCATTCCATGGGTGGAGCGTGGATGTTCCCATGCATGCACCCATAGATGTTGACACATTCCGAGATTTACTATTAGTGGTAGACCTGGGAATGGGTCAAAATGCTACGCCTCCCCAGGCGTAGCGAAGAGAAATATCTTTATTTCTTTTCAAATTCCCCTCTTTGCTTTCTCTTAGCGTGCTGCATTCTGGGCTAAAACACACTGTAGAAAGTGTGATTGTGATAGATAATAGAGCACCCATAGGCGATGGGAGCAGCTACAGCAAAGAACCCTAATATGCTTAGGCCCATGTAAACGTAAATGTTTCCGTTTCTTGTTGCTCTTTGGCACCTGTTTAACTTTAATGGTGGGGACACATTCTGTTCTTTGCACAGTGTTCTATCTAGACTAGGTCAGAGTCATTGGTGAGAGGCCAAGCACAGGGCGGGGACGGAGGGGTTGGGGAGGGGACAGGCACGGGGCTGTCAGGTGAGAGGCCAAGCACCAGGCGAGGGCAGCACAGAGGGCAAGGGTGGTGGTGATGGCCGCGCATGGAGCAAAAGGTCAGCCCTACAAGGGGGCTCGCACCTGTAACAACAGAACCTGTCTGTCTTCGCATCCCAGGGTCTCCTGTGAGGGGAGAGGCTGGCCCTGCTTCTACCACCAGGTGCAGGGAGAGTGCAGGGGAGTGAGGATCCAGGGTGGGTGGAGCCTGTGCAGTGGAGGGTGGGCTGGGCTGACAGGCTCTAGGGTGGGCAGGGCGCCTGCCTTATTGTGGGTTACAGAGTAAGGTACCAGAAGTAGGTTGGGGGAGTGATGCACAGAGGTAGGGTGGGAGTGGAGTGAGGTATAGAGGTAGAGTGGGATGGGGAGTGAGGCACAAAGGTAGGGTGGGATGGGGGAGTGAGGTACAGAGGTAGGGTGGGGATTGAGGTAAAGAGGTAGGGTGGGAGGGGGAGTGAGGTACAGAGGTAGGGTGTTGTGGAGAGTGATGTACAGAGGTAGGGTGGGAGGGGGAGTGAGGTATAGAGGTAGAGTAGGATGGGGGAGTGAGGCACAGAGGTAGGGTGGGACGAAGGAGTGAGGTACAGAGGTAGGGTTGGGGAGTGAGGTACAGAGGTAGGGTGGGTGGGGGAGTGAGGTACAGAGGTAGGGTGGGATGGGGGAGTGAGGCACAGAGGTAGAATGGGGTGGGGAGTGAGGTACAGAGGTAGGGTGGGAGGGGAGTGAAGCACAGAAGTAGGGTGGGATGGGGGAGTGAGGCACAGAGGTAGGGTGGGGTGGGGAGTGAGGTACAGAGGTAATGTGGGAGGGTTGAGGTACAGAGGTAGGGTGGGATTAGGAATGAGGCACAGAGGTAGGGTGAGGCAGGGACTGAGGTGCAGAAGTAGGGGGAAGAGGGAGTGAGGCACAGTGGTGTGGTAAGGAGTGAGGTACAGAGGTAGAGCGGGAAGGGGGAGTGAGGTACAGAGATAGGGCGGGATGGGGAAGTGAGGTACAGAGGTAGGGTGGGATGGGGGAGTGAGGTACAGAGGTAGGGTGGGAGGGAGAGTGAGAAACAGAGGTAGGGTGGGATGTGAAGTGAGGTACAGAGGTAGGGTGGGAGGGGAAGTGAGGCACAGAGGTACAGTGGTGTGGGGAGTGAGGTACAGAGGTAGGGTGGGAGGGGGTGGGAGGTACACAGGTGGTGTGGGAAGAGGGAGGGAGGTAGGGTGGGAGGTTGCATGATGTACAGAGGTAGGGTGGGAGGTGGTGTGAAGTACAGAGGTAGGCTGGGATGGGGAGTCAGGTACAGAGGTGAGGTGGGGTGGGAGGAGGACTGAGGTAGGGTGGGAGGGGGACTGTGGGACAGAGGTAGGGTGGGAGGGACTGAGGTACAGAGATAGAGTGGGGTAGAGTGGGGGGCAGTGAGGTACAGAGGTAGGGTGGGAGGGGGACTGAGGTACACAGGTAGGGTGGGGTGGGCAATGTAGTACAGAGGTAGGGTGGGATGGGACTAAGGTAGGGTGCAATGGGGAGTGAGGTACAGAGGTACAGTGGGATGGGGAGCGTGGTACGATGGTAGGGTGGGATGGGGAGTGAGGTACAGACGTAGGGTGGGGTTGGGAGTGAGGTACAGAGGCAGGGTGGGAGGAGGACTGAAGTACAGAAGTAGGGTGGGAAGGGGACTGAGGTGCAGAGGTAGGATGGGAGGAGGACTGTGGGGTGGGGAGTGAGGTTCAGAGGTAGGGTGGGGGAGTGAGGTACACAGGTAGGGTGGGGTGGGCCGTGTGGTACAGAGGTAGGGTGGGATGGTACTGAGGTCTGAAGGGATGGGGAGTGAGGTACAGAGGTAGGATGGCATGGGGAGTGAGGTACAGAGGTAGGGTGGGATGGGGAGTGAGGTAAAGACGTAGGGTGGGGAGTGAGGTACAGAGGCAGGGTGGGAGGAGGACTGAGGTACAGAGGTAGGGTGGAAGGGGGACTGAGGTACAGAGGTAGGATGGGAGGGGGACTGAGGTACAGAGATAGAGTGGGGTGGGGAGTGAAGTACAGAGGTATGGTGGGGGAGTGAGGTACACAGGTAGGGTGGGGTGGACAGTGTGGTACAGAGGTAGGGTGGGATGGGACTGAGGTCTGGTGGGATGGGGAGTGAGGTACAGATGTAAGGTGGGGTGGGGAGTGAGGTACAGAGGTAGGTTAGGATGGGGAGTCAGGTACAGAGGTAGTTGGGGAGTGAGGTACAGAGGTAGGGTGAGGTGGGCAGTGAGGTGCAGAGGTAGGTTAGGGTGGGGAGTGAGGTACAGATGTAGGTGGGGAGTGAGGTACAGAGGTAGGGTGGGATGGGGAGTGAGGTACAGACTTAGGGTGGGGAGTGAGGTACAGAAGTAGGGTGGGAGGAGGACTGAGGTACAGAGGTAGGGTGGAAGGGGGACGGAGGTACAGAGGTAGGATGGGAGGGGGACTGAGGTACAGAGATAGAGTGGGGTGGGTAGTGAAGTACAGAGGTAGGGTGGGGGAGTGAGGTACACAGGTAGGGTGGGGTGGGCAGTGTGGTACAGAGGTAGGGTGGGATGGGACTGAGGTCTGTTGGGATGGGGAGTGAGATACAGAGGTAGGATGGGATGGGGAGTGAGGTACGAAATTAGGGTGGGATGGGGAGTGAGGATGGGGGTTAGGATGGGGAGTGAGGTATAAGCATGGGTGAATTTTGCGAATCTGGCGTTCGCAAATTTGCGTATTTGCGAACTCGCAATCCGCAAAATCCGCGAATTCTCGCGAATTTGCAGATTTTTATTTTTTTGTGTTTGCAAGGGTTTCTGCCAGTTCGCGAGGGTTTTGTACCAGTTCGCAATTGCGAACTTACTTGTCAGCTCGCAACGGTCGCGACTATGTTGTTTCTACGTCTGGTTCATCATCACAGGTTCCCAGCACCCTCTGTTTCACCACTGCCACCCTCTGTTTCACCCATGCCTACACCTGCCCTGCTTCAACTGACATGAATTTATTTGGGGTTGGTTTATTATTGTGTCACTGTTTTAAAATTCCAGTCTGGCACCTGCTTCCTTATCTGCAATTTGCTTTCTGTTGCAGTGCAATTTTTTTTTCCAGGACCTTTGTGGCCTACTTGTAGCTATTCTATGAGCCTGCTGTGAGGGTCAGAGCAGGGTCATACAATTGTTGCAACTAGCAACTGAACTCTGGAGGGGCCCCAGTCAGGAAGCACTACAGGGAATGGTTACTAATGATGAGTTTGAACTTTTGCACCTGCTGATTGCTTTCAGTTTTGCAAAACTCGTTTTTCTGCAATTTCGCGAGATTCGCGGGGCGCGAACGTGCGCGAGATCGAATTCGGAAGCCGCAAATTCGTGCGAATATGCGATTTTTTTTTGCAGCGTGTTAGTTCGCAAAGTTTTGTGCGTTTTAGCGAGCCGCTTGTAGCGCAACGGCGCGAAGTTACCCTCACGGTCTTTCACAGGCGCGGCCATCTTGTTTGCATGACGTATTTCCGTTTCCGGGCGCGATGTGTAATCTCACAAAGTGTGCGGCTCACTAGTACAATTTCGCATGTGTTCGCGAGGAAAATCTGCGCGAACTTACCCACGCGGTCGTGAACGGGCGCGGCCATCTTGTTTCTCATTCATTGCTATGGTTCTGGGCATGCTTTTCTATCCTCTCTGAATCTCTGCCATCCTTTGCTTGTTTGAAGTTTTTTTTAATCTTTTTTACTTATTATCTATCCCTCTATTTTTCTAGCTCTATATTTTTGTGTTTTCTGCTACTTTTGGTTAATTTTAAACTACTTTTTTAAACTCTTTTCTTTTCTTCTCTTCCCTATTCTATTTTCTTTATTATTTAGCTTCCTTTCTGCCCAGACCATGGTAAAGGGAGCCGGGAAGCATCCCAAGAAGGGGAAGGGTCCCACACCCGTGCCCGGCTCCCGTGTGGGCGTTTGAGGGGGGAGCAGGTCGCACCCCGGGAGATCTTCAGCCCGGAGGAGGTGGCCGCACTAGTTTATTATGTTCAGCGCCGCCTCCCCAGGACCATCATGGCAGGCGGCAGGATCGCTAGAGGGTACGGGATCCAGGAGCGCCGGAAGCGGTGGGAGAAGGTGTGCCGGGCCATGTACCAACACTCTCGGGTCCGGCGCACCTAAAACCAGGCTACCCACCGTTGGACGGATCTCCTGGACCGGGAACGCGATCTGCTCGACCTGCTCGGCCTTGAGATCCCCGGGCTTGGTGAGTAGTAGTAGCTATTTCTTTACTATGTTTTCTCCTGCTCTGTGTGTTATTATCTTGCAAATTTTTGTTTTTCACCAAGAGCAATAATGCTGCTGATTACATTGTAGGTAAATTATATTTCAAAATCTTCTGTGCATTTCAGGTGCACTGCTGTCCTTCTCAGTAGCGCTGCTACTATGCTTATTTGTTTTCGATTTTGTGTTCATTTCATTGGCCTGTGAAATTATGCATGAGTGTAGTTTAAAGAACTGCCTAATGCTAGACACTAAGGGTCAGAGTTTTTAATTACCGGCGCATCCCTGCAAAGTAGCAGTGTTGCGCCAGTAATTGTGCGCCACGCCACCACCACCCATGGTGCGCCTTTTTTACAATGCGGTGCACCATGGGCCCAAAACCGCACCAAAGCGTTACGCATCTGTGCCTTAAAGGCGGTGCATTGCTGGCATTGCGTCGCAACGATGGCGCAGCTCCAGCAATTCTCTGGGGTGCCCTATCTCCCCAATGCTGCGTCAAGCCGTACGTCTGCTTCAAGCAGGCGCAGGGTTTGAGTCACGCATCATTGTCCTCAAAGTGACTGATTGAAATCTTGTAGATTTCCCTCAGCCACTTTTAGGATGCGTTCCTGCGCAGGAACGCCCTCCCTTGCGCCGGAACGCCCCCTGATGGCGCAGGGCTTTACAACGTGATGCATCTCCCATATGCGTCACGTTGTTAATATACGCCGCACCATGGCGCCTCTTTCGATCTGCCGCTGTGTCACAAAAGTCACGCAACAATGGAGCAAAAGAGCCGCAAGGGGCTTCTAAATCAGCCCTTACAGACTCAAGTCCAGTCCTTCCTTTGTACACATGGCGATAAGAAGAAATAGTGGTGGTGGATTGATAGTTTGAGTATTTTAATGACTGGTTAATGTAGTAGGAAACTTTAGTGTTGTTGCTGATCTGCAATCACGATGGACTTTGTCTGTCACTTCGCGTGCTGCGGACTGCTGCCTGCCAGTCCTAGGCAAACCTTTTTAGTACTTTGTTTAGTGAGTTACATAAGAACTTTCCAAGCCGACGGTCCGCAAATCAAGCAATACTAATAACGTAGTAGACCACATGAGATCGGTCAATATATCCCGTGGAATAGTTGTCTATTTGCTATTTCGCCAAAATATTTTGTTATTGTTCTTTTGAAATGTTTGATTGGTTGACAAATATCATCCATGTTTTCTGGTCTTTATTTCTTTCATGTTGTACATCAGCTCCCCCCAGGGGCAAGAGGACACAGGAGGAGGAGGCTGCTGTTTGCCAGGATGCAGGCCAGGATCGGGCAGGCGAGGGCTCCTTTGCTGGCCCCGGTAAGTTTTAATTTTAATATAGAGTACCTATTTTTTCCTAGCTTTCCTCATTCGATTTTTTCTAAATCGTCTTTGATCTTCTTGTAGACTGTATCTAAATTCTTATTCTGCCTCGACTATGACTCCCTGTGGTATTACTAGATTATTCTTATTAGTCTGTCTGTGTAGCTAAGTAAGATTGCACATTTGGCAATTCCATTGGACTCCCATTCTAGTCAGCAATAGCTCTATGCACTGAGTGCAGTCCTCTGGGATTGTCCATACTGTCTTTTCAAGTCTTCTAAATGTTTATGCTTTGACAATTGCCAACAATAAAAAGGGGAATGACCACCAAAAAAGAATAAGATACTACTTTACTTTTGGTTTGGATAGGAGGACAATCTATTCTACTACTGTTGCAGGGATAAATCTGCACAAACAGAACTATGGACACTAAATAATGCATTGCTTACTTTATCAATTATAATAGGCGATGTTAGACTTTCCACATATCTCAGTGATAACAGACTTTGTAGTTGAACCCCCAATCTCCTTACTGACTAGATAGTGTGGCAGAGTCATTTAGCTCCCAAAGTCACCGATGATTGATCCCCAATGATGATTAGATTATCCAACGCAGGACAAAAGTACGGAGTCAGAGTCAAGAAGTGTCAGAGGCACGGACTCATGCTTGCAAAAATTCCAAAATCTTTAGCTCAGCCACTCTATTCTGGAGGACCAAAAACCACAGAGTCTATTTAAGTTTAAAAGCTTTATTAAAAGTAAACACATTTATTAAAATCAAGTTTGTCATAAAACTAAACGTTTAACTGAAAATGGAAAAGTGCTTAGTGCTGACGATTAATTGGACATATTTATTGTGGTCGAGCCGAGCTCTCACCTGGTTTGAACTTGATCTTGCTCGTGTTCTTAGAAGTCAAGCTTCTGTCTGTTAGGAGAAAAAGTGGTACGTGTTAAAAATAAAAAGCAAGCATTCATCAGTTGTGCCAAAAAGCGCAGCAAGACAACAGCCTTCCCTGGAAAAAGGGACATTTTTACTTTAGAGTAGACAGCCACAAATTATTACATTGTTTGCTGTTTTTTTAACATTTCTTTATTCCTAAACCAAATATTATATAGTAGTGAGTGGTGTATTCTAACATTCTTAAATTTACTTTGTAGGTGGAACATCTGGTGGCGGGGCCAGCGCGGAGGTGGTGGTGGTGGATGAGGGGAACACTTCTGGGGAGGATGCGGTGCAAGTGCCGGACGACACCAATGTGCCTGTGAGGGTTCACACGGTGGTGGCGGGCAGAGGTAAGCTATATATTCCTTACTTATTGAGATTGAAGACTGCAGAGTGTGCTATCTGGGGCTCTGGGAGGGGGCGCACCAGCAAGTGCAAGGAGCCTGCGCCCTCTATCTGCACGGGTGTATTATAAATCAACCAGGTAGTAGCCTCCTCTAAATGTACTTTGACTTAGCTGTGTAGTTTTTGGCTAGAAGAATCCCAATCAGATCTGAGATGAACTTGATGGATGGGATGAACGAAAAGCGAAAGAAGGGTGTAAGTAAGTGTGGAAGGACGAGAAATTTAATGATGACTGGCAAAGAAGAATGATATGTGTTTGCTTGGTCCCCGAGGTGGCTGGGAAGGAAAGAATATGGTATGGTGCATGGCTGGGTGAATGATGAAGCAAGGATGGGTGGAAGGAGAACCGCCTGGGTGGGTGAAACAGAGACTGTATGTGTGCATATACTTTGAATGGATGGATGCCTGGATCATGGTACTATCTGACTCTTAGATAGCATATACTCTTAGATAGCATATGTGTATCTAGAGAGAGTAGACGGTCACTGGATGAACTAAGTGTTACTTTGAAGAGCATGTAACACCGCACCCGCACGTCCGTTCCAGTGTATGAAGGCAAGGAAAAGAAGTTGTAATTTTGTCCAAATACTACCATGAATAGTAGCAGTAGTTTGCAACTGCAAGCACAGCATATATCCGGTTCTTACGGTGGACACTCCCTACCTCTCTTAATAACTTTAGTTTAGTAGTAGTAAGTCATTCATGTGAGGGTGTATCACTGTTCACTCAATAATAAGCAAAGCACCTAAAGTCAACCCATATGTAATCAAATACATCCCATATGAAGTGATAGATAATCAGATTACTTTAACTTCTTCATTTTCCTTTTCTAGTACTCATTTGCACTGTAGGGTGAAAGCTAAATTAATTAAGCAGTAGCCCTTTTAACAGAGTATTCTCAGTGCCACCCGTAATAGAAAAGTAAGAGCTTCACCACCTGCATGTACTGGACCGGTACAGTAACGCAAGTCTGTCTCACTCATCATGGTGTGCGTCTGTTTTTCTCGGGTGCAAGTTCACTGCGCTGGCATTATGCCGGCTTGCATAAGATAACGTACCAATTTTCCTAAACAAGAGAGAAGAAGAAGAATAAGACTGGTGTACTGTCATAGTCGACTGTAATGGAAGTCCATAGTGCTCGTAGAATTTGTTCCTTAAACTCCCACTAATGTTAGAGCAAGGATGAAGAAGTGGGAGGTTAGATAGATACTGTCCTCAATAGTTATGTACTGTGCTTTCAATTTACTACTTGTACTGTGACACAACTTTCTGCTCAATCATTTTGTGTTAATCTTAAGGAGCATTGGTTACAGACTTTGTCTTTCTTTCTTCATATAGTTGCTCCTTCCAAATCAAACAGAACATCAAGGAGGAAGCTGGCTCGAATGGCCCGGCAACGGAGGCTGGATGCCACTGTCGCCGAATATCGGCGGCTGGTGGCCCTGGAGGAGGAGGACACGCAGTCTACCGGTACAACATCCACTGGGACAGCTGCATCCTCCTCCGGGCCCCCACGGGCTGCCAGCCAGCGCAGTGCTCCAGCGGTCCGGAGCCGGGCTACCAAAGCCAACCGCCACCGCCGAGCAGCAAAGACAGCAGCTGCCCCCCACAGGAGTCGCAAGGCACGCCAGCACAGCTTATGCCTCAGAGTGTCCTACCTGGACCAGGAGGTCCTAACGAATAAGACCTCCGCTCCGACCATGCCACCCTCCGCAAGGAGTATGATGCCCTGGCCGCAAAAGTGAACAGCAGCCTGCCGTAGTGTCCCTTGCCCCTTTTTTAGAGACTTTTGGGGGGTGGGAATTGGGAGTTGGGTTATTTTTGGGACTTTTGAAGGACAATCGTTGGGGTTAGGGAGGGTCTTGCGGGAGATTATTTTGTTAGGGCTACAAAAATATACTTTTTGAAACTTTATCTGAGCATACCTGTTTTTTACTGCTTTTGAGTCTGGTGGGTGGGGGTTTAACAGAAAGTTTGTGTTCCTGAAACTTAAGTCTGTGTCATTTTCTTCCTTTAAGTGTAAATGGCTAAATGTTTTCAACACTAAGTGCCTCTCACAGAGTAAGTGAATTCAAGAGTGCTAGGACTTTAGTGGTACTACCGTCAATCTCTCGTCTCTCCTAATACTCCATTATAATACTACCTCCCACCAAACGCTTATTTTACCTGTAATTTGTGTTTGAAAGTAAGGCTAGGCCCAGGGCTGGCTCCACGGGAAATGGCGATTAAGGTTGGCTATCCTGGGCGGATGAAATGTCCTCATTGCGGTGGTACTAGTGGTGTGACACAGTGGCAGTTGCATGCCTATGGAAAAAAAGAAAATGAAACCTGGTTTGTCCTTACTGTGGCATTACAACGGTACGATAGAGAATATAGCAGGTGACAGTACACTAGAACAGTGCCACAATGTAGCCTAAGAAATGGTAAAGTATTGAAAGTATAACTAGTACTTGCGTTGAATTTCTTTGACATTGGCTACTACTACAAGAAATAGTACTGAAGGTGAAGGACACAGCAGCGTAATAATTTGCCACTTCTAGGAGGAGGATGTTCTTGATGACCTTACCTATCAAGTTGATCGCGGCATGGCGCACATGAAAATCTGCTTTCATTTGCCAATAGTGACTGAGTGTGAAGCTGAGTAAGTCTAGAATATATCCTCGGATTCCTTCACCAGCCTGTTGCTATGACCTTATCCTCCCCAGCAAGTGTGTGGAATTATTGCTGTCATTTAGTCACACATCAATCAAAACCACACAGCCCGGGGGAAGGGGGTTAGGGTTTGTAAAATGGATGGGAATGGGGGATTTTGGGAAAGTTTTTTGAGAGAAGAAAAAAAAAGCACAGCATGGGCAAACAATAATTGAAGATAAAGAAATCTTTGGGTACAAAGCTAACCATAAATCTTTTAAGTGACATAAAGGAAGTGCATGCACTACTGCAAGCATTGTTAATGAAAAGTAAGTAGTACTCTCGACAGCCGTGAATGACAGAATGCGACAGTACAGGGCTGGAGCGTTTTCACTTGCCTATCTCTGCACTCAGAGAAACACTTCTCACATTAAATTAGGTTTAAAAAATAGCTGAAGTAAAACCTATAGAATGGCTGTAGGGATCAATTTAGAAGCAGAGAGAGATCCAAGAAATTCAGAGTCACACTCATAGAAGTTCACAGCAATAACATTACTTAAAAAATAATTAGAAAAGAATGGATACTGTATCTGTATGTTGTTGTAGTTGTCCTGTTGAATTTGGTAAGTACGTTGCACGCATCAAACCATTCCTCTTATTAGCGGCACTACTCCATTCCAGCTGACGCTTCGTCCATCAATGTTGGTGACCAGATGACACCCTGTCCACTGCCTGCCTGGCGGATGCTGAATTGCGGCTCGCTAATGTGAAGCCTGACTCCATCCTTTTTTTCCCATTGCAGAGACTGAAACCCGGCCTGAAATTATTGACGGAAAAACAGGAAGTGATATTAGAACACCACTGATAAATATAAGGTATGTATGCTGTGTATTGCAAAAAGTCACATTTTGAGTTTCCGAATAGACAGTACAATATTTTTGAAAGTGCGTACTCTGTCTGAGTCTCCTTTTGAAGGATAAATAAGTATGGGCAAATTAAATTAGCGGATCTTTCCCCTCAAGCTAGGTGTACTGTAAACTGTGTTTTAGAACAAAATTAGACCTTTCAAGCAGTGCTCCCACCCAGACCCCTACTAAAGCCAGGCGCAAAAATGTAGAAGACCCCCAATCAGATCTCAAAAAACGAGGCCTAGTAGAAAACTGGTGACAAAACGTACTTTGAAAGTAAAAGTAGGCCCAAATACCCCCTTACCCACCGTGGATTGTATTCAAACCACTTGCAAGCAAGCAAAAGTATCCATACATAGCATCGCTCCAAGACTCGCAAACCCCCCCACCCAAACACATGCAATACAAATACTGCTAACCCTAATGAGCCCTAAGTTAACCACATCGCTGCTACAGGAATTTTCCTGCTGTGCTACTTCTTTATGAACAGGGTGTGGTCATGACGGAACCATTCCGTCATCAGCACAGCTCAACTGTGACTGATGACGGAATGGTTCCGTCATCAGCATCGAAGGGGTTAAGAATAGTGGCAAAGGCTTTCTTTAACTATGCCAAATTCCCCCTTTCCCACCATGGATTTTCTTCAAATCACTTGCAACCAAAATTACACATTCCCACGAGTGCTCTAAGACCCCAGAACTCAGTTGCAAAAATCTAGAACACCCCGAAACACATGCAATCCTGCTGCTAGGGCTAACCCTAACGAACCCTATCTTAAAAAAAGTGCCAAAAGGCTTTTCCTTATGGATTTTGTCCAAACCACTTCTATCCGGTATTAGACCTTCCAAGCAATGCCCCAAGACCCGCCAACCCACCCGCAAAAAAGCACAACACCCCCAAACAGCCAAAAAGGAAAATCTCATACTTACAATATTTATCGGCCTTCGGTCCAAACGCGCTGTGCAGCTAGCGCATAACTCCCGTTTTCCACCACGGATTTCCTGAAAAGCAAATGCAATCAAAATTAGACTATCCCAGCAGTGCTCCCAGACCCCAAAACTCAACCACAAACACCCGGAACCCCCCCAAAGAGCACCTCAAAGGCAAGGAAGTCAGCAAAAACTCAAAATAATTTTCGCCTCCGATTTGGTCCAAACCACTTTTATCCGGTATTAGAGCTTCCCAGCAATGGCCCCAGAGCCGTCAACTCACCCGCAAAGAAGTAGAACACCCCCACAAGTGCAGATTCTTTCTTCATTGGGCGTAATCCAGCCCTCTGCTTTGAGGGAAATAGGAGCCTGGAGGAGGAGGATAGAGGAGCATGTTCTTGTGAAGTGGTAATGGTAAAGGTATTTATAAAGCGCTAACATTCATCCTAAAAGGATATCATGGCGCTAAAATTAACAGTGTACGTGTAACTGGTGGTTGTTAATGGTGATATTGTGATTTAATGGGTATTAGGGAACAGTGTTGTTTTAATTTTTTTTCCTGAAGACAAGATGGTCATCTGTGAGTCTCAGATCTGTCGGTAAATTGTTCCACAGGTTTGCTGCTAAGTGTGAGAAGGCACGGCCTCCCGTCCTAACCTTCTTTATTCTAGTGGTTGTCGCTCTTGCTGTATGTTGGGAGCGAAGATTTCTATGTGAAACATAGAAATTAATTCTGTTTTTTAGGATGGTTGGACCTGTTTTGTGCAATGCTCTGTGGGTGAGGCATAGTATTTTAAATGTGGCTCTTTCTCTCATTGGCAACCAGTGTAAGGCTCTCAGACAGCTTGTAGCGGAGTCATATTTTCTTTTGTTACATACGGCTTTTGCTGCCACATTCTGAACAAGCTGTAGTTTTGAGAATAGGTAATCTGCCATGCCGACGAATGGGGAATTCCCATAGTCAAGTCTACTAATTAATAGTGACTGTACTAGGATCTTTTTACATTCCAGGGGAATCCATGGAAACACTCTTCGTAGCATTTTCAGTAGTGCAAAGCCTTTACCACAGATAGTTGTCATGTGGTTATTCATTGACAATTTGTTGTCAATGTAGATTCCCAAATTCCTTGCCATCTGGGTTGGTTTGGGGGGGGCACCAAGAATGTTGGGCCACCATGTGTCATCCCAAAGTTGTTGGGAACCGCCGAACAGTAAAATCTCCGATTTATCGGCATTTAATTTCAGGCAGTGATTATGCATCCATCTGGCTAGTTCAGAAAGGCAGTTGAGTAGTCTATTTTTGGGATCTTCTTCACCATCTAAGGCAATCATTAGTTGTGTATCATCGGCGTATGAGCAGATGTTAACGCCCCACTTTTTACCGATCGTGGCCAGTGATGATACATAAACATTAAATAATGTTGGACTTAATGATGCCCCCTGTGGTACACCATACTTGATCTTACAGGGTGTAGAGGTGTAGCTGCCTAATCGGACAGTTTGTGATCTGTCTGTTAAAAAAGAATTCAGCCAGGTCAGGGCTTTTCCCTGCAGTCCTTTTGCAGCTAACATTTGCATCAGGAGGTTATGAGATACGGTATCAAAAGCCGCTGATAAATCTAACAATATCAGGGCCACCGTTTTACCTTCATCAACCTGGCTTCTGATGTCATCCAGTACTGCCAATAAAGTTGTTTCTGTACTGTTGTTAGACCTGAAGCCCGTCTGCGAGACGTCGAGCAGGTCATTAATTTCCAGATAGTTTGATAACTGTTTGTTCACTAATTTTTCCAATACATTTGAAAGGTATGGCAACTGCGAGATGGGCCGATAGTTGGCAGGGTTGTTTATGTCCGTACCAGCTTTTTTAAGTAAGGGAGTCACTACTGCTGTCTTCCAGATAGCTGGAAATTCCGCTTGGTCTAATGACTGATTTAATGCTTGCGTCACTATTGGACCAATTGAGGGGATTAGTTGTCGAAAGATGTGATGTGGGCATGGGTCCGATGGTGAGCCCGATTTAATTTCCGACATGACTTTATTTACTCCTTCCTCTGAAAAAGGGCCAAAGGCAGAGCAGGTGGCCGGCGGGGGAAGCTCTGCATTAATATGGTGCTCAGTCAATTCCTGGTCATTACTGGTGAAGGATGAATAAATTGTATCTATTTTATCAAAGAAATAATTGCTGATTTTGTCACATCACTCCTGTGAGGGTGGCAGATGTGTTGTAAGACTAGGGGGGTTGCACAGTTTTTTAACTATTTTAAAAAGTTCTTTAGAGGAATGTTTGTGTTCTAATATTTGTTGAGAAAAGTGATCTTTTTTTGCCTTTCGAATAGCTGCGTTATAGGATTTCAGTTATTTTTGTAAATGGATCTATCAATCATGGTTTTACTTAGTCTCCATTTGTGTTCCAGCGTAGTACATTTTCTTTTGAGTACCTTGAGATCTGGGCCATACCATTTTTCCGACATCGTTCGCCTAGTTGTACTTTTAGTGGAGTTTATAGAGCAATGTTCAAGTGCTTCACCGATGCTTTTCTGTAATTGGTGTATTTCTTGTTCAGTGGAGGAGCCTAGATTAGTGTGGTAAAAATTCTGTTGAAACTTCTCCAATGAGAATTTGCTCCAGTTTTTGGTTGTAACTGGTTTCTGTGTCGTTGGTCTCACTTTATTTATTGGTAGTCTAATATTAAAATCTATTCTATAGTGATCGGTCCACGTAAGAGGCGTAATATTATTAATAGTAGTGGTCTCGATATTTGTAAATATCAGGTCCAGTCTGTGTCCGGCTCTATGTGTGTCCTGGTTGACTAGTTGTGTTAATTGTAGGATTTGCATATTATCTGCAAGGTGCCTGGTAAGCGGATTATTATTTGACTCAAAAGGTACATTGAAGTCTCCTAATACTAAGATGTTTTTGTGCTTTAAACAGGTGGGAAGAATCTGAGAGAGGAGTTGAGTACTAAATTCAGCTGAGTCCCTGGAGGGTTATAAATGATAGCTCCTCCCATCAGTGGATAGGAACCTAAGGAGATTGAATAAATCATTACTTCATGTTTGCTATCCTGTTTGGGGGCTTTTTGAATACAAGTAAACTTCTCTTTAAATAGCAAGGCTACCCCTCCACCCTTCTTTTTGGGTCTGTTAAGGTTTAAAATCTTATACCCTATAGGAAGTGCAGTTGCGATGTCTGGAGTACTGTGGGTGTCAAGCCAGGTCTCCGTAAGGAACACTAGATCCCGTTGCAGTTGGTATAGAGTATCCCAGAGTTCAATTGAATGTTTAGGGAGTGATCTTGTATTCAAATAGATACAGGATATCTCGAGATTAGTGGTGTTTCTTAATGTAAAATCATCTTTGGATTTATTGACCCATCTACATGTCTGGCAGCCAAAAGATCCCATGATGTTGGTAGGCTCCACTATAGCACATGGAGGATGGCCCTGTGGGGGTTTAGTATTAAGAAGCATAAGTTTGTCTTTTGAGTAAGTCAGTATCGGTTTATCTAGCCTGTCCCTAGTTAGTGAGGCAGAGTTTCCAGTCCCTAGTCCCGTGCAGGCGCGGACGGGCGCAGACGGGCTAGTCTTTGAACCTGAGGAATGCAGACTGCGGCACCTTCAAATCAATAAGCAAACAAGTGAAGACAGTTCTGCTGATGGACTTGTTTTTGTGATTAGGTGATTAAAGTTTGAATTATATTAACTGTGCACAACAAAGAAAGACAGACACACAGGAATAAAAGTGAACAAGGACGAAAAAGAAAGTTATTGATTCATTGTCTCATTTTCAGGGCTCGGTGTCAGGGAATAAGAATAAGGCTTCGTCACCATACTCTGCGAATTCAGGCAGGGTGAGGTCAGTGTCACCTAACCGAGAAGAAATTCCCTCATCTACGTTGCTGTCCACCTCGTCTTCATCCGGCGTGCTTTCTCGTACTTTGTAATCTGGTGGTATGAGGTGCTGATTCATCTTGATCATTGTTAACCTCTCCACATTTTTGGGCGAGAGGCGGCTCCGTTTGGAAGTTACAATGCCACCAGCAGCACTGAAAACACGTTCAGAAGACACGCTTGCGAGTGGGCAAGACAAGTAGTGTATAGCCAGGTTGGAGAGCTGTGCCCACAATTCTTTTTTCCCATGCCAATACGCCAATGGGTCAGCATTAACATAGACCTCTGTTGAGTCATTCAGATAGTCCTGCACCATCAACTCAAGGTCCTCCAAGGTTCCTCCCCTTTGCTTACTTTTTGCTGTGACCTTTTGAGAACCAAACCCAAGCCGAGTTAGCCAATCCTCTTCTGCATCTAATGTTACTGTTGTGTCTGGTGCAGATGATCCGGTTGCCGGTGTCTTTAACGGCTGAGAAGTCACTTGTGCCACAGCCACAGGTGCAGAAGTGGATTCTTTTGACTTGTGATGGCCTGCTGATGCTGATGTTCTGCCTTTTCCTTCAATTTGCTGCCGTTCTCTTTCAAACCTCTTGGCTGAGAAGGCTAGCCAACCTTTGTACTTTGTAACATCTTGATCACCAAAAGGAAAGAATGCTTGGCCTGCCAGTGCCTTTTTGTAGCGTGGATCCAGAATAGTAGCACAAATGTAATGCTGTTCTGAGTGGATTATTTTAAGACGTTCATCACCAAGTAGGCGCTCTAATAATTTCTCCGCCAAAAGAAAAGCGTCTTTCTTTTTTTCATCTTTTTGAAACATAGAAGACACCGCCTTCAGTTGGTGCTTCCAGCATGCGCAACAATGGGATAGCTTTTCCCAAATTACAGACCTCCTTGCTGACTGCACGCGTGAAGACCTCAAAAGGACGAAGCATGTCTGTCAGGCTTTTAACTAGGTTCCATTGCGCCGCATCTAGCCTCAGGTCCTTCTGAGCTGTACCCACTGTTAAGAAATAGTGATCGAGTACCGTATACTGCTCATACAGACGCTCAAGCATGTAGAAGGTCTAGTTCCAACATGTTGCCACCTCCTGGATGAGTCCTTTCACTGGCATTCGACGTTCATGTAGCAGGCTCCTCAGATGCTTCCGGGCCTTAAAAGAATGGCTGAAATGGTTGCACATTCTTCGGCAGGTGGCCACTAACTCACACGCTAGACTGTCTTCATCACTCAAGAATTTTTTAACAACCAGGTTTATACAGTGCGCCAAACACGGCACTCTGAAATACTGACCCAGCTCCATGGCCTTAACTACATTGGCGCCATTATCCGTGGAAACATAACCAATCTGGCGTTTTTTTGGGGACAGCCAGTAAAAGACCTTTGTGTTAAACTCATTCAAAATATTTTCTGCAGTGTGACGTTCTCCAAGCCAAACATGGCTAGTGTTGCATGTTTCCGAGCAGCTTTAAAAACTTGGTCCGGGTCAACACCTGCGTTTAGCTTTGCTTTAACCCCTGAAAAAGAGACCCAGTGTGCAGTGATGCACATGTACTCAGCGCCTGCGCCACTGGTCCAAATGTCTGTGGTCAGATGTATAGTGTGAACAGCACTCTTCTGCAAAGCTGCCCCAATCACCTCCAGCACATCTTCATGTAGTGCTGGAACCGCAACTCTGGCAAAATAGAACCGGCTAGGAACCTTCCATTTAGGGCAGAGCGCTGCAACTAATTCTAGAAAACTAACCCCTTCTACAAAAGAAAAAGGGAGAAGGTCCAGAGCTGAAGGTCCAGAGCTAGCATTTTAGCCAGCTTAGTGTTATACAGACGCGTCAGTGGGTGGTTGCGTTCATATGGCGCGTCTGAAAAAAACATGTTTCTAATGTTGCCCTGGACCAAGCATTTACGGGATGATGATGATGATTTCTTTGACCCAGTTACGCTCGCTGATGAACTTTTTCGCATTGGTGTCTCACTCTCTCCCACACTCTTAGTGTAGCTCACATGGGGTGTGCTGCTGACAGGGGTACTGGGTGTAAGTGAAGTGTTTGACACGTCTTCTTCCTCCTCGTCATCATCAGATGAAACATCAACGTTTTCTTGACTTGCAATTCGGGCTTCCTTGATCTCCTTTAGGTGCGCAAACCATTGGACAGCGTGCTGTCTCCTAAGATGACCTCTCTGGCCTCCGGTCCCATAGTTGGTACCAAACTTATCACGACTAACTGCAAGCTTACAAATGCTACAAATGGCGAAGTTTTCCTTTTTTGGGCAAACACTAAAGAAGTCCCAAACTGGGGACTTGAATTGTCTGTTGGGGCCGGAGGAGGCGGCGATACTGATGGTGGTGGTCATGCTGCTAATGCCAGATGAAGTGGAGGATGTGGATTGCCGAACTTTAGTACGTTGTGCACTTTCACCACCACTAATTGAGGTGGAGGTGGATGGAGGTCCCTTCTGGAGAGGAAGAAATATGGAAGCGGTGCGTGTTGGTGTACTAGTTAACTCCAATGATTGTGGTGTTTTCACTGCCTCCTCGTCGACAACATCATCATCACGCTCAGCAGCTTCTCGGGCTAGGGTCAAAATGTCTGTTTGCTGCATGCCCGCTGGGGCTGCAGTGACCTTTATGATGACTGGGTCGTCGTCGTGAGAGTATTCACCAGCAGCGGTATCCGCCACTTCTTGTTGAGCCTCATCACACTCCATAAGTATGAGACTTTGGATGAGCTTCCTTTTACGCTTAACTACCTTTGTCAGATCATGGTGTGCCTCACTCTCAGACGGCAGTGGTGCTGGTTCCCAATTTTGATTCGTATCATCAGAAGGAGGTGTGCTTGAAGAAGATGTAGACACCACCCTTGATCTCTTCCTTGCTAGGGGTGTGGTAGACAATGAATGATCATCAGGAGGAGTGGCTTCTTCAAATGATACCTCTCCTTGATTGTCGATTTCCTGATGTGCCCCTACTTCGGGAGGAACAACTATTGTGGGCACTTGTGACCCTCCATGCACCTCTGCTTGCACATCTCCTTGCCCTGCCTCTCCTTCCACTTGTACTTGGGCTTGTACTTGCACATGTGGTTGTTGTTGCGGCTGTGGTTGTTCAACACTCGTCAGATGAGTTACAACAACCTGTGTTGATTGAGGGACATTGCTGCTACTTTCTTGCGATGAGCCAACATCACTGGTCGATGGTGATTGAACAACTAGACTAAGTGCCTCTGCAGCACTCAAGGGCTAGGACTTAAGTTGGCGTGGTGGTGGTGGTGGCACTGAGCCCAATGGAGCGGCGGTGCTGCTCCCAGCTTGGTCCCCAGCAGATCCCGCTGCTGCTGCAGGCGTACTTTTTTTTTTACTCCCAATAAATGTGGCTGGCGGCACATCAGTCTCCTTGGTAACTTGCTTCTTCTGCTCCTTACTGGCAACTTTCTTGCTAGAGGAGCTAGGGGGAACTTTTTTTGGGACCATCTTCTTCAGAGCAGGTCAGAACAGCAGGCCGCAGTTGCACGAGTTGCAGAGTTGTCTGTGGCCAGACGTGACGTCGCGTGACGTTATGCTGCACACACACACCGCTGCAGGACTTCTTCCTGGCACTGGTGGTTCTCTTGAGTCTTGTGCACCTAAAAGCAATGGAAGACAGAGGAACATCAGTTCAGTTATACACCCCAGAAAATCGAAAATCACAGAAAAATCAGCACAATCCCAAGCACTCCATGATGTTTAAATTCAAGACACCCCACAGAAAGACTAGGCCCATGCACCACTCACTACCCCTGGGCATAAAGGTTGAAAGCTAGGCAAAATGGTTGCAGACGTAAGAACACTGCCTGCATTCAAAATGGCCCCCTGCCTCCCAGCACATGGCCAGGGCCTGCCTGTAGCAGCACTCAAAATGGCCCCCACCCACATGGCCTGTCCCCATGAACACCACAAAAAATCGAAAAACACAGAAAAATCAGCACAATCCCATGCCATCCATGCCCTCCATGATGTTTAAATTCAAGACACCCCACAGAAAGACTAGGCCCATGCACCACTCACTACCCCTGGTGAAAAGGCCACAACAACAGCCCAAAAAAAATCGAAAATCACAGAAAAATCAGCACAATCCCAAGCCCTCCATGATGTTTAAATTCAAGACACCCCACAGAAAGACTAGGCCCTTGCACCACTCACTACCCCTGGGCATAAAGGTTGAAAGCTAGGCAAAATGGTTGCAGACCTAAGAACACTGCCTGCATTCAAAATGGCCCCCTGCCTCCCAGCACATGACAGGGCCTGCCTGTAGCAGCACTCAAAATGGCCCCCACCTACATGGCCTGTCCCCATGAACACCCCAAAAAAACGAAAATCACAGAAAAATCAGCACAATCCCAAGCCATCCAGGCCCTCCATGATGTTTTCATTAAAGAGACCCCACAGAAAGACTCAGTCCACCCACCACTGAGTACCCCTGGGCAAAAGGCCCCAACAACAGCCCAAAAATCGAAAATTCCAAAATTGTAGTTGCAGCAACTGTAATGCCCCAGATAAACTTACTTGTGAATTTTCTAATTCAAAAGTGATCCAAAGAAAGTCAAAAAGGCCTCAAATCCAAATATCCAGCAGCATCGACAAAAAGTAATCCTTCCAGGTGAAGAATCCGAATAAAAGTGACCAGCACATGAAGAAAGCACTGAGAGGAGCCTGCTGGACAGGAACAGGAAGTTGGAGACTGTGGGGCACTTCCTTCCTCCCACACCCCCCCAAAAATGGACTCCTTGAAAAAAAAAGTGCAGGCAAATGTCAACCAGAGGAGTTATTCTGATAAAAATCATCATTTCCAGAAGGTTTATGCTGCTTGCTGGTGGATTTCTTGTGCAGAATTGCAAATTTTGTATTTTCGTGAGTGCAAGTTTGTTGCTGCCCGCCGCATCTACGTGTTCGCAATTGCGAACTCCCATGATAAGTGATCACGGCGTACTCGCGTTGACAAACTCTAGCTGTGCAAGGTGGCAAGCCGCGATGACGTAATCGCGGTCGCCAAACTCGCGCGGGATACCGCAGCAAGATCCAAAATGGCGCAGCACTCGCAAAATATCAAGAAAAACAACTCGGCAAACGCTGAATGACGGTGAGTGAACGCCGCACGCTGCAAAATTGTATCACCAAGAAAAAAATTTGCGGATTTTGCGGGAAATTCGCGAATCTCGCGGATTGCGAATTTACCGAAAATCCGCAAAATCCGCGAGCGGAACGGATTTTCCGCCCATGCTTAGTGAGGTACAGATGTAGGTGGGGTGAGGTACAGAGGTAGGGTGGGATGGGGAGTGAGGTACAGACGTAGGGTGGGGAGTGAGGTACAGACGTAGGGTGGGATGGGGAATGAGATACAGAGGCAGGGTGGGATGGGGAGTGAGGTACATATGTAAGGTGGGGTGGGGAGTGAGGTACAGAGGTAGGTTAGGATGGGGAGTGCGGTACAGAGGTAGGTGGGGAGTGAGGTACAGAGGTAGGGTGGGGTTGGCAGTGAGGTGCAGAGGTAGGTTAGGATGGGGAGTGAGGTACAGATGTAGGTGGGGAGTGAGGTACAGAGGTAGGGTGGGGTGGACAGTGAGGCACAGAGGGAGGGTTGGATGGGCAGTAAGTTACAGAGGTAGGGTGGGATGGGGAGTTAGGTACAGACTTAGGTACAGAGGTAGGTTGGGATGGGGAGTGAGGTACAGAGGTAGGTGGGGTGGGGAGTGAGGTACAGAGGTAGGGTTGGGTTGGCAGTGAGGTACAGAGGTATGGTGGGGTGGTGACTGGGTTACAGAGGTGGGGGATGGAGAGTGAGGTACAGAGGAAGGGTCTAAACTGTGTGGTTTAGACTGGGATGCTGTGCAGCTTGTACACGAGGCATGGGGAGTCTGGTACAGAGGAGGGATACTGAATGGGAGCTGGCTGGATGCTAGTTGAAGGCTAAGAACCAGGCCTTACATGTGACACACTGTGAGGCATAGGCTGGCCTGGAGTGCGAGGTGTAAAGGTGAAAAGTAACCTGTGAGATGTAGACTGGCTGCACTGTTGGGCGGATACAGGCTGTGGTGTAAGGGTGGGCTGCGGTCTTCCAGTCTTAGGGTGAGTGTACTATGAGGTCTGAGGGTGAAATACCGATACTTAGCTACATATAAAACCAGTCTAGAGTCTACGGTAGAGCTGTATGTAGTGTGAGGTGTACATGTGTGGCTGGTAAGTGAGGTATAAAGACGGGGTGCAGGGACACACACACACATGTTGAGTTTCTTACAAGCTATGGGAACTTGGTTCAGAGTGTGAAGTATAGATGTGGGCTACGGATATTGTCATATGGGGTGCTAAATGTGGAGGTTTAAGGGTTGAATGTATAGAATGGAAGATGCAGTTCAGTATGTCATATTAAAATATTACAACAGTGGTGGTGCGTGACGGTTTTTTAATATTACAATGATAAACTGTTTTGACCTATTGGCTACCTGCTTATGATGAGTGGTGACGACATTACCCCAGCTCTGTGTCCCCTCATCTCTAGGTGAGAGGTGATATAGTGATAGGAATGTAGTGTCTCCTTATGTTTGACTGCTGCTTTGTGGGGTGAAGCATATCTGAGATCCACTGAGTTTTGCATTGTAAGAGATTGTGACACTGATGGGAGCATCTTCTATCAGACTAATGTGAGTTGTCTTTGACACCAAGGAGCCCCTGTTAGCAGCGTAATGTGGGAGTCTGCACATGTCTCAAGGGAGCACCTTCCATCAGGCTGGGGGAAGCTGCCACTGACCAAAGGGAGCACCTTAACCAGGGTGGTAATGGTCGCTGACTTGAAAGGGGCTCACCCTATGTATTGTATCTATCATTTTTAAAGCGCGACTATCGCTCCAAGGAAGCATCATGGCGCTATGCGGAATAATACATTTTGCTCAGAAGGTACTGCAGCCTAATGCGGAAGATCAGATAAATGAGAGGAACTGGAGGTCTGGGGCTCCAAAAATCCAGGTTTTCAAGGATTTCCTGAAGCAAAGTTCTGAATGCATGAGACTTGTGTGCGTGCTCAGGGATCCAACAACAGAGACCACTGACATCAGGTTGATGGCAGCGTCAAGTATGTAGTGTGAGATGGAGCCAGTTCTAATAGAACAGCTTCCGGCCCAAAGACTGTGCCACCTGTCACAATGATTGACTGATTAACAGGGCCACCACTCATCCTTTATGGGTTCCGGAGTAGCGTGCTACTTGCTGAAAATGCAGATCAACGCCCTATCAGGGGTAACAAGCACTGTATATATATGCAAACCTCTGTCCCTCTTCTATCCCTCTGCTACCCATCTCAATCCAAAAACCTGACTAACATATCCACCACTCGAATTACTTTCATATCTCACAGTACTAATTCAACCCTAATCCTTTAATGGGTTCTAGAGTAGGGTTCTACTGGCAAAAAAAGCACTTCAGCACCATGTAGGGGGTAACAAGTGCTATATAAATGCAATTCTTTAATCCCTCTTCTATCCCTCCGCTATCCTTCTCAATCCAAATAACTGATTAATATCCACCACTCAAATTACTTTCATATTTCACCATACTAATTCACCACTAACCCTTTATGGGTTCCGAAGTAGCGTGCTACTCGCCGAAAAAAGCGTTTCAACATCCCATCAGGGGTAACAAGTGCTATATCAATAAAAACCTTTTTTCCTCTTCTATCCTTCGGTTATCATTCCAAATCCAAATAACTGACTCACCTATCCACCACTCAAAATACTTTCATATTTCACTATACTAGTTCAACACTAATCTTTTATGGGTTAGGGAGTAACGTGCTTGCCAAAAAAGCACTTTGACGCCTCTTGCTGTGTCAGAGGTCACAGAATTTTGAAATTTCCAGCTGAGTCTAATAATTGTTTGCCTTCTGCTACTGCAAAGTGCCAGACATCACTGTTATTGGTTTTGCCAACGTATTCAAAAGAATAACATAATATTCTTATTAATCCTAAATTATGTATCCTAGTAGATAAACAGTGCAATACAGTGCAATACAACACAGCACTTTCCACTATTAAGAACGCATTTCCTTTTCTAAACTTGTGACATCAGAGATTGTACATGGATTGTCTTCTTTTTGGAAGAGTCATTGTACCACACTGTCTTGAAAATAAATCTCCTTAGCCATCCAATAAATGAATAAACTGGTCCGTCTGTGGTATTAAATTCGGACAGTGTTTTATTAACTCTGTTTACCGTGTCTTTAATCCGGCTGAAGCGGTGTCAATTCTCTCTGAGTGGACGCTTTGTATCATCGCCTATGTCTGAACCTAGCATGCAGTTTTACGTTTTTGGAGGATTTAGATTTGATTCAATTTCATGGTCCTGTTACATTTTAAAATATCCCCTGATGGAAAACCTCTGACTGGTGACCGCCCAGTTCGGGTGATGCCAGTTTCAGTAATCCCATTTTTAATATCGCGGTTCATTTCTGAATCTGTCAAATCAAGGTATTGTGGATACTGTTCGGCTTCAGCCATACTAGGTAAACACACGTCATCTTGGTGGTCTATCAACCCTGGCATAAGGAATCTCATTGCTCGCATCAGCGTTGCAACTAAGATAATTGTAATTTGGTGATATAATACCGTGAGCAATGTGGATTTGACGAGCATTTTATATTGCGCAAACACTTATATATAGCATGTTGCTTTCTGCTCAGGGCACTTTTGTTTATTTCAATATTTATTCATGTATTTATTTATCAGTGACCACATTTTACTCAGAAATATTTTACATAGCACAATATTGGTACATAGGCAACTAGGAGGACTGGCAGATTACAGATTAGATTAGGTGTAATTATGGCACTGTATGACAAGCATTAGCAAACAAGTTGGTTGGGCTCTTCCCCATAACTAGCTAAAGGAGCATAAAAACGTGTTATATTCATACTTATAATGGTCTGATGTCTCAGAGAGAATGTGTGGCATGAATGCCAGTAGGTAAGAGTTCCAGAGTACGGGGCATAAGAAGTATACGGCTGGCAAATTTGAAGTGATACAAGGTGGTTTTAGCATAGCTAGAGATAGAGATTAGTGGATTTTAGTTTCATAGCCGGTGTGCAATGAGAGGTAGGTAGAGGCTAGATCATGCAGTGTTTTGAATACCAATTAATTAGGGAATTATAGACACAGAGGTGGTATGAGAAGCAAAAAGAGGAAATAATATCACAGAGAGTGGAGGTTTAAAATGAGAAAAGAAAAGAGCCAAGGACAAAGCTTTTAGGGACTCCTACTTGGGGATAGGGTAAGTGTTTATGTCTCCAATTGACAAAGTCAAAACAGAGAAGTAAGAGGACGTAAGTAATTGGGTTGTTGGTTGACTAGGCTGTGAGCCTTGGTCAAGCATCAACCACAATCCTTGTCAGGGTAAGGCAAAGGCCAAACCTAAATTAACCTATGCTCATCCCTCTGGAGCTTGGCACAGAGCAGTCAGGCTAATCTTAGAGGCAATGTCTCCAACCATTCAATATCAAGCTACCAGTAGCTCACAAACAACTCCAGAGTAGCTCACAAACCTTTTTTTAAGTGCGAGAAATGTAAAGTGCAGCAGATTTTTTTCCATATTATGAACATTTTTTGCAGAACATTTTTCTGCACTTTAAATTTCACCTATTAAAAAAAAAGGTTGTATGCTTGTTTTACACTTGTAACAGTGCCACGTATGGCAAAAGGTATGCCTTGTGCCAACAGTGCAGACAATGTAGACTCTCATTTACTCATATACATATATACCATTCATACGCACACATGTTCCACTTCCTACATTGCCCAAAGACTACGCTCTCACTGACACATATGGAACACCTGTCATACTGCCCGTAGTCAAGTATTTTGTTCAAACCCTAGTCTTTGGCTCTGTGCACATTAGGCTTAGATTAAATTAAACTGGGTGTGGGGGTGTCTGGTAACATTGCGTGAGTGGCTTGGCCTTCAGTAGCTCACAATGTTTTTCACTAATCAAAAGTAGCACTCACTACAGAAAAGGTTGGAGACCCCTGGTATAAAGTATTTGTGCAACACCTCAAACAGTATTAAAGTGACAAACATTACATAAAAAGGAACACCAGATTTATTTTTAATAAAGACAGACCAACATGACAAACATTCAATCAGTTGAACCAGAGATATGCAATTTTAAAGATGTTGCTGAAAATGGAGCCATAAAAGTGCAGAGCGGAAACTGTGGATATCTTGCTGCACTGGACTGGGACAAATTCACAAGTTTATCTTGACCACGATGGAGCAATTGCCCTCTGAGCAAAGTATCCTAAATCCTGCTGTGTGTAGCATTGCAAGGGTCAACGTTGAAGATGTGATGCGCCGCTGAAGTGATGTGTCCGTTTCAAGATGCGGCAAGGCTACCATGACAAGTCCTGCATTGTCGCTGAGGATCCCATCAACAAGGACTTGCGGCAAGAAGTCTGGTGTCTAGGATGCGTTGTGTAGTCTGGGTATTGCATCGGTTTCAAGGAGCTGCGAGGCTGCAATGCAGAGTCTGGCGTTGTCATTGAAGCTGCTCTCAATGAGGGATACAAGGGTCTGCATCGAGGATGCGTCATATATCGTGGTGTCAAAGAGGTTGTGGGCTGTGTAGGCAATGCCTGTCTTTGCAATGGGAACCAATCTACGCAGCAGCAGTGATGCATCAGTTCTACTCAGGGTTCTGCTGCGCAGCAGAGGAGATGCGTCGGTTCTGCTGGATTCACAGAGGCTGGCAGAATAACTGTGGACCTCTTTCAAGGGTCCAGGGCAGCCACAACCCGTGGAGGGAGTTTCGGTGGGGCGGAGAGGTGGGGCGGGGGAGGGGCAGGGTGGGGGGTGCTAAAAATTTAATTAATAAAACGACTTTCGTAGCGCGCCCTGCATCGCAAAATGCGATGCAGGGTGCGCTACGAAATTTGTTTTATTAATTATATTGTTTACTTACCTTCAATTATCCATACTCCAATTTTTAGCACCCCCCACACTGCCCCTCCCCCGCCCGCCTCTCCGCCCCACCGAAACTCACTCCACGGGCCATGGCTGGTCCAGGACTGGGTGGTACCACTTGGCAGAGCAGACTCATAGATGTAGTAGAGTGGTGTGGCTCACTGGTTAGAGGTGGCAAACCCGGATGCAGAGGACGGCCCGGGACCAGGGTTCAATCCCTGACGCGGCAGGGTCGTGAACCAGGGTCAGCAGACTCGATAATTCTCACCTCGGTGCCTACTCTAACCAGGGATCACATTCGGCAACTCTGGGCATTAGCTTGTCTCATCTCCACAATGGCCCCCCACAAACGCCGGGGATGCCTGGTTTCACCTTGGAGATACCAAGGAGGGAACATCTCACAGGGAAAGCCAGGACGGGTTTCCCAGCGGTCTATAGCGCAAGGGCGCCTCCGGGTAGCAATGCGCTTTACAAGACACACACATTTACATTTACATGGCAGAGTCCAGGTGCAAGGTAGTTGGAAGCCTGCTGTATCCTTGAGGCCAGCCAATTAGTCCTTGGAGTCATTCTGGGGTTCTGGGTTCAAGAGATGTCGGCCCAGTCATTCTCAACCAGGCAAAATGGCTGCAGGCAGGACATCAGCACAGAAGGGCAGTAGTCCTCTAGAGCAGCAGTCCAACAGCATGGCAGTTCTTCAGCAGCATAGCAGTCCATGTTCATCTCAGAGTATCCTCAAGTCTAGAAATGTACTGAAGAGATGGTGTCCAAAGTCCAGTATTATACCCAGTTGTGCCTTTGTAGTGGGGAGAAGCTTCTAGAGAGAGGCCTGCTGATGAGCCCATAACTAGGGCAAAACAAGTGTTGGGTAGCTAGTTTTCTGGTTCACCGAGGACCTGGCTTGGCAGTTTGAACAGGACTGTGCCTCTTGGAGCAGGGTTAAGACTGATTTGCATATAGCTGTGTCCAAACTGAGGTGAAATGGTGTACAAAATAAGGATGGATTGGGATGCGGCACAAGTGATTACCACTGGAACCAAGCTGTACCCTGCTGTTAAGCCCTGAAACAGTTCCTGGGCTGCTTGTGTTACGGTTCAGCCTGGGCCTGGTTTGGCAGTGTAGGCTAGACTGTTTCTATTGAGGCGGGGTTTAGACGGATTTGCATATAGCTCAGTCCAAACGGAGGTGGCATGGTGTGCAAAATAACGATGGATTGGTATGCGCCCCTAGTGATTACAAGGGGCTGAGATTATTTCAAGCATTTCTTCCATCCCTGTTTTGTATACTTATTGAGTCACTCTAAGTGGAACAGTTATCCCCAGGCTTTGGTCCTTTGCACACTTTGTCACGGAAACCATGCTCAACCTGGCTGACGAGCCAATAAATAGGGTGAAACTAGTCCTGGGCTGCTTGTGTTCTGGTTCAGCGAGGACCTGGCAGGAAGTTCCGGATTGACTGTTCCTATTGGAGCAGGGTCAAGACTTATTTGATTATAGTTAGGTCCACACTGAGGTGGTATGGTGTGCAAAATAACAAGGGATAGGGATGCGGACCAGAGGGATTACAAGTGGCTGAGATTGGTTCAAGCATTCCATACATCACTGTTTTTAAAAGTAACATTTCCAAAACCACAATTGCTCATTGTAATTCCAAAGACACCAAACATTAACAGGGCACCTGTTCCCATTTGAAAATTACAGCTTATTAAATGTAATAAGGTAACTCCAATGTTATATTATGGGAGAGATTGTAGTGTAGTTCCTATTTTCCCAATAGGCCCTGCGCATTGGAATAACATAAACAGTAGTATCGACGTAGAAGTGCGGATCTTCCAGGCCTCCACTGACTATGCTAAACTTAATTGGGTTTGTTACCAACTAGCTCAGAGGTCACTGGAAACTTTCTTGACTGAATAGGAAGTGATCAGCTTCCCTGGTACAGACAAGAAGGGATTCAGTTTTCCAACAACCGTGCAACATGACAACTTTGCTCCTCAGATCAAGAGTCAATCTCTAGGGTCGTGTGAAACAATAGACAGTTATTTTACTCAGTCAGTGGTTGTGCAGTTTACTTTCACAATATGTAGAGAATAGAAAGACGGGTGTTTTCAATAAAAGGTAACATTTATTGAACAGTCTTTCTTCTCGTACAAGAGAAATGAATTGCCACAATTGCAAGAATTGTTATTATAAAAAGTACGTACAGTAAGATAAGTATTGCGAAATAATACTGTAAAAGCATTGATATGGTTTCTTAGCCATACAATGGTTTAAAAGGAATAAAACATATATACATTCATATATACATTAGGCTAAAAAACTCAACTGGTGCTTCTAACTACGCCTACCCCCGTGTACCTGACCTAAGCCTAATACTTGGGAGGGGAGTAAGTAAGTAACTTTAGTTTAAGTTGGTTTTGCCAAGGTTTGCTTCAAGAATTCTCTCTAAGGGTTTAGTCAACACCAAACCTCTGGAATAGAATGATGGAGGTCTGGTATCTCCCTCAGGGCTCGATATCCCAGTCACCCGCAAGGGTAGACCAGAAACGCCGGAGCTGGATTTCTCTGCAGGAGAAAGACAGCGTCTCTTCTTCAGCGTGTCGAGGAGGAGGAGGAGGGGCAGCATCTGTGGGCAGCTTGCATCTGCTGGGCTCTTCGCAGGGGTCGGCTGTTCAGCTCCTAGGTTCACCACACCATCGTTCGCTAGTTAGCAGCGATAGCAATAGCGATAGCAGCTATGGTATCATCAGCATGACAGCTTCTTCAGCAGCAGCGAGATAGCTGGCAGCATCAGCTTCAGCGAAACAACGGCAGACAGCAACACAGCAGCTATGATAGCTTCAGCAACACAGCAGCCGCACAACAGCGTTTGCTTAAGGCAACGTTGGTAATATTTATACCTGAAAGGTGCCTTGTTTGACGTAAGTTTGTTGGACATAAGACGTCAATAAAGATGTCACTAGGAAGTGATCGTTTATCAGTGCTCATTAGAGTTCTATTACTAATCAAAACACAGCAAGCGGGGATTTCCAGGTTGCTGAGTTTTTATCTTGTTGAAGAACTCGGAGTGTTAATCTAGGAATCCCAGATAGTAACTTCTGCTATGTCATTGCACTAATTGGTTGCAAAGGAAGTGGCAGAGAAAGCTATTCTGGAATGTGGCTCTGTTCGTGTTAGGCCAGAGACGAGTTTCTGAATATTGCACTTGAACGGTTATGCAAAATATAGGGAATAAATGGATTTATAGCCGAATAGGGGCATAAGGTCACAGTATCGATCAGGATCCTAGATTAGAACGCTACACCCACTCCACGAATTCATGTCCATCAAATTACTAAAACTAGAGCAATAAGATGCATGTGTAACATTGCCCACCCCAAAATACATATATGCATTCGAAATAGGCGTATTTGTAATACGTGAAAATTTAGGTACTGTACGTTTTTGAAGCATAGAAATCATTCAAAAATTATAGCATATGAAATCAATGAACGATTATGCAAAAAGAATTACACATGAAATATCTCTGAAACAGAAGAAGGGCGAGATAATTTCCTCACATATAAATGCATTGCAGTAAAATGTGCTAGAGGCTGGTGTAAAATTATTATGTCTCTAGATGTATTTAGAAATAGAAGTTGAAGCTTCTGTTCTCTATGAATAGTTTTACTTTAAGCAAAGAATTTTTCGTGCCAAAAAGGGTGAATATTAAAAAGTGTTCAATTCAAAAGAATTATTGCTTGAACGGGGAAAATAGAGTTCCAACGCTTTTAGCAGTTTTTGCTGTTCAAAACTGAAGGCCGAATTCAGAGTTCATGGGAACGCTGTGTGTCGGAATGCTTCTCTAAAGTTATTGTTTCTGTTCGGGTGAGAACATCATATCAGACAGGCTCTCAAAGAATTGGTCCACAAAATCAGGTGACAGTTCGACCAAATTCGATAGTGCTGTAACTTGGCAGGTGTGAGAATGATTGCTGTCATCAAAGTCGGGATCAGCAATGCTCACAGATGGTCGTACCTGGGTGATGTTTCTTTTGTCACTCGCTCCACTGTTACCACCTAGTCGTAGCACAGGAGTCTCAACGAATGCCGTCATCAGGATTGGTAGCCGCTGCGGACAACACAATGCGTGAGCCGTTATCGGACTTAGCAAAGTATCGATATCCATTGGTACTGCTGATGGAAGTGAAAGACAGATGTCCAACACGCACTCATCTCCGCATAGCATACATCATAGTACAGGTAAGATGCAGGATTGCCATATCGGTCTGAATGAAAGGAACCAGGTCATGTTTAGATCTCTCAGCCTGGCCAATCCAAGGACTCTAGTTATTCTGTCCCGGTAGCGGATTGCTAGGATTGTCTCTTCCATTCCCATAGGAGTCATGTCTGAGCTGTGGCTTGCCATAACGAAGTAGGAAGGTCAAAAATAAAATCCCTGCTACAAGTCCCAAAAATAGGGGTATGCCGCCAAAAACAGAGTGGACAAAATTTGGAACGATTCCCAGAATTGCTTGAAATGGTGTTAGCAGTCCCGTAAAAATCGTCTTAAATATGCCTGGGATGCCTGTGGCACTAGACATGTTAAGGAGTTGGCTCAACATTTCTACGAAATGCACGGGGCAATTTGTTGATAAAAGGTCATGAACCTCCGTAGCTGTCCTTGCAACTAGAAGATCATACGTCTCTTTTGATGACGTTATGGGCACTGTTGTCTGTAAAAGCACAGATTTCATTTTGCTTAAAGTATCAATTCGTATAGAAGAGAAATGCAGACGAGGCCAGATGGGAGTCTCTATGTCTCCAGGCCCGCTCGGGAACAATGCTTGCATACAGCATTTGACCATGGATGTTACGCTTACGAGATAACTTTTCCCTGGAACAAGGCCACAACATCTGTGATCCGTTCTTAGAATGTAACTCCCATTCGAAAGTTGCATAAAGAAGGGCTCTATCTGCGTTGCAGGTGTGACAATCTGGTGGCATAAAAGGTTGTTAGAATTACCTTCACAGGCTCCGTGTAAATTAATACCCTGGCACAAAAGTATACCGCTTAGTGAACGTTTACAGTTTTCACCACTAAGAAATAAATTTTTGTCGCTGTCACTGTAGCATGAATGTGTGTATGGTAATTTCCATTCTTATTTTACATATCCTTTACCCAATCGTTCATACTGGCCAGTAGGTATGTATTCAAGGCACTTTTTAAATCGGAAAGTTGTTATCGGAATAGTGATAATTCCGTGTATTATCCATTCAATGACAGGACTTTCTGACATTGTCAATGGTAATCTCTCAAGTTTTCCGATGCTCAGGATTGTATAGTCTTCTCCTTTCTGCGCCAAACTGATTTGTTTATCAGTTAGGTTAAAAATGGAAAATAATGACGTTGTGTTGATTAAACGCCAAGGCACATAGCCTGAACGAAGATTTTGCAGCGTACAGCCTAATTGTACAATAGACCGTAATTGAGATTGGCCATGTGTAACATTAGCAAGTCTCTGTCTATTATATCAAAGGCAGAGGATACAATATTGTCCAACGAATATATTCTGGAGGACAGAGTCATTAACCCATTGTCAACTACAGAAAGTGATTTTTCCAAATTAATACGATCAATTTCTCGTATTTTTTCTGCTGTTTCAATTTGTGTGACTTTCCAAGCCTCGTTGTATGCAGCATAGATGCTGGCCGCTATGAAACGCTTTTGACGCTGTTTGCGTGGACCAAGAATGAAATCGCGCAAATCAGCACCATCTTTTAGTAAAGACAAGTGTTGCTTAATTTCAGCCAGTGTGGATGTTCCTAGCCATTCGAGGCAGAGTTTCCCTACACTGTATGTTGTTACTATCCCTGGATGTTGTCTCTGGGAGTAACTAGGGTCTTGTCTGGTCATTTTCAACCCCTGTGTTTTGTTCAGGAATCTATCTTGACAGTTGTTTGTGTCAGTAGGCCAGATTAACCACTTTTTCCAATCAGGATGTGTTCTGTTAAAATGTAAAATTTTAGTTACGTCTATCTCAATATCTGTTGTTGCATTATCAGGTATTGGCTTTGGAATAGACGGTTTGTTAAGGTCTTTGATCTTAGCTAGGCCAAGACAGGATGTTTGGTGAATTGTGTCATTTAAAAACATCATTTGTTCTGGTATCATGCAGGTTCTAAATAGTGCTTCAAGACCTTGTACCTGCCAATCTTTTGTACCCCAAATGGTTTTTGTTTCAATGTTATTTTTCCAATAATCAAAACCAAATGTCATCATTTTGTCATAAAATGCTTCTGAATATATCAATTTAGAATTTGTCAGCATTGTTTTCATTCCTGCTTTATCTAGCAGTTTGTAATAAAACGTTTCTGCATCACTGGTGTTAAACCCTGAGAAGTACTTGAATTTCTCAAAAAATGTTCTAGAACTGCTTTTAGGTGGTGTAGCACAATGTTCCCATTGATTATACTTAAAAACATTTCTAGGCTGTGCAGATTTATGCAAATAATGATCGCCATAATGTGTAAAACAGAATAACTGTTCATAACTAGACGAACCTTGTAAATAAGCATGTTCTGTAAATCTAGCTGACATTACTAAATCAGACATCATGTCATTAATACTGTTAAAGTCCCAATCATCAGAGAATGTACTAGGTTTTACAAAGTCACTTAAGGAAACCTTCAGTTGATGAGGATATTTCAGGATCTCGACCGGACCATAGATCTCATAGTCAGTTTTCTCCCATACTACCCCACCAGGGATTGGAATTGCTGTGACATTTACTGTTGACAGTTCTCTTTTCTTCACGTGGGATGATCTGTGTGGTTTGAGGACTAGGTTGATGTTCTGACTTGCTGTGTCCATTCAATTGTAATAAAGTTTCCTAAAATTAAAACTAAAATTAGGCATAGTAGGAGTATGAATACCCCTGAAATAATCCAATGCTCAATCAACGGTGAATCCAGATATAATTCTTTGATTTGTTGAAAGAGTTCCGTTGTAGTTTCTTTAGAATACTTTTTTATTTCTGGCATCACTTCGGGGTTACTTTGATCCTCGGAAAAGTTGTCGAAGTCGATGAAATAACCAGAGGCAGTTCTGTCAATTGTTGGGATTGATCTTTCAATCTGTCTTTCGGTAGCATTTTCTGATGCCACATTATTGTAGACTGGTGTTTCTTGACGAACTGTTTCAATCTGTGTCTCAAGAGGCACAAGTTCCATGGCATTATTGCATAGTCCTTCTCTGTGCACTGCAGGCTGATCGAATGTGATTAGTCTTCAGTTTGAACCTCTTGGATTGTTGCAAGTTTAGGTATTCTGTTGTTTCTTGGGAGTCCACTGGGCCTACTATTGATTATAGGCCACATGCTTGTGGTTTTACCAGGTCGATAGATACGACTCTGTTCTCCTTTTTACCAGCAAGGGGCGGTAGTACTACTGATCTTGTTCCGGTGACTGCCAAGACAGGTACTGCTTTTCTGTAAGAAGGCCCAAATTCCTTCTTCACCGCGATTTTTTTCTCTGACTAGATCCCCAATCTTTGGAATCCAGACAGGCTTTGCTGGGGCTGTTGCTTGTGGTGCCTCGTCAGTGGTATCTGGCTGTTGCTTTAACTTTATGTTGCTTAAGGATTTTCTTGTTTCATTCAGTTCCTGTAAAACAGCCAAACGATCTTTGATGTCAAAGTCTGTTTTCTTATCTTGTACCACTGATACCTGACTATCTAAGTCCTGAATTCTCATTCTAATTCCGAACAATAGTTTGTATGGTCTGAAACCTTTTAGAGATTTTCTTGGCAAATTGTTAAGACTGGTTTGGACACTTATTAAATGTTTGACCCACCCAGCGCCTGAACCTAATACCTTCGCTGTTATAGATCGCTTTATGTCCCGGTTTTTTCTTTTTACCACACTATTCCCTTCGGGGTGCGACGGACAAGAATACCGCAACCCAATTCCCATGCTGGCCATGGCCTCCGTATAAGCTCGAGAGCTAAAAGCAGGACCCTGGTCAGAATGGAACGTGGTAATTGCGTATGTGCCGATAAAGACTCGCAGATCTTTTATAACCGTTCTAGCGTCAGCCGAGCGCTGGAGGCCACATTATTTAAGTGTGTTTAGCCTTAACGATGTACAATGGGACGCGTTTCTCTTTTTTGATAGCGCGGATAGATTGCCTGATGCTTTCTATCATGGCTTCTGACACTACACTGGCCGGTTCTCCACTGCAATCTCTATTGCAGTCTTCACAGTTTTTTGCAAGCTCATGAATGCCTTCACTCATTTCCGGCCACCAGTACTCTGATTCTAACTCCCTCAGAGAGTCCCTGATTGTTTGGTGTCTCGGACCCAATCCCATATGTGCTTCCTGTTATAGGAAGCCCCTCCGGTCCCTGTTTGGAATTACCCTATCCCCCACTCCAGGGATTCGAGCAAAAGGAACGGAGTTTGCAACGATTATGTATGCATAATTGAGTGGATAGTTCACGGGTAGTGCTGCACAGTCGCCTTTTACGGTCATTTTTACTGCCAGCATGGTTTCCCCGTCTATGTATTTTTCTGTACGCTTTTTTGTGGCTACGGAAGCCGGTTTAGTTGCTTCCGCTGTGGCTGTATTAGCCAATGAATTCCCTGCAACGTGAACGCCATCACGTTGATGACTCAGAGTGTGTATCACGTGAGTCTTTTGTAGATCTTTCTGTAAAAGAACTACCTGTTCCCAAAGCATTTTGTGCTTTATTGTGGCACCTGTGTCATCTTTGTTATCGTTTTTAATCCAACTCTGCAGTTTATTATTGTAAGAGTTGACGCATAAATGAGAATCACACACGATAAGTGTCGGGAATTCACGTTCTGCATTTTCAAGCGCCATCTTTAAAGATCTGATTTCAGCTCTCTGAGCCGAAGAGTTTCTTACTGATTCAGTTTTTGTTACTTTCGGTCTGAATTTACCGCACAGCCAACGACCTTTAACAATCGCACAGGCTGCATCGTAGGATTTGCTCTCTACCTTGAAATGCTGTACAAATCTATCTGTATAGATTATACAGGCGTATTGTGGGAGAGGCAGAAGTTCGATTGGCAGAGGATATTCTTCTTCATTTTCTAAATCATTCAGTTCTTCGAATTGCGGGGCGAAATAGTATTTCACATCTTACGCTCCTAGAGAATCTACATACTGTATCCATTTCGGTTCCAGTGACACTGTAGGCAGGTTTACTGGGCTGAATAGTGCCTCGAAGGCGGATTCCGCTGTGAGGATATTAATCCTTTTGCCGTGTGCTAGTTCTCGTTCATTTGCTAATGCAATTTGCACTGCTTTCACAGTTCTTTCTGTGTGACTGAATGTTTTTTCTACTTGTGTGTACAAGTGAGATTTAATTGAAATTGGTACCTTTTCTCCCTCATTAGAGGTCAGGTACGTGAATCCGCATCTTCCTGAGATGACTCGGATTACAAGATCGCGTGTGTTGTCACGTGTATCTAATTTTGTTTTTGCTAACATGTCTGTTTGCAGTGATCTCAAAATTTCTGTGTGTTTTTAAGTCCAATGATTTGTTTAAAATCAGGTTTAATTAGTTCGTAGAGAGGTTTAACCCTCTCTGCGTAATTTAGAATGTATGTTCTTCCGAAATTCAGAAAACCTAGTATGGATTGTAAATTCTTCAGCGTTTTTGGAGCTTGGAGTACAGCGCACTTCTCTAAGAAGTTGTCCGCTAGGCTTTTTCCTTCACTTGATAATTCGTATCCTAAAAATAGTACTGTCAGATGGGCAATTCGAGACTTTTTAAAGTTGAATTTGTAACCCTCTGCTGCGAACCCAAGTATAATGGTGTTCACTCTTTTCAAGTGAGTATCCAAGTCGTCGTCTGTGAGATAAATATCATCTACGTAAGATAATGCCTCATCATCATATATTTGTAGTAACTCTGTTACCCTAGCTGAGAATAGTCCTGGGCTGTTCTTGAACCCCTGTGGGAGTCGACAGAATTTTTCTGCGACCCAAATGCTGAGAAAGCGGTCAAGTATCTGCTTTCTGGTGCAATGTTTTGACAAAAGAAACCATTAGATATGTCTAATGTCGTTTTATATTTTTTCCTAACTATGTTATTCATTAGGGCTGCACTATGCGAGTTTTGTACAGCAAAAGTTTTGCAACATGCATTAAGGTGTCTGTAGTCCAAAACTAGACGATATGAATTGTCTGGCTTGGAGACAGGAAACAAAGGATTGTTCATTTGAGAGGTGCATGTTTCAATCACCCCCTGGTATTCAAGTTGATCTAAGATCTCCCTGACTTGTTTTTTAGCTTCTTGCTTAATGGGATACTGCCGTTGGGCAGTTGGTTCACTCTTTAACTGGATTTTGTGAGGAGGAGAGTCCTCATCCCATCCTACATGATTTTTATATAATGCCGGTGCCTGGGCTACTGCCCATTTCCTTGCATATGTATATTTTTTGTGAATCGGAATGTGATTCGAGAAGGCAGGCATAATCATTTCTTCGCCACGAGGGCACTCCCTGACAAACTCTGGGGGCCAATCTTTCTCGGCTAACAGGATGTCATAGCCTTTTGAGAGTTTATCCCAAAATAGACCCCTTATTTTCCTAGTCTTATCACCCTCTATACGCAATGTTATTTCGTATATTTTATGGGGCTCGCTAAGTCTGGTGTCGGCAGTTTCAACCTGAATGTATTCATTCGTGTCCACTGTCTCCAGATGACTCATCAAGATCTTGCGGGCTATACTGATTTCTGCTGCACTGTCTAACATTGTCAATGCCCACTCCCCGTTTTTCAACTGTGTCCTCAGTATTCTCGGCATGGTTGATTACTCTAATACTGGCTACCTTCTTTTTTGGAAATTGAGACTTTTTACTCTGAGCAGGTTCCTTGTCTTTGGACTTGGTGTGCTCTCCTGGGTCTGACCGTCCTCTTCTTTCCGATTTGTGCAAAAAAGATCGAGAGGGACGTGTATCAATACTTTGATATCTATCAGGTTTTTTCAGATTATCCCTATTTCTAAGGCTATATCTTTTCTCAGAGGGCTCCCTCTGGGGAGACTGGTGTTCTCGAGTCGGAGTTCTTTCCCTCCGTCGAGGAGACCTTCCTCTGGGCTGGAAAACTTTTTCTTTGGGAGTGGATTGTTTATTTCCATCCCAGCTCTTTTTAGGAGTGTTTGAATTATTTTTAATAAATAATTTTTCAGGATTTTCGAGCAGTTGGGGCTTTACTGGTTTCCCACCCAAGCTGTCTCTACCTAATTCTTCATAGCATTTTTCTATGATTTTGGCAAGCTCAATTGGCTGATCTGTTATATCTGTTTCCTTCAACTTCTGGCGGATCGCCACAGATGCTGCTTCTCCCTTTATGTTGGCTAATAATATAGCCGAGACCTGTTTGAAGTCTTTCAGTAATTTCATACCAAGAGTTAAAGCGGGCTCTGGACCGTATTCATTTTGAATCTGTTTTAGCACATCCGGTATTACCGCCATAGACGGAACACCATGTGTTTTTGTGTAAATGGAAGCAAAGACTGTACCCCAAGTGTCGCAGTCCTCCACGTGTGGTGTGATTCCCATAGGAAGGCAGATGGTCAAGATTCTGTGTTTCTCGATAGGGGTAGTATCGGGAAATACTGCCTCTATTTGAGTGATTTTCTGTGCTAACCAGAAAGGAATTTGTTCCCGTTTTACGGGTATTTACCAAGACATGACTGTATGTTCTGTGGTGTAATTTTATTAGTGTTCCCCTGATGAGGGGTCAGCTGTGGTACATTAACAGCTGGTTGGACTGTTGCAGTCCGCATTACATATTGGACTAATTGCCTATGTATTTTTATAAGTGTTTTTAGCTGTACTAACAGCTCTTCCTTTGACATTTTTGCAATGTCCGGATGTGGTGTGTAGCTGGCTAGAACCGGCCACATTGCTCCTGGTCTACCTAGTGGACCGAGCCTGGTAATATGATCATTATGTTTTAGGGCGCCATTAAACCAGAGCAGGTGCTCTTGGAATTTTAGTGGGATTTCAGTCTCCTCGAAAGGAGCGTACTCTTCCGGTGGTTTCTCTATTTTGTAATAGTGAAACTCTTTTGTTCTAGCGTTTGCCGCTGGAAAGTTTATCCATGAATAGAATACCTCTGTCTGCCGATATTCGTGTGCCTCTATCACAAGAATTACTGTACCACCTTGTGGTGTCAGTCCGTTTTCTATAAGTTTTAACGTTATAGACTTTCTTAAGTGGACCGGGATGTCGATAGCATCCGGGTCTGTCTGTAGGAGACTCGAGTCTTCCTCTATTAGTAGGGTTGCCAGCCTAGCTGCTTCCCTTTCTTCTTCACTGTCTGACATTTTATAAATGCAGGCTTTGCAGAGTAGGTCTCCAAGGAGATAAAGATTAGGTGCACAATATTTTGGAACACTGTATCCTTCAACGTTGAATAAACCAGAGCTTTACATAGGAATCTCTTCCTACTGAGTTCGGGCGGATTTTAACCTTTCACCCACTCCAGACGTCTATTGGAGTATTTACGGGAGAAAGGGGTCTGTGTGAAATATGCACGACTGAGTTACTCTAACGTCCTGCGTTAGTTTATCGCCTTACCAAACGTTTGGGCGCCATGTAGTGTAGTTCCTATTTTCCCAATAGGCCCTGCGCATTGGAATAACATAAACAGTAGTATCGACGTAGAAGTGCGGATCTTCCAGGCCTCCACTGACTATGCTAAACTTCATTGGGTTTGTTACCAACTAGCTCAGAGGTCACTGGAAACTTTCTTGACTGAATAGGAAGTGATCAGCTTCCCTGGCACAGACAAGAAGGGATTCAGTTTTCCAACAACCGTGCAACATGACAACTTTGCTCCTCAGATCAAGAGTCAATCTCTAGGGTCGTGTGAAACAATAGACAGTTATTTTACTCAGTCAGTGGTTGTGCAGTTTACTTTCACAATATGTAGAGAATAGAGAGACGGGCGTTTTCAATAAAAGGTAACATTTATTGAACAGTCTTTCTTCTCGTACAAGAGAAATGAATTGCCACAATTGCAAGACTTGTTATTATAAAAAGTACATACAGTAAGATAAGTATTGCGAAATAATACTGTAAAAGCATTGATATGGTTTCTTAGCCATACAATGGTTTAAAAGGAATAAAACATATATACATTCATATATACATTAGGCTAAAATACTCAACTGGTGCTTCTAACTACGCCTACCCCAGTGTACCTGACCTAAGCCTAATACTTGGGAGGGGAGTAAGTAAGTAGCTTTAGTTTAAGTTGGTTTTGCCAAGGTTTGCTTCAAGAATTCTCTCTAAGGGTTTAGTCAACACCATACCTCTGGAATAGAATGATGGAGGTCTGGTATCTCCCTCAGGGCTCGATATCCCAGTCACCCGCAAGGGTAGACCAGAAACGCCGGAGCTGGATTTCTCTGCAGGAGAAAGACAGCGTCTCTTCTTCAGCGTGTCGAGGAGGAGGAGGGGCAGCGTACGCGGGCAGCTTGCATATGCTGGGCTCTTCGCAGGGGACGGCTGTTCAGCTCCTAGGTTCACCACACCATCGTTCGCTAGTTAGCAGCGATAGCAATAGCGATAGCAGCTATGGTAACATCAGCATGATAGCTTCTTCAGCAGCAGCGAGATAGCTGGCAGCATCAGCTTCAGCAAAACAACGGCAGACAGCAACACAGCAGCTATGATAGCTTCAGCAACACAGCAGCCGCACAACAGCGTTTGCTTAAGGCAACGTTGGTAATATTTATACCTGAAAGGTGCCTTGTTTGACGTAAGTTTGTTGGACATAAGACGTCAATAAAGATGTCACTAGGAAGTGATCGTTTATCAGTGCTCATTAGAGTTCTATTACTAATCAAAACACAGCAAGCGGGGATTTCCAGGTTGCTGAGTTTTTATCTTGTTGAAGAACTCGGAGTGTTAATCTAGGAATCTCAGATAGTAACTTCTGCTATGTCATTGCACTAATTGGTTGCAAAGGAAGTGGCATGTGGCTCTGTTCGTGTGAGGCCAGAGACGAGTTTCTGAATATTGCACTTGAATGGTTATGCCAATATAGGGAATAAATGGATTTATAGCCGAATAGGGGCATAAGGTCACAGTATCGATCAGGATCCTAGATTAGAACGCTACAAGATAGGTCTTTGAGAAGTGAGAAAACAAGCACATTTCAGAATTTTTCAGTTCTAGGACATGTAAATGTAAAAGTGCATGTCCTACCTTTTAAATACATTGTACCCTGTCCTCTGGGCTGTACAGGGTCTACCCTAGGGGTGAGTTATATGCATTAAAAAGAAAGAATTGGGCCTGGGGAAAGTTTTATTTTGCCAGGTGGGAATGACAGTTTAAAATCGTGCACCGAGGATGCAACGCCAAGCCGGAACATTCTCAAAGTGCTACTTAAGTGGCAGGCACAATAGTTCTGCAGGCCAACTAACAGCATTTAATTACAAGCCCTGAGCCCAAGTAGTACCACTTTACTAGGGACTTACACAGCAGCGGCTGGTCCATTGGGGCTGAGGGGCCACGATCCTCCACCTTTTACCCCTCATGAACAATGTCTGTTAGGCTAAACAAGGGTCAGCCTGACAGACACTGTTCACTTTCAGGTCAGGCAGCCAGCCAGCCAGGAGCCAGATATTTGCTAAATGCGCTGGGCTAAGGAAGTCACAGCTTCTGTGATCATGATGTCCTCAGCTCAGCAAAGGTCCCTGAGGCCTCACCCCTCAGTGATGAGGGGTAGCGTCCTTGATTGCCTCGCACCTGGGTGCTTCAGTTTTAAGCCCTAAAGTGCCCAGGGTCGAGTGTCAATCAGTGACACATCATCACAGAGTGAGGTGGGGTCAGCAGTCTCACTGACCCCATCCCACTCTCTGATGACATTGGGAGTGCTGCCTCCTCTCATTGACTGACATTAGGTCAGCCAATGAGGAAAGGCAACAGTACCAAGCCTCCTGGAACCTCTGTCGCAGAGCTGGCTGCAGGTAAGTGTGTGTTTTCTTTTAAATTAATGTTTGGTGCGTGTATGTATGAATGTTTGGTAAAGTGTATTGTGAATGGATGTGTGTGTGTGTACCTGTGTGAATGCATGGCTCTGAGTGTTCTATATGTGTGCGTGTGTGTGTTTCCCGTCCACCCCCTCCCTCCAAAACTTACCGGCCACCACTAGACTTACAAGTAAATTAAATATCCAAATGGGTTTAAGCCGATTCTACCATGTTTTGAGGAGAGAGCACAAGCAATTTAGCACTAGTTAGCAGTGGTGCAGTGTGCAGAACCCTAAATGCCAACAGAATCGGATTCAGAAAACAGGAGGGTGAATGCTAAAATTTTGAGACCGACCCTGCAGAAAGGGCCAAATCAAACAGAGGTTAACTAGTTGTGAACTAGACAGTGATACCTAGTGAGTCTAGAGATAAGACAAGAGTAGGATATAAACAATGTTGAAAGGAGAGTGATCAAATCTGATACATGAAATCTGAATGCAGTAGATAATTGAAGAAAGAGGTCAAATAGATATGTCATCCGACATGAGGGGCTAGATGTTCTATGCTCTTTGGACGGACGAGTCAATCTGACTACTTGTGGGGATGGATTATTTACTATTGTAGATGTGTAACACATGTAGTATTATGTGAAAGAAATACAATAATGATTTCTCCAAGAAATTAAAAGTAATACTTAGTTTTTAAGCATTCACAAATGGGCAGAATATATTTATTCACTACAGTTTATAGGAATGGACCTAAGAGGATCCTATTATGAGTTTATAAGTATGTAATAGGTGAAGTTAGGAAGCATTATATCAAGAAAGGAGGGCAGAGGATTAGAAGTCCATTCATTTCCCCTGAGTAAATGTTCATTAATCAAAAATAGAATGGACACTAGTTTCTACAAAACCATTGGTTTGTATTCGAAAACCCTCATAGACATCCTGGTATTGTCGTTTGCGGTGTATCTTTTTTCCGCCCCATCAGGAGTCATGGCATATTCATCGGGTGATCGATTGACGTGCTGGGTGCCTGCCTCACCTGAGGCTACCTCTGGTCATAGTAGAAGTGTCCAGAGATCAAAGTTATGTACGTGAAGGAATAGACTAAAAATAGTGTCTAATCAAAAAAAGTGTATTTATTCTGGGTAGTTTAGGCACTATGGTTAAAAAGGAATTGCGATACAGGGTGGTCAGGTTACTGGATCACCATATCTTTTTAGGGACGTGTCGACATGTTTCAGCTCGCTTGGCCCGGTCGGGTCTATGGAGCTTTCGTCAGGACAAGGAAACGTATATACAGACAAACAAAAAGAAATTTAGACATGAGCGTCACACAACTTGTGTGGGATTCAGTATTTTGAGGAGTGGGAATTTCCCATACTGTGGAGACAAAAACCGACACAGACTATTATTAATGTCGGTACTCAGTACAGGTGAGTAGACAGTCAGGCTAGATTCTCTGAGGAGCGCTAAGCTTTTACTCCAGGTATAGAATGCGCGCCAAAATTGTGGCGGTTACACAGTGAGTTTAAGGAAAAGGAGAACAAAAAGGGGTCTGAGGAAGTGCATTCTCGGCGAAACCAAGATCGTAATAGCCAAGGCAACAAATAGTTACAAAAACATTTAAGTGTATCACATGCACAGTAGATCAACGTGGTAATCGGTCTGATCGCAGATCTGTTATCAACGGGGATTCTTAAGTCTAGGTGCCCCGCAATCATCTGTTTAAATGGGAATTAGTGCATGGTCAGTGGTGGTAGTTATTTGATGAGTCATATTTGAGTTGACGTGAACAGTGACTTGTATAGCCCTTTGTAAAAAAAGGTTGTAAATACCTGTTTTGCGCAAGGTGAGCACTTCAACAGGGGAACCAGAGTCGCATGTGGTAATTTACTGTCAAAGTAAAGATAGGCCCATTGATTAGTACATTGATTTGTCTTACCCGTTTGGCTGGAGAGCGGTGTGCTACCATTCTTACCCATGAGGTACAGCTAGGTGTCCCTTGTGCTGACTCTTCCCCTGGCTATGGGCGGGGCTATGGAATTCAGTCTTATATACTAGTCCTGAACACAAAGAAGGGACAACTCTCTGGGTTGGGAAGAGTACTAGTAAAATGGAGGGTACTCAAGGCAATGTTGTTTTTTCAGTAGAACTGGTGCCAAGGAATATGATCGTTCATCCCCAGTGTGTCAGTTTTTAGGCGGTCTACCCATCTTTGCTCTTTTTCGAAGAGAGTTTGTTCTGTATTCTGATTTTTGAATTGGAGCATTTCAATAACTGTCCATCTTAGCTCATCACAGGTATGGCCTGCCTCAACAAAGTGGGTACATAGTTTGGTGTTGTTTTTCTTGAGTCTGATGTTGCTCCTATGTTCTCCTATGCGGAGTTTTACTTTGCGACAAGTCATGCCTACGTATTGGCGTTGGCAGGGACAGGTGATTAGGTAGATTACATGCATTGAATTGCAGTTAGTGTGGCTTCTTTGTGTCCTAAGTATGGTGTCTGTTAATTGCAGTGTCTTGGTGGTATTAGTGAACTTGCAAACTCCTCATGTGCCACAGGGGTAGTGGCCAGTGACTGGGGTCATGTTTGTATCCCTGATGGTGGACAAAAGGGGTTTATTCCTTGGCCTAATGTGTACAAGGACGTCTTTGATGTTCTTTGTCCTTCTGTTCGCAAATCTGGGTTTGGGCCAATTGAATTTGCCTGAGGTTAGTATTTGCCAGTTTTTCCTTATGAGTTTCTGTACATCATAGGTTGCCGGGCAAAAGGTGGTGACACAGGTGACAAGATCTTTTATTGGTTCTTTGTTGGTGTTCTGTAGGAGGCATTCTCGTGGCTGATGTTTAGCACGTTTTTTTCATTTGGAGATTACTGCTGGGGTGTAGTCTCTGTTGCGTAACTTTCGACTCAGTTCCTGTGCTTGTCGTGTATAATCTTCCTTCTTACTGCAGTTACGTTTGTGCCTCAAGAATTGGCTATAAGGAAGGTTGTCTCACAGTGGGCGGGGGTGGTAGCTGTTGTAGGAGAGCAGGCTGTTTTTTGCTGTAGGTTTCGTGAACATTTTAGTCTCCAATTTGCCATTCTCCACAAAAATGGTGAGGTCCAGGAAATCAATTTGTTGGTTATTCGCAGTGAAAGTGAATTTCAACCACTGATCTCTACCATTGAGCCATTCAATACAAGTCACTGTTCACGTCAACTCAAATATGACTCATCAAATAACTACCACCACTGACCATGCACTAATTCCCATTTAAACAGATGATTGCGGGGCACCTAGACTTAAGAATCCCCGTTGATAACAGATCTGCGATCATACCGATTACCACATTGATCTACTGTGCATGTGATACACTTGAATGTTTTTGTAACTATTTGTTGCCTTGGCTATTACGATCTTGGTTTCGCCGAGAATGCACTTCCTCAGACCCCTTTTTGTTCTCCTTTTCCTTAAACTCACTGTGTAACCGCCACAATTTTGGCGCGCATTCTATACTTGGAGTAAAAGCTTAGCGCTCCTCAGAGAATCTAGCCTGACTGTCTACTCACCTGTACTGAGTACCGACATTAACAATAGTCTGTGTCGGTTTTTGTCTCCACAGTATGGGAAATTCCCACTCCTCAAAATACTGAATCCCACACAAGTTGTGTGACGCTCATGTCTATATTTCTTTTTGTTTGTCTGTATATACGTTTCCTTGTCCTGACGAAAGCTCCATAGACCCGACCGGGCCAAGCGAGCTGAAACATGTCGACACGTCCCTAAAAAGATATGGTGATCCAGTAACTTGACCACCCTGTATCGCAATTCCTTTTTAACCATAGTGCCTAAACTACCCAGAATAAATAAACTTTTTTTGATTAGACACTATTTTTAGTCTATTCCTTCACGTACATAACTTTGATCTCTGGACACTTCTACTATCACCAGAGGTAGCCTCAGGTGAGGCAGGCACCCAGCACGTCAATCGATCACCCGATGAATACGCCATGACTCCTGATGGGGCGGAAAAAAGATACACCGCAAACGACAATACCAGGATGTCTATGAGGGTTTTCGAATACAAACCAATGGTTTTGTAGAAACTAATGTCCATTCTATTTTTGATTAATGAAGTTAGGAAGCATGCAGGATACAGCTATTTAGGGATGGACAATAGTAAAATGGAGCAGTTGCAGAAAATGAAAATACAACAATTTTGGAAGAACTCCATGATGTTGGATATGGATAGCGACAAATGTCAGAAATATCATATATATTCAATCACAATTCAAATTTCACATTTCAATGGGACTGCAGTCTTGTGACAGAAACGTAGGTTCCATGTCTATGACCAGAAAATCCGTGGTTGTGGTAGATGGCGATGAATGCTTGCGCAATGAATTGGGTTGGGCAGTAGTTTATTCTTGGAGGTGGGGCTGGAGAAGGAGCTAATATCTACACTGTGTTGATAGAAGAGACGTATAATGCTTTAAGCATACTGAAACTTTGAACACATGTAAACTTAAGTCCTTCATTCACCAGAGTCCCTTTTTAGCACTAAGGTTACGCTAGTGACCACTGAAATCAAAAGCAGCCTCTCACAGTCCTTCCTTTGGCCCTAGGAAGTGTTATGAGGTGCTATGCACCCTCAGACTTTGCCAGTTGTATGAAATGGGCCCCATGAAGCTAATCCACCCACGGTATCGGCCGGGGCCTGCTCAAAGATACAGAGCGTAACTGCAAGAAATGATGGACGGAATACTGAATGATTCAAACATTCTCCCCAGTCAAGAGATCTGGGTTAAATACATCATTCTTTTGCCCACTACACCACCCCAGTTTGGACCCAGACTAATGCAAATCAGTCTGGATACTGTGCCTCGTGAGAACAGTCCAGACCAAACTGCCAAGCCAGGCTCTCCCTTGACCAGAAACAAGCTTCCTGGGACCGGTTTCGGGGTATGTCACCCTTCATCAGCCAGGCTAGCTTGAATCCAGTAGCACAGTGAGCAAGGGACCCATGTCTGGGCATACCCATTCCACTTAGGGCGAAAAGTTTAACTGCAACAAATGATTAGCGGAATGCTGAATGATTCAAATATTCTCCCCCAGTCAAGAGATCTGGGTTAAATCTATCATTTTTTTGCTCACTAGCCACCTCAGGTTGGACCTAGCCATATGCAAATCAGTTTTGACCCTGTGCCTCATGGTAACAGTCCAGACCGAACTGCCAAGCCAGGTCCTCCCTGGAACCGGAAACAAGCATCCTGTTGGGGTGGTGTGGTGAGTAAAACAATGATGGATTAAACCAAGATCCTTGTGACTGGAGGTGAATCTTTGCATTGTCCGGCATTCGTACAATTGTTTCTTTTTCATATGTCACCCTAAAAGGGACGGGTATGCCCAGACGTGGGGCCTGCTCACTACAACACTGGATTCAAGCTGGCCTGGCTGATGAAGGGTGATGCCTCAATGAAGCCTAGCTGAAGCCTAGCTGAAGAAGGGTGATGCCCTCAAATTGATCCCAGGATGCTTGTTTCCGGTCCAGGGAGGACCGACTTGGCAGTTCGGGCTGGACTGTTCCCACAAGGAACACGTCAAGACTGATTTGGATATGGCGGGGTCCAAACTGAGGTGGTGTGTCGAGCAAAAGAATGATGGATTAAACCCAGATGCTTGTGACTGGGGGTGAATGTTTGCATTGTCCAGCATTCCGTCCATCAATTGCTTCTTTTGCATATGTCGCCTTAAGTGGAAAGGGTATGCCAAATGTGGATCCCGTGCTCACTATACTACCGGATTCAAGCTAACCTGGCTGATGATGGGTGATGCCCTGAAACCGGTCTCAGGATGCTTGTTTCCGGTCCAGGGAGGACTTGACTTGCCAGTTCGGGATGGACTGTTCCCACAAAGAACAGGGTCAAGACTGATTTGCACATGGCTGAGTCCAAACTGGGGTGGTGTGGTGAGCAAAAGAATGATGGATTAAACCCAGATCCTTGTGACTGGGGGAGAAATGTTGCATTGTCCAGCATTCCATCCATCAATTGTTTCTTTTGCATTTGTTACACTAAGTGGGAAGGGTACGCCCAATGTTGGTCCTGTGCTCACTACACCACTGGATTCAAGCTGGCCTGGCTGATGAAGGGTGATGCCCTGAATACGGTCCCAGGATGCTTGTTTCCAGTCCAGGGAGGACCTGGCTTGGCAGTTCGGGCTGGACTGTTCCCACACGGAACAGGGTCAAGACTGATTTGCATATGGCTGGGTCCAAACTGGTGTGGTGTGGTGAGCAAAAGAATGATGGATTAAACCCATATCATTTTGTCACTGAGGGTGAATGTTTGCATTGTCCAGCATTCTGTCCATCAATTGTTTCTTTTGCATATGTTGCCCTAAGTGGGAAGGGGATGCCCAGACGTGGGTCCCGTGCTCACTACACCACTGGATTCAAGCTAGCCTGGCCGATGAAGGGAGATGCCCTGAACCGGTCCCAGGATTCTTGTTTCCGGTCCAGGGAGGATCTGGCTTGGCAGCTCCTGCTGGACTGTTCCCACAAGGAACAGGGTCAAGACTGATTTGCATATGGCTGGATTGAAACTGGGGTGGTGTGTGCAAAAGAATGATGGATTAAACCCAGATCTTTGTGACTGGGGGTGAATGTTTGCATTGTCAAGCATTCCGTCCATCAATTGTTTCTTTTGCACAGAGATACAGAGCAGCACCCAAAAGGCACCCGGAGACAGGCAAGGAGCTGGTGGGACCCCATTGTCCCCAAAGGTGAAAGAGCAGCGACAGCGGAGCATCATCGCAAAATAATCAGAAATCAGTGTGAGAAGCGTACTATCAGTATGCAGCTACCTGGCAGTATGGCATGTATTCTACAGTTGCGAGAGAAAATAACGGTGCTGTAACTTGGACAGCCAGTTATGGATTGTGTTACTACCTTCCACTATGGTGCATAATTAGTATATAGAACTAGCAAATAGGAACTCTAGTTGCGTCAAGCTGCAGCCCCAGTTTAGGAGGCCCTTCCACCAGATGCAGTATATGACTGCATTATAACTGCTGCCCCATTTCACACCCTGGACCGCCGAAGGTGGCATATGGCACCATGTGGCTGTGATTAAACATGGCAGCACTACCACTACCACAATATTTCATGCATATCAGATGTATTTTCCGAATGTAGAACAGCAGCAACCTGCGGCTGTTTCCATGAGTTTCGCAGAGGTGAATGGTAAACACTTACAGCTACAGTGCGGATGTGAATGTGGTGTATGAGAACATCTGTGGGCTCTTTTGCATTGACGAGCTGTGCTGGGAAACAAAGGAAGTGGGTAGTTACTCTCTGTAAGTAATAAGTGTAGAAATGTTGAAGGCAGGATGATGTAATAACTATGGTCATATTTTGGTGTGCCAGACCGGAAGACCCCAGAGGTCAACATTTGGTTAACAAGGCCAGAAAATATGCACTAGTGTGAACTATGGGGGTTAGGCCACTTTTTAGCTGTGATCGACCTTGGGCATATCAGCTAATTAAATATCCATTTGTACATCTAAAATTGTGGAGTTCAGATGGCAGATTAACCACAAAATCCAGAGCATTGCCACTGTTAGGCCGATTTGGCAAGCATCGATTAAAGCGCTTTGGAGCCAGATTCTAAAATATCAACCATCAAATAAATGCAAAGGCAACAACTAAAGCAAAGAAAAGCAAAGGTGTCCTCACAAAATGGACAAAGTGAAGGTGTGTCCAATTTCAATGAGTATTCCCTGGGGTGAACCTATTCTCTAAAAAACAGCACGCCATCAATTGGGCGGGAAAGGCAACTAAAGCAATACTTTTTCGAAATAGGCCGACACCAGTAGCACTTTGAGCAAGGGACCCATGTCTGGGCATACCCATTCCACTTAGGGCGAAAAGTTTAACTGCAACAAAAGCAATACTTTTTCGAAATAGGCCGACACCCAGTGAGGGGGTGCGAAGGAGTGACTGCATCCATTCGATGCTTCATGAGCACACAGGGTAACTCTGCAATGAAGACGCCGAAGGACTATGAGTTACAGAATGTTTGTAGCCTAGACACTATGAATGAAAATGCACAGAAACATTTACCTGAATTTAGAGCTCAAACTGTATTGAAATATCATGACTTTGGAGAATAAACACTGACGAAAAAGTTACTTAAGTATAAATGTAATTGTTAAACATTTCTGAAAAGACTGCAACGCGACCAATGAAGTGCTTCCAGGATTTTGAGCAAATAAAATTAGATCAAGTTTAAAACATTTACAGAGGCCCTTCCATTAAAAAGGAAAAAAGTAGTTAAAAAACGATCCAAGATAATTATCAGTTTTTTAACTTGTATTTCATTTGATGTTTTTCCAGAACCAGCACAGCAAATTTATGATATGGAGATAGTATAAAAGCAAAACCACTTGATCTATGAAATGTGATGTATTCTCGCAGATGGGTAAAATATATTATGGACAATGAGATGTACCCAGGAATCTGAGTTTCAGAGAATCTCACTCTTGCCGAAGTAACTGTGATTAAAAACTACGGGGCATATTATCAAGCCTGTGCGCTAAAATTATCGCCGCTTTATCGGCCGAAAACGGCCGATAAAGCGGCGATAATGGGCTTGATAATATGCTCTATGGAATTCCAATCGAAGCACATGTTAGATGTGAAGACATCTAACATGTGCTTCGATTGGAATTCCATAGAGCATATTATCAAGCCCATTATCGCCGCTTTATCGGCCGTTTTCGGCCGATAAAGCGGCAATAATTTTAGCGCACAGGCTTGATAATATGCCCCTACATTCCTTGGCATAGGGAGCCAATTTAGGTCGATTCCAGATTTTGATCCAGCTGGATAATTAATGAAGTTACATCACATGCAAACCATTGGAGCAGCATTTCATCACTGCTAGTCAGAAACTGTAGCTTTCATTTCAGTTCTGAATATTATGTGTGTCATAGGAGCGACAGTGAGGTTCAGCTTATACAAATACAGGTGAAGGACTTGAAATGACAGCAGGCGAGTTAAAACGCACTTTCATATCGTGAAAGTCAGCAATTTTCAGCAGTTTAATCAAATTCAAATTCAAAAAGCTTTATTCAGTGCATTTTTCTATGAGCATAAAAGCATACAAAAAACAAAGAGTAACAAATATATAATTTACACAGTCATTATCGATTTACAAGTACAGTCCATGTTAAGTAAAACCTAGAAAGTAATTCAATAGAATCTATTTAAAATCTCATTAATTCATAATTATTAAAAACGAAATAAATCACATAATATATAAGGTATATTCTGGTATCAATTTTGCAAATATAAAATATTTAGGATCATTAATTTTCATAATTTTCATACATTAAAGCCTCCAAATGGGAATAGGTCTTTCTTTTCTTAATTGCCATTTGAACGAATTTGCAAGCAGCATTCACAATGTTTTCGTTCTCCACATATACATATTGAAAGCTTGCTTATAATAATAGTATATATTTGTTTTTAAAAGAGGTTTCAAAGTAAATTTACGAATGTCCCTATAAAAAGCACAAAATAAAAAAATGCAGCGTGGATTGTGCTGATTTACCATCACATGGACAATTTGGTAATAAATGGTACATTTTCCTTTTCGCGGGGATTGCAACCAAATAATGTAAACTACCAAATCTTAATCTAGTAAGATAGAACCTTAGCTGGGCATTTCTTATTGTGACAAGGTAGGGTTGTATACACATAAAAAACAGACGTTCATAATAGGAAATAACACTTTGGGACACTGAAACGCCGAGGGCTTACCGGCGTCTTCCCACGTTTGCTGACAAGTCCGTTGTAGCTGCCCTCTGACACAGCTACAGCTAGCCGCACCCGCTGCACGGGTGCCGCGTCGCAGTTTGGAGGAGTAAGGCTGTTGGGAGCACGTTTGCTCGCAGCCCCAAGGAAGGACTTCAGGGAGCAGGGTCGCGCTCTGTACACCAGCGCTGCCGCTGCCGCTGCAGGGACTCAACTAACCAGGAGTCCCTGCGCCACGGCACACCTGCAGACCGATTGCCCCTCCCACCACTCGCTCTGAAGGAGAAAAGGAAGCAGATTCCCCTATCCCAGCGGGACACTGAAACGCCGAGGGCTTACCGGCGTCTTCCCACGTTTGCTGACAAGTCCGTTGTAGCTGCCCTCTGACACAGCTACAGCTAGCCGCACCCGCTGCGCGGGTGCCGCGTCGCAGTTTGGAGGAGTAAGGCTGTTGGGAGCACGTTTGCTCGCAGCCCCAAGGAAGGACTTCAGGGAGCAGGGTCGCGCTCTGTACACCAGCGCTGCCGCTGCAGGGACTCAACTAACCAGGAGTCCCTGCGCCACGGCACACCTGCAGACCGATTGCCCCTCCCACCACTCGCTTCACGCCCCCATAAAGGAGCGCCCAGTCCCCGCTGTGCGGGAGCACACGGGAGTATCGCGGGAGAAGCCCGGGACAAGGGCGGGACCATCTCAGGCCATCAGGGGCCAGAAGAGGCCGGGCCGGGCCACATCTCTTGGCTCCGTAAAGTGGGTACGCAATTAACGGGAGAATGGCTTCAGGCACCAGATCCTGTAAAACAAAGAAATCTACGGGAGATGTTGTCTTAGGTACAATGGACCAATTTATAACTCGAGCAGTCTCTATAGTAGAAAAGGAGATAATCTTGGCAGAACGAAGATTATCCCGGGATTCCATGGGCATGACTAACAAGCGCTCATCCTTGGGCGCCATTGCCCTAGCCCCTAGCCCTGTATATGTTTCCCCAACTCCATTGGTGATAATTGATTCCCCAAACATTGACGAGAGAGTGAGTCGGATTAGGGCAAGTTTAGAAAGGGTAACTACCACCGCACCAAGCATTGTTCTTGACCCAACACACCTTTATCCACCCGCCCAAACTGACCTTTCGCCGGGGGAGCAAATTCAGGATACCAACCCTGAAATCCATACAGCTCTTAGCCCCCCTGTGTTGTCTATTGAAGCCTCAAATTCCCCACCCACAGTTGCACACACTGAAGGTAGCACCTCCAGAGTAGTGGCTCATCAAAACACCCCCGTAGGGAAATTAGCTCTAGGACTAGTCCCACAAAAGAAGAGAAAGCGTCCTGCTAGCCCCCGCAGGGGGGGCTCTCAAAAGCCACATAGTAAAGTAAGTAGGAATACTGCGACTAAAGGGGGTACCAGCACTAACCAAGTCCCATATCCTAAATCCTATGCGACCCATACCAGAGATAATGCATTGGAGGGCACACTAGGTCCGTTGGCTTCTCTAGATACCAGCATTTTCCCCCAAGTTGAGAGCATAATTAAGTCTGTGGTGATGCCTCTAGTAGATAAAATTGACAGTCTCACACGTAAACTAGCTACACTTGAACAGTCAATGCTGGATAATTTTTACGCTGTGAAATCACTAGTCAAATTTCACGCCAAGGCGCAGGTTGAAGAAAATGGAGGGCTAACGAGTGGTGCTGTCTCCTTAGCTCCCTCTGCCACCGTAGCTCACCCCGAGTCTATATCTTGCCAAAAGACGCCTGCACCGGGAAAGGCTTCTCAATTGCAGCAACCCAATAGTGGAACCACACCCGCACCACAAACCCTTACCCTTGAGCCCAGTTTGGGCCGCCCAAGGAATAAACCTAGTACCCAGGCACCTAAGGCTCTTAAGGTTAATTTTGCCACAAACCCCAAGCCCATAGTGCCAATTACTAAGGTAGCAGGAAACACATCGATTACAACGAAGGGCAATACAACTCCATCCCTTTCCACTCCTGCCAAACAGGTTGCGCCCAAACCTCCAGCAAAAACCGTAGTTAAATCCCCGGCTAAAGATAGGGTAAGAAGGCACACTCCAAATGCTAGTCTCCCCCCTGGTTGTAAGCCTTATGTGGTAATTCTAACGGGGGTTCCAGAGCTTGAAGAGGGTTCTTGTGAGTTGTATTCCGACCTCAAACACAAGACGCTCTCCTGGCTCAAAGCAAATAGACCCCTCCCAGGGCACATTGATGGTAGAATAGCCTTTGTTCGACGTGTGGGATGGATTGGAAATAGACGTAAGGATCTAACCGGGGACTGCGTGCTGATCAATTTTAACGATCCCAGAGCAGCAGGTATGATTTGTAGTCAGCAGTCGCATTACAACTTCTGCGACATTCAAACTAGGGACCTGGGGTACTTCTATCACCCCCCTCCTCTAATGGGGCATAAGAAATCTTCCCAGGATGGGGGCAGAGGCGCATGGTTCCCGCACTACCCAACCTTGGATGTCAGAGCAAGGGCATGGACACCTACCCAAGCAGCCCCATCCCAGGGCTGGGGTTGGTGACTTGGTGATATAGCAGTAACTAATGCCCCCCCTCTTAGGGTCAATACACCACGCATAGTTGGGCGGGCATCCTTGTCTAACATTTCTGCGCCCCAACCCACGCTCAACCCAATCACGCCCCCTTTCTCAGGCGATCCGTCTGAGACTATTGAGCTAGTGGATGGAGCACAAACTTTGGGTACACAGGGTAGGGAAGCAGGACGCGCTGAGCCTTTGTATCGTGCAACCCTGAAAGCCATCAGCTGAAATGTGGCAGGCTTAAATAATAAGTTGGATGCCCCGGACTGGGTGGCGCTCATTGAGCCCCACTCAGTCTGTGCATTCCAAGAGACGTGGTGTGTGGAACCAAGGCACAGAGTGGGTCATGCCACCTTCTTTGTCCCGGCAGGTATCCCAGCATCGGGAAGAGGTCGCCCTTATGGAGGTCTCTTGGTTTGGGTAGATATTTCTCTAGGCTGGAGAGTACACCATCATCCCCAAAAATCTCCAGACTTGATGCGCCTTACCGTAACATGCCCAAGGAAAGCTGAAAAGCTGGAGATTATTAATATTTACACACGTGGGGCCTCTGGGCGAGCTTTGTCACCAACTCTTTTGGCTTTGGAGGTAGCCCTAGGGGAGTGCAGTGGAGACTCGTTAATTATGGTCATGGGGGACTTTAACTGTACATTCGAGCCCCTGTTGTCCGATGAATCTTTGGACTTGTATGACGAAGATTCAAGGAGAGGTGTCCCGTCACTTGATCTTCCAATCATAAATAGATGGACCCCCAGAATTATTCAGCTAAATTCCCTTACACTTGAGCACGGCCTGAGAGCAGCCAACGGGAGAACACGCTCAGACCTAGCGGGGGCACATACATATAATAGGGTGGGTCACTCATCCAGGATAGATTATATCCTTTTAAACTTTTCCATGTGGGCTCACATGAAGGATATGATAGTTCTACCTTCCCTGGATAGTGACCACAACGCACTTTCACTATCCCTAACATGCTGGTGGAGGGAGAGTTGCTCAGCTTGTGGAGATCATGATATACCTGAGCCAAGGTCATCGGGAGGGGTGGTTCCCTCAAACTGCCTAAGACGCTTAAAATGGGACAAAGTGGTAATTGATGAAGAAAAACTATCATGCATTAGAGCTGTTACCACTGCAGCCTGTGCCATTTTGGAAAATGAGCCTGTCAGCCCAAACCAGATTTCAGCATTGTTTAGCGAGGTCTCGACGTCGATTGGGGACCTATTCAAGGTTAAAATAAAAAAGGGAAACAACAACCTTGATAAGCGACAGGGCAAATTTGGCTGGTACTCGACGGAGTGTCGTGCTAGAAAGAGAGCACTAATATTGGCAGTAAAAAGTGGAGACGCAACCCTAACAGCCACTAAACGCAAGAGTTATAAAGCAGAGTTAAAGACAGCAAGGAGAGACTGGGAAGATGCATTTTGGCAGGAACTCCGTGTCGCCAGCGTAGAAAAAAATGCAAAAGGTTTTTGGGACTTATTACGAAAGAAAAACAGACCCCTAGATACTGTCATCACATGCAATATAACTGAGGATCTATGGTATTCACATTTTTCAAAATTGTATACAGCATCTGTAGCAGAAGTGATGGATTTTCCATTACCACAGATCTCTCGAGGTGATGGGAGTTACGAGGAAAGTCTGTTTACCAGGAAAGAAGCGGAAGGTGCTATAAAATCTCTGGTCCCACGCAAAGCGGCTGGTCCCGATGGCCTTCCTGGCGACCTGCTCCGTGCAGACTTAGGTGATTGGAGTATGCTAATTGCATCAGTATTAAACGCTGCTATGGCGGGTGCTCCCCTGCCCGCCTCATGGATGGCCGCCGAGGTGGTCCCCCTGCACAAGAAAGGCTCAAGAGAAGACCCAGCGAATTACAGGCCGATTAGCCTGATTGATTGTTCGCAAAAAGTAGCGGGCAAGGTCCTTTTAGCCAGAGTTCAGCAGTGGGCAGATGAAAATAAGATACTTTCGGATTTCCAGGCTGGGTTCCGAGCTGGTACAGGAACAATTGAACAATCGTTAAGGCTACTTATGATCCACTGGAAGGTCGTTACGATTGGGAAGGGTACTTTATATCTGGCCTTCATCGACCTCCGGACGGCCTTCGATTTGGTCCCCAGAAATAATTTATGGAAGGTTCTGTGTGACCTTGGCATGCCACCCTACCTGCTTCACCTGATCATGAGGTTTCATGAAAAGAACTATGCCCAAATTCGCTGGGGGCCGAATGGTCAAAAGACCTCAAGAATAGATGTGAATAGAGGTGTGCGGCAAGGTTGCGTACTTGCCCCAACACTCTTCTCGCTCTATGTAAATGGGGTGGTGGACTATTTGACCAGGATACCAGCAGATGCACCCCGTTTGGCAGGCCGTTTAATTCCCACTCTGCTTTTTGCGGACGATACTTTACTTCTGTCAAAATCCCCAATGGGCCTCCAGCAGCTTCTCTCTGGTTTTGATGACTTTTGCAAGCAAAGAGGACTCTGCATTAATACAGATAAAACAAAGTATCTTATCCTGAATCCCCCGCAAAAACTTGGCCCTCCTCCAACATTGGGGTCTGTTGCACTGGAAAGGACCAAGACGTTCGATTATTTGGGTATCCGGCTGGTGGACTCCATGAAATGGGACTATCACTTGACCAAAATGTTGCTAAGTTTGAAAAAAGTAACTGGGGCCCTGCTGAAAGAGCAGAGAGCAGCCTCCACAAAACCTATAGCAGCAGTAATGGACATTTACTCGGCCAGAGGAGTAAGTGCAGCTCTTTATGGGGCGGAACTCTGGGGAATGTCAAACATGAAAGAGCTTACTCGAGCTGAGAACATCTTCTTGAGAAGTTTGATGTCCCTCGGTCCATCTGTCCCCATTCTGCCACTGCAATTGGACATGGGCTGTCGGGCGGTTGAAGACCAAGCAAAGTTACGCCCTTTGCTTCTGTGGGCCCGCATCTGGAGAGTTCCTGAGCTCTCAAGTTATGCGGATGGCCTGCGGGAGATAATCAAATCTCCAGGTTGGGCAAAAATAAAGTGGCTAAGGGACATCAAAGCACTACTTGCCAATCTGGGGCTGGAAGAAGCATGGCATCAACAGACAGCCCCGCCCAAATCAATGCTAAAACAACTCTACTGGAGATGGGTGGCAGACAAAAGAATCTCTTCTGCAACGATTTGTAAATCGACAAGAAACTTTATGGAGTCTAAAGATGTTCCCATTAGAGAACTGTATTTGGACATTATCTCAGCCCCATGGGAAAGATCCCTGTATTTCAAATTTAGAATAGGTCTTCTCCCCGTAATGGAACTCACAAGCCACTGGAAAATTCCTCACCAGACTGCTCCGTGGTGCCCCTTCTGCCCACAGCGCCGTGAATCTGTCCCTCATTTTTTATTTGAGTGTCCTGCCTATAAAGTTCCAAGGATGAAATGGCTAAAACCCATGTGTCTTACACTGGGTACAAGACATTGTAATGTGGCACTAAGGATATTACTTTCAGACACTCGCACATTTTATGCATGCGCCACCTCGAAGTATCTTGGGTGGGCATGGCGGATTCGGTCAAAAAGACTTAGACAAATTGTTTAATCATGTTTTTATTTTTTTCGGTCTGTTTCACAAACATACCTTTTTTAGGTAATTTATATAATTCTCCCCCTAAAAAATAATAATAGTAAAAATTGCTGATTCCCATCATGCAAGGGGTTTTTTACACTTTTTACTCTCAATGCTTCGAAAAGAATTTTATATGTATGTATGCTTTTTAAGATATTTTTAATGTCGAAATAAAGCCTATTTGACTTGACTTGACTTGACTTTGTTTTGTAATTTCCTCTCCCTCTCTCGCTAAGTCCATAGCAGCAATACATCTTCTTTTCAGTTCTTTATTACTATATTCTACACAGGTTCTTTATAATCTAAAGTAATCTTGCAGCTTTTTAAGAGTGATTGTATGTGTTCAAGCCACACTATTTTTCTACTTTTGTCTAAGGCCAAACAGTCTGATATTATATTCTGCGTGAACCTAGTTTCTTTACGTGACCAAATCCCTAGCCATAATGTTATACCAGCTGTTTTTATAAAATCGCTAAGATAAGGGACAGACAATTCTCTGTGAGCTAAACAATTAGACGTAGAGCTTGGAACTGCTAACACACGTTTTAAAAACCTATTCTCCCGTGTTTTAAGGGTTACAATGCTAGCTCTCCCCCATAATGCTGCACCGTAACATGCAGTTGAAACAGCTTTTGTTCTATACAAGGAGAGAATTTCCCTCACAGGTTTATTCCCTACTAGCAGCCCGTCCCGACCTTGTCCGGGAGCAACAGGCTTCCCCGACCGCCGCCCGCCCCGACATTGTCCAGCAGCCCGGACCCCGGCCCGGCCCGGCCCCGCCTGCCCCGACCCCCGCCTGCCCCGACCCCCGCCTGCCCCGACATGGGTCCCCTTACCTCAGCCGCCGCTCCTCCTGCCTGTCCGCTGTTGATATACTGCTTTAAATATGTCTGTTCTTCTTTGCAGAGGTGTACAGCTGACCAATCCGTTCTACAGAGTGTACATTGGCTGGGAAAGCTCACATCATAGCTAATCTTTTTGGCCTAGGGGTGTGTTAATGATTGCTGTTTCACCATAAAAACACGGGATCGTTCTCTTTTCTCCTGCATCCCGGGCCCCCGCCCAGCCCGTCCCCCTCCCAGCCCGTCCCCTGCCTGCCCCGACATGGGTCCCCTTACCTCAGCCGCCGCTCCTCCCGCCTGTCCGCTGCTCGCACCGCCGCTGGCCTGTCCGCTGCTCCTCACGTTACCGCTCCTCCCCCGCGCCATGTCCGCCGCTCCTCGTTGCGCTCCTGGATGCCACTCCTCCCCGCGCTCCTGACATGAGCACGCACGTCGCGGCCGACACTACTTCGGAGGGACTACTTTTTTTTACTGTAAATTTTTTAAATAACTGTTTTTTTTCATTTATATAGCCTAAAACCATCTACACACCCTGACGATTCCAACGGTGTATCGGGTGTGTGGATTGGCGCTGTGGTTCTCGAGTTTACCCGCCTCAAAGGCTGAAAGTTCTTCCTTTATTATAGTAGTATAGATTTTTTCAGAAAATCTAAAAATCCCTTCTATAATTCGAGTAAATTTTAAATTTGCTAAGTTAATATGTGAACCCCATGTCCCATTTTCATTAAAGAGTAAACCCAAATAAGTAAAACTCGAAACCCTCTCAATCATAATGCCATCCACGTGATGCTGTTCGAGCATTCTTTTGTTCTTGCCACAGGTCATGACAAAGGTTTTAGTTAAATATAATTTTAGATCCATTTCAGTCATAAAAAGTGCACATTTTTCAATCAAATGTTGCAAACCATTTGCCGTTCTTAAAATAAGGACGGCATCGTCTGCATAAAGCAGCACTGGTGTCGGTCGGGATCCCACTTTCGGTGCATCAGCCTTGGTATTTTGTAAGCAACGATCAACATTGTTTATGTATAGTGAGAATAGTAGGGGTGCTAAAACGCACCCCTGTCTTATCCCACGTGTTACCCTAAAATCTGGCGTGCACTAGCCTTTCAAACCAAATCGGACTTTAGATAGGAGAAAGGTATAAATCTGAGATAGGTAAACAACAATATCTTTGGGAGCACCTATCTCTACCAGCGTTCGTCACAGTTTTTCATGGTTGACCAGGTCGAAAGCACTGGTAAGATCAACAAAACAAAGATGCAAGCTACCCCCTTTAGCTATGGTATATTTACCCACCAGGAGATCCATGTTTACTCATTGTTCTATTGTTCCTATCCCTCTCCTGAACCCATATTGGGCCTCTGAAAGGATGTTATTTTCAGAGGCCCAGGATTCTAGTCTACCCAGCAAAACTTTCCCCATCAATTTTGAGGTAGAGTCTAGGAGGGTTATGGGACGGTAACACTTTGGGTTTCGTCTATCCCTTTTTTTAAATATAGGGACTATCATGCTTTCAACCCAAGATGTGGGCATTTTTCCGTCGAGGGTTGCGTTAAAAAGGTTCTGCAAGACAGGTGCCCAAAATTCAATGTTATGCTTAAAAACATCAATCGGGACCCCATCAGGGCCAGCGGCTTTGCCACTTCCACTTTTATTAAGTGCTCCTTTTATTTCCTCTACAGTTATCAAGGGCATCCCTACTGGTTCCATAGTTAAAAATGTTTTTTCCTTATTTTGCAAGGTATCTATCCCTCCAGAATTAAAGATCGCTCCGAAGTGAGTTGTCCAACCCTCTGGAGGCACTAGGGCATCTATTTTTACAGCTGTAGTATCCTTAAAAAAAGGATAAGTTATTGTTCGCCAAAATAAAATTGTGTCCTGGGTTGCGGCAGCTTGAACTAGTTTGCCCTAGGCCTCTTCTTGGATCTCTTTTTCCTGGCTTTCAGAGCTAAATAATATTGTCTCCTTAATTCTTTTATTACAGCTATAAGACTAGGTTTAATTTTTAAAATTCCTTTTAATTCCCTGTTCAACCTCGAACATTCCTGATTAAAGCATCTAGGTTCTTGATTATATGTTTTGGACTTCTGTTTTATTTTCCGATCATTAGTTATTACAATAATAATATTAGAAAAAGCCCCAATAATATCTGAATTAGTTGATGTAACATCTAAACAAATATCAATTTCATGTTGTTTCTTCCCCGTAAGATTTTCCATAAACAGGGAGGGGTTTACTCCCGACCACTTTATGGAGACTCCATTAGTGCCTTGGAGCCTTATTTTTTCCTCTGTCGCCTTCTCTATTTTAGTCCTAAAAATATTTATCTCTAAAATCAAGACTAGGGGATAGTGATCACTAATAAGGCATGCATGGACTAAAAAGGAGCACACTAGTTCCCTATGCTGGTCAGTAATAATAAAGTGGTCGATGGTTGAAGAGGATCTAGAACCTACAAAAGTGTGGGTGGGATGGTGTTGGTCTGCATTCTTTACACCCAAAATTGCCAGATCATATTTAGGGATAGCAAAATTAATAGCTTCTCCATACATATCATGAGGAAAATGTGAAATTAAGTCTCCACGATCATTTAAATATCTGCATTGTTCCTCCACAGTAACTCTACATTTGTCTATATTAAAATCGCCAGCCCATGTAAGCATATAATCACCCCCCATCCCTATCAGGAACTGAATAATGTCCTTTTCAAGGAATTTTATCACCTTGAATCTAGTTTTATCAAAAATATTGTTATAATAATTTATAATAGCAAAGGACTGTTTCCCCTCGATTTTAAAATAAAATAATTGATAAAATTGTGAAGTAATATATGATTTTATTAGGACGAGGGAAGAAGATAATGATATTGCGACTGCAAGACCACCTTTTGCACGCCCCATCCTAGAAGATATGGCATGTGTGCATATAGTTTGGTAGCCATTTATAAAAAAGGATTCAGTATGCCACGTTTCTTATAACATAATTACAGTATAATTCTCAAAAATTTTCAGCCATTCCTCATCATGTAGTTTCGATCTAACCCCTGCCACATTCCATGACATTATACTTAAATATTCTTGGGCGGGTTGGCATCCAATAGCCACTTGTTCGATACTCGTGGCCTCCTTTTCACAGGCTGAAGACGGCTGATCATGAAATAGTTTTGTACCGCAAATATTTTTTACAAATGACCCACTCTAATTTGCTTCTTTTATCTTGTTATCAAACAGGTGGGCTTTCTGATCATCTATGGATTTTGTTGTATGTCAATCTATATCGCTAAAATGGCTAAGTGGAAGGAATCTGTTTGGTGAAGGGGTAATCCCCATAACTTCTGGCATTCCCAAATTATTATTACCATTATAATGGTGCTCATTTCTTGGATTATAAAAATAATCAAGTGGAAGAGCCGTAATCTTATCCCCTTGGTATACAGTGGGTTCTGCCGTACAGTTACAAAACCAATTTAACAAATTACCCACCACTTCCCTACTGCGAAAATTAACTACCACACAATGCCTGTGGCAGTCTTTTCTTCATTTCCCCACCCAGCTTACTCTTCTCAACATTATAGTGTTTTGCTGCAGTAGGTTAATATTAAGATTTTACTTATTTTAAATCCAATGCACCACCTTATTTTTTAATGTATCATATGATTCTTTTTTAACCCCCTTGCTTTAGGAACATTTTTTCAGAATTATCAAATAAGGGGTTGAATGCTGAGGTAGATTTAAAACATCAGAAACATTATTATTTGGAACATCTAGTCCATTTGTCATATCATATTTCTTTACATTGGTTGAAATTGTTGGGCCACTTTTATCCAAATTTATGTGTTGGCCCAATGAAGAATCATTCTGATGCGGTGGTACTTGAGATACGGATCTTAGTCTCATTTTACCATCTGCGTTTTGTAGCCCAGTTTGTACCCCCAAACAGTCTTTCCGTGTTTCAGACAATAACTTTGTCACAGATGTTTTATCTAGGACTTTTATGTTAATTTTGAGACCAGTTCTACAAGGCGCGTGACATCCTTCTTCACTAGGTCTATTTCAGACATCAATCTGCGTTCAATGATGTCCATTTTCCCATGGAGTTTTTTAAATAGATTTTCCAAATTCAAGGGTTTCGGGGCATATTTGCTCACATTTTCCTTATATGCATTAGCGTCATTTTTTACTCCCTTATTGGCTGTTACTTTGGATGTAGCCTTTTTTTCTGGTTTAATGCCGGTGTATCTTTAGCTTTTGAAGGTATTTGTTTCCATTTCCAGGGATTCGGACAGTTCAGATATTTCTTACGATGCTGTCATGAGTTTTTAACACTTCTCCTATTCTCCAGTATTGTTTCACAAACACTAGAGGATATGCACTCAACCACAGAAATATTTTCCATTCCATTCCATTCTCAACATCCTTCAGCAGAGTAGGCGATAAAACAACTGGTATATTCCCTGCCTCCATGTCGTAATTCTTCAATATTGCGTCTAATGCATCCTTTGTAGCGGCAAGTTCTTCTTCAACTTGGGTTATTTCAATATTAATTATCCCCACTGCGCTTTTCAAAAAGTTAGTTATTGGTACATTTTTTTACATGCCTTCCAACCACTTGGCGCCAATTTTCTCTTGCCCATTTTCTGATATTTGAATTTGCAAGTTTAAATAATCGATGACTTCTTACCAGAGATATATTTTCTAGAAGAGCCAAGAGGGATGGCCCAGCCTCGGCCTGCCTCCGACTGGTGTAGACAGGCCCACCCTGCGCTCGGGCACGCCCGCGTGCGTCATACGCTTTGGGAGGCTCAGCGCGTTTTTTAATGCCTCCTGGCGCTTGTATGTGACGCCACGAGAGAGCGCCTGTCAGGAATGCCAGGTCTTGTAGTCCGGGACCGCCCGCGTTGCCACCAGCGGGACGTTCTCGGCAGCAGGAGTAGCAGGGCAGCGTAGAAGTCCAGAGGAGAGCGTACCCGGTAAATAGGGTCTTCAGGAAATGGCCAGCAGTTTAATCAATTAGAACTCTCGGTGAACAAAAAGAAAGGGAAAGGTGGAAGAAAACAACACAAAAATATCAAAGAAAAATATAAAGATTAGTGATTGCTGTTATGGCTTCATTCAAAGGAATTTTCCCCTTACTGATACCTTCCAGAAAGAAGGTTTTCAGTGTGGCAATCCTACGTTAAAAGACAGAGGTTTCTGTCTCACCTGGAGGCCATTCCACGGGTTCAAGTTGCAAGAGAGCTCATCACAATTCTACTTTTGAATACTTTACGCCCTATTCCATCTGGAGCTTTGGATTTCTCTGTAATGTAAGGAGAAAGTTTCACATGGAGGAATCATTTGAAATAATGTAACTGAGATGATACTGTCAGAACCCCTTTCAGGGGGCCACAGGGAATGCAGGGTGTACTGGGCCCAACCGTGTTGGCTGAGACCTTTTGCTTCTGATGTCCCAGGGCCCGACCTACCATGGACCTTGAGCAACTGGGCCAAGTACCCCATCTGCACACAACTCTCAATGGTAGCAGTGGTTGGGCAGTCAATGCTCCCTCTGGGGGGTGGTAGATAGAGATACTGGTCAGTGAACGTGACTCATAACTCAAAGTGCATAATAACCACCATAATTGTTAACACCTGCCCTTATTACAGTCTGCAACATGGTAGAGCTGTATAAGTTAGACATAAGCACAACCGCAGTTCTTTATTAGTTCAATATACATTAAAAATGACTAATTCCTACGGCCCAAGCTTTGGGGGTCTGGAATAGTGTGAAATGTCACACTTGTAGGAGTGTGATGGTTAGTAGGTGTATCTGTGGTGTCATAGTCGGTGCTGGAAGAGACACTGGGTGGTGAAAGCTGTCAATTCATCACTGGAATAACGCTATAACCATGATCACTAGTCTTTATAATTTTAATTTACCTTTTTGTTTTCCACACCTTAAAATGAAGGCTGGGATCGGCTCGTTTGGCCGGGATTTCATTCACCAATTTATGGAACTTCACCTGTGCCCCCTAACTCTGAGTGACTTTCTTAGTCTCTAGAAAGTTTGCAAAAATATCCTATCGAGACAGACCTTGGGTGGAACTCATTCTAGATACAATTGTGGATTCAGCAGCTAGACTGTCTTCCATTCACACTCAATAATATCTGTAATAACCTCGCGTTGCTAGTAACACAGAGCTTATTTGTTCTTGATAAAAAAGTAGGTGTTTTTTTCCACAAAAAATTCACTGTCAGGCATTTTGAAACAAAGAAGTTCTTGACTTCTCTTTGGCAATGTTGTGGGGGTGAGAGATTGGAGTGGGTGGATAAGTGTATAGGATGGCGAACGTTGTTGTGACCTGGTCAGACAGTGTTGTCAGACTCTTCTCCTTATAATGCAGTTCTCTAGCTATTTTTATTTAGACAATTAGAATTAGAATCTGGAATATTTCTTTTTCCTGTCACCTGCCTGACCAAGGTCATGATCCAACTCCTTTTAGGTTAATTGGTTTCACTTTGGTTTCGTTTGTCGAAGAATTCACCATTGTCTCATCCATTAGCCCAATCTACATGTTCCTTTCTCTACCTTCAGCCTGATTGGTATTTCCTAAGTGGAAATAGCAATCAGATAGATGAAGGCCTCAAAATACGTTTATGTGACTGTGTGTTGCATAAAAAGACAAATAACAACATTGGTACATTTGCCCCAGAAATTCCGCTACTTATCAGTGGCAATGCCCAGAAGGTAAACTATATAGAAAAGATTTCCCACCCGACCGGTATACTTTTACTGTAGGCTAGTACTAGCACTTTGGGCTACCCACTGCTAAACAGAAAAGTCAAACATTTGTTTATATTTTGTTCATTTTATAATATAATTCAATTCATTCTTACTTTTATCTATGAAAAAATTGTACAAAAGTTAAAAACATGTTAATGTGACCACCAACTAATTTTAAATCGCAAATGTGCAATTATGCAAGTTCAACAGACATGTCATGTTTGTTTGAATACATCATCTCAATAAAATTTGCATTCACATTGAAACATATAGTGTATCCCCATAATTCAACCACACTCTATCCCTGATATATCACACAATGCCACACTACCACACACATCACTTGCATACACTTCCCAGCCTTTATCGCCATACACTACTGGAGTCACGAAGAGAACCCTTCATGAATGTCCGCAATTATATTGCCAGCTGGGATTTCACTGTAACCAGGTCGATGGATGTTTAAGTGGAAATTGCAAATTATGACTACCCTTACTAGATTCTTTGAATGTGAGTAGCGGGGGATCATAAAAGTCGGTAGGTAACATCTAGGATACCGATAGTCGCTTCCTTGGATGCAGAGATATACATGACATCTCATTTGTAAATCTATGCAATAGACATAGCGTTTAGGCCACTGGATATAAGTCTGACTCCAGTTGGTGTATCACATAAAGCACCAAAAGGGTGGCCTCCAATTTTGTTGGACAATGGAAGGATGGCTAGCAAAGAGATGTATGAAGGGATGTGATTTGCACTTATTCTGCCAAAAGTTTTATTCAGATCATTGAACTCTCTGAATATGAGTTCCCTCGAGAGCTATTCCTCAGGGAAATGAGGACAAACGTGGACAATGGCGTGGAGAACTGGCTGTTCTGTATAGAATGCACTTCCATGAAGAGCAACTGCCGCATTGTCAATTGCACCCGAGGGAACTCATATTCAGAGAAGTAAGGTTCAGGCTCCTTGTCAGGCCCGGCTCCCATGAAATATGGAAACTTAGATATTGAAAACTAACCTTGGGTACCGTGATCTGTGAGTGCCAGGCCTCATCCCGGAGATCACCCCTTAAAGGAACCACTAGGGATTTACCCCAGTTAACCTAGAGGCCGGATGCCTCACCAAAGATACTCAAGATGTAGAGAAGTCAGGTCCCAGTCTCGGCCAATCTGAGCATGAATAAAAGAACATCAACTGCATGCATTGTTATATTATCCTCCAATGCCAACCCCAGGTCGAAGCCCCACACCTCAGCATCGCAGCGGATCCATGTCACCAACAGCTCAACAATGAGTGAAAATAAGAGAGGGGACAATGGACACCCTTGCCTTGTGCCCCACGTCCCCAAAAAGGGGTCTGACATCATTCCAGTAACTCTCACCTGGGCCCAGATGCCTGCATGAAAGACCTGACAGAAGCCCGGAATCGAGGTAAAAGGCCCATACCGCAAGCACCTTGTCAATGTATGCCCAGTCGACCATATCAAACGTTTTTTCGAAGTCAATTAATATAATGGCTGCTGAGCCTTCTAAAGCTCTCATATGAAACAGTGCAATATGTAATCTGCGGATGCAATATCTGGTGCCGCACTGTGGGATGAACCCATACTGATCATGGAGGGCCAACTAGGGAATTACCTATAACAGTTGGTTTGCCAGAAGATTGGCATAAAGCTTGACTTTGCTATGAATGAGTAATATAGATCGAAAAAATGTGCATGTAGATGATGAGCGGTCAGGCCTGGGAAGTGCCATGAATGTGACCTGGGTCAGCTCAGCCTAAAAAAGGCCCCTGGCAATGGCCTTGGTAAACACATTAAGCAGAGGTGAAATAATGTCAGGGCAAACTTTGCGCTAACCCTCCCAGCGCCTTGAGAGCCTTACGGGTGAGTAGTCTCCCTTTATAAGACACCTGATTGATTGATTGATTGATTGTAATATGCTGCAGCCACCAAGAATTACAACGCCCCTTCCCAAGACCTGTATGGCACCCTGGCTGACTTCTTCCACAATAAGATATAGGGCACATATGAAAACGTATAAACCCAAACCCCTATCAGCCTGCTCAAAACCATGAACACAAACCCTGATGACCTGGTCACCCGTTGGGTCCCTCTCACAACTCAAGCCACAATCCCCATCATGAACTCTATACACTCTGGCAAAAAGAACAATTGATGGACAGAATGCAGAATAATGTCATATATTCACCCTAGTACAGAGATCTGGGCACATGCAATGTAGACCTTGTCAGTATTGGTAAAGTGCCCAGACTCCGAAAGCCAACAAAAAGAAGGTCAGAAAAATGGGAAGAGGAAGGCAAAACGTTTGGGGTGAACCTTCAGAGAGGACCTTTTCAACAATGGGGCAATATGTGTGCATTGAATTTTTAAACAATAATTGACGAGTCTTAATACTTTTCAAGCTCCAACCTAGTCAGCGTTATGGGTGAAGATAATGTTTAGAACAGTAGCAAGTCACTTTGTTGTCAAGATAGATCAACGCCACTGCGACATCACATTTCCATTCCTTCAGTTTGCTTTTCCTTCTCATTAGAATCATATGAATTTTGTCAAAAAGCTAAATATAATAGTAAAAATAACCTGGTAGAATGCAGTGATATGTTCTAATTAATCCCAAAACTGGAACAGATTTGTTCCAATAAAACCCAAAACTGAAACAGATTTGTTCCAATGACATGGATTCTTCGGAGGTGAGGTGAGGTCTGATCTGGTGAGGTCTGGTGAGGTGAGGTCTTGTGAGGTCTGTTGAGGTTTGTTCTGGTGAGGTCTGGTCTGGTGAGGTCTGTCCTGTCCATCTATCCATTATAGCACTAGGTACACCTTAGAATGGGATGAGGAACTTGGTAGTTGTTGCTCTTACATAAAGTAGAGTGTGATTAGTGGGTAAAATGTGATGTCACGCATGTTTTATTGACTTTCCAATGTGAGTTTATTAAGGAGAATGGTCCGACAGAAAGAGAAAATGGTAGATCACGATTGCAGAGCAAATGTAGTGAATTGTGACAGACATCAGGTAGCATGCTTGTGTGAATAGGTTGTCATTAGGACAAAGATTTGAATTAGGGAACAGGGTACCAGAGATCAGGGAGGGTGAATGTGTTAACTGGAGTGAGTAAGTGCTTGTACTTATTTGTTTCCATCCTACCTGGAATTCCCACATGCCTTTAGTGTGGATTATGGACAAAGTCTTATCTCCCTGGGACATGAGGTTGAAGGCTCTGGGAAACCCATTACCAGTTGCAAGGCCTCTTTATGTGCCCTGGGATTGAGGGAATGGACTCTTTCTACAGGTAGTTCCACCGCTTGCAGATGTCCTCCTGTGAGCATTTGGTGTTAGAAATAGAGTTAGACCCATCGGTTTCTGGTTAGCTGGAACGCACCGAAGCCAGACAGAGTCCACCATCCTAGATATGATAAGTACGATGCACTCGTCAGATAACCTGTGCTTAACCTCTGGCAGCTTGGCACAGAGCAGTCAGGCGTATCCTTGGTGTCAAAGTGTAAAGTATTGGCAGAGCACCACCCTTGCAACACACTTAGCCGACTACAAAAAAAGACTGCACACCGTATGTATAAAACACTGGTCTTTGTTTTACACATACTTTGAAATAAAAATGACATACAAAATGGATATATGATTTACAGTTATATGCAATTGTCGAACACTCTCATTAGCAACAGAACGACATGAACAAATATGTATCCTTCATAGGAATTCACTTGCTCTGCTATCCCCTGAGCCTCAAAAGCGACATAAACCCATGTGCATCCTTCCCTCCCCCCCAAGCCCCCCCCCCAGTGTTAGACTTGGCGTTTTCAGAGGGGTTACCGCCAGACTTTTTTCTTTTTGGCCTCCTGTTTTTTTATCTATTTTTCATTGATTTTAGGACTCTGGGCATTTTACCACTGCTAATCATTTCTAAAGTGCATATGTTCTCCATGTAAATTGTGTATGGATTGGTGTTTCCATGATTGGCTCATTTGATGTTCTACTATGTCCCTCGTACAGGTGCCTGTGTGTGCTCAGGGTCTGTAAATCAAATGCTACTAGTGGGCCGGCAGCACTGGTTGTGCCACCCAGACAAGTAGCCTTTCAAATGTGTCTCACACCTGCCACTGCAGTGTTGGTGTGCACCCACTTGCCAGGCCCAAACCTTCTCTTTTTGTACATGTAAGGCACCCATAAGGCAGGCCCAAGGTACCCCCACTGGCAGGGTGCAGTGTATGTGAAAGGTAGGACATGTACTGGTGTGTGTTACACGTAGTGACAGTGAAATACTGTGCATTTCATTTTTCATTATTGCAAAGCTATCTGTCTCGTAGGTTAACATGGGAGTTGCCTTGTAACACCTTACACGCCCAACTTTCCATTGGGACAAGATGGAGAAATGGAGTATAGGCTTCCTGCACTCAGAATTTAACAATACGTCATTTAGCAAAGATGATTTTTATATTGTGTGTTTGAAAATGCCTGTTTAGAAAGTGATCATTTTCTTGCTTAACCATCCTGTGTGCCTGTGCCTTTTATGAATTCCCTGTCTGAGTTTAGAGTGACGGGACCAGAGGCTGTGCATTCACATTAGACAGACACCAGGGGGGGAGTTGAGGTATGTCCGGCCTTTCCTGGGTGACTTATAGCCAAGCTGAATAGACCTGACAGCATTTAGAGTAGTGAGAGGAGTTGTTGCTTGCACCTGAATGGACTGTGGCTGCCTCTCTCAAAGCTATCGCCACCTCCCATGGTGAACCTGGCCTGAGCCAGGCTGAACTGGTTTATGTGTGCCAGAGGAACATTGTTTGTACCAGCTTCAGAGGAAAATGTGGTATAAATATTGGGCAGCTGACCCCAGAACTTTAAATTACTGCTGACTCAGGACTCAGGAACCTGCCAGGAAGAAGGGAAGGAAGAGGTGTGAGGAGAGACAAACACTTTGCTGTGTGCTTTGCTGGGTTGGCCAGCAGTCGCTGCTTCTGTTTTGGGCAGGGATAGGATTGGACTGTTCTTCCTGCATTCTAAGTATCTCCAAGGGCTTGATGTGGAGCTTGCCTCCTGTTGGAATCAAAGACTTCAACTTCTTCTGGAGATAATCCTGTCAGGCGACCCACGACCGGGTGAATTGCAAGTACCTAATAGGACCGTCAAAGCGATTGGCCCCGGCTTGAAACCTGGTGGCTTTCCTCTGTGCTACTTCCTCCCTTATAAAGATCCTTGCTGAAGTCAAATGTGGCCCTGATGCTTTGGGGAAAATCCTGCCCAGCGACCCACAACTGGGTAAATTGCAAGAGCCTAAAAGAAACAGTCCAAGCAATTTACCCCTGGCGTGAAACCTGGCGGCTATCCCGGTACTGCTTTATCGAGCTCCTGCTGAATTCAGGGGCCTCTCCGCGCAGCAGTACTTCATTTTAATCTGTATCTGACCAATTTCGGCTACTTTTCAACTTGCCTTTCAGCCATGCAGCCATAAGCACTTTGCTGCTGCAGTGCCCTTCACACAGCGGCGTTCGACGTTCCGGAAATGTATGTGACAGGAAGGTATAGGGAGGAACCGCTGGTGCCTATCAGCTGATCATGTGGGATTCGCCCGCTTCAACAAAACGTGGTCGATCATGACATGCCACAAATGCTGGTATATTGCCCTTGAATTCAGAAGGACAGTGCATGTCATGTTCCATTCCCACTCTACATTAAAACCATGACCTGCACAATCGCCATTAAAAAATCCATTGTTTTTGCAGAACATGCAAAACAAGAAAGGAGGGATACAGTGGCCAGTCAGCTGGCAGTCAATGCCAGGATGAACCTCAATTAGGGTTAGTCAGGGAAGTTATGGAGACATTCCGCTGTCTTATCCTATCCCAAAGGCTTTACCTTTATCACAGTTTTTCTCTGTCCTAGCTTTGTGAACCTTTCATTGATAACCGAACTTGAGGGTGAGGATTTTACAGAAGCCAAAAAAATGGCGCAGTCATACACTGTACTGTCTGCGTCAGCAGTTTCGTACAATGTAACTTATTCAAGAGTGACTCGCATATTTTATCAAAGCGAACAACCTGATGTGACCTCACAGCAGAGCAGGTAACCCGAAAACAAACATACCCAATGTTCTACAAATTCACTTAGGATTTTATGTTGCTTTTTTATCAATCCGGTAATTATTTGAAGATGCGCTCATTACTTTCCATTTCATGATAGTGTTATCTGTGGAATTTTCCAAATTACAGCGTGACAGTTCAAAGTACCTGTAATAAATGAAGCGCGGGCATTGTAGAAGAAAATAATGTGTTTCACAATTTTGGTAAGTCTTATTAGTGGTCTACTTTTTGTAATAATAGGATGTATTTCGGTTTTCTGCTCCTTACCCTTCTGGAACTGCTCTCTTGCTATCTCAATAATGGTGATTATGCTCTGCCTAAAAATGTCTGCCCTGCCAGTAAAGCGAACACTTAGGGGCAGATTTATGTTAACTGGCGCATCCCCAGGGATGCGCCAGTTAACATGCGCCACAGTGCGCCACAGCTCCGCCAGCCATGGTGCGCCGCATTTATAATGCGGCGCACCATGGTGCAAAAACGGCACAGATGCGTGACGCATCTGTGCCGGAAATGTGGCGTATTGCTGGAGTTGCGTCGCAAGCGCGACGCAGCTCCAGCAAGGCTCGGGGGTGCCCCATTTTAACAATGCTGCGTCAAGACCTACGCCTGCTTCAAGCAGGCGCAGGCTTTTGACGCAGCATTGGCTTAAAAGTGACTGAGTGAAATCTCATAGATTTCACTCAGCCACTTTTGCGAGGCGCACCTGCCCCGGAACGCCCACCCTGCGCCGGAACGCCCACAAGCGGCGCAGGGCTTTACAACGTGACGCATCTGCCTAGATGCGTCACGTTGTAAATCGTTCGCAGGGATGCGCCACGTTTACGCCGCCTTGCGTGACGCAACAGCGGCGTAAACGTGGCGCAAGGGCCTCATAAATCTGCCCCTTAGCTTTTCCTCCCATTCAATGTTTGATTTGGGTCACGTGGCATGAAGCGGTAGTCTTGCTGAGCTGCACCAACACGCTCTGTGCTGCATTACGTCTTTTTGCACTGCTAGGTTTGGAATTCATAAAACAATACAATGTCTAATATACGTTGCAATTTCTCTGTTACGGTGAAACCCTTTTTAAAAATTAAGGGGCAGATTTATGTTAACTGGCGCATCCCCAGGGATGCGCCAGTTAACATGCGCCACAGTGCGCCACAGCTCCGCCAGCCATGGTGCGCCGCATTTATAATGCGGCGCACCATGGTGCAAAAACGGCACAGATGCGTGACGCATCTGTGCCGGAAATGTGGCGCATTGCTGGAGTTGCGTCGCAAGCGCGACGCAGCTCCAGCAAGGCTCGGGTGTGCCCCATTTGAACAATGCTGCGTCAAGACCTACGCCTGCTTCAAGCAGGCGCAGGCTTTTGACGCAGCATTGGCTTAAAAGTGACTGAGTGAAATCTCATAGATTTCACTCAGCCACTTTTGCGAGGCGCACCTGCCCCGGAACGCCCACCCTGCGCCGGAACGCCCACAAGCGGCGCAGGGCTTTACAACGTGACGCATCTGCCTAGATGCGTCACGTTGTAAATCATTCGTAGGGATGCGCCACGTTTACGCCGCTTTGCGTGACGCAACAGCGACGTAAACGTGGCGCAAGGGCCTTATAAATCTGCCCCTAAATATAAAAAACGCTTGAAAATAGCTAATGGTACGGAGAAATGGAAATGTTTTAAGAGTTCATGCAAAAACAAAATTTCACACAAAAAGGCCCCATGAATACTTATGTGTGGAATCAAATATGAAGCATAGTCTATTTATGCACATCACTTTATCAAATGCAAATAGGACAGTAAAAAGCTTGTGCACAAATCAGCCAAGAAGTCTAAATCCGCATTCTCAAAAGAAGTTTGCAACGGTGCAAAATGTGAATTTACAAAAATATTAACGATGAGAAGGATGCATGTTAGAAATTGAGTTTTTGGGTAATGGGTTGAGAACCCTTCTCATGCAGAAACCACAATCCTTGTCAGGGTGAACCACAAAAGTGATTTAATTATCCTGTGCTTAATTAACTCTATAGAAGATTGGCACCAAAGAAGTCAGGCTTAACTTGGAGTAATATGTAAAGTATTTATGCATCACTTGAACAATAGTACAGTGAAAACATAACACGTGAAAAATCCCACACAGAAAAATAGAGCAACATTTATAGATTATTTGACACTAAAATGACCAAAAATCTAATCAGTAGAACCAGAGTTTTTAATTGTTAATGTTTTTAGAGAAAACTAGCACTTAAAACATCAAAGCGCCAACCACAGACATTTAACTGCAGAAGACCGGCAAAGTCGAAAGGTGTCATGAAGATTTCTACAACTGGACTTACCCACAGATGCATGAAGCATCCATTTTGCGATTCCGTATTAGCGCAAAATAAAGAATGGCTAATAAGGAATAGCAAAATGCTATGCAAGAAGAACTCGTTCAAAAAATAGCGAATTCTTAAAATTCCTTAATTGCGACTCGCAAATTGCGAGTCGCAATTAAGGAATACCTCCCCATTCATTCCTATGGGCCTAGAGGCACACAGGAATGAATGGGAAGACATTCTCAATTTGCGAATCTCAATTAGCGAATCGCAAATTGAGAATGCGATTTCAAGGGTGCAGGGGTGTAAAGGACACCCTGTTGCTCCCCTGAAATTGATCTGTGCCCATGTGTTGAGGCAGATTCTGAACAATCTGCCCCTTTGCGAGCGGGTTTTACCTTGATGCATCTGGGTCTTAGCCTCTTTTTTGGAATTTGACATTTTCAGAGTGACAAATCTGCAGGCTACAGCCGCCAAGGGCTCAATAAGGCCAAATACCCCTTGTTGGAAATAGCTCTTTTTAGGGTGCTTTCCCTCAACTTTTTGCTTTTGTCCCTTCTGGTTTTTAGCTGATCTACGTGCTAGACTTAGGCCTTTGAGCACTGTATTCAGTGCCAAAGGGCTGTGCTTCTCATATACATACTGGTGATTGGCTGATTTGAATTAGCTTTAAGTCACTTCCAGTGGTAAGACGTATACCTAGGGCATGTAACAAATGCTACTCCATGGGCCCGAAGTACTGGTTGTGCCACCCACATAGGTAGGTCTTCAAAGGTACCACAGATTGGCCATGGTGGGGCATGCGTGTAGAGGTTAATGTTACTCAGCTTAGCATTTTAAAGCTACTTGCCAAAGTTCTGCATGTCTCTCGCTACATCTGGGAAATCCCTGGAGGCAGAGGTAGGGCATGTGCACGGGTGCGCTACATGCACTAATACTGAATAATACCGGATGGCGTGTTCTGTACTGTGAGGAATGTTTCTCACATTGATGAACATGGGGGATCTGTGGAAAGGCTATTGAGCTGTATTTCCTATGTGCCAAAAAGTAGCAGTATGGTGTTTATCACCAATGGATTAGTAATATCAAATCCTCTCTGGTAGTGAGAGTGGATTTTACATTACTAATGTGGAATGCTATGTTGGGAAAGTGGGCATTTCTATGCCTCTATGTGCCTGTCAGCCTGACTCCAATGATCTACATCTGGGTGCTGGGGGGACAGCTGCATATGTGAATTCTTGATAGACAGCCAGCAACTAGGGGCACTTATGGGAAACTGCAGACCTCTGATCTGAGGGGTCTTCCTGGGATGGATAAGAGGGTGTGGAATTTGCACCTCCATTCCAAGGGGCAGGGTCCTGGCCCCACTAAAATTTTGATAAAAACTCCTAGGATAGGATGGCAGGCAGGACTAAATTTAGAGGAGGCCTGTGCATTTCAAATGTGGTCTTTTGAACTGATCTCATCTTCAAAGGTCATTGTGGGTATAATTACTCGGGCTCTGTCCTCAGGAGTTTTGAGAATCTTTTGGGATTGGAACCATTCCACGCTGGTTTGATTCTGGGACATTGACAAGAGAAACCATTGAGGAAGGAGGGACTGCAACAGGATTATCCACAGACTTTATGTGGCGTGAGGCGTGTTGTTCTCGAGGAAGGGGGCTATCACTTGATGGATTTTTGCCTGGATGTTGCTGGCCTGCAGTCCTTCATCTTCTATCATGGCCAGGGGTCCTAATCCCTCTCACACATGCGGCAACTGGAATGTTAACTTGCAAACACACATATCTTTGTAGGCCCACTGATGTCATCCAGGAATACAGTCCACACAGTGACAGCTGCTACAAGGTTGGCTATGGCATCTGGTCAGGAACCAAACACTGGGCCAATGCAGGACCTTTGTAAGAAAACCCAAGAATAATATAGCGGAATGCTCATGCTCATAAAATGTGGATTTAGTATCAGCATTATGTTGTATATGTCTATCATTACTGTTGTCCCTCATCACAGTATGCCCACATATTACACAATACCATTTCAAACCATGGTGGATAGTGAAAGGGTGACTCTAAATGTATGGAAAGTGAGTACAGTATGTACATAATATACTATATGGTGTCATATCATGAAGTGGAGTAGCCACAACTGGATTGTAAGTCCATGACATGAAAATTCTCAAGTGAAATCCAAGGGCCCAAAATGTATGGAAATTTGAAGATGAGGGTCGCACTGATGCCAGTTGTGTTGTGTTGTTTGGGGAGGGGTGTATGAGCTGCAAAGGTGCATGTAAGGAAGTGAAATATATACATTTTTTTTTTTATTTTAGCGATTTGTAAAGCGCCTGGTGACCCGAGGGCATCCCCGCGCTATAATAATTATGAAGATCTGAGGACAGCAAAGGAGGGACTCTATTTAGGGAACAACAGCGTTTTCAGTTTTTTCCTAAAAATCAAATGATTAGGTTCAAGCCGAAGGGAGCGGGGAAGTGCATTCCATCTGGTTAATGCTTTAACCGAGAAGCGACGGTGGTGGCTGAACCGCACAAAGTAAATCCAGTGCAGATGACAACCGTCCAAACTTCTACACTTTACCACAATTTGTGATCCTAGTCAAATGTTGAATTCAGCTTGCATCCTCTTCTACCGTATTCTCAAATATAAGTGACAGGTTGAATATAGGAGTTCAGGATACTGTTTTGTACAATACCTTATCCATTGATAGCTAAAATCTACCATGATGTTGTGCATGTTTAATGGGAACACAGGTCACACAAAGACTGCACAGAACAAATGTGTGATCTCCCTATCATAAATGGGTATTGTGAATTTGTGGGGAGGGTAGCACAAATGTTCCCCAAAATGTACCTGGCTATTAGACATCTCACATATTACCTCTCCAATACAGTGATATGATCTGATGTGCAAAGAAGAAACTGGTCTTTATGTTGAGGTACACTCCTTTAGATATGTCAACAGACAACATCATACTCATGATGCATTATGGGTCTAACAAAGAAGGTGCATCCAAAGGTAGGTGGAGGTGTTCACCATAATTACCCTCTTTCTTCAAATATTAATTACCTTCTAATACACGTTTGTCTGTTAACATGATATCTCGCTTATGTCAGTGCAGTTTGGAGGTAAGAGGTGGCAACCACTGCTGGTGACCTGGGGCCCACAAGTAAAGTTCAGAAAGAAAACATGTTGCACACTGACCAGAAATGGCATATCATTTCTCTATGACAATGACATATACATGTTAACGCATTGCTATCATCCTGTGTACTTGAATATGGACAGGTATGTCTTATTACAGCTGCTGGCCGGATTTTAGCAGTGCTGCAGACAACACCATCCCGGGGTATGCGAGACATTCTGGCTGCAGCAGTCAAACCCACTCTCATCTGTCCGTCAGGTAGCATGCCGTAAAGTGTTTCCAATTATGGATTCCAATATAATTCAGAAGATCTAAATCCTTGGGGAAGGACTTTAGCAGATTTATCCCGTTCTGCATAGCATCTGTAGTGGGTGTGTAAAAAGTTACATACGTACTCTTTCAGTTATGTGTGTGTCATGTGTGCCTGTTAACATATTAGTCATGTAGATCATTCTCATGCTGGTGGATCGAGCACCACATCTTTAGCTACACCTATGAGGAGCCAGGTTCAGCAGTTGATATATGGGAGATCTCAAAGCAACACAGAGCTGTGGCTAGAGCTAGTGAGTTTGCTTGTGCATTGTACGTCTCGATTCAACACCTCCGTATAATGGTGTGAGCTATTAAGTGTAGGCATACCCAAACTAGGTCACATGTGCATTATCTGTCGATGAAAAGTAAAGTAGAATCAACCCTTGTGTTGTACCATATCATATACTAGGTCAATTACTTATCCTGTTGCAACCTCAGCCTTCCAGGTGATGAGGAAAATGAGGACAATGGACATTCCACCAGCAGCAGATGATGGGCAAATGAAGGTGAGAACCCACTACTCTTACAAGCAGTAATTTCAACTGCCAGTAATGCACAATAGAGGGAGGAGGAGGAGGTACCGGAGGACATGGATGAATTGGAGGACAATGGTGACTATCTGGCCCTTCATACAGAGGAAGAGGAATCAGATGCCCTGGCCATAATATTAGGTACACTGGGCAAAATGTGTAAGACCACCCCACTCTGCCCAGCAAAGCGTTTCATTATCCAAAGCCCAGATTGCCTGTTCTCAGCATAGTACTAACCAGCCAGATCTCTCACATACCCCAATACAAACATCACTCCCTCACAGCCCTCATATCCAGGACAGATGCAAGGGTTCCCTTACATTCTCCTCCCAATACCGTGCATTCAAGGCATTTTCTCCACCATCTGAGGGACCTACCACCCCTGGTGCAATGCAGGTATTCCCTGGGCACCAATCTCCTGTCCACAGACTACAATCTGGCACCCCTCACCCCGCTGGTGGACATGAAGATTGTATCCACGGCTGTCTCATGCAGAGAGGGCTGGCTGTTGTGGCCAGTGGGAGGTGGAGCTCCTCGAGCAGCAGGCTAATGTGAAGCAGAAAACAAGGGCCAAAAGGGCTATGCTATCCGACATGTCAAACGCACTGCAGGACATGCAGCAAATCCCTCAGATCGTGGACAGACTGACCCAGGCGTTGGACATTTCTAAGAACATAAATATCATCATATCCATCCACAGGAAGAGTACAAGACACCATGCCTTGGCCATGAAGATGATGGATGGCATGCTGAAACTGATCCAAAGTTTCCCGTAAGGTCAATGCAGGGAGAGGAGCCATCACATCTACCTGCAGCACATGGCCCCCCCCCCACCTCTACCACAAGATGCAGAGGCTCGCTGCAAGATTTGACAGCCCAGCACCCTTGCACCAGCCCTCCATTTAACTTCCACAATCACCCCCTGTCCAGACACTCCTTGCCCTGTACAGACTCCTTCAGCCCCTGTGCAGGCACTCCCCCCAACTGTACAGACACCATCTGCCCCTGTCCATGAGCTTCCCCCACATGTACAGGTAGATGCACCACACCAATCTGCACCTCAGCAATAAAACAGCAAACTCACTTACTCACAGCGATCATAACATCCAGATTTGCGTAGTCACTAGCACGATCCCTCATGATCCGAAGAAATAGTTTTATCTACAATATGTGTAAATAAAAGATAAATGTCCTCACAATTCAGGACTAAGTTGCATATAATGTACTGATGGTCGATTGTTTACTCTTTTGGTGGCCTAGAGATGTCAGGATAAAGGTGTGTGAGTGACACATGTAAATGTGTAACACCATCAGTGCAACAATCTATTATGTGCAAAGCAAATAACTAATCCCAAAGTATATGTCCATACTTTGAACACAAAATATACAATGAAGTAAACAACATAGAGATCGCTTGATTAAAAATATAGGTTTATGTATAATTAAATGGATGGAAAAAAATAAGCAGAAAACAGTCCGTTTGGAAGGAAGAAAGGAAAGCATATAATGTACTTTGCACAGAATGGACAAGGGGGACTTGGAGGGGGTTGGGCAACATAAATAAAAAACGCAAGAGAGCATCAGGGAAACCAGTCTATATACAAGGGGCATATCCTGTGATATGGAGTCTCAGCACTCTTACACTTACTAACAAATGTCTCCTGCTGTGAAACATTAAATGGCACAACACAGATGCATATTTGGGTGTACATAGCCAAATAAGGGCTTGGATGTTTGCTTTGCTAAGAGGTGAGTCTAATCATTTGATATTCTCTTGCAAAAGCAGACTTTTTAGTGCCACAATTTGCCTTCAAAGACTGCTAAGTTGGTGTTGTACCCTGGTGAACAGTTGTGGCTAGTTGTTACAGCTAACTTGACTGGACAAATGCTAAACAAGCCACTATTGGGAAGCTGTGTGTATGTGGACACCCTAAGAGAAGTTAGTATCACTTTAGAGTGAGAGAAGGGTCTCAAAATCTATCTTTACTCCATGACACATGATGTTCTGTCTTAAACAGAACCCAGTCTCACAAAAGCCCATGGAAGTTACAGCATCCAACACACAAAGGCCTCTCAGCTACACACTGGATAGTGTTCAACCCATTCCTCACCTAATGCACACATCAGTTATAAGGCCCTTGATTCACTTGTAATGATGATGCTGGTGCACTTTCACATACAAATGCATGTGTGTGGCTCTTTTCACTCCAGTGGCTTCTAGAAACTACAGGTCCCATAATGCATTCCGCTCAGTGCATTCTATGTGCTACAATGAGCCTTTGGCCTTATAATGACTGCTGCATTTTCACATATTAGGTAAATGGAAAATGAGACACACACCAAAGAGATGCAAGTCGCAGCTTCCAACACCCAAAGGCCTCTCATCCACACACTGGACAGTGTTTACACCATTTCTCACCCTTCATTGGCAGCACCATTTACTAGTAATGCTGCTGCCAATTAAATTGTACATACAAATGCATGTGCATGGCTCTTTTCCCATGGTGGCTTCTAAAAACTACGGGTCTCAGAATTCGCTGTGCTTAGTGCATCCTATGTGCTTCAATGAGCCTTTGGCCTTATAATTACTGCTGCATTTGCACAAAATATGTAAATGGAGACCTGAGACACACATCAAAGGAATGCAAGTCACTGCATCCAACACCCAAAGGCCTCTCATTAACACACTTGACGGTGTTTGTACCATTCCTCGCCCAATGCACACATCAGTTATAAAGACCTTGGTCATTAGTATTGGTGCTGCCAGTGCAATTTTACATACAAATACCCATGTGTGGCTGAGTCTTTTCCCCCGGTGGCTTCCAAAAACTACAGATCCCAGATGCACTCTGCTCAGTGCATTCTATCAGTGGTGGTTAGTAGGAAATGGGGCTGGCGGGGTGGACAACGACGGGGGGGGGTTGAAAATATAAAAAATAAAACGCACTTAGCTTTTCCACCGGCTCCATCTCTCCTCTGCTTCTCCGCTCTCTTTGGCTCCAGTCCGGAAGAAGCTGTAGGAAGCACCTGTGCACACAGGCTCCCCTAAGCCAACACAATGCTGTAATGCAGCGTTGTGATTGGTCTGAGTGCCATGGACCGATGCTCAGATTGGGACAGGAAGCCTGTACATTTTCCCTACCAGGCTGCCCATTACAACCTGAATGGGAAGTGCGCCTGACCGCTGGGCCGGCCAAGCAGTCATGCACGCTTAGTGTGCATAGTCCACTCCTCCTCCCTGAGCCACCAAACCCGTCCCACCTTAACCCAGCCCTGCAGGAACCAAAAATGAAATTATAATAAAGTTCAGTTAACATCATTTTATTTCTCCCTCTTTCACTGCTCTAAGAACAGTTGGGCAATGCCTCTCTGCCTTAGCGGAGGAGCCACCACTGCATTCTAGGTGCTACAGTGAGTCTTTGGTCTTAAAATGACTTCTGTATTTGCACGGATTAGGTAAATGGAAACATGGGAGACCTGATGGTACAACACTGTTATCCCTCACATCATACTTTCAGACACATATTGCAGTTAATACCAGCTCTCTGCTGCTCATCCAGCTGAGCAAGGAGGTTCGGCCAGGCTGCTCTCAGGACGCTCCTGTACAGTGGTGAGAGGCGGGCCAGTGCACATGGTGATGGGAGGACTGGCCCAAGATTTCCTGTGCCTTCAACCTGGCCCAGTGTTTTAGGTCCTCCCAGCGCTTACCGTGCCCTGTCCCACTGGTCATCTATGCCCACTGCACTGCAGCGCTCCACAATGGTGGGCCACATTCAGACGCATGCTGCATTACTCAGCTGGTCCTCAGGCACCTGATATAGCTGAGGGTACTTTTCTAGCATCCCCTCTGCTATCTAATCCAATTCCATTTCGGTGAACGGGGGTGCTTTCTCCTCTAGTCCCTCAGCCATGTTGGGGCAGTTTGGTAGTACAGAGCAGCAGGATGGCAGAGTATTTCATCTGGTTCAAAGGATGACTCAGAATGAACAGAAAATTTCTGCCAGCAACTTCCTGTAATGTATTTCCTGCCTACACTGCATCACAGTGTTCATGTTATGTACCAATTTTAAACTGCGCGTCTCACTGTTTTCTTCAAGGTATCATGTGTCTCACTTTAGGTTGTTTACATTGCCACAAGCACTTTGTGTGCACTTATGTTTTGGATTACACTGCACATAATGAAATGTAATATTGGTGTCTGAAATTAATGCCTTTTCCAAAAATTTTAACACAGACCGCAGTATCTAACTCTGGAGTTTTTCCCATTCTTGCCTCCTTCTTGTAATATAATTGACTTTTTAGAAATTGTCTTTAAAGTTTTACCTGTTGAGATATTTTTGTCTGTTACCACATTCACCTGGGTCTCAACTGGGTTTACAGGATTTCTCCTGTTGTATTTTCTGTAATGTTCTAAGAGTGGCATATTCAAAGTTGTGACTTAAAATTGCACTTTACTTTTACAGAGGATTTTAAATTGTAATTCTTTTGAAATCAAACTTTTTTCTACCTGTTTCCAAATAGACATTATCACTTATTACATTTTATAAGGTAACCCAATGTTATTCTATGGGAAAGGTAGACCTCACAGTAGTAAAAAACAAATTTGGGAGTTTTTCACTACCAAGACATGTGAAAGATTTTAAATACAATGCACCTTGTCCGACAGGCGGTTTAGAGCCTACCTTATAGGTGCCATATGTATTAGAAAAGGGAATTTTAGGCCTGGCAACAGTTTTCGTTTGACTAGTGATATTGGCAGTTTAATACTGCACACAGGCTGTAATGGCAAGCCTGAGATATTATTTTAAAGGCTACTTAAGTGGGTGGCACTATATGTGCTGCATATCCACTAGTAGTTTTTAATTTACAGGCCTTAGGTACATGTTGTACTGCTTCATTCAAGAGTTATAAGTAAATTAAGTGTACTAATCAGGTGTATGCTAATCTTACCACATTTTAAGGAGTGAGCACAAGCACTTTAGCACTGGTCAGCAGGGGTAAAGTGCACAGAGTCCTAAAGCCAACAAAAACAAATTCCAGCAAACAGGAGGCGAGTAGGCAAAACGTTTTGGATAAGGCAACTCTAAGACTGACAGGTCTAACATGTGTCCCCCACAGCTGAAAATGGGGATTACTACTCACCTCCTCGGTGTTCTCATCACTAAGGCAGAAGAAACTGGATAGAACCTCAGCATTGGAGTGGTTTGACCCAGGGGGGGCGTTCCACTGTAAAGTTTGTCACCTGTAGAGAAGATAGTCCACCTCAACAGTATGGTATTATCACTCATCATCTGCATGTTCCATCTGAGGGGCTTGTGGTCTGTCTGAACTCAGAATTCATTCCCAAACAGGTATGGTCTCAGCTTCTTCAGTGATCAACAAAGCTTCTCTTTCAATAAAACTCCGTCTCTGTTCCTACTTATGGAGGTTACAGGTTGTTCTAGGGCCTCTTCATTTAACTATCATAGTACAGTCCCTAAGCCATGCTCTGAAGCATCTGCCTGCTCTATGAATTCTTTGTAGAAGTCAAAGGTCTTGATGGTGTCAAAGGCTTTCTGGCAGGCCTCAGTCCATATCACCGTTTTGGGCTGCTTCTTAGAAGTCAGCTCAATTAAGGGGTCAACATAGCCCTTACCCAGCCACTTATAGTATCCAGTGTGGTCCAGGAATGCCCTCCGTTCAGTTGGAGATTTGGGGGGAGTTCGTATTGAAAAGTCCTTTGCATTGTAATAGACGTGCACCCATGCCCTGAGTGCCTAATTCTACTGATGTCTGGATCCCTAAAGCTGATTTTTGCTTTTATAGGCAAACACAGATCATGTGTATCCACCATGACATAGGCCGTTCTAACAGATTGCAGTATTATTTGACAAAGAGGGGTACCCAAAGGCCTACTATCATAGTGCTGAAAGGCTACTGCCTTCACCAAAAGTTAAGCAGCACAATGGTGGCAGCCTACAGTTTAGTGATGAGTAGGAGTGAACAGGTCCTTTTGAACTTGTGTCCCTTGACTAAGGACTACAGGCTCAATTACTTTTTAACGTTCCGCTGTTGTGTGCTGTGCCACACATTAGTGGTGTATCTGTGTGCCTGGGAAGGGAACAATACAGTGATAATGCAGTACTGAGCAGTGTGTGCATGGTGAGTGTATGTGCTGGATATATGTGTGCCTAGGAGTGGTACAATACATGTAAGACTTAGTTCTGTGCAATGTGTGCGTGGTAATTGCATGTGCTGGATGAATGTGTGCATATGAGTTGTACACTACATGAAGAATGCAGTGCTGTGGAGTGCATGCATGATGAATGTATGAGCTGCATGTATGAGTGACTATGAGTGGTACAGTACATGAAGAATACAGTGCTGTGCAATGTGTGTAGGTTGTATACATACACTGGGTATAGTCTATTCGGTCCCAGGACATTAGGAGTAAAAGGCTTCAACCACCACAGTTGTTCCCAGTAACCCCTGCTTGCCCCAAGTCCCTCTCAATTCTAGCCTGGAGGGGCTACACCTTGTCCCCGCCCATCAGGTGTTGCATATACACCACAGATCCCTGCCCTAGTTGTCAGTTGCTGGCCTTGATAGTCAAGCCTGCCTGTTTCAGAGCCTGAAAGTGGAACAAGTGACCATCCCAGCTGGAACTGTTGCTGACAGCTGTATCATCGAGGTAGGCCACACTGAATGCCTCTGTCCCAGCAAGGACTCTGTTTACTCCCCTGGATGGTGACAGGCCTGAAACCTGTTTTAAAAGCTCACTTAAGTGGGTGACACAAAAGGGGCTACAGGCCCACTAGTAACATTTAATTTACAGGCCTGGGTACATGTTGTACTACTTTACTAGGGGCGTATAACTAAATTAAATGTGCCAATCAGGTGTAGGCCAATCGTACCATGTTTTAAGGAGTGGGCACACACACTTTAACACTGGTCAGCAGTGGTAAAGTGCACAGAGTCCCAAAGTCAACACAAATGAATTCCAGCAAACAGGAGGCAATAGGCAAAATGTTTAGGGTAAGGCCCCCCTAAGTCTGACTGGTCTAGCAATACACAAAATGTGCCACAGAAGAGCACATTTACAAATAAGAAGTCTCAAGTATGTGATTCACTAACATTTATGAATGAAAATAAATCACTAGCTGGGCTGTGATTACCTCACGGCACCAAATAGACCTCAAACCTCGGAGTACAAGGTAAATATGTTGTTGAAAGAGGTTACAAAATAAAAGTGCAAATTCTTGAGGGAAGGTTCCCTAAAGGGTATTGATATGTACCCAAGAGACATCACATCTGTTTGGTATAGTCAGGATCCTTTATGGAGACTTTCTTCCAAGCTTAAACTATGGGGTAACTACATTTTGAGATAGATAAACTGTACAATCCTTGGCATACTATCAGACGCCTAACAGAAACTAGATATTCATGTTTTGGAGGGTTATGCAGTAGGTTAGCCATTGCAGACAGTACCTGTTGGACTTGGCCCTTTTGGCAGGTTCACCCCGAAACTTTTTGCATTTTCCTAGCCTGTTTCTGTAACCTGGTGTTGGATGTTTTTAGGCCTCTGCGCACTTTTTCACTGTGGTCCAGTGTAAAGTGCGTGCGCTCTCTGTGTATGTGTGGTGAGAGTGGCCTGCCCTCCCATAGGGATGCATGGGGATATGTGTGTCCATGGTAGTTCCTGATATGTGGGGAGTGCATGGTCGAGTTTGGCATGTGCGAACTCGTGAGATTAAATACTGTGCGATGATGTGCGCAGATTTATTGTGTCTAGTGGAGAAGTGCCACTTTTAGAAGTTGCTATGTCTGTGCCGTGAATGTGAATTGACTGTCTGGCTTATGATTGGCTGGAGGTGGCTGGTGTGCCTGCCTCCAGGCGTCAGGATGGGTCTGCCCGGTGGTGAATGGGCAGATCTGCATGTTGATGGCAGGGAGGAGTTGCACCTGGGACTTGAATAGGGCTGGGCCTTTCCTCCACAATACTGACTCCACCCCCTGTGGTGTGTCTGATGTCCCTGGCCTGTCCTGTGAATAGGGAGAGGGGCTGAGCAAAACAAAGTGCTCAAGAACCAGTTGCATCTGGTTCACCCCTTGCCTGCACCTTTGGAGACAAATGAAATATGTATATAAAAGAGGGGCTGTGACCCCATGTTTTTGTTCTTGTTTCAGAATTGAATCTGCCAGGGGCATGCTGCTGCTGGGGCCCAGGGGAAGGCTTGCCTCCCTAGGCCCTGCCCAGCCCCTGAATGCCCTGCCCTGCACCTGGATGCTGGGGGACTCTTTTGAGACCCTTCTGCCCTCTTCACCTGGGAGGACCTTGTTGCTGGGACCCTTTTTGCTTTAGGGATCATTCCTAGGGGGCTTGGTGGTTTCTGTGCCCCCCAGCCCCTCGTGATTGCTTTATTTTTACTTGTTGGCAGAGCGCTGTTGTTTTCCTGGAGGGAAGCGCTCCTGCCCTTTTGCTTGCAGCGCCGGGCTGCCATTTCTGTTCGTGGGAATTCTCTGCCCTTTTACGTCAAGCAGGTTCCCACCCTGCACCGAGACATGCGATTTTTAATGGATGAGCGGGTGCCCACCCCGTAACTTTGCCCGGATTATTAATTAAGTCACAAGCGGGTGCCCACCCCGCTGTTTATTTTTAAAATCACAGGAGCCTACCCCGTATTGCCGCCAAACCACTTAGATTGCTGCCACATCCACGGCCCGCCTAGTTGTGGGCAGGACTGCCGAATGGAAGAGGAAGTGCGGCAGGAAGATGTGCGGGAGAGAGGAGGTCAGGAGCATACCCCACCTCCTGGAGTGCCGGTGACGAGCCCCAGTCCTGAGATGGGGGACCGGGTGAAGAGGCCGGCCTGAGCTGTGCTTCAGGGCTCCCAGGCGGAGGGGGTGCCCCGCGATGGCGCCCGATGCGAGAGAGTCCCGGGTCCCGGATGGAGGGGCCCGGGGGAATCAGGCATGACGGCTGAGGCTGCCAATGGCAGTGCAGAGCTCCCAGGAGTCCAGGGGAACCCCGTTGGAGAAGTGCAGCCTCAGCAGCGAGACTCTCCAGAGTGAGAGAGAGCCCCGCCCGTTCCACCATCGAAGCTCCCCAGGCAGGAGAGGGGCTCCTGTGAGTGGTTGGAAGCCACGACGAAGTGCAGATGGAGGAGTCCTGCCCCAGAGTGAGTCCTGGTGAGTGGGGGCTCTGTGGGGGTCAGTGCCAGTGTGATGCCCAGTATGATGGGGGCATGCTTCCTAGTTCAGAGCCTGCGGGCTCCAACGATAGGCACCATTGTTTAGAGGGCCCGTACTTTTCCCTGTGTGATGGCTCCAACGTCATGGGCATGTTCATGGCTACAGTGCCAGTGCGCCCCATAGTGTGTGGGGGCAAGCTTCTCCTATTTTGGGGGCATCTGTGAGTATTTAAGGAGCCAGTGGGCTTCTGGAGTATTGTTGATCTCAGAGCCAGAGGGCTCCAACGCTCCCCATGTTTGTCCTGCAGAGCCTAGAGGGTTCCAAACCTTTGGCGCAATGGTTGTAAGGGCTACTGAGAGCCCCTTCCATATTTATGGCTTTTACAGCTGTCCAGCAAGTAGTGGGCAGCTGCACCGTTTAGGCATTTCTTCCAGGGGACATGTTCTTTTGACTCTAGGAGTGAGACACACTCCTTTACCCCTACTTTGGCCTCCACAGCTGCGCAGCACTTAGTGCCAGCTGCAGCGTTTAGGCCCTGTTCTTGTTCTCAGCTGCCCAGCAAGTAGTGGGCAGCTGCAAGATTTAAGTTTGCGCATATGGCGCACCCCTGACTGGCGCTGTCCTGGCAGCGTGCCCTGACATTCTGGACACAGGGCATTTGAGCCCCTTTGTAGAGGGCTAGTTGGCCAGGGGGACTGGTAGATGTATAGGGCACAAGGCCATAATGTGATCTACCCCCACATTGTCTTCTGACCATCTTGCAGCTGTTATGCACAATTTTTAATTCCTCTTTATTTTGTGAATCAGTGTGAATGAAGAATGAGTCAATATGATGAATCTCGGGAATGCATGATGGTATGAGTTTGTTTGAATTAGGTGTGTGGGACTGGATTTTCAGAATTTTGTCTTATTTTACTATTATGTGTTTAGATAACTATTGTGTATCTATTTATTGTTGAAATGACTGTGCATACATTAATAAAATTGCTATAAACTTTGTAAAAATTGATGTGATTATTCTTGATTTGATCCAGAGATGGTGATTGTATCTTAGGACTCTTTTTCAGGGCCTGGTTTTGAAACTTTGGGGAAGGCACTTACCTGTGTTTTTTAGTGTTCTCGTTTTCCCTGCCTACCTGCCTCTATCTATACCAGGGGTCCCCCTTCTTATGAGCAGATTGTGCTGAGGGCCAGAAACTCTGCCCTTTTTAACCTAGGAAAAGAGAACAGAATTGCCTTTCCAGGTAAGAAACATTGTTCCTTTAACAATATCTAGCAAGGCTGCGCGCTGGCTGACACTACGCATTTGCCTTTAGGGCAACAATTGTGTATACCCTTTATACTAAGACACTGCTAACAACCCAAACCTCCTACAGGATAAAAGCCCCCCAAGACACCTGTAAAAGTTCTTTGTGCACTTTCAATGTCCAATCACTCGTGAACAATGTCCATGAATGTGTAGAATTCATAGTGAGCCACCAGTTAGACATTATATTTTGTCACAGAAACATGGGGTAGTAACTCTTCTAGCCCGGATTTATGAAATGCAAAGTCTCAATGGTACTCTATAGCCAGACTAGGCAGACCCATGAAAAAAGGAGGAGGGCGAGGGTTCATCTATAAAAATTCCTATAAGAGCTAAATTGACCCTATGCCCAACCCGGACTGTGAAGCACTCTTATATTGTTGGGAACTAACTGATAACTACTCCTTCAGAGGGCTACTTATTTATCACCTTCAAGGTCTAAGGAGTTGTTTCCTCCAAACCATTAACACTCTTCTTGAGGGGAGGAGCTACCTCACCAACCAAGATGGCCGCATAGTCTCCCGGCTCCACTGACCTCCGTCCTACGCTCGCTTATCCTGTCGAATATCCTGATCTCCTGCCCCGGATTCGTGTGGGTGAACTAGTCGGCACCCCGATGGTGTGACCACGGAATTTTTCTGATGTTCTGGGGTGAAGTGAGATCGAAAATGTTTTGAGGCCTAACCCAGACTGGAAGCCGGGGTCTCGATTGCTGGTCTACCCGGGTCCAAAGTGAACAACAACGGACTGAGGAGAGTGGTTTGGTCCGGTCCTTGGAACTTTTGAAAAACTTCTCTGGACTACTTTGCAACGATCTGCTGCCTGGTATTGTACCTGAGGTGAGGTGACGGGGAGGCGCGCGGTGCTGCGTCGCGGGGGGCCCCGGCCCGGAGGCCCGGCACTAGCACCGCTGGTGCCCTGGGGCGGGGGTCCCGCCGCGCACTGCTGCGTGCTGCTGGCCCGTCCCTCACGGCTTGATTCTGCTCCGGCGTATCCTGCCCCGGAGGGGTGCTTCCCCGTGGGGATCGTTATGCCTGCGGACGTACGGAACTTGGCACAACAGACTCAATGTGGCCCTTCCTTGTGGATGGTAATGGTGGAACTTGCGGCGCTTCGCGCAACGATGAGGGCCCAGGTCAATCGTTTGCTGTCGGCAGCAGATGGGATCATTGGACCGGGAGCAAGCCCTGACTTGATTTTTGAGACCCGGCAGCCAACTTGCCTCCTGTTGGGCACGCTAGAGGCGCGTTTGGACCCGGTGCTGGAAGCTGTGCCTGCCCCCGAGGAAATGGAACTCATCGTGTGTGCTGAGATTGTTGACTGTCTTACGTTCTCGGAAAGATCGGTCCTACAGTCATCGGAACATTCTACTGCTTCCCCCATCCTGGACACTGATGACCCACACTATAACTTGTATTGGAATGTGTTGAACCCTCTCCCCAATCGGTCTCCCAACATGGCGGATGTAAAGATGGTTGGCTTTGGAGACGGGGAGGGACAATGTTTGTGCAAGCCGTGTGCTTTGGGATCTGCTATTCCTATCCCATTTGCTGGCCCAATCTTCGGCTGCTACTGTGTGACTTTTGACTTTTCGGGGATGGGGTTTTACTTATCCGAGGGACTCGGAAACTTTGATAGACGGGGCCAAGGCTGAGATTGTGGGTTGAATTGTTCACGATGGATCTATTGGTAACGGGACTGCTTCATTAACAGGCGGATTCCGGGGTGGGGGGTTTGTGGTTCCCCCCGGGGTATTTTTGTACGGTGGACAACTTTATTCATGCTGGCTTAGGGGGGCCCCCTTTGTTAGGGCGGGGGGGAGAGACTGGGAGCGCAGAGACTATCGCCCTCCTCCATTTCCCCGTTGGGTGGGGTTTCCTTTCTTTCTCCTTTTTCTCTGTTCTGTATTTCGGGTTTGGTTCTCGGGCGACAGGCACACTGCTGGGGGGGGCCGTAGTCATCTGCAGGGGTGCAGGGTGGGAGGTTGGGGGAGGGGATTTTTCGTTTTTATTTTGTTTCTATGGCCTTTGTTCTCTTCTCTTATCTACCTTTGTCTTTTTCTTTCTCTGGGTCAGTGCAGTGGGTTTCCTTTGGTATCAATCACTGCTTTTTCATCTGTGCCTCAATTTTTGTGGTGATCTCTGGGTCTTAGGGCAGGTGACTAGCAGGCGCGAACTGATAGTAATGTTTCTTCATATCCTGAACCGCCTGTTTTAGCGCCATTGATTTGACCGATTACTGTTTACTGTTGACATGTTTACTATTCTGCCTGACATTTTTCTTTGCTGGGAAATTGTTCGGCACCTGATCCTTCCATCTTATACTACAAAATGAGAACCTTTTATATCCTGTTTTTCTAATTGTGCTATTCAGGGACTAAGATTACGCTAGCATGGTGATTCTGCTCCCCGAGGCGCTGCACGTGATTCAAAATTTGCTTTCTGCTCATCTAACTGCTTAGCGGCCAGCCCCGGGGGTTGTAGGCCCATACTTGTATTTGGTTGAAATGTCAATAAAGGTTTTAAAAAAAAAAAAAAAACACTCTTCTTGAGGCCAGGGCATGTTCCAGCGATTTTACTGTACTAGGTGACTTCAATTTCCATTTGAAATGATCAGAGGATAAAGACCCTGAGGCTATGTTAGAGATTATGAATACAGTGGACCTCCCTCAAATACTGCATCAACCCACTCCCTCAGCTGGCCATATACTATTTTTTTTCAAATAACCAGCTTATCTCTATTAAAGACTTCCATCCTCTTATCTGGTCTGACCACAATGCTTTCACTTTTGAACTAAATATCCCCTCTTCCACCCAAAAGTGAAAAACAGACTCTAATCCTACTTTCCATTGAGTCTGGATTCTATAATATACTGTGACAACAACTCTCCCAGGACGAGCCCTTGCCGTTATCTGACCACCTGAATCAGGCCACAGTAGAATATTCAGAATGGCTAAGCTCTGTCATCTCTAAATTGGCCCCCTCAAGAATTCCAACTCAGGTAGAACGAAATCATCTACACCTTGGTTCACCAAAGCCCTCCACCTCAAAAAGCGAAATTGCGGAAGGCATGAGAGGAAAAGTGGAATCAAATATGACTCTCAAGATAAAGGAATCCATAAACTTTGCCTTTCTAAATAGAAGACCCTTATCATTAAAAAAAAGACTGCCTTTTTTACGCAGCAAATAGAATCCTCTAAGAACTCTGCAAGGCAGTTATTTTAGGTCATCAGCAAGCTAACCACAGAGCCAGAGCTGAAACGACCAAACAGCAGTCAATATTTCTGCGAGAAGATAGCCCACTATTTCTGCAACAATGTAGATCAAGTATACATCCAGTACACCTCTTCAAGCATTGTCGGTTCTAGTAATATCACTCCAACAGCCCATCATCTTTGCAAAGATCCTAATACCTCAGTCAGCAGCTCCCTAATAAAGCTCAGTTACTTCACCCCCATCACCTTGCTGGAAGTTCTCATGATTGTTCAATCTGCCAAATGGGAATCGCCCTACATCCCTTGCCCCCCCTCCATTCTTAAACAGATATCCAATCCCATCGTCACTTTCCTGACCAGCATCTTTAATGAGATGTTTGCCACAGGGACTTTTCCCAACTTGTGAAAAATTGCTTCTATACTTCCACTTCTCAAGAAGCCTAATCTGGACTCAGATAACCCTGCTAACTACCGTCCTATCTCCAGCCCGGCCTTCCCAACTAAAATAGTAGAAAAAATAATAAATACCCAACTGACGCAATTTATTTAATACAGTCATTTAATGGACCCCACACAATTTGGTTTTAGTGCTGAACATAGCACAGAGACTTCATTAATCAAAACCATTGCCAATAGGTAATCAAATTAAATTCAAGGCACTTTGTCTTACCTACAAAGTTCTCCACGACTCTGGCCTCAAACATTTCAAACCATTCCTAGCATGGGATGTACCCAGCAGGTACTTGTGATCTAAAAGCTCCATGATGGTCACCCGCCCCATAGGGGTGTAGCTGCTTTGCTTCCGAAGCCTCTAAACTCTGGAATAGCCTACCTATTAACATTAGAGCGGCTCCCACCCTGCTGATGTTTCGAAAACTTTTTAACAACTAGTCTCCTTTTAAGCTCCATGTTCATTATATTGATCCAGCTCCAAGACACCCCGGGGTATAAGTGCACATTAAAAATTTATTAGCATAACATAACTTAACAATTTGTAATATCGGTTTAATACTACCTCCGTCTATCAGCTTGCGAATCACTTATTAGCTTTTGACTTAAGGTCATTTCAGTATTAAAGGTTATGTACTGTATGGCAGAGAACTGTAATATCTTTTGAATGTCACACATATCCTCTGCATACAAAGTAACAGGAGGAGTGAAAGACAAGTTCCATTTAGATCTAACAAAATATATCAAAACCTGTTTCTACGACAATGTTTCTGCTGCCACCAAAGGCATGTTTGTTGTGTATGTCATGTATACAAAATGAATGGCTGTGTCCTCTCCAACAGCAAGGCTTATAACAGTAAGCTACAAATAATAGAGCTGATTAGGTTGGCAGCCGGGCTGCTACCAACAAGCCGTAGGGGGACAGTCTGACCAACATCCTGCAGAGTGGTCGACTGCCGCATTATGAATCGGTCGGTTGGACTACATCAGTTGGAGGGACCGACTGGGCTTCTGACAGGCTCAAGGAGCCCCGTTGGACCATCTGTTGGATGGTATACTATACAATTGAGGCTGTGCCTGTGGAGGCAATGCAGTAGAGATTACAATGGCTTAATCCAACTGCCTTTTCAAAGCGGTAAGACGGCCTTGAAAAGGCAGCCGGAATGTGGCTTTGTGGGCCCCTAGCCTGGCCCCCGTCCCCATGGGCCTCTGCAATGGTCCCAGGGGGAACATTTGGTGCCCCCCCAAAAATCCATGCACCGTGTGCGAGACACCACAGGGTGCCTGGCACACGGTGCGCGGATGTTTGCAAAACACCTTTTACCATTGCTGCTTGTGCTGCTGCCCTTTTCTGGGCTGCAGCACCAGACACAATGGTAAGAGCCATTTTTAGGACCATCTACTTGGTGGTCGCATTGTAATTGGGCAGGTGGAACCGCTGACACATAGTCGGTTGGACACCTGCCCGAAACAATGGCAGTCAGACGCTCGACTAACCGCCGTAGAAATCAGCCCCTATGTGTTTTTCTGTGTATATTACCTTCTTTCTTTTAAAAAAATTACCTTACGCAAAATAATTATCTTTCATTTCATAGGCATCACAGGCAGATAACATGCTGATGATGTGTTCAGGAACATATATTCCAATAAAAGTGAGCTTTCAAGTTTTAGAAGTGCAGAAGCTCTGTTTAGAAAGGCTAGAGTTTAAAAAGAGCCAGTAAGTTGAACGCTGGTCAAGGCATAGTTATCTGGGGATGAGTTGTATTCCCTCCATAAATCCGCTATGTAAGCATTTTAAGAGGAAAACGGCAATTGTTACGGTGTAAAAAGATTATCAATGGCAGGTGGACGTAATCAGTCTTCAGGATCTAGGCAAACATAATAACGGAGCACAATATGTAATGATGGATGTAGATGCTCTGTCCAACACCTTTGCAAAAAAACAGTCACTAGCGTCACAGAGGGCTACAAACAGACTACAAACAGACAGGGGCGTAACACAGGTTCCCACAGACCCCGTGCTGCGGGGGGCCTCGTGCTCCAGGTGCCCCCTCACTCTCCGCGGAGCAAGCCACTCTAAATGGTGCATGGACGGCACGCCACGGCATCTTCTTAATTGATTAAAGGTGTGCATGCCCGCCCCATCCCCAGCCTCTTAATTAATCATTGGTTGCCAGGCCTGGCCTGGCCCGGACCTTGAAGCCTCGGCCGGCAGGGCCTCTTGGCTCTTCATTTAATTAAATGTTGGTTGAGTACGGGCACGCAGTTGTCTGCGCAGACTTCAGGGTGGGGTATAGAGGGTGGGGCTGTTAATGCATTGTCATGCGCATTGCAATTAAATGTGAGCAGGACCAGTGAGGCATCCCAAGACCCAGCCACTCCAGAGACTGTTGGGAAGGACTGTATTTCACACTGTGGACGCCAGTCATAATTTAACGTTTTGCCGTGCTTCAAGTAATGGTGACGTAGCCCTAGGGGCCCTGTGCAAGGGTGCCATAAAGTGATGATGCATAGGAGGGGGCATTACTTTTTGAGCTGAGTGTTCAGGGTGGGGGCAGTGTCTTAGCTAGTCCCTCTGCCGGCTGATTGCATTGGCCTTGGTTGTTACTGCGCTGTGAACACCCAACTGCTGCCGAGAGTACTGGCCTGAAAAAATATTTACTACATGAAGAGCAAGGACTTCAGGAGCTATCTTATGAGGTATGTGTCAGTGTCTGGGTGTCCAGGCAGCTCCAGGTTGTGTGCCAAAACGAAAGGCCAGTATACAGCCGAGTACTTGAGCCTGATAGCGTGAAGGTCAAAGAACGGCCATGCAAGCCCTTCCCCCAAATGACATATATGTGGTCTAAAACTGTGGATAAGTAAGGCCTGGGGAAGAGGTCTCTGTGTGCCTACGCATGATAGGGCACGGTATGTATTCAGTGAGTAAACTCCATCTCCAAACTCAGCTCAAGTCCTTTCCTACATTTGTAGTTCCCAATCTGTCATAGTTGTGATGATGACCCTCTGAAAATAAAATGCCTTGTACTTACTTATGCAGCAGGAAACTGGTCATTTTTGAATAAAATGCGTGGCCACATACCTCACTCACGTGGCAGCTCCTCGAACTGCATCACGTTAATAATAACTACTGGTTTTGTTTCTTTTATGTAGTCACTTTGGGGTGGTTCAGATGGGAGCTCCGTACACCCCTATTTTTGATAGTTTATATGTTGGCGATGCAAATGTTCATGAATTACGAAATAGAAGCGAGATAATGAAATATAATACAAAAATACTCCCTTGAGAAATGAACCCTGTGTTTCAGAAGTGGTGACCATCGAAGTTATGCGGCAGGGAATGGTCACACTATCCAGCAGGGTTGAGCTAAATTATGTGGCAAGTAAAGGCAACTAATGAGGCGTAACGAGAAATAGAAAGGTGACTAATCAAGCATTACATAGGATCTCCCAATCCGCAGATAACCAACCAGATGTGCGTACAGAACAACCAAACAAAGGTTTCATTTAAATCTATTTTTAGATGATTATATCCCACTTGAATTGTCCACAGAACATTTTGGTGAATCTTGGAAGGAATCTATTTCTACAGTTTGAAAGCTCCACCAGTAGTGTCATATTTGTTGTATGTAGCTCTTATGAGGGATACTAACCAGCCCTAGGTCTAGTTTAGCACATCTTGGGGACCGATGTGGTAGACCAACTCATTTCTCACAGATGGACATCTTAGCAGCTTGAACTCTTATGACAACTTTTGCATTCAGTATTTCACTCTCAGACAATAGCAAGCTGACAGCTTTCATCTTGAGTGATTATTTTAATAGGTCTATCGTTTATTTGTGAAACTACTTCCTAAGTGTCCCACAGCATATGCCATTGAATTAACACACACTATTCTGCAATCAGCATCAAAGAACAGGTACCTCCCAAATAAACGTAAGTAGTCACTCTTTCCAAATCATAGGAGTTTGGTTTTCTTAGTATTTCTTTTTCTCGAACACCATCATATTACTTTGGCTACATTTATTCTTAAATGATTTTCCTTGTAATTAATGGAGAAAGTATCCAGTTACCACTGTAAGTCTATAGGCATGAGATCCAAAATTATGGAGTACAGATGTATCTTATTGAGGAGGCAAAGGCTGTGGTCCTTGTAAAGCTTTAGGTGCATCCGAGACATAAAGAGAGAACATAGCAGGGCCAGAACACAGCCTGGTCTAAGACCGTTTGGTGTCTCAATCCTCTTTGTTACAGACCCATTTTTACTTTTCTGTGCTCTGGTCCAAGACCTAGGGGCCGATTATGATTGCGGTTTTTCCGCATCCTCGGGCCGGCGGAAGCCACCGCCGGCCCAGAGGATGCGGAAAAACCACAGCGGACTGACCAAGGACCCACTGCCACATTAGGATGGCTGGTGGGTCCTGGTTTCCGTCCGCAGCTTTTCCGCCGCGGTCGGCTTACAACCGCTGCGGAAAAGCTCTGATATGGTGACGGTGTCTCTCAGACACCGTCCGCCATATCAGGATGGGCTATAAAAAGTGCTTTTCCGCGGCGGGTTTTCCGCCGTGGAAAAGCATACGGATCTTCACTGCGGGGGCCCGTTGCGTGCCCCCTAGGTGAAGGGGGGGTGGGGGGTGCACATGGGGGGTACCTATGGTACCCCCCTGCATTTGCATGCAGAAAGCGGCAGGCACCGCGCGGTGCCTGCCTCTTTCTGCATGCAAATGCAATGCGTGCATTTTTAACATTGCCGCGGGTGCAGCTTGAAGCTGCACCCGCTGCAATGTTAAAAATAGAGGATGTGACCGCCAGGGTGGCGGTCACATCCTAATTGCACAGGAGGGAACTCCGCATGCCATGCGGAGGTTCCCTCCTGCTCTGGGGTCGCGGACGGACGCAAAAATGTCTTAAAATTTCTTGTAGGTTGTCCTGCCTGGCCATGTTTAGAAATATTTGGTTTGAAATCCTTTACGCCTTAATGCCCTGCTCTACTTACAACCAAGTTTAGTATGTAGCAATTTTCTTACTCAGTCCATTGCCTTAAAAGAAGTTCGGTTTTGAGAGTGATGAGTAAAATATTTTCTTTGCATCTTACAGATACAAAGAATAAAACAGCCCTGATGAGAGATCAGCGACACTGTGCCTGATCTCGAAACGCGTCGGCACTTTCATAGGGTGGAATAAAATGTCATCTCTACGATACTAGGACCGGCTGGTCCAGTATTGATTTGTTTGAGAGCCATTCAATTGCTTATAATTCCCCCTTGATTGGTTTTTCCTATTTTTCTCATTTTTTGATTGTAATGTTTGTTCTAATGTTGTTTGTGATGTATTCTTAGTTTTTTGTAATGTTTGATGCAAGAAAGTTTCTTTTTGTACTGTGTAAAGAATCTGTTTTTATGTATGTACAAAGTATATATAGGTGTGTAAATATTTAATGTATTGTTGTTTTCTGTCATATAGCTTGTCATAATTTGAAAAAGATAATAAACATTGACACTAAGTAGGATGTCGAGGGGGATCACAATAAATTGATCTTTTCCCTCCTAATAAGCTTGTAGAGATTTTGTGGTTCGGGCAATTTGTGTGATATAAATATTTATACTGCTTAAAAGATTGTAACGCTGAAGAGGTCATGGGTAGCTTTTACAACAAAGATTTACAACAGGTTCCCACCAATCCACAACAGGTCTACAAGATATTGAAATGGAAAAGTAGAGGGATGAAGAAGCAGGCCTTTTTTCAAATGAAGGGGCTGGCCTGAGAAATGTAATAGTTGAGTGCTGGCTACCTCTCTAAAGGAAATGAGCATAGAGCTCTCTAACTAAAGAAACAATAAATACAGAGATAACATCATTTTGTGTCAACTTGTCTTCCAAGGATTGGAAGGACATGTTCCCCAACAATCAAATCTCTAATTTTACTATGAATCTGGCTACACCGGTGGACCTAAAATTGGATGTGGATGGGGTGGTTGCCCTAAACAAAATACAATACCCTCAAGCTTTTTGGAGGCCATATTTCCCATAAGGCGAGACTAGAAAGTCATGCTCCCCCATACGGGGTTTCCTCCCGGCTGCTACCTCATGGTTGCTGCAGTGTTCAAGACTATCAATGTATCCCTAGCCATCCTTTTAGAAAGACTCAGAGCTATTTACTAATCATCCTTGTGCACTCATTTGATTTAATTTGCTTTCATGATAATGTTTTTGGATTTGCAACTTATTTTGTACACATAAGCTTTCTTAAAGGTAAACCATCACATGACAGTGTACATTTTTGCAATGACTAGTAGGAGATAGCCCATGGAGGATTCCATTGCAACCAGGAGACGGGAGGGTTAAAGAGTGGGAGGGTTGGGGAGGGTGGGAAGGGGAGTTATTGGGGTTTCCCTTTTTTGTTTCCTTCCTCTTGTGACTCAGGACGATATTGAGGACATATTGCTGCACCTCCTTAATGCAGGAAACGTGTAATAAGTCAGAGATTACTGAAGACATTATACTATTCACTCTAATGTGCGAAGGGTATGAGTAATTCTGAAAACCTGGAAGGCATTTACTGGGGAGAAAATCGAAAAAGTTGGCTGATGAATACGTATGATAATTTGTCACTGCTTTATTTTGTCCTGAACAGCCTTGAATAAAGTGTCTTTAAAAAAAGCTTTCTTAAAGGTGCAACAGAAATGCTGACCGTTTGTCCAATTAATCTACTATGCAGTATTTTGCAATATATGCCTTCTTTTAAAATGGTTAATAAGCTTTATTGAAACAAAAGTCGATACACTAAAACATAGGCCTAAAGCATAGTAATATAAAGGATAACAGGTAAGCGAAATACAGTTGGCAACAAATTATAGTAGAAAGCTGTTTACATTTTAGGGATATCATGGATTAAAGAAGAGAAGGGGGAAGAAAGAGGGGAAAGAAGGGGTAGAAATAATATTTTACAAACCAGAATTAAGAGGTAATATGATAATATGCTCCATAAACTATAAAATATGGTAAACAAGTAAACTGTACAAATAAAAAATTGCCAGAATTAGAGAGAGAAGGAAAGAGTAAAGAGGAAGGAATTCAAGGGGGTTGGAAGTTTTCAGAACGATGATGAGAAATAGCATTGATTGAAACCCTGCTTAAATGAATAGTTAATGGCAACCAAAAACCATCTCTATTAATATGTGGATTACATTGAGATGCATAAGCAACATCTAACCTATGATATTGGCATACAGTATTCCACCATGACTTAGTTGAATGTTTTGACAAACCTTTCCAGTTTATCGCAGTTTGTTGAAATTCTAAAGCTAACATAAGATCGAACAACCCTTTTTCACAAGATGGTAGAATGATGGATTCTGATAAACTTCCCATAAAGAGAAGAATATTGGACATGGGAATATGGAACTTAAAAATGGTGGATAAACTAGACCAAATTTGTGACTAAAAAGAGACAACAGTGGGACATGAAAATAGGAGATGAGAAAGATCTGCTGATGGAAACTCACAAGACCAGCATTTCTTATTATGTGAGTGTGTAAAATTAGCTATAGAAATGGGTGTGATCTATGATACAGAAAAAACATAGATTGAGTAGTGGAGGCAGATCTCGAGATCTTCAATGACCGAGCCCATATCTTATTACACATATCAGTAGTACATTGAAAATCTAAATCTAATTCCCAAGCAGGCTCCACTTTGGTCTTAATATGATCGGGAGATGTGGAGTAGATTAATTGATGGATTAAGGAAGCTTTAGGACATGCTGCCAACATTTTTAGAAGTGGATCCTGTGTAGTTGAAGAATTATCATTAGGGAGGGAGTAGAAGATATTCAAAATTGATTACATAAGAATAGAACATGTATATAAAATGAGCTAGGGCATTTGAATGTTTCTTAGGGAATGAAGAAGGAGTAGAACCATCAAACAAGTCTTTGACCCAGATAACCCCCCTTGCCCTCCAAGAAGACCAATATAAAGATCTATTATTAATGGTGATAAGACGATTATGCCAAAGAGGAGAATGTATACAATCTTTACTAGAAATAAATGTAGGTTGAAAATAAGGTTTTAGCAATGTTGAGGTATGTTTAAAAAGTGGAAGGCAGTGAGGGCATTTTTGGCAGTAAAGGAAAGAACTTCATTATTTGAGAAGGGAGTTAATAAACAACGTTTAATATTAGCCCATAAGGGAGTGAAGAGAGAAGGTTCCAAAAGAAGCCAATGTGAAGCATGTTTTAAACAAAAAGCCTTGTGATATAACCAAAAATCTGGAAAGTTTACTCCACCAACAAGTCTCGGTTTCCTTAGATGAAATAAAGGGATTCTGGATTTTTTGTTTTTCCATAAAAACATGGAAAGAAGAGAATCAATTCTTTTAAAAAGGTGTCAGGAATGTGGACTGGAATCATTGAAAAATAGTATAATAGAATCGGAGTAATCATCATCTTAATTAGAATCAAGACGACCCAACCAAGAAAAAAAAAGAGGGTCCAAGAAGACAAGAGTTTGGAAATACGATCCAGAGCAACAGTCATGTTAATTTTAACAGACTCTGTAATAGAGTTAGAAAACCAAATACCAAGATACTTGATTTTAGAACTGTTCCATGAAAGCCTGTAGACTCAAATTATTGTTTAAGACAACATTTAGTAATCAGTAAAACTTTTGTTTTATCAGAATTAATTTTGTAACCTGAGACTGCAGAAAAATCGGAAATTTCCTGTAGCAATGAAGGGATAGAGGAGTCCGGATTAGAAATAGAGAGTAAGATATCATCAGCATAAGCAGATAATTTGAGATGATGATCTCAATATGGGAAACCTGAAATTGAGGAGTTATGGCAAATACGAGAGAGAAAAGGTTCAAGAGATAGGACAAATAAAAGGGGAGATAATGGACAACCTTGTCTGACACCAACATGAAGTGGAAAGCGGGTCGAGATTTGACCATTAACGATGGTAGAAGCATAGGGAATAGAATATAAAAGAGAGACAAGAGAAATTAATTTAGCACCAAGTCCATGCCAGCAAAGAGATTTAAATAGGAAAGACCAGTCTACTCTATCAAAGGCTTTTTCTGCGTTAATGGAAATAGCCACAAGAGGAAAAGGTAAAGTAGAAGTTTTGTTTAGAACATTAAAACAGTGAGTTGTCAGAGGTTAGTCTACCCTTGATAAATCCACATTGTTCTGGGCCTATCAAATGAGGAAGAAAAGATTCAAGACGTAGTGCTAATAATTTAGAGAAGATCTTTTAATCAACATTTATCAAGGAGATGGGACAATAGTTTTTACAAAATTTGGGATCCTTACCATCTTTATGAATAAAGCATATAGAAGCCTTCATACCGGTACTGCTCGCAGAGCCTGTGGAGGAGAAATGTTGAAAAAGTTTAAAGAGCTTTGGTAGTAACAGATTAGAGAAGTGACGATAAAATTCAACCGAAAACCCATCCGGACCAGGGGGTTTATGCATCTTTAAGGAATTCAAAGAAGAAGAGATTTCCTGGAGCGAAAGATCTATAACTAAAGAAGAAAAATCTTAATCAAAAGAAGGAGGAGGGATGGTACTAAGATAATCATCAATTTGTGAACCAGATGGGGGAGTTTCAGGAGTGTAGAGATCATTATAAAATTTAGTAAACTCATTTAAAATATCCTGATCCTTGATTGAATAGAATCAATTAATGTTCTTTCTTATCTGGATTTTAGATATTTAGCAAGAAGTGTTCCAACTTTATTGCGACCGCCATAATATCTGGCACTACTACGGAGTAAAGTGAAGGATGCGTTGTTTATTGAAATTTTATTAAAATCCATCTTTGCCCGAATAAGTTCTTGGAGTGTGGAGTCCGATGAGGAAGTATAGAACAGATGTTCTAATTGTTTGATAGAAACTAATAAAGCCTTGTGTTTAGTGGAGGTCTGTTTCTTCTTCTTAGAGACAAAATCTATAATAAAACCATGAGCGGTGGCTTTAAAGCTATCCCACACCAAGTCCAGGGATATAGAGGAGTCATCATTTATAGAAAAGAATTCTTCAGCAAAAGAGGTGAAGGAAGAGGAGAAAGATGGATCTTGTAAAAGATAATTATTAAATCTTCACCTGGAAGATTTAGAACGAGGAGGGAGTACGTCAAAATCAACAACTACTGGGGCATGATCTGAAATCATCGATTGAAGAGGAAATAATATTCTGGGCCAAGGGTTTAGAGAAAAAAATACAATCAATCCGGGATAAGAATCCATGTGGAGGGGAGAAAAAGGAAAATTATGATTGGTCTGGATTACATAGAGTCCAGGTGTCAAGTAGATGGATCTGAGTTATAGTACTAAGAAATTGTTTATTGGGTTTATGGGGAGTAAAACGTACTTGGGAATTGCGATCAATAAAGGGATCCATAACTTGATTATAATCACCTCCAAGTATAAAAAATTCATCCTTATAGTGAAAAAACTTTGTCTGTAATGATGGGCCAAAAAGTGGGATCGAGTTGAGTAGGGCCATAGAGATTAAACACAGTGAGAGGGATATTATTGATTAATAGCTTGACCAAAATCCATCTACCATCCAAATCAATATCTTGTGTTATAAAAGAAGATTTCAACTTTTTATGGCAAAGAATAAGGACCCCATTCTTCTTCGTATTTGTAGGAGATGTGAAAACTGAGCCAACCCAATTACGTTTAAGTTTGAGAGCTTCAGCTTCATACAGATGGGTTTTCTGCAATAAAACTAAGTCAGGCTTATGTGTCAGCTAAATGTGAAATAATTCTCTACCTCCTTATAGGATCATTAAAACCTTTTACATTTCATTTAATAACTCTGAATGTAGAAGAGTAACATTATATATACAGTAATACACATTGAAAATACAAATGAGCATAAAATCAAAGTGAAGCCAAGAAGATAGTGTAAAAGAAACGTGATTGTGATGAATCCATAAGACATAATAAATAGATATAGAAGAGAAGAAATAAAAGGGGATAGGGGAAGTAATCAGATTAAGAGAGAGGAATAAAATCTCCAACACAGAGAGAGAGAAGAAGAGAGAAAAGAGAAAGAGAAAATAAAGTCAAGAAGAAATAGTGCATATCCAAAAAGGATGACTGAAAAAACATACCTGAGGGGGACAAAAAGAAACACAGTGGGGCAAGAATGACACACGAAAAGATGAAACCCCCAAACTCAGGGAGTCCGGACATATCAGGACTAGGGAGTAAGGGGAAACGGACCATATGTAGTGGAAATAAATGGATGAACCTGTATGAATAAACAAATAAGAAACATTAAACATTAGATAAACAAGAAAAAAGTATGTATTGACAAGTCTAATACAGACAGATAATACGTTCATGGGCAACAAATGGAATTTAGTTAGACAACAATTGGACTAACAAAGAGGAAAAACAGAATAGATATATAAGTAATAAACCAAACAAGCATTAAATAAACATGTAGCAAACTATTAGAAGGGATAACAGAAACCATGTTACAAATAGAAACATTCTAGATATTTCTACACTAAACAGATGAACAACAAGATTGAGAAGGAACCCTGTAAAGGGAAAAGGTTAAGTAAATCAACCATTTGAAGAACCAGCAGTATCCATAACAGTGGTATTATGGATAAGAATAAAGTTCTTAAGTTCTGCAGGATCTTGAATGGACCATGTTTGGGTTTTGTATGTCACTTTAAAAAAGCAGGGGTGAAATAGTCCATAACGAGCACCAAGAGATCGGAGAGGTGCACGAAGATTCAGGAACTCCATCCTTCTGGTTGCCGTAGCGTTAGAGACATCTTGAGAAAGGAACAACTTCTGACCAAGGCAAGAAACTTGTCGTTTAACTCTAGCTGCGGAAAGTACTGAGAGCAAATCAGTAAACTTCAAAAAGAGAATGATGACTCCTCGTGGTTTAATCGAAGATGTAGAAAGTGAGGGACGGGGACCAACTCTGTGAGCTTTCTGAATGCTAAGGGAGGTAGTAGAGGGCATATTCAAGCGTTTCGGTAGAAAGGAGGAGAAAAAAGAGACGGGTCATCACCCTTCAAAGCTTCTGGCAGACCATATATGCACAAGTTATTCCTCCTATTTCTGTTTTCTAAATCCTTAGTATGTTGTTGAAGGCTGAGGGCCATTTTCTCTATAGAGGAAATATTCTGAGAGTTTCCTTGTACCTCTGAGAATTGTTATTCCATTGAAGATACTCTACTTTCCATTGTAGACCACTTTTCCTCAAGAAGTTGCATTTTACTATTAGTTTCCTCCAGAAACGGGTGCAAGGCACGTATTTCCTCCAAGAACAGCTCCATAGAAATGGATGATGACAACTTGTCAGGAGATGGAGGGTCATGCTTCAAGCGTTTAGATGAGGAAGCAGGTAGAGAAGATTTGTTTGAAGTAGATTGTAATGAGAAATTGCGATTGGAAGCTACTCCAGCCATCTGTCCTGCGATAAGAGAAGAGTCTGATATTGAGGAAGAGGGAGGAGTTACCAATGTAGTGTGTTTTTAGCCACAAAAAAAATTTTGGTTTGCCATCCCATGGATATCTGTCCCTCAAACAGTACAGTAATCGTTGCACGAACTTATTGGCAGCCGTGATTTCTAAACTTCCCAGTAGAGCTACCACTTGGTATGACTAACAACTTCATGGAGAGAAAAATGTCAGTCAGAAGCAAATGGTGATAGCAAATTGCAGGATATTAGAAATCAGAAGAGATGATATATTTAATTCTATAATATAGAAAAGTAAAAGCAGCTGTATCCATTTAAGAGGAAGATGAAAAAATTCCAATTATTCCACAGAGAAACTCAGGTAAAAATTGAAACATGCAATGAGTCAGTCAAATGATGAGATTCACTGATAAGACAAAATGGCAGACATTCTAAGGAGAATAAGTTAGCAGGAAAAAAGAGCCATGCGTTGCGCTGCAAAGGATAGAAAATTCCTCATTTGGCATAGGGAGTGTTGTATGCATTAAAGTCCAACTGTGATATACAGGAATATGTAAAGACGTTGAAGTACCATATTCGCTGAATACATTTTGCCGATATTTTTCCTAAAATGGCGGACGCACTGAAGGAAATGCATCGGCGGTGAAAAAGAAAATTAGCGCAGCGCGCTTTATTTTAAAAAATAGCTCACCGGAATCTCAACATGTTCCGGTTTCAAATGTGGGCGGTTTCCAACGAGAATCGACACGGGAAGCGCACTAGCGGGTCTAAAGCAGGTCCCGGTACGGCGGAGCTATCCCTTCAGGCGGCCATCTTGTCCGGGACCATAGCCACACCCATGTAATATACGCCTTTTAAGGCTGCCACTTACAATGCAAACTTCATCATCTGCCATCTTTTCATGACACTGTTCTTTGATGGTACAGATGTTGTTCATTATAAGAATTAGGCCAGATGTACTAAGAGACAGGTTGCAAAAAGTCACACAAAATGCAGACCGATTTTTTGCAAACAGTCTCTGATTTTGTTAGGCAACCTATGTACTAACAGATTGCATTGCAAATTCTCCAGTTTCAGGGGGAAGTATAATTATCTATATAATGAATATTAATTAGGTAGGTCACACACTATTTGTGACACCCTGTGAGTGCCTAATAATACCGGAATGGTGGCCTGCAATGAGCAACTGCTTCTTCCAGGGTCAACTGACACAATTCGCAAAAAGGAAGGTATCCCGAAGGGACTTCTTCCCTTTTACACATCTTCCACCTTTGTGAATCAATTACCACTTTTTGATGTTGAGAACTGACCAATTGCAGTTTCAAAGCCATTGATACAAGCCATACTGATTAATAATTAGAAGGGGACCTCGCTTCCACGTCCCTTACTAATTGTGTTTTGGTATGGGTCTTTTAATAAAGTATAAAAGTCTGAAACACTTTTTACAACTCACAAAATGAGTTCCACACATACTTAAAAGCCCTTTTCTTCAGTTGTAAACCCTGTGATTTTGCAAATCGCAGGGTCTGCATTCCCAGAGTGGGTTTCTCTGTCTGGCCCTTTTTTCATCAGAATCTGCGGGCGACATAACGTCACCAACTTCTATCAAACACTTCCCCTAACAAAAAACATAGCTATTTGCATTGCTAATAAAGATTGTTTGAAAATTTGCAATCTTTACATTGTTTGTGCATCCCAATTGTTAATTAAAGCTAGCATATGGTACTTTGTACTGAAATTCACTTTCTCTGTGATTGAAAATGAGTTTGCTCATTTGATCAATGCATTGCTCTGCCCTGCAGTGATCCTCTTTGCAGTACCTTCATACATTGTGAAAATTATTTGCAATATCATCAACGATTTGGTGATAATAAACAATTCAAAAAAGTTTGGGGATGAAGGCTCAAATCTCCCTTTTTTCACTGTTTAGCTCGTGGTATGTTTCTCTCTTACTGCTGTTCCTGTGGTCTGGTCGTTAGCCCCTCAATGCTTTTAAACTCAGATATGTTCATGACCTGGATAACATTTCTGAGACTTATTTGTATGAGCGATGTGACAAGCTCCGAAGATAATTTCTGTTGTTGTACTTGTAAAGCTAATGGCCTGTCCTGTCGTCCGCATTTCTTCTGCTCTGTAATGTCGATCACATGCAGTGAAGGGCATTAATGGCGCCAGGAGTTTGAACGACAGCAGGAGAGAGCAGCAAAGCAGAAAAAAATGGAGTCATAGTTTAAAAACTAGGGCACTCCTCTGTACATCTCAAATTAGCACCTCATTTTTATTCCTAATGATTGTGACAGACCGGGCTCCATGTTATAACCTAATCATGAGTGTGTCCCAATGGGGGATTGTCACATAATTAGGTAGTTTGGAAGCACACTGAGTTGAGCACTCTTAAGTGGCAGAGCTGGCCTGGTGCCAGTTTTCAGAAACGTTGCTGTTTGCCTAATTAAAATGAAAAATATGGGAATATAAACATAAAATGTTCATTATGAGTCAAGTAGGGTAAAAAGGTGGCAAAGCTGAGAAATACTAATAAAACACTAACTTAGAAAAACATGGGTTTATAAGTAGGGTAAAGTTTGCAGCAAGTTATCAAAATAAACTGGGAAATATGATTTGCAATTTAGGTTTTATCACTGCTTAATGGTTCGACAAAATGAAATATACAAAAAGTAGGTTACCTCGAATTGCAATTTCAAAAATAATTACGAATCGGTGCTATCTAAAAAATAATGTTGTTTAATATGTTGGTGTCATAACATTTAAATGCATCAATGCAAAATATGTATTTTCTTTTTCAAGGTATTTGCTTCTTTTATCACAGTTATGAAGAACTTATTACAATAGAAGTAGTCATTAGCCCCTAAGAATGTGTGTGTTTGTGTGTGTGTGTGTGTGCGTGTGCATGTGAGATACAGCATATCCTGCAGCAAGTAAAACACAACACACTACAGAAGACCCCAAGCAAATTAAACAAGAATTATCACATATTGTACTTTTAACCCATACAACCGCAGTAGGTTTGAAGTTTATGATGAAAAGGGGAACTAGCAATAGACATCAAGAATAGGCAGTCACAGAAGTTCACCTTTCTGGATGAAGGATTACATTTTATGTTTCCCGACGTTTTGAAAGATTACATTTGAAGGTCCATGAGATTTTCTTGCTCAAAATATTTACGTATATTTGATCTTAAGTTATGTTACCTTTTCCTGTCCTACCAAGGTTTATGTAAAGTTTGCAATGACTTGTTTTTTTATGTTAGAAGAAAGATACGTTGTAGTGTCCGGTAGCGGGAGCCTCACCTATTTGGTTACACACTGCCCACGCAATTCTTACCTCAGCAACGGCCTTGGATGCATTTAAAGCCAACGCACACTTCTAAAAGGGGTTTTTAGGGACTCACATTGCCTTATACCATAGATCAAGCATCCGGCGGCACTCTTTGTAGCCTTTTGTGTTTATAGTCTGGGAATCCTGCACAAAAGTTTGAAAGAAGCTAGCAAGATCGTTTTGAACCTCCCTAGTTTGATAAATGATGTCTTAATCACATGCTCCTACTCGGTGTTCTTGTTAGGTCACCCACAGTAGACATGACGCTGCTCCTGCTAAGACTGTTGCTCACCTTAACTGGTAAAAGGCACTAGAGGCCTTTGCCTTATGTCTCACAGAATCTTCAGTGGGTCCCACTTGCACCTTGTAATATCACATATATGTTCTGAAAAAGCATGCTTTCTTTCTGCCGAATTCCATTTGCACTGGATACTAGCACAACCAAAAAAATAGCCTCTGGTACAATCAAACACTCTCATGTATAGAAAGCCTCAACTTTAAATCAGGCTTTCTCCAACACATCACCTCAATGTTTCATTTTCTAATGTACCATATTGCTGCTAGCACCTTGTTTGCTTACTATCGTAAGACATTGAGCGAGCACTTCATATATTTGTTGTTTATTATTATAACCCTTTTATTTATATTATTCGTCATGAAAGGTGAAGTATGACATGCCATGACACCAAAACAGTGCCAATTCGGCATTGGTCATTTAAATTAACAGTGTAAAGAGAAGAAACAGTTCCCTGGCAGTAGAGTGTAGATCAAGGTACTAAAAAGAACGCAGCATGCATTACATTACAAGAATATTGAAGGGGTAACCAATCAACGAACACTATACAGAAGGAGTAAAAACGATTAACTCAGAAAACAAATTAGAAGGTACCAGCAGGGACTAAACTCCTTATTCACTGGCTGACATCATCATCGGCACCAAAAAGATACAGTAAGTCCATCTATTTTTCAGTGGTTACACACAAGAACCTCCTCCGAGTACATCACTTTTGCATGAGAGTCCTCAGCAAGTTTAGCCGAAAGGTGTGGGTGGCACAAATGGCTGCCTATATCTACACAAAGAATCCCCAGATTGCTTTATATATCTAAATATACCTGAAGCTGCTCATTCAATGCTTGTATAGTGAGCTCAAAGGATGCCATGAGATTGAGTTGATGCACCATCCATAGGGTGGGAGGAATTATTGATCTGCGTTTGCACAGTATGCACATATTTGCCACCGCTTATGCTGTGTCCACCCATCTTTGCCAATGGTTAGTGATTCCCAGGATATCTAGGAAGTATGATAAGTGATGGAGATGAGGGCCAATGTCAAATCACGTACGTCTTGCAACTTTAACCATATGCCATTCCAATGCACTGCGAATGAGAAACAGGAGCATACAACAGTCATAATACCCCCATCCAAATCACATCCCCAACAGCAACGGTCAGGACTCAGGCTCACCCTATCCACTTTTGTGGAGTCCAGTACCAATCCTGTAGAATTTTAAAGTAAATTAACTTAAACATAACTAACATTTCTCAGGCCTCTGTCGTAGATATTCAGGCGCTCCGTCCACTCATCTTTTGTGTGTTCCATATTCAGTCAGGGTTGCCCTTTATCTATGAGTGTTAGACTTAGCTGTTAAAGACAAGTTCTTCAATTAAGAAGCCATAGACTTCTGAGGAGCCTCCTTTGAAAGTCACAGCAACTTTATGGATAAATTGTATAAGAGACTTCGGTGATACAAGGGTGCCAGTATCTAGAACATTATATTGACAATATCAAAACTGCAGCTATCTCCAGTATTGATTTGGGGGAATGCCTACCTCTCCTCTCAGTTTCTCAAAGGACATTAAGACACAGTCGTCCAACAAATCATTCATAACAAAGATCCTTCTTATTGGCCATTCTTTTTAATGGACAGTGGTGTTTAATAATATTTACAACTGCATTGTTCAGATCGGTATTTGAATATGTTACAACCCATTAACATTCAGCAGCTTATGGGTATGATCTCAGATTTTATCAGTTTTGTTTAGCATGGCATTTTCTGGATTGCTTTATGATTTCACCCTGCCATACAGAATCACAAATCTGGTGAGTCTGCTCATCAGGTTTCTTTCAATGGACACACGGGGTATTCCTGAGTCTCAAGCTTCACCAAGATGTGACAGGATAAGATCCACAATTGGTATGATTTGTAGAATGTATCTACAGGGCCCTGAGTGTCACCCCAGGTGATCTCCTTGAGTTCAGAGGTGGAAGGTGGGAGGGGGATCCTCTGGGTTCCTACGATGAGGAAGGATGTGATCCATCTGAGCGCCTCCCTTTGGATTCTGAGGTGATGGAGTCTTTTGATCAGCGTGTGGTGAGATATGGTGTTGAAGGCTGCTTAGATGTCGAGGAGGTTCTCTTGGATGTACGACATTACAACACATACTTTTACCACGCATGCTTTTACAACGCAAGTATTACAACGCAAACCTTTACAACGCATAGCGCTTTGGGGTGCTGGATAGTGAATAGTTTAATTTACTATTCCAACTCCAGTCCCAGTGGACACTAGGGAAGGTGTTGGATAGTAAATTAAATCTATTCCCTATCCTAGAGCGCCCCCCCCCCAGCGCAATGCGTTGTAATGGTTTGTGCTGTAATAGTTGCGTCGTAAAGGCACTGCGTGGTAAAAGTTGTGTTGTAAGGGATGTTCCCCGGTTCTCTTTAGTCAAGGAGGGTTAGGATGTCATCAGTGGCTACGATCAAGGCTGTTTCAATGCTATTATTGCTGCAGAAGCCAGATTGGGAGGAGTCAAGTAGCTGGTTGTGCTTCAGGTGTGTCATGAGTTGATTGCTGATGATCTTTTCCAGTACATTTGCCAGGAATGGGAGCAAGGAGATTGGCCGGTAGTTTTTGAGTTTGCTGGGGTCAGCAGAGGGTTTTTTGAATAGTGGTCTGACTTTGATGTGTTTCAAGGCATCCGGAAATGTTGCGACGGTGATAGAGGTGTTAAGTAGGGTGGTGAGTTCCAGGTTAATCCTTTGGTTTCCAAAGTTGAAGATGTGTTTTGCGGGCATGGGTCTGTGGGAGATCCAGAGTGCATGAATGTTATGGTGGAGGTGGTGTCCTGGGTGGAGAGGATGTTCCAGGTGGTCGTGTCACCTACGATTGTTGAGTATCTGTTGAGGAAGTCCATAGGTGTGTGTTGGGGTTCAACGTTTCTGTATATGATTGCGATCTTGTTGTGGAAGAAGTGGGCGAGGTTGACAAACAGCTCCTGTGAGGGTATGATGTTGTGTTCGCTGGCAGCCGGATTGGAGAACTTTTTAACAATGTTGAAAAGTTCCTTGGTGTTGCTGGTGCTGGTTTCAATGAGTGCGGCAAGGGCTGTCTTCTTTGTAGCCCTAAGCAGGCAGCCTTAGAGGTTGATGGGGGTCTCCTTGCTGGTGCATCTTCGCTCCAGCTGTTTGCTCTTCCATTTTACTGTTCTGAGTTGTTGGGTGTACCAGCTGGCCTTTTTCGAGGATTTTCTCTGCATGTTGCTCTTGATGGAGACGATCCTCTCTGCACAATTGGTGATCCAGGCAATGATGTTTTTCACTCCCTGTTCGAGGTTGGTGGAAGTATGAGGGTTGGAGATGTCAGTCAGGAAAACCCCAGGGAGAAAATCCAGGGAGCTGCGGTTCAGTCTGGAACAAGCAGGAACTGCTGGGCACAGACAAGTGGCAAGCTAGGTGTCCAGGTGCCAACTTATAAGTATAGGAGTAAATGTACATGTGCAGTTTTACTCACATGTAAGCAAGTGAATAGCTCCCAGTATGCAGTAGTCCACTTAGTCTGCTTCATTCCATGGCAGTAAACTATTTTGATATTTAAAGATTCAGTGAAATTTTGCGCCAAGAGAATAATTTCACTTCTTTAGTCAATAATTAGTAGCAGTTTTTGTGGTACACATATTAGTAACATTTGGGCAAATGTAAATAGACTTCCATTTCCAATTTCCTAATAGAAAATGTTTGCGATTCGCTATTAAATAATTGCAAACTGCTATGTACAACAGTGTGTTTTACACTGTTTGCAATTCCCAATGGGGTGCAAGTGAGCTGCCTCATTAATATTCATGATAATTTGCTGCCCATTGGCAATGTTTGGCACTCACAGGATGGTGGCCCTGTGGGGTCAGCAGACCACAATGTCTGTAATTGTTTTTAGATAAAGCAATATTTTGTTTTGTTTTGCAGCCCGTTTTCCTAAAAGGAAAACGGGATGTATTTAAAAAATAAACATGGAAAGCTGCCTTTTCATTTTTATGACCAGGCAGTGGTCTGTGGGACCACTGCCTGTTCTTGAAAAATGTCTACGCTCACATTCACAAAGGGGATGGGGTCCCTTGGGAAACCCTTACTGTTTGCCAATGGGTTACCACCAACTTGAAGTTGAATCGCAACTTGAACTGAATCGCAAATAGGGTGTGGTACCTCAGAAAATGCTTTTTTCGCAATCGATCCATTTGCGAGCAGAAAAAAGATTCTTACATCTGGCCCATTGTTTGTTATCTTAAGAAAACATGTTTCACATTTACACCTTTCTATTTTTTGTATTTCTACTTTGCCTTTTTTTCTTTTGGGAGGTAAAGCTGAACTTTATTGGCTATTTTAAATATTTTTTATTGTTCTCAATACATTTTAAACTGTAAAGTGCTGTGGTGTGCTAGAGTTGTATGTCACAATATCGACAAAACAAATATCAATGTAAAAATATTGACTATGAACATCAATGTTATATCCTTTAAATTTAAATGACAACAATATCAACAACAGAAACCTCAACATTAAAAGTATGGTAAGAACAAAAATATCAACTCTAGAAACATAAAGTTAAAAACATTGTAATATAATATAATTGAATACAAAAATCATACCCCACAAATATTTTGAAAGAATGGTTAGAAACATATTTCCTTTCAATGGAATATAAGTTACAAATTAGTGTATTTATAGAAATATATAATCATTTCAAAATGTTTGCCATGCATACTAAACAATGTTCAATAAAATTCAAATAATACATACAATATTTACAAAGTAAAAACATATTTATTTTGTGAAACTAATATAACTATTAAAACAAAACGTGTATACATTTATAATCCAAGGTATATTTTTAATTTCAAAATGAATGTATTACAGTCCTTTTCCATTAGATGGTATAATTATTGAATTGAAAATATAAACTACTATATAAACTTATATTTAATTATTTTAAACCAAATTAATACAATGTACACCTTTATTCTTCTATGAAAAATTATAACAATTTAAATCCAATCAACAAATTCAACATTTATTCATTCATTAAGGAGATACAGTTACAATTGTTATTTGTTAAATAATAAATATTTTTAAACTCTTTAAATAAATCTGAAACATTGAAAAAATCTTTGTTAAGATTTGTACCAGGAAAAGAACTGTCTAAGATAATATTAAAAACGATTATTTCACTGCTTTATCTCAAACCCTACAAACACTGGGGAAGTACACACATTGATGGCTGAGAGATTTATTATTCTAACCCAGGCCTACAGACACTTAGAAAAGTGTTTACATTCAAGGGTAGGGAAGAGGGTAGCACTTTACTATTCTAATTACAATTCAACAATAATGTGCTGAAACTGCATTCATTGAGGGAAGTGTCATACTGTTGTAACTCTAATCTGGCAAAGCATTATGAAAGCGCATAAATTGAAGAGAGAGATAGAAATGCATAAAGTGGGTATGATTTATTTTTCTAACTCAAGTCAACATCAGTCAGAGAAGGTGTATAAATTGAAGAATGAGATTTAGTATTCTAACACCATCCCTAAAAAGTTTGGGGAAAGTGTATACATTAAGGGCGGTGAGATTTAATATTCTTATTTCAGTCTCTCAAACATTACAGAAAAAGCATTAATAAAAGAGGTGAGATTTAGTAGTCAAACACCAGTTCAATGAACACTACAGAAACTGTATACATTGATTGGGGGAAATTTTCTATTCTACCTCCCGTCCAACAAAATGGGGAAAAGTGTATAACATGATAGGATGACATTTGTCGCCAGATGTGCGAAGTGTCTCCAAATTGGTAATCACTTGCAAACTGCTTACTGATCACAAAAACATTGTTTTTCAATGCACTAAAGTTATTTGCAGAGCTTTTTTGTGAATACATTATTTTGCGAGCTGGTATTTTAAGAACTAAAGTAGCATTTAAGGAGTTAATAATTGCGATTGCGATTTTGTATCCATATGTTAAAATCATACACAATTTGTGAATAGGTGCAAAATGGTCACTTTGCACATGCAATTTACCAACAACTGCCGGTGACGGTCAGACTTATGTCCGACTGTCACCTTGGTGGAAGCAGGATTGCCCGACTAGTAGTCGGCAGTCCCGTTGGCTGCATTACCATTCAAACGCTTTCACGGCAGTCGCAATGTGTTTAGTTTTTATTGTGGCGGGTGCACCTCTCACATACCCCTGCACTATGTGGCAGGCACCATGCTGTGCCTGGCACATGGTGCAGGTTAATGTAGGGGGTGCAATAGCGGAGGCCCAGGGTGGAAAAGGTGCCCCTAAAGTCTTTTGTGCCAGCTTTTTTATGACAGGCTAACCGCCATGAAACTGCCGTCAGAAAGGGAAATTGTAATCCCTACAGCCGTGCCTGCTCAGGCACCACGATTTTTGTAGTGATTGCAGCCTCTCAAATGATCCGATGGGCTCCTTGAGCCCGTCAGATGCGTGGCGGTTGGTCTCTCCGCTTGCCCTACATCTGCCCACCATCATAATGCGGTGGGCAGTCCTTCAGGGTCCGATGGTGGTGAGACCGCCACTGGCAGCCTGACGGTGGCCGTTCCACCGCCATCATAATGGGGCCCTATGTGCAAGCTATAAAAACAGCCCAGAATGCATCTATGGCTTCATAAAAGATGGCATGAAGAATGCATATGCAGGCTGGTTTGCAGAAGAGGATGAGGAGACATAGATATGAGAGGTTTTTAGAGTCAGAATTACTATTTTTCAGCAGACTGGAGTATAAATATATGCAAACTTTGGACCTTCCCACCCTACCTAAGTTGTTTTAAGAAAAAGAAGTTGCAACAAACATACTTTCTAAGTCAAATGGTAGAAAATATTTAAATATGACTGAGAAAATGGCACATTCATTTTCAGTTGTGTATATTTAACAAGGACCCCCTGAAAGTATGAATCATATAATTCCTAGGTCAGGGAAAACAATGTATATGAAAAGTAGCAACCTAGGCAATCAATATTTAAAAATACCTTATTGGTAAAAGGTAATAAACGAATAGCTACAACTGACTAAAAGACATCATTTTTTATTTAATAGTTAAAACAGTAAACATTTCATTCACATAACACAAAATTTAAATTCACAGTGTATTATATCATAAGCATCAACAATTAAAAATTAGTGAACAGTAAACAAGTGATTCTTTATCTATAGTAGATAAGTGGCGAAATTATATGACTCTATAATTTCGCCACTTATCTACTATAGATAAAGAATCACTTGTTTACTGTTCACTAATTTTTAATTGTTGATGCTTATGATATAATACACTGTGAATTTTAATTTTGTGTTATGTGAATGAAATGTTTACTGTTTTAACTATTAAATAAAAAATGATGTCTTTTAGTCAGTTGTAGCTATTCGTTTATTACCTTTTACCAATAAGGTATTTTTAAATATTGATTGCCTAGGTTGTTACTTTTCATAAACATTCATTTTCAGTGCCAGCTAGCATTTGGGAGAAAATATCAACAGCTTGCATAGAAAAACTACTCCAAGATGTAGAAAAAGAAAAGAAACTCTGCAAATTATTGGCAGGCCATTAATTGGGTTCAACACAAAACTTTGCTTACGTAATAAAATATTCACACACCCCTAATTTATGCACCTCACTAATAGCCGATTGTTATACAGTTTTCATAGAAATGCACCAAATATATCAATCTACATGGAAAAGTGAGCACCAGTCACATTACACAAGGATACATACATTTTTGGTGGGTACGGGAGAATAAGGGCCTTATTATGAGTTTTCCAATCCTCTTGTTGCACTGCCACTACATCGTCCACAGGATGACCGCCAAAACCTCATGCGCCCGCCCGCCCAATGGATTATGATTGTAATCCATGGCAGGCGGGCAGAGGTGTGGCGTTGTCGTTGCGGTCGGCTGTTTGGCTCATATGAGAGCCTAACATGCAGCCTGCCGCTGTGATAGCACGTTTCTGCACAGTGTGGCATCCATGTCACACCATGCAGGAACAGAGGCTCAATTCCAGGGGGGGCACAGCATGTGCTCCCCTGCATGCACCCCAGGCACATGAGCGCCACAGAGGCCCTGTTAGGGCCCCTTAGTTCCATCTCCACCACCTTTCTATGGCGGGCTCACTGCCATGAAATGGGCAGTGAACAGACAAAACATATTATTCTCGGTGGCGCTGCAGCTGAACAGCCAGCATAGTATTGTGCCTGACCGCAGCGTGATCGCAGTGGGATCTTGGATCCCCAGCGGACACAGCAGTCTGACCACCACACTTGTAATACTGTGGGCGGGCACGCGTTGTGACAGTGGTCGGACCTCCACTTCTAGTATGGCGGTCCTGTGGAGTGCCATACTCGTACTAAGGCCCTAAGTGATTTGTTCATAATCACAGAATGACTGTGATTCTCAAGCCGGGACTTGAACCTGGTTTCCCAACACTAAAGTCAGCAGCTCTCCCACCATACACCTGCAGTGATATGCTCTCGCTGATTCCAAATATTAGCAAACCGAGATACCTCTAGGACGATAAATTCTTCAACTACTCAATACCATGGGTCTAACTATTTTCCGCTGCAGGTTCAATAAATGAACAGTATAATTTTCAATTTTTTAACATTAAAGGTAGGCACAAAACAACACAATTACTTTTTCTTAACCATCAATGAACACCACGACACACCATTTCTCTTCAAATATTCTATTTGTCTTTTTGCTTTTTCATAAATTGAATATATTTCAATTTCACAACAAACACAGTTTGATTTCTTTTATACTCGATTTGTACATACAATCTTCATGTATACGTTTTCTGTGGTCGTTTGTTAGAAAATTATAAACAATATTCAAAACCAAACATATCAATATACGCAGAAATTTTCACATTTAGCTTGTTTGGTCATAATCCTACTTTTTATCTCTACCAGGATACATCAAAATAGTATTCCTTGGTAATTTGTCACTAAGTGGTCCATAAAAGGGCTAGGATCAGAGAATCATTGTGATAATATTTAAAGTGTAGGCCATCTGATTTTTTTGCTAAACTTATTGAGTCCTTATTAGGAATCCTATTTGCTGTTGATACTCTGAGTCCTGTGAAAGTGAAAGGTGAGTTGTGTGGGTGCCAACGCATTTCAACCTTCGTGCTGGGGACCAGGAGGATTTCTAAGAAGTTTTTTCTCAGGGCTGGGACTTTGGGTGTAGGATTATTGTGATCTAATGTCGTTGGGATATATGGGTTCATATTTCTCCATCCAATCGCCGGAGTCTTGCATCTTCGTAATCTTTGAGTCTTGAATTCTTTAGTTCTTCTGTTTGTTGTAACTATTCGAAGCAGCGGTATAGAAATCCAATTACTCTGCTCTGTTGCTTCTTTCAGCGGCTCACCTGCTACGTCAGTTTCATTTGGGGAGCTGCTCTTTGGCTGCGTATATCAAATCTAAGTCTCATGTCAGTCTAAAGACGTCCGCCTGACTTCCTTGACATTTAATCTCGGCATTTGTACAGGATGGGGAGATTAAGTGATGGGTGTCGAAGCACATCAGTAGGTTCCCTCCAATGATTACAATGCTGCTGCCTTCTTGAAAACACAACTACCATTTAAAACTGCCAAATAGTTGAATGTTGGAGACCGATTTACTGCCGTCTGTCACCAGAACCCTTGTGACTTTGCCTCCATTGGAGTTCACTGTTCGCCGACGGCCCTCCAGTCCCACCTCCCTCCACATGACTCCTGAGCCAATCTTGATTCCAGCCACCCCAGTCATCACCGCGGTGGGTTATACCAATCCACCAGTCGAGAAGGCAGCTGGACTTCCCCAGGGGCAGCAAGCGACCATGTGGGGAAGAGGATCACAGGTCCCACCAGCCTGAGTGCAGACTGCCCCGGCTTATCCCGGTGCCAGACCTCCTCAGGGCTTGACCCCTCACCCATTTTTTGCGACCCAAACAGCCCAAGCTGAACAGGGAGCACATACTTCTGAGCGCCCCACCCTGGCACCATAAGGTCAGATGGAGGTTCGTGGCCATACTGTAAGCTGATTCGAGCACCAGTCCATCAAAGTCCGGCTCCAAAGGGGAAACCACAGGCTTCACTCCACCCAAGCAGGCCTATGGCATGGAGGAAGCATTAGAGAGTGAGGTTGAAACCAAGACATTGCCTTGAAGAATAGCATGTAGCAATGAGAGAATGAGCCAACCTAGGTGGAAGGTAGAAGAAAGATGAGAGTTAAGGATGGCAAGAGAGAGCTCTTGCCTGGGAAGCCCACCAGGGAGAGGAGAAAACAACCCCTCCCCTAGAGGGAGTAGGAGCTAGGCCTCATGCCCCACATAGAGATGATCCTGGATATAGGGCCCCCACAGAGTCACACACATCACCTGGCCATCCCCGTAGGAAAGGGGCTGACCAGGAAATGAGTAGTCCAGAAAGCCTGATATGAATGCAATTGAGATAAAGAAGGAGCAGCATGGCACCCTTACCCATGTATGAAGAGAGTGACAACGAGGACGTCTGCCGCTCCCCCAAATGCACTGGTCAGACAGACCCCTGCCTAGAGAAATAGTATCCAGAGAAGAGGGTGAGGCCTTCGTGCAACCTTTCTGTCATGTACTAGCCTGCTGGACTTAAGGGAAGGGCCACCAGTATGACCGTCCTTGGCCAGAGAAGTGATCCTTCAAATCCAAATACATGGCCATTGCTGAGGACTGTATTTAGCAAGGAGGGAGAGATCCAAAATGGAACTATCCCTACATGCAAGAGGGCTTGAGATGATGGGAGCGCTATGTCAGGTACAAAGTGACAGAGCTGCCAGAGCCAAGATTTGTCTGCTACTACAGAAAAGTCCAGCAGGAACCATCTATGTACTTTGGACACAGATATACAAAGAAGGGCTCAGGAATAAACTACCCCCATTGATTTTCAGGGCAGGCTAATGGATTTCATGCTTTGGAAAGAGCACAGCGGGTATAAACCTAGCTTTAGATGATATCAAAAGCCTCATCGGAGAGCAGACTGACAAAGGAATTCTCCTGAGCCTGCATCTCCGCATTCACGCTGATCAACACTGAGCATGACGGGCTGCATTTAACCCATTCAGTCACCAGATCTGGACAGCCCTAAGGGACACATTCCCTGACCGCCCAGACGTAGGAGGATTGATGGCAGAGAATATGAAGCCTGGGGAGACCGTGACTGAATTCTTAGACAGAATGAGAGAATGATGGAGGCAGAAGACAGGTCAGCCCTGGACCAACACGGGTCTCTTGGTCACATTCTTCGAAAGCATCCTTGAGAGAGGGCTATCCGCCGAGATCTAGACCAGATCAGATAGTGTAGTAGGGCTGGACGACAAACCTTGGTGGGAAATACAGGCCAGCATGCTACATAATTATTGGAAGAGACAGGAAAATGACAGGGAAAAGCAAGAGCAGGCCCAGAAAGACACTGACAAATGGTTCAACATAAGCTGAAGCAGACTGCCCTTGAAGGGGCTGTGCTAGCTGAGAGCGTTCAGATAGCACCTGTGTTATAGGGAGCGCCGCATATTCCTCCCCAGAGGGTATTTATCCAGTCTTTGTGGCCGAGCTGAGTCAGGGAGGCTGGGTCCAAACCAGCATCGTAGAGTGCCACTATTTTCACAGAATAGGCTACATGGCTAATCGGTGCCGCCTCAAAATGCACCACCGTCAGAATTGGATAGCATTGGGAGAGCCTTCATAGGATATCCACCCCCAAAGTGAAGTGCAGAACAACGCACATGCATCACACAATAAGCTTTAGGGAAACCAGTCCACAGCCACCTTCCCTTGAAGTTGGCTTAGCTCAGGGCAGTCACTGCAACAAACAGAGAGCTCAGTCCCACAGAGACCGGACCTACAGCCATGGCAGGGTGGGGTGACTGTCTAGGGTGGCAGTGCCCTAGCATAATCCCAAAGTACAAACACACCATAAGTCCAAGACCACCTCCCGAAATAACCCATCCCCTTCATACCACTCTCAGTCACATTTGCTTACCTGGCACCACTGCCAGCCTTCAGGACAGCCATGCTATGTCGACCTGGAGTCTACGCTAGAATTTGCCTTCTAGAACCCACAGTGAGCCCAGGGCCCCCACTGCTGTTGGTCACCCAGTGCAAGGCTGGCTGACCAAGCCCCCAGGGGAGAATACTCTTACAAGAGAGCAGGGTGGAGACATCACCCAGGGCATACAAGCAGGCACCCAGGACTGTTCACCCAAGTCTAACTTTGGCCATACTATGTAAGTATCTACAGCCTCAGGGTGCACTGCCCAATGGAGGCCTCTCTTTAGTTACAAAACAAGGCACATGCCCTACCATCAGCGTTGGGAGCAAGGATCCTCAACGCACAGAGGGCAGCGATGACCACAATGGCAGCAATATCCTCAAAAACTCTGTGACATTGCCTACAGCCAACTCATCCGTGGATGGCAGGGCCTCTGCACCCTCATGGCCATACACACCCCAACTCTGGTCATTCCTGAAGAAGATCTGTCTGAGTTGTCTCAACATCTTTTATAGAAGAAAACAACTCTGTTGGATTAGGCTCGAAGAAGAACTACTGCTCATTTTGAATGGGCTTAGTAAACGAACATTCCAGAAGAACTTAGACTGTTCATTGAGCATCAACTAAACACCTGAGGACCGTCAGGAGCAGATTGGACTACGGAAACGCCCTCTAAGCAGGAGCCTCTGCCAAATTCCTGAAACAGCTCCAACGCATCCAGAACACAAAGCAGAGGTTGTTCCATCTAGGTCTGTGTTGCCTGCACGCGTTGATGTCACAGACAATGATATTGTCTCCCAGGTTTATATTTGGGCAGGAGTAAGGAGGATCTTACACCCAGGCTTTGATAATGCAACATTTTTGGGTTCCCTGGAGGGTGCCATTAATGATATAATGCTATCTCAAGCTGGAGGAGTACATTTAAGATAGATCAGATAGATCATGTGAGGGGACTGAGAAAGAAGGGTCAGGATCAAGCACTGGACTACATAAGGGGAGTCAATTGTATTCAAATCTCCCCCAGGATTGCTGCCCATATGTTGCTGTATTAACAAATGTATCACCTCTGGCACCCTCAGTCCACGCGCCTGATCCTCGACATCCCTTGCCGCAGCCACATCACACCTCAACCTGAAAGACCTGCACTGGCTCCCCGTCAACAAGAGGATAACCTTCAAGCTCCTCACCCAAGCACACAAAGCACTGCACAACACCGGACCAACGTTCCTCAACAGCCGACTCAACTTCTACACTCCCACACTCCAGCTCCGCTCCGCCAACCACGCCCTTGCCACTGTCCCCCAATCTGAAGAGTGACTGCCGGCGGCAGATCATTCTCCCACCTGGCCGCCAAGACATGGAACACCCTCCCCATATGTTGCTGTATTAACAAATGTATCACCTCTGGCACCCTCAGTCGGGGAATCTACTAACCAACTCAAGAATAAAGTTTTGTTTAGTTAAGGCAGAATTCTGACTTCTATCTCTAAGACTGTAAGGACATTTTATTTGTCAGAAGGATTAGATAGAGTGACCCCTCAGTTAAGCAACTGAAAGGGATTGTGTTGTCATTAACTGTCACCATCCGGGGTTAGCTCAGCGTCTGATTTTTTCCAACACCCAGTAAATCCAGATTATCAGTGGCATCAATTTGTTACCTTTGAGTTTTTTCAATAAATATTTCGAACCTAAGCCCTAGTTTGACTGACAGCGGTTTCACTCTAATACCCAAACTAAAAACAGTAAAAAGGAGGCACCACTCTCTCTGTCGGTACCTGTTGCGGTCAACTAAGCCATCTGGGGATGTCAAATTTCAGATACCGGCAGCATTACGGGATTTGCAGAGAAAGGATTGTACATTCCAGATTGCAGGTGATTCGGTTGTATCTGTTCCAACCGTTTCGTGTGTACTTGTATTTATCACATTTCCTTTTATTATTATTATTTTTGTCACCTTTGCAGTAGCAACATAGTAGTGGTCCTGAAGAAGCCAGTGTGAAAGTTTTCCTTATATGCTAAAACATGTTGACCTTTTTCAAACAACAGACAGTTATTTGGTATAGACTGTCATTTGCACTGTTTTTAGTTTGGGCTGTAAGGGACATTATTAAAGGTTGGGTTTCTCATAGGTCAATTTTAAATCACTTATCACCAAAACATAGTGCACTGCATTCATTTCCCACACAATTCAATCACTGTCATCTGGTAGTTTAGTAAGGAGTTTAATTTCTCACTGGCGACTCTTAAAAAACATCCTTGGGCTCCCCTATCCTTCTGAAAGGGTTGTAGCCATTAGTGCCACTAGCGTGGCATCAAGAGGAGAGCCAGATGATGAAGCTTGTAACCATTGGTGAGTGATGGGAATCCGTCAACCTAAATAGGTCTTTCTAAATATTAGTGGCCTTAGTCAAGGAAGTTGGCGCATACACACATTTTTTGCCATAGAGTTCATAGTATTCAAACTGCTATTTTCAGACCCTTGTATATCTGTGTCGTATAAGTGAAGCATTCCACTCTACAGAACCCATTTATGGTAGAGTAAAAATTTTTGTATACCCTGGCAGTTGACTGTAGATGAGTCAAACTACTAAAGTCCCTTCTACAATTTGATCTGTTCCATGTGATTGAAATGGTTGGGGATTTATTCAGGCAAACACCCACCTTTGAAGGTTGGGGCCAGAGTACGATCATTGATTACATTTTTGTCGCAGAGGTTCTGAGTCATTATATATATGCTGAGAGGCTTTTGAGGACCATGAGCACAGTGACCGTATGAACTGGCACTCGACGTACCTGGTTGCAGATGTCCCCATAACTTTTAGTCGTGACAGACCTGTGTGTCAAAGATAACAGGCTCAGGATCTGTTAGAGAAGAGCCCATATACAATCTGTGCTAACAGCTCTGGTGAGATCCAATCATGGACTGATTGTGGATTGTTTAAAGGCTGACAGTTCACCTCCAGATGATATTTTATTAGCTATTGGGAAACTGAATAATTCTATCAGGTTTCTGATCAATGGGAGCCGTAGACCGGTGAGAAGCCCTTACAAAGGCTGGTTTGACAGTTCATGCAGAGCTCTCAATAAAAATGTACGCCTTGCACTAAGTTATAAGCTGAGGAACAAGGCAATAGGGGCAGCCGCTAGACTTAAATATAAGCACTGTATTAGAAATAGGGAATAGGTGATCAAGATGGAAATGTGGGAGAATCTAGTGTGGACCTGTAAAAAGAAGGATATTAAGACATTTTGGGAAATTGTGAATAAAGGGAACCTTGGCAATGTAACGATGCAGGGGTTAGGATCCAATATTATCCCTGAATGCTGGCTAGAACAGGGGGATTTACTCTTATGGGGATAATTTGGGGAAGGATGAGATGCCCGATGCCCCCCCACTTTTAATTGGTGATTATATTTCAGCTTGAAGAAGTGGTAATGACCATCGAGGACAGTCTATCTCATAAGGCTCCTGGTCCTGATGGGGTACAGAAAGACTTTATTATAAAGAGAATATTTTTTTGTGGTCTCCCATTATTACTAATGTTCTAAATGAGGCTGTCTCCCAGAAAATACCTCCCTCATGACAAACAGTGTCCATACTACCTGTTGTTTAGAAAAATAACAAGAAGGAACCCCAATGCTATAGACCACTCTCATTGCTGGACTCTTTAGTCAAGATAATGGAAAATGTTATCCTACATAGAATTAAGGGTTGGGCCCAAGAAAACATTATCCTCAGTTTTGTACAGTATTGGTTCTGAGAAGGGCTGTGAACACAAGAGAAGTTTTTATATTTACATCTAAATACATAGTTGCTAAAAAGGGCTCGTTATACCTTTATTTTATGGACCTCAGTAGCGCCTTCGACTAGGTAAATTATTCTGAACTATGGGGAATCTTACATAAATGAGGTCTGCCCCACACGATAGTAAAATGTTTACAGGAGTTGCATGAGGAGGTTAGTGCATCAGTTAGATATGGTTTGGCGGGGTAGTGCACTAATTTTTAAACCTTTTTATGGGTGCTCGACAGGTTTGTGTTTTAGCCCCTATTTTATTTCTTCTGTATATCAATGGGCTATGCGCTATCCTGGTCTCAAAAGGGAAGGATCTCCCAAAAAGATAGTTAAGTATGTTCTGGCTTGGACGACGCGGTCCTGCTCTCTCAACCACCCAATGGGCTGTGGGGCCTTGTTGGCGCTTTTATCAAACACATGGATGACATAAATCTTGAACTTAATATATTCAAAACTAACCTTATGGTGTGTGGCAAGCCTCAGCAAAAAACCGAGCCGTTGATGATAAAAGCGAAAAGATTTACGAAAGTGAATGAGTTATACTATTTAGGGGTAACTTTTGACTCTAGAGAAAGTCAGTTAGCTTATTTAGTGAAGTCTTGCTCAAGCTTTAATTCCTCCACAGGGGCTGTATTTCGGCTGGCAACCAGACTTGGTAATAAACCGATCCTGCTCTTATTGGAGGTGAATAAACTTAAGTGTTTACCTTAAGTGTGGAGAAGTGTGGTTCAATGATTAGAGCGGCAGACCCTGATGCAGAGGTCTAGCTCGGGACCAGGGTTCAATTCCCAGCCTCGGCGGGTCTTGGGCTCAAAATTCCACGGACCTGATAATTCTCGCCTTGGTGCCTATTCCAATCATGGAGTCCCACTCTGCAACTCTGGGCAATAGCTTGCTTAATCTCCACAACGGCCCCCACAACGCTAAGGATGCCTGGCCTCCACCTTGGGGGTGCCCAGGAGTGGACGCCTCACAGGGAAAGCCAGGATGGGTTCCACAGCGGTATTCGTACAAGCGCCTTGAGACCCTTGTGGGTGAGTAGTGCGCTATACAAGTATCAATTTACAATTTTTTTTTACAAGTGTTTTACAATTTTAAGCTTCAATATGGGGTTATCGGGACTGCCTTTGTTTTACAGCAGGAGGAAAATTGCTTTTGTAGGCGATTGCTTGTGGTTGTCCTAGAAGCCCCCATTTCTTTTCCATGGGTAATGTGGCAAGATCACATAAAGTTTGAACCACTTCTCTGGATTGTAGCGTGGGGGAATACACACACTAAATTTAACAGGGAGGGTATCTCTGGTTGTTTGGAATGTGATTTTGGTAGCATACAAGCCCACGGTTAAGGTATATTAGGAGCATTGCTGAAAGTCTGGGAAGGCCAGAGCTGTTTTTGTCTCTCATTCTCTGAATAAAAGAGAGAATGGCCTAGTTAGGAAGGGGTATTTTAGATTTGCATCTGCTGCCAGAGGCGAGGGAACTTGAGAAGCTATAATTGAGAGTTTATATTATGGTTAAGACATGCCAGGGCATTGAACCCTATCTCTGACAGGTCAGTAATGTCTGGGAAAGATGATTTTTGTCCAAGTTCCGGCTAGGATCGATCAGATGCAATTTGTGTTTCCTTCTGGGTCTGTTTGATGCAAAAAGTGTCCTGGTATGCTCTTGTGATGGCACCTCCCTTCAGACACTAATGCACTTTACCCTTTTTTCAAGTACTTTGAGCCTTTTAGATGTAGAATAGCATTACCAATTTTAAAGGTTAAGGGATTTCGACAATGTAGGCAGCATTTTATTATCCCTGTTTGTTAACTGACCCTGGTGTGTGCTTTTCCGTGAATGCCTTTTAAAAAAATGCACTGCGATGGCGTAACTCTGTGAATTTTCAAATATTATCACTTGTATTTCGTATAGCTTACTCTGATGTTTTAATGTGTATTTTATTGTGGGTTTTATATGATAACTGTTCATCAATGATTATTTATCAATAATCTAATACTGATGATGATGATGGTATACTATCCTTCCCCTTACAGGCATGAGGTTGGTGTGGCTGTACAAAGAAATTGCTCGTGTATTTCAGGTAGCTTTAATAAAAAATTTCTTAGGGCCCACTATATTTGTGTGAGAAAATGGCAGACCTCTTAGAATACACATGATGGGCAATAATTTGGCAGCTTGAGCTGTAACTACTTAATTCAGTTTGTTCTGGAAAAATGTCTAGAGAAAAAACACCACATTAAATTAAGGTGCCAGAACATAATGTCCATTATATTTCATGTGCCTGTTAGAAGCTCATTAAGTTGATTCTATAGTATGCTTTTGTGCCACCATTATACGTCTGGGCACTTTTGAGTGTTGTGCTGCTGTCATATTATATTATTTTCCTAATTCTATCTCATTTTTCTTGTCCAATGTGTCTCAAATATGCCAAAATTCCACTCAATGTTCCAGACCGTCAATGGTGATCACTGGTGCCCATTTAGACCGGTGCTGCTCATTGTGCCAGAGATGTTGCTCAGTGTGCTATACCAGGTTACATATTACCATTAGCGTATTACTCTTACAGGCTCAAGTCCCAGCCTGTAAAACTACACATCAGGTTAAAGATACTCCAGTTATATCAGCATCAACCATGGCCCACAATACCACATATTGCCATGTCACTATTCCTATTCCCATAACCTCCTCGACTATCTAAAGAAGAAGCAGTGCCATTTTTCACATTTGCCCCATTATGAAAGCACTAGAACCATTTCTGTTGCCTCATTCTCAACTTCATATAAATCATCCATGCATTACCAGTTAATTCATGGGCCACATATGTAAACCATCACTGCATTGTCCACATCTGTCTTGGTATGTCAAGCTGCGTTGCAATGCTAGTGTCCATAGATGCATTGGAGTACCGCACATTCTTCCATTGGTATTTTTATTTATATATTTATTTAAAAAGTTTTATATAGAGCTGGCTAGACCCGGAGGTATCAGAGCGCTTTACATAAGGTTCTACAGAAATGATACAATGACTTCAGTGACACGATACATCAGTTACTAGAAAAACATTTCAAGAGTGTAGAAGATGGAATAAATGGAGTTTAGAAGGGTAAGGGGTAGGGTAAATGGTAGGAGTTAGATACTTAGAAAGGAAAGACGAAGGAGGGTCTGCCCAAAGTGCGGCTGGGTAGGTGACGACTGAAGCGAAAGTCCACAGTCCATCTCCTCTTTAGCTATCAAGTAGCTCCACCGGGCATCAGCCAAACAGCTAGGTCTCAACGGGAAAACAATTTAAGAGCAAAAGCAGAGGTGGGGAAGAAACAAGACAAATGTCAGAAGTCCGGGTGGGTAAGTGACGGCCATGGCGGTGTGCCAGAGCCAATCTCCCGTATAGCTGTCGGTGCAGCTTCACCGAGAATCGGCCATGCATGTGTTTCTTGTTCTACCAGAATAGCGAGAGGAACAGGAAGTTATCCAAAGTCAAGACTCGAGAGGGGTAAGGGGTAGGGAGGAGAGGGAGTAGGGAAGTACGGTCAAGAGACACATCGGTCCTGGTGTTACTGGGAGAACCTTCCGCAACATTCTCCAGGTGGCCACTGGGACAAAGATGATGAGAGGAGAGGTGAGGAAGGGACAGACTCCAGGTTCAGAGCTCCTCCTGGTGAAAAGTCTCCCCTGGCGGCCATCTTAAGGTCAGGCAAGGAGTGCAAACCCCTGTGGGTCCCCACATCCAGGTCCTTTTCAAGGATTGCTAAGACCTTTCCTGGGGCCCTGCTGTTACTGCTTTCCCCCCTCAGGGTGTCTCTGGGGTGCCTCCGCGCCATACCTGAAAATGGGAGAGACGGATGCCATTTTGGAGTCAGGGTCTCCTTCCCTCTCGATCTACCTGCAGATCTTCAGAGTAATAGAAAGCATTAGTTGGTCCCCATCTTAGAGACATCATTGCTCCCCTCTTACTGCTCTAGAGTGAGGCTCCATTGAGACTTGCTGAGCCTCCATCTTAAGGTCAGGTATCCTCGCTAGGGAAAGCAAGCTGGGGGTGTCTCACCTCGGGGAGCCACCATCATAGGGTCAGGCGTCTTGCCGTAGCTGGGGCCAGCGCTTCGAGGTGGTTGTTAATGTTGGCAGTGAGTAGACCCTTATTTTAGGGTTTTTGAGTGCACACAGCGCTAATTGCTGGTCTGGCTGTTATTGCTGTGCATAAGCCGTCTGGATATTATAGCCGGAGGGGAGCCGCCATCCTAAGGACAGGCATCCGGTTTGCATGATCTCAGCCTCCCGAGGTGGTTAGTATTGTTGATGGTGAGTAGACCCTTGTTTTCGGGTTTTCAAGTGCACATTTCGCTGATTCCACTAGATTCTGGCTATTATTGGTTTTCGTTAGCCGTCTTGATAGTAAACCCGGAGGGGAGCCGCCATCTTGAGGACAGGCATCCAATTTATGTGATCTCAGCCTTCCGGTATTGAGGCCGGTGCGTCTGTAGCAATTTATTCTATGGCTCTGGTGAGTAGACCCTTCCTCTATGTTACTCGGGTACTCACCTGAGTTGTTTCCAGGTCAATATGCATGCGGGAGAGACCCAGGGGTGCTCATTGCGGGGCTTGGAGAGTGTTCTGACATGGTGGGGGAAGGCAGCCAGCAAGTCCGAGGGACAACTCCGGTGCGAGCCGGGTAGGTTCCTCTGTCACTATATGTAAACACTTTTGCATTACCTCCTAATGTATTTCCCACAGGCCTCTAAGGGGCCCAGGAAAGCTCTACATAAGTGCCAATACAATAAATTAATCACAATCTTAATGCCTATTTACATATTTCCCACATTATTTAAATTACAGTTGCATTGCACAATACATATTTGCCCTATTATGGAAACTACCAAGCCTTGACAACCAATTGCCTTTCAACATTTACCCAAAATGAAAGTATAATTTTGTTGTTTACAGATATGCAGTGGCGGCAACTCCTCTAAGGCAGAAGGGCATCGCCCCACTGCCAGGGAGCTGCAAAAAAGGAAAAAATAAAATAATAATGGAATGTTATTACCATTTTATTCTGTCCTCCTGCTGCGGCAGTGTGTGAGGGGGCGGTGAGGAGCTTTAGGTGAGGAGTGGTAGAACACTCCTGTGCGCAGTGACTGTTTGACCGTCCCTCTCGGGCAGCCCAAAACCGTCATGCACACTCCCCCCCTTCGCCATGCAGGCTGCATTACAGCCTGCATGGAGAACATAGCCACCCCTACAGCCCCTGACTGAGCGCCATGGCATGGCGCTCAGACCAATCACAATGCTACATTGCAGCATTGTGATTGGCATAGGGGTGGGAGCCTGGCTGCCTGCTTCTTGTTCTGACCTGGAGTTGGAGACAGGCGAGCAGGAGAGAAGACGTGGGACTCTGCGGCGCCAAGATAAGTTTTAATATTTTTTCATTTTGAAAATGTAGCCTGTACCAATAGGCCCCTTCTTTCCCCAAGTGTCCACTCGCCCACCCACCTGCGAGCCGTGCCGGCCACCCCTGCTGATATGTGATTCTCTACTCTTATGTGTCTGCACCCCGCGTTCCATCTAGACCCGCTTAAGGCCTGGAGGCTGGTGCACAGGGCCAGACTGGCCGTAGTGGGCACCGGGCGTTTCTCCGGTGGACCGCTAGGGTGGGGCCGATATTGGGCTCCTGGGGGCCGTTTTTATTACAGGGCCGTTTTTGAAGCATAGCTGCAAAATCGGCCCCTGTAACAGAGCTCTTTGCCATGGCTAGTTTTGGTTCCCAGTCCGGCCCTGCTAGTGCAGTTCATTTGGATACCATAATGGCTGACGCGAGCACTCCTGACTCCCAACAAGCTACATAGCAAAGGAAACCGGAGAAATACTGCCTCCAACACCACTCAGAATCCTTAAGTGCATGTCTGAATGCACGGAAGATAAAGCAAGTAGCACCTTTACGCAGGCAACGTTTTCTTTTCGCCCAAAAAAGCATGACGTTTTTTAACAGTGCCACTGTCTGTCTCCAGTCCGTCTTTTACAAGTCCTGCCCTGGATTGCATTTCGATGTATGTGACAACATTTTACAAGCTTCTAGTTTTGTTTCTAAATATCATTATGTATGTTGGTATTGATTTTAAAAATCAGTTCTATGTGTTTATATTTTTTCTGCAATTCTTTGCAAACCTTTTACAGATATCCAAAAAGCCAAACAGATGTCAGAAGTATGAAAAAAGGTTACTAGTGTGATTTTCATTTTGCTGTTCCTTTTGTTTGTCCAATTAGAAAACAAACTGCATAATTCCACAAAATCTATTTTCAAACACAACAAGCAGTGCTTAAGTCCGTTAATGACTTCTAGGTGTAAAGATCAACATTCTCCAACTGCTAGGTTCATTTAAAAACGAGGACACCTGTAGGCATACCAGTTTTATGCAAATGAAACAGAAATTTACATATTCAATGTAGCATAGTGTACCTCTCCAGCTGTCTGATAAATCAATATGTACCATCCATTGTACATACTGAAGGATGAACCATAAATTGCTAGATTAGTGGAGTGCGGGTAATGTCACTTTTGGGCACACAAACCTAAGATCGTCATCATTCTTGAACATCATTACTGCCAATCATAGCAGTCTTGTATAAACATTGTGACACGTGCATGTCTAGTAAAATCACTGTGATATACGCTTGTCTGGAAATATTATTATTACTGTACCTCCTCATTGTAAGACTTTATTGTGATACACACCAGTCCGGTTTTATCCCTGTAAAACACATCTGCTTAGCATGTTCATTTGTAAACACTTATTTCTTTTATAATCACTCTGAGACACTCATGGACCTCAGGGGGTTCAGAGATTAATGTCCGCTCTCAGAGGTCAGTAAGGACAGATAGTCAGAGAAAGGTGGGCAGAGAATTAAAGGACACCAATCAAACTAGGCTTAATGTAGGTATGTGCCCTCTTTTCTAAAGTCCTGGGAACAGTATGGACTGTGGTACCTCTGGGTGCATACCATATCTCAGAAGGAAAGCACCAGGTATTCCTGATACCCCTGTTCCATTTCTTACAGCCCATGCAAGTGCCACCTGGTCTAGATTGAGACTAGAAAAAGACAACAGGACAAGTTCTCAAGAGTTCTGAAAGACACCAAAGTGTAAGCCATCCAGCAATCGATTAGTATCATGTGTCCCTAGAGCACAGATATCCAGCCACCTCTATGGAAATCTAGCTGAAGTATATGCACAATGGTTCTGCGGAAAAATTGTCCCCTGGTACTGAGTGTAGTAGAACATTTAGGTATAGGCATAATTGACTACTTATGCTTTTATGAATTTCTAGGCTTACCAATTGGTTATTTGGGCATTGGAAATGTTCTTGTTTAACCATCCTGTGTGGCTTTGCCTTTTTGTGTATTCACTATCTGATTTTGGAGTGACAGCAGTAATTTGTCCTGAGGGAGGGGTTCAGAGAGAGTCAACAAAAGTTTTCTTTAGTTCCTTCAGTGACTTATTTTTGCTATTGTTGAACTCAATGCTGGAAGGAGGGCAAGTCCCGGAATCCGTCCATGAAGGTACAGTCATTAGTTTTTTTAAAAAAGGGAAAGAATCCAAAGATCCGAATTCATACAGGCCAATTACTTTATTAAATTCCGATTATAAAATAACTACTAAGATGCTTTCACTCCGCCTTAATGATTATGCGGCGGACTTGATTCATCCAGATCAAAACGGTTTTATAATAGATAGACAATTATTTACTAACACACACTTTTTAGTTGAAGCATTAGATTATTTTGAAGCGCGTGGGATGCAGGCCTTGGTATTACTTTTAGATGCAGAAAAAGCTTTTGATTTGGTGGTATGTGACACTCTTTTCCTTATTTTATCTAAGTTTGCCATTTCTCAACGCATCATCAATTTGATAAAGAATTTGTATGTTGGTGCTAGAGCAAACATAATTATTAATAAATCATTAGCAGGCTCAATTTTAGTACAACGTGGCACTAGGCAAGGCTGCCCTTTATCACCCATTCTTTTTGCTTTCTTTATCGAACCATTAACTATTGCTATCAGGAATTGTTTTCAGATTAAATCTCCAGTTACCTCCGTGGCCAAAATCAAACTCTACGCAGATGATATTATGTTACTTATTAAACCGGATTTGGAATCACAGACCCATATTTTTCAAATTTTTGAAGAGTTTGAATCTCTAGGAGGTTACCGAATTAATAAAAAAAAGACAGAAATATTGGTTTGTGGGGGTGCAGACCCAGTTTTACACAAAGATTTACAAGGCTGTATTAACTCAAAACTGAAAAGATATCTGGGAATTTTGTTCTCTTCCAATATCTTGGATTTATATACACTCAATTTCGTACCATTAATAAAAAAAGTTCAATCAATGTTTGCTCGTTGGGACCCCTTGCCTTTGACTATTCTCGGTCGCATCAATTTGATTAAAATGTCAATCCTTCCTCTTTTTAATTTTTTGTTTGCATCAATTCCAGTCTATTTGCCGGGTACTTTTTTCTCCAAAATAGAATCTATGTTTTCCAAATTTATTTGGGCAAAAAAAACACCCAGATTAGATATACGGACATTAACGGCAGAAACTGATTATGGCGGTCTTTCCTTTCCAAATTTGAAAGATTATTACTTTGCTTATTTTGCACAGTATTTAGAGAGATTTAAGAACAGGAATGCAGCAACTAGTTGTTTTATACATTTTTTCTTTGATTTGATATGTTCAGAAATTCAAATTCCATCCCCTTTGTTCGTACCGAAATCTCCCAAATTTGTGCGGTATAAAATTCTAAATTGGTTTTTTAAACTACGTAATGCAATGCTTAAGAGATATTCACTTCCACCCTTTCATTTACTAACTCCCCTAATTGGAGTGTTTTCCTTTTTAAAGATTAAAATCGATCCCATTGTTATAGAAAATTGGGGCCGGGTCGGGTTCAGAACATTAGCAGACTTTTTGGTCAGCGGGACTTGGCTCTCTGTTAACGAGATGTCAGGTCGAATTGTTGGCAATTTTTTGCTAATTGGTTCCTATTCTAATTTAATTTATCCTATGTTGGCACAATTAGATCCCGGTACCATTTCGAATTATACTTCTACTCTTGTTTTAGATCTGTTTGTTAATAACTCGGAGAAGAAACCCGGAGCATGGAAACAGTGTCTGATTCAAAGTCGGGAGGTAGAGTTGACTGCTAAAGCTATCCGTAAATGGTACACTCAGGAAAATTTAATATTGTCACCGGAAATATGGAAAACTATTAATCAGTTTAATTTCTGTGTTCTGCGTGGTGCCAATTGGCGCCGGATGTTGTATTTTAGCAAGTGGCTAATATATCGTACGCCAGTAATAATTGCTAAAATGTATAATAATGCATCTGCTTTCTGTTTTAGACATTGCAATTGCGAACAAGCCAATTGGTCATACATTATAGTGTTTTGTCCTAAAATTAAGCATTTCTGGGAAGAAATTATTTGTTTTTTAAAAACTTATTGTATGTTATCAGTCCCATGCAATGCAACAATGTTATTATTTGGCTATGATCCTGATTGTACATTTTCAAGTCACTTGGCAAAATTGATTTATATTATAATGGCCGTGGCTAGATCCTTACTATTGCAGAATTGGCTTTCAACCTATATCCCGACGTTGCAGGAATGGCTGGAAAAAAATGAAAAGGGTTAGGAAAAGCGAATTGTTATATGCTCAAAGAGTTGGGGGCATTAGAAAATTCGATCAAATCTGGGGATGTTATTTTGAGTAAATTGGTTTGACATTACGTTAAGTTGAAACCAAATGTAATTTTTACTTTGCTGTGATTTTCTGTGTTTTTCGATCTATGCTGCATAAAACCTAAATACAACTTCAATAAAAAGAATTAAAAAAAAAAAACAATTGTTGGTACTGAAGGGTCTCAGCAACTAGAGTTGACTACGAGAAGTGTTGACCCTAACAAAAGGCCTAGTGCAGCAAGAAAGCTAATTGTACCCGGAGCCGGTTGGCCCAGAAGAGGTGAGATACTGGGATACTGTGACATTGCTTAACAGAAGGAAGAATGCAAGTACAACAGCCTGTTCCTAAAGGTTCTGAGCAGTCTGATCAGAGTGACAGTGATGATGAGCGAACAGCTGTAAGGAGATTAAAAAGGGCAAGAGTACCCAAACAAATTTTCTCATCTCCTGAATGGACTTATCTGTCCACCTGAACATACTTGAAACAAACCTTGTTGTGGAATTGAATTACTTTCTTGGGGTGCCACTTGAAGGACTGAAGCAATTTATCCTAAATATTCCCATCAACAAAGCTGATCTGCGTATTTCTCATTTTGAACAGAACCATTGAAATATGCCTTGGTATTTTTGTGTCGAACTTTGCAGAATTGCCCAAACCACTTGCTGCTATTTTTACAATTTTAATAGTTTTTTAATTAAAAGGTCTGAATATTGAGAAGCCATGCAGCCTATTATTAAAATCTCTCTCAGAAGCAAATGTGTATAGGCAGGAATTAGTTCTGCATTTTCTTGATATTAGTTGAATTGATTATTATTCTAAATTTACCACATTATGTACCCACTGAAGAATATAACCTCACAACTTCTTTCAAAACTGATAAAACTAATAGCACTCATTTTATTGCTTTGAATGGTAGCACTTTACATTTTGATTTTGCAAAAACTGAGTCTTCACTGAATATATATACTAGGTTACTAAATGAGTATATAGATACAATGGATGCCATTGATTGCTAGTTATACATGCAACTACTTGCATCAGTTTCCAAAGGTGTAATTTAACATAGTCTACCGTTAACATATGGAATTTCTTGCAGAGTGTTCACTGGTTTGTTTATGGTACTGATTGCTTACAATATTATTATTCAAATCAAGATCTGATCTATTTTTAGCTTCCTGAACTAAACAGCTTAAACTCACATCCTGAAGCTTCACACGTTGAAACTATGTGCTATCTATTTAGCCCAGCTTAAACTTTGGGTATGGCTCATGCACATAGACAGTAAACTCCTACATAGTAAGGGCTCTGTAGCTTTAAGAAAACTGTGCAACTTGCAGTATGAATACAACAAAATACTAAGCAAAAGAGTGCAAAAGTGGATAGAGGTCTCTGTAGCTAGGAAAATATGCAATGGAAACAGAGCTGGGAATACACTGGCAAACTACTTGAAATTTACAAAGAATTAATCTTTATACCAGCAATAAGGAATGCATCCGGGGATGTTGTTTCATCAACCCAGGGCATTCTGGTTGCTTTTAGAACCTTCAACTCCAACCTATATGACTCCAACAGAGCAGTCCCCTTAAACAGATGCAATGAGTATTTAAAATAATGTGTTCTCCCGCATGCAACCCAAGAAGACCAACTCAGTCTCAAAGCACCCATCAAAGGGTGGAAATCCTGAACACTATCCACAGCCTTAGAGCATGAAAAGCTCCGGGTCCTGATGGTTATTCGTGTATATTTTCTAAAACCTTTGCAGATCTAGTTGTGGACACCCTGAGGGCTGTCTTTTGCCAGTACGCGAAATCTAGGTCAATTTCAGGCTCTGCTACTGAGGCCACAACAGTGGTCATCCCAAAGGAGGGGAAGGACGACTTGGATGTTAAAAATTATAGACCCATATCATTAATCAATCTTTATTGCCCAGTATATGCTAAATTTTACACACACATACTGGAGACAGTCATACTCAAACTCATCCCTTCCTCAAAGACTGGTTTCCTAAAGGGTAGACTTGCCAAACACAGCATCAGATTATTTTTCTATGTATTTACTCAATAAAGTGAAGCTTATTAAATTCCCAAAAACTGCATTGGTGCTCGATGCGGAAAAGGCCTTTGACCAGGTCTCATGGACCTTTCTCCATGCAATGCTACATAAACATCAGTTGGGGGAGGATTTTATTTGTATGGCTATGGCGCTTTACTCAAACCCGATAATGAAGGATAGAGTTAATGGCACCTCTTCCAGTCATTTCCGCTGTGTCAGTGCACCCAGCAGGCTTGCCTTCTTTCCTCGCTCCTTTTTTTGTTCCTTATTGAGCCACTGCTCTCAACATTTATATGTAATGGTAAAGTTAAGGGTGTCCCCTTCAGCTCCACACTGCGTCAGTGATTGGGAACTTGGGCTTGAAGTGGCAGCCAGAATCACTTAAATACTTGGGTATCTGGTTTGGTAAGTATCTGAAAAGTTCACTTGCTATTAATGAAAATAAAACGTTGTCTAAAATAAAAGATGTACTGAGTGCATGGTCCCCCAAACATGTTACTTGGTGGGATAGGACAGAGACAGTCAACATGATGATAGCCCCATTGGTTAACTGTCTTTCCAGTATGTTAACAGTCACACTTTCCTCAACATGCTTTAAAACCGTGGACAAACAAATCTCTGAATTTCACTGGAAAGGCAAGAAAGCCAGAATCTCCTTGAAAACTTTGAAAATGGACAAGAACAAATGATACCTCAACCATCCAGACTTTCTGAGATACTGACAGGCTTTCTTGGCCACCCAGGGCTGACAGAAGGAACCAGACCGTGGCGTAGGTATTAAACTTAAGTTCCAACTTTATCTTGTGAGGTGTCTTGTTTGTGAGCTCACTATGGCATGCGACCATGTGATAGGCTCAATGTTATCTGGGGAGGCTCCTCGCTGAGTACATCGTGCGTGGAAAGAGTACGCAAGGGTAGTATCTCCCTGACTACTGCAGCTGATGGGGGGGTGTTTTGTCGGAGGAGGTGGCAGGTCATTAAGCTGTTACTAGAGCATCCATCTACCAGACGGTCTTGCTCCATTGTTTAAAACTCCAATATTTCGATCTGACTGCCACCTGGCAAACACATAAAGGATGCAATTGTGCAGAGAACTTCACAGATGTCTGGAAAGTGTTTTCTCTGGTGATTTGTACACTTGTCGGAATGGCAGCAATAGGTGCAGCTAAGTGAAACTATTTAAGTTGCGGAGGGATGAAAGAGCATTATCAGTTATTCGCACATGTGAGAGTTTTGGCAACATCACAGAGCTGATATAGACATTGTGAATACTGAAATAAAAGGGGCTTTGATTAGGGATTCCTACATGACATTGCAAGCCTAGTATGGCTTGGCGTGTGACAGTTTATGTTTTGTGGGGGTTTATCTCTGTTATAAGTGGAGCAGTTTACACAGTGAGCATTTCAATACAGATGTAGTGTAGTCAAACATGCATTGTCACACCACCCTCTTTCTTCTTATCATGCCCTGGGGAGCTACCTATGAGATGGAGCAAGTGGGAAAAGGTTTTACAAAACTATGCAGTAGTCTGTGGACCCAATTTAGGTTTAAAAAGGAAAACAACCTTATTACTTCATTGTTTGGGGGCAGAAGGCTGGAGTTTTTAGAACATTTCCCAGTCTTAGGGGTTAATGATTCTAGAAGTTTAAAGGTTTATAACATTTGTGTAAAAAATGGATAATTGTTTTTTACCCAGAACTAGCACCCTTTTGGAATCCTTCCATTTTGTAAATGTTAGTAGAAGGATGGGAAAAGTGTAGAAGAATTTGTGTTGGTGCTAAGGAAGGTGGCAGCCACATGCTACTTTTGGGGCAAGCTGTGATGAGTGCATCAGAGACCAGTTTCCGTTGAGCTGCAACAAAGAGAAAAATTGCGAAGAACTCTGGCTTAAAGATGACCCTCCCATGGGTGAAGTGTTATTTGTAGCAAAACAGGTTGAGCACGTGTTGAAGTGCGTGCAAGAGATTAAGAAAGATAATGCTAGCAAAGAAGAGGTACACAACGTGGAAACGGAAGACAGTATTGTACAAGTGGTAAAAAGTAAATTAGTCACACGTGGAAGTAAAACTGACAATGAGTTCATGGGCCTGTGTTTCAGATGGGGGCATACAGGGCACATGGTGAATAGTAGAGATTGCCCGGCTGTTCGGGCGCTCTGAAACAAATGTGGAAAAAAGGGGACATTACATGTTATGCTGCAGGAGTGGAAAGTTTGTAAAGAAAGCAGATAAGAGGAATATAACAAAGGTTTGTAATGAAATTGTATTAAAGATGTCAGATACAAGTCTGAATAATCCAAAAGATTAGATAAAAAGAGAAAACATGGATGCAGAAGTCATGTTTGACTCTTGTTCCAGATCAATAATCATATCTGAAGGGGGTGTTCAACTTATTGCACAATGGACTAGTAAAATTACACAAGATGGACATATCCCCTCGAGGGTGTGGAGGGCAACCAATAAAAAGAAAAGATATTTTCTAGGTGTGGTAGAATACAAGTACAGATATGTAGGGTGAAAAATAGATGTGTCAATTTGGGGTGACAATATCCTGGGTTGGTCTGTACAGAAGGATTTGGGTGTGTTTCTCAACCCCAACTCTAGTCCACAATTCTAGGCCAGAATATTTCAAAGTCAGGGGATGGGAAACATAACTTTGAGAAAGATTTTCCTGAGGTTTTCTCTGACAAGCTGGGATGCTGAAAACGTTGTGCATAAACAAAATTAAAGGACAATGCTATCCCAGTATCAGCGAAAGTAAGCATACTTCCCATAATTGTGCATGAAGCAGTGAGGGCGGAACTGGAGTAGTTACACAAGTTAAATGTTACCACACTCGTTGAGGCAACAGAATGGGTGGCACCAATTGTGATTTTTAAAAAAACAGGTGGTAAAATGTGTCCATGTGTAGACTTAAGGGCCCTCAGGAAGGAAGTTATGGTGGATTATTCAACCAATCAATCACTCAATCAATATTTGTAAAGTACACTAATCACCACAGGGGTATACAGGTGCTAGATAAGTTCCTGTTGCCCAAAATAACAGAAATATTTACCAAGGTAGCAGGAGCAACGTATTTTTCAACACATATTACCTGGATTTGCTTACATGCTGATTCTGAAGATCTCACAGGATTTATAACTCCCATGGTGGCTTACAAGTTCAAATGGATGCTATTTGGCCTTGTGTCAGCTGCATCGTTTTTAGAAAAAGGTCACGCTATCCATCCTAGCTAATGTCCCCAGGGTATTGTTTAACAGGATGGTGTGTTGATAGAGTATGGGCTGACAGTCAAAAAAGAGAAATGCAAAATTAAATGTGCAGAAATCAATTATTTGGGGCTCATGATTTCTTCTCTGGCCATGCAACCTAAGAGTGAGTTGGTAAACACCATAATGATTTTGGCTTCTCCTAAAAACAAGGGTAGATTTAAATTTTTCTCCGGCATAGTGGAATTCTATAGAAGTCAATAATCAATGTTGCAGCTCACACCTTTCAAATCAGAAAATTACTTAAGAAGAACATGATTTTCACTTGGACCAAAACTTGTGAGGGAAAAATTGAAGAAATCAAAAAACCATTTCCCAATATACCCAAGTTAAAATTGTTTGTACCTCAAAAGAAAACTATTTTTGCAGCTGATGCTAGCTAAAAGGGGTTAGGGGTGGTCGTCCTGCAGGAAGATAGTGCAGGTGAACAGGCAATTTCCTTTACTTCTAGGATGTTGAGACAAACTGAATTCAACACTCAGTGATTGAGAGAGACACGATGGCCGTATACTGTGCCCTCAATAAATGTAGACACTTTATTTGAGGAATGCTATTTAAAGTGAGAGTGGACCACAATCCTCCTAAAAAAATGTTTACAAAGAAATGCAAGATGTTAATTTCAAGCAGAATCAAAAGATGGGTAGGCAATGTCCAAGAATTCTACTTAGAGGTTGAGTATGTTCCATACATTAGGAACTGTGTTGTCGATTGTCTGTCATGTTTATTAAAAGAAACAGACACTGATCGTGATTTTGGAATGAACTGTAGTGAGGATGTTGATGTCACAAAAGAAGATGTCTGTGCAATCACTAAGGGTGCCATTGAGGAGAATTTTTGGAAACAAGAACTAAAGGTGGGTCCTATTCTAATGAAAATACAGTAGATGATAGTTAAGAGATGGGGCTTTGAAGGGAAAGTTGGAGAACAATTGAGACCATACTGGATGGTTAGAGGAGAATTATCTGAGTTGGATCAGTGTCTTTTCAAAGGTACCATATTGATACCTCCAGGTAATCTTAGAATGAGATTAATTCATCTGGTACACGAAGGTCACTTTCATATCACAAAAAACTAAACAGAGTCTATGGCTAGACTTTTGGTGACCAGGGATTCATGTTTCGCTGGAGAGGGTAGTCAGTGATTGTATTTCTTGCTCTGCTAGTGATAAAGTAACAAAATCTTGTATTCCACACATGCTTTGTCATTTGTTGCCTGAGGGCCCCTGGATGGATGTGACCATGGACATAATTGGTCCATTGACAGGGAAAATAATTTTCCATATCTTATGGTGTTGGATGACGGACTTTCAAGGCTGCCAGAATTTAAAATTGTACCAGATGTCAGTTCTAGTGCTGCGATCAAGGGCCAGATGTACGACCATTAGATATTGCAACTCGCAAACTGCGATAAATTGCGAGTCGCAAAATCCAATGTGCAACAGTGTCTAAGACACTGTTTGCAATTCCCAATGGGGTCGCAAATTGCATGCCTCATGAATATTAATGAAGTTGTTGCAATTTGTGACCCCATTCGGAATGGCTGGCACTCCCATGCCTGGTAGCCTGCTTGGGTCAGCAGACCACCATGTCTGGGAATGCTTTGTCAATGAAGCATTTTTTGAGTGAAAGTGTTTTTCCCTCAACATACTAATGTGAAACCTTATATAATTTGGAGATTATTACCATGTGCTTCTGTTTAGGCTCAAGGCACGTTGATAATATGTGGATGCATTTATTTTCATTTTTGTATAAAAAAAAGGAGATGTGTGACATTATGTCTACTGTCACTGGGGATTGGTCTGTGACTGTGGAATTCTGGGCTCCCCAGGATTCTAGAGCCAGCCTGAGAGGGGGCTGGGATAGTGAAGTGAGAGTTAAAACTAGGGTGAGGCTGAAGTGTATGTATTAAACTTGAGTTCCAACTTAATCTATTGTGCTGTCTCGTTTATGATATTTACCGATCTCACAGACAGCTCTTTACCATATGCATAATAACTTCAATTTATCACTGATTGACTTAATATGCTTTTATCAATTGGAGTTAAGCCAACAATGGGTGTAGACTACAACACTTAAAAATTAATCTCAAGGTACTGAAGTTTATAAAACACACAACATTGCCATCCAAAATATTTAAATTATTCTGAATGATCACCAATACTCAGTGGCTGGATTCCCTGCATTTTTCTAGAGTAGATGAGTGTTGGATTGTGAGGAATCTGAGGTTTTTATTAGTGCTCTAAACATGGTTCTTAAGCAAGAAGTGTTGTAGAGAATGTTAATGCTAATGTTAGTGAAACTTTTAAAGCACGCAAATACTCTGAGGTGTCTTGGCGCTGGACTAGAGTAAAAACTAAAGACAACGAGGACAAAAAAAAATGCGCCTAGTTTAAGAATAGCCAGGTTTTTAAGTGTTTTCTAAAGGAAGAGATGGAGTTCAGCCCTCTCAAAGATGCAGGGAGAGCATTCCAAAGTTTTGCTGCACGTTAGGCCGTGCTCCGACCTCCCCAGCTAGCAGTACGAATCTTGGGAACCAGCATTAATCTGGCATTTGTGGATCTTAACTGCCTGCCTGGGTAGTACCATAAGAAAAGATGTTTCAAAGGTACCTGTCCCGCCCCATTCAAGGATTTATGGGCAAGGCAGAGTGCCTTAAATTTAGAGCGTTGCACCACAGGCAACCAGTGGTGATTCCGTATCTCTTCTTTAATCGATTGATACTTGGGGATTTTCAGTAGAAGTCGGACTGCAGCGTTCTGCACCATCTGGAGCTTCTTTACATGTTGTTTCAGTAACCCAAGATATAGACCGTTACAGTAATCCAACATTCCAATATTTACCAATTTTTGGGTAGCTGGGTCAAAAAGTGGAAGCCACCTCTGATGTGGTTCCACGTAGGAGCAACATCAGTACAACCACTGGGGGCACTGTTATAACACTGCACACTAATATATGGCACAATCAATGAACAACTGAAGCCTAGATGTACAGCGAAGGGCCCAGAGATAATTTAATGGTGTTTACCCAAGAGTGACAGTAAGCTAAAACCTTGGAGACAATGTTATTCAATCAAAGCAAACGCTCAATATTGTATTCAGGAGCCACAGAGGGCCAAGCCATGAATGTACAATGAAGCGTTCAGTGCATACTATATGGAATACACTCAGAGCAGCAGAGGAGTAGCCATTAGGCAACCTGACCAGCCATAGTAAAGCCTGAGTAGGTCTAGGAGTGACAGGGATTGGCTAACAAGAATGGGCACTGGACAAGTTAGACAGTGGGTATCACACTTGCCTAGAGTTAGGAACACACTGGTTTTGTCAGAGATCTATCAATCGGGTTTCAGCCAGCCAACAAGAGGTTCATAGAAGTGCAGTGTGTGATCACCTTCAAAGGGACTGTCTCATCATCTCTGCTCCTATTTTTTTAGGTCATGCCTAAGACAGCACATCCACTGTCTGTTGCTAGACATATTGTTAGCTTACACTGGGCTTAGATCCCACCCATTTCTTACCATGGGTGGGTTTCATTGTCACTCTCATTTGCTTGCTTCTTATTATTCAGCTTTCATGTGCTTTCCTTCCTGTTCTGGAGTTGGTCCCTTCCTTGGAGCATAGACCATTACTTGTTTACTTCCACTGCTCCCTTTTTATTCGCTACTTTTGTTTTGTTAAGAACTCTACAAGAGTGCATGTGTTTCCCGTTGTCTCCTTTGTGTATCCTGTGTTCCTCTTTCTCACCTGTGTGTTTCTTCCCTTGCTCTCCCTCCCTCACTTGCCATTTTTACTTGATAAATGCCCGTCCGACCCATCGATGTTTGTTCCCCAACTCACCCTCCACTGTCAGTGTGCTTTCCCATCCTTGCCTGTCCATGCTCCATTCATTGTTAGTATGCTTCCCCATCACATACCCTCTGTTTTTAGTGTGATTCCCTATTATTGTCTCTTGCTTGTCCTTCTCCCCCCCACCAGCATCCTTCCCTTTGTCCTCCCTCTGCGTTGCATCATACCTTGCTTGCTCCCCACCCCTAACCTGATCCCCATTTGTTTTTTGTTTCTTTTAAGCAGTGCATTAGCGCTATTTTGAAAAAGCATGTTATCGTTTTATCAAAAATGAGGATTTTGACAAAAAAATCATGTATGAATCCATCTTATAATGGTAAATTAAAAAGTGCTTGCCTAATTTTGTAGGTGTGCACACCTGTGCTGGCGCGTCTTCAAAATGAGGCGACAGCTGTGTCAGAGGGCTTTTTTAACATTATTTTCAGCAATACTGCAGAGCAACTGGGCTTCTGTACAGCATGGCTAAAAATTAGGCCTGGGCATAAATCTACGCTCTGCTCACAGAGTTTGTGGAATTTGGCCACTCTGCAGAATAGCATGGAGTTCCTGAATTCGGCCCTCCCAGGCACAAAGCAGAGGATGTTTTCCACATGCTTGAGATTTCTTTTGGGGCTCAGTTGCACCACGATAACCTCTGGCCACTAGCAGCTCCCGCAAAACTTCCCGCTCGTTTGCATCGCTGATTGCAAACGGACCGCTCAAGCAACATTTTGCTCAAAAAGAGACTTTTTGAGTGGATTTTTTTTATCCAACAGGCCGCTGAAGTTGTTGCCCCAGAGACTCCAACCTACTGTTCCTGCACAGCAGGCTCCTCCCGGTGCTTTGTCCATCTCCTGGTCCTTTTTCATTGAATTAAGAGCTGGAAGGATCACTCTCCTTGTCTGCTGCATATAATACCATTGGATTTAAGGGCTTGGTACTTAAGATTTCACAAATAAGTTTGAAAAAATGTACAAGGGTGTTGTTTGTTTGATTGGGGTCATGCACCAGGATTTATTTGTAGTTGTATTTGATTTTTAAAATTTATTGTGGTGGGTGGCCTGCAGTTTTAGTAGGGGCCTAGTCTTTTTTTGGCATGTAATGTTTCTTCTTTTGCAAAGGAAAAATGCTGCACAGTTTAGGACATGCTCTCCATATTTTTTAATAAATTTGCAATATTCATACAATTCACTATGTGACCTACTGCCAAATGCATCAAAGTCCGGTTTTGCGATTCCTTATTTGCGAAAATTAGGGAATCGCAAATAAGGAATCGCAAAACGGGATGCAACAATGTACTCGCATAATTTTTTCGATTCGGTAAAAATCGCAATTTTTACCGAATCGCAAATATTATGCAAATTCTAATTTGCGATTTTGCAATTCCCATTGATTCCTATGGGCCAAAAAACCCATAGGAATCAATGGGAAGGCATTGACATTTTGTGAATTGCAAATAGCGATTCGCAAAATGTTAATGCATTCCATGGGTGCAGGGGGGGTCCAAAGGTTGCTCTACAAATTGCATCAGTGATGGTGCAGCGACGTTTGAGGGCATGTAATGGGAAAGCCAATTCTGGCAGCTGCATTCAAGAGGGAAGCCTCTACTAAAGGCTTAACTACAATACACTGGAGGTCAGTCTCTGGCCATTGCTTTATGACATGGGGGTTTTACTGTGTACCGATAGTGACCACAAGCCCCTGATTGTTACACTTGTAGGGAATGACCTTTTGAGATCGCTATCCACCAAGAGCACTGTGGTTCCTTAACCTGCTGTGGCCAATAACTATAGAAGAGTTTCTTGAAATAGGATGATGGCTAATGAGAACATTCTTGCTGAGATATTTTAGTGGCTCATAGATTTTTAATCTAATTATGAAAATTTCCCTGAGGAGGCTATACCAACCCTAGGTAGTCATGGTAGAACTGTGTTTAAAGGAAGTATGGTATATGTTGCATTGTCTCAAGTGAGAACATTGTTTGTAAATCCAGTATTTGTAAAGCGCGAACAGCTACCCGAAGGCATTCCTGGGCTGGGGGCCATCGGGAAGATTAAGCAAGCTATTGCCCAGAGTCACATGGTGCTGGGCTGACCTGCCACCAGTGCCAGGGATCGAACCGTGAGCCCCCGATTACAGCGTCAGTCACCTTGGCTACGGCGCCACACCTTCTGGTTTGTTTATGGATGATTTTGATGACAGGAAATTTAGTGCAGATGGAAGTTGAGTCAGAGAGTACAATTAGTTAAGAAGTGTTTAGGCTCCTCATTTAGGACAGTACCCCATTTATGATAATCTGGCCAAAGCAGAAGCTCACAGAAGGAAGGACACACTTTTCTGAAAAGAAGGAAAAAAGGACAACAAGGAAGCTATCAAAAAGAGGAAACTGGAGAAGGAGGGAGAGACTGTAAGTTACCAGTTGTCAAACATTACTGGGGCAGTATTACACATTATCGCTATTTGCGCCCAGTGTACCTTTTGAAAGGTACACCGGGTGCAAGCAGTGATAATGTGTCCCGTGCCGCTCCGTGTTTTCACAGTGCAGGCAGCACCTGCCTTCACTTTCAAAGTGGTTTAGAGATCTCCTTGCAGTCGGGTGCAGTCAGTGACTGCACCCACCTGCAAGGGGATGTCTCGGGGTTCAGAGGACCCCCTTTACTCACTGCTGAGGGCTGCTGTCAGGAGACACACTGTCAGTGCACCTCCTGAGGGCTTCTTTTAGTCTGTGCCCACGTCTGTAATATGGCGCAGGCGCAGGCGCAGAGTCAAAGGAATTCCCTTGTTTGCATAGGGCATAAGCGTCTGCGTCCCCTTCTATAATAACAAAGTTCCCCGTCAGTGCGCAAAGTGGGTGCAAACGCCTGTTGCGCCCCTGGAGTACCGTCTGTAATACTGCCCCTGGAAGAAGAAAAAGAAATAAACTTAGTTAGATTCTGAGAGATATTTGTACTTCAAAAAGGCAAACCAATAATATGATCTGCCGAAATTGTAGATCAGGTGTTATGTCTATATTGCATATATGATGATTTGGAAAATACCTCATATTCATTCTGCAATAATGCAGAGCAGATGGATCTAAATTGGAAATCGAAATTACAAGCGTTACAGCAGAACAAATATCAATTTCTGCAAGAACTTATACTACAATTACTATCATCTTTCATGAAGACATTGATGTAACATCCGGACACTATATTGTCTATTTAAAGAGTGGATGGACGGAACACAATGACAGCTATCATAAGTTCAAACCAAAACTTTCATTTCAAACTACGGAATTTTACTTTTTGTTTCTTCAACTAAAGTTCTAAGGAGCCTTTCTAGAAAAAAGTAATGTACAGAGTTTCGGTGAGGGTTTTAGATATCATTCAGCCTATGATGTGATGTCTTTAAAAAGTTCTCCAAACTTCAAGAGTGCTTTTATTTTCTACAAGGGAGTCAATATTGCATCTGGAAACTACACTTGTTAATTAAAGAGGGAAACTGGATGGACACAATGCAATCACAGGAGGCTTAAATTGAAACCAAAACTGCCTTTCTAACTACAACACTGTCACCTTATGTTTCTTCAACCAAACCTCTACCTACTGTTTGTGGAAAAAAAGTGATGTATGGTGTTTTGTCTACACGGATCATCAGTGTTTTAGACATCAATCAACCTACCTGATGTGATGTTTTCAACAGAATGTGCAAAATTCAAATGTGGTTTATATTGATTAGTAATATTGTACCAGGTATATTAATAAAATATGATAGGTTTGTTTACAGTAGTGTAGTAACTGTAAGTAAAATAGCTGATTAACATATTGTAGTGAGTGCAATGAATGGTGTTACTCACTTAATTACAGTGATATATTGGGCAGGATTTTTTCTACAATCTATATGATTGTTTTTTCCCCTCTGTTCAGGAGGAAGCTTCTTACAGTGCATTGTTTATGGTGCACACATATGAAAGCTGAGTCAAACAGCCATACAGACACTTAAGTACTCACTCATACACCCATTCACCCACTTACACACTCACCCATACAGGCACTCACACAGGCATTCACAGAGCCATACAACCAGTCACACGCACACTCACTCACCTATACAGGCACTCACAGATCCACTTACTCACCCATACAGACACTTGCACACCCACTCACTCACCCATACATGGCTCATGCACCCACCACTCGCATATACAACTACTCACACATGCACTCATTCACCCACACAGTTACTCACACACCCAGTCAATAATCTAAAGACTAACTCACACAATGATACACAGAACAAGACATATTCACACTGTCACATATAACATATAATTATCCTTTACTAAACCAGACTGGGTGGTTCTAACACCAACAATTTTTTTGCCTTAAAAAATAAATTATTATATATACACTTTAGGTTTTTTTTCTGTGTTTTTCTTTACTTTCTTTACAAAACAATGGGTAACATAGTGCTTCTTAAGCAAAATCTCAAAACTTGGACCAACAATTTGAAAACAAATACTAACACTTGAGAGTGTTAACTCTCCCAACTAGAGCATGGATGGACTACTCTCTCATACTCAAAATTGCCTTGAGTTTTACACAAAATTGTTAAACTCCTGAAAAGTCCAGAACTATGGCTGGTGAAACAGTTGAAAGACTAAGACCAGATGAGGTGCCCAGCCGGTTGAGCACCGTCTCCACTCATGATGCATTTTCTCTGGTCTCTCTCTCTTTCTGCTCTGGCGAGTTTTGTAGAATATATGATTCACAAATGCTTCATCATACTGCTCATGCTGCAGGAGTATTTTTTTTCAAGCCTCTAAACAGAACGTTATTACACGTGGTGTGTTACCTTGCAAGCATTAACTTTCTTTTCTCCAGGTGGGATAGAGAATAATTCCCAGATGAGACTTTGTTTTCTAATCCTCACCAGCTCATCTTTGCGGAGGAGTTGCTGATTTCATTTGACTGCACTTACTCGGCGCGTCCGCTCGTCTGGTCTGATCATTATGCGATACATTTCGTGCTACCACCTGGTCTATACTCGGCCAGTGTTTATGTGGAGGAAATTAAATCATCTTATCGCTGGGACAGGCTTGATGTAGCTGCTTTTAATCTGCGCCTGACTGAGACCATTCCATCTTTTATCAACACTGAGCAGAATCTGAATGCTCCCAATTCTGGTTGGTTGACAGATGCAGTGTCGGCTCTCGTTCCTCGGTCTAGCAGCAAATGTAGATCCTTGCGCCCACCAGCACCTTGGTACTCGGATGAGCTGAAAATCCAACGTGCCAAATGTAAAGCCCTGGAGAGGAAGTGGAGGATGTCTTACTCCGCTCCTTCTAAAGTGATTTACAAAGAAGAACTAAAATTCTATCACGCAAACTGCAAACGTGCTAAGGCCTCTTATATCGCCTCCACAATCACTTCAGTGCAAAATTGTCCCCGGACTCTCTTTGCCACAGTTAAGAAACTCACAGGAGCTGATACCACTCCCGCGCTGCCGGCTTTAGATGGTATACAATGTAATGCCATTGTAGACTTTTTTATATCCAAGGTTGAGGGCATTTATCAATCTTTGGCCTCCCTTCCACCACCAATTGATTTCTCTCAACCCGGCTCTTTCTGCAATGCTTTCGTCTCCTCTACTGAGTTCATTCACAACTGGACACCTTTTGATGACTCTTCCTTCCTGTCTTGCTTAAAAAGCATCAGGCCAGGTTCCCGGCGGGACCCTGTCCCTATGAAGATACTGAAACTACTTGACCTTGAACCACGGAGATTCCTAATGAGGCTATTAACATCTCTCTCACTGAATCTCGGGTGGAACAGGACTGGAAACATGCCATGATCGTTCCCCTGCTTAAAAAATCTGGAGCTGACATCACAAATCTTGCCAACTTCAGGCCGATATCCCTGCTGCCTGCCGGTTCCAAAATATTGGAGCGCCATGTTAACACCCAGCTCAGTGAGTTTGTTGAAAACGTGGGATATCTTCATCCATCCCAATCAGGCTTTCGCGCTAATTATTCCACCGAATCCGCACTCCTTGGGGTGACTGAGCGACTCCGACACGGTATCGATAGCGGTGAGACCTTTGCGCTTATTCTTCTTGATTTAAGCGCTGCTTTCAATACCGTGTCTCACTCCATCTTATTGGAGTCTCTCTGCTCCCTTGGTGTTGTTGGACCAGCGCTTGCCTGGGTGGCCTCATTTCTCAATGAGCGCACCTTTCAGGTTTTCTCAAACAAAGCTGAATCTGCGATTCACTCCTCTGCTTACGGCGTCCCTCAAGGGTCTATATTGAGCCCTTTGTTGTTCAATATCTACATCAGACACTTGCTTCTATCGTAGAGGACGCCGGTCTGTCTATATACTCATATGCAGACGATACGCAGATTGTGTTTTCTTTGTCTAGCAGCAGGGCTCAGGACACTTCTGCCCTTAAAACTGGCCTTTCTCGTGTTGCAGCTTGGATGCAAGCGCATCTGCTAAAGCTCAATGGAGACAAGACCGAGGTGATCATACTAGGCAAACATAAAGATCTGTGGGGCTCTAAACACTGGCCCAGTGATATGGGTCCGCTGCCTACCCCCATGCCTGTTGCCCGTAACCTCGGTGTCCTGATCGACGATAAACTCTCGATGAGGCAGCAGGCAACTAAGGTCGCTGCAATCTGTTTTAATACTCTACGCTGGTTGCAGAAGATTATATGGATGTTGCCTGAGTCCACTCGAAGAACTGTCGTACAGGCCCTTGTGATGTCCCGCATTGACTATGGCAATGTGCTTTATCTAGGAGCAGATAAAGTCACAATCAATAAACTCCAGGTTGTACAGAACTCAGCTGCTCGCCTGCTGCGTAATGTTTCACGGAGAACGTCCGCAATGCAAGCTCTGCGTGACCTTCACTGGTTAAAAATTTCTGATCGTGTGGTCTTCAAAACTCTGTGCTTCCTATTTAAGATACATCAGGGTTCTGCTCCTATCTACCTGCAAAATCTTGCCCAGCCATATCAGCCCGGCCGCTCTCTTAGGTCATCCAACAATGGCAATCTTGTGAGTCCTAGAATCCGACTGGCAAAAATGGGAGGCCGTTCATTTGTATATCTAGGACCCAAGATGTGGAATGCTCTCCCGTTGGCCCTAAAAACAGAAACGAATCTTCTTGCTTTCCTTAAAAAATTGAAGACTCTTCTGTTCTAGGTTCCCCGGTTCTGTTTTTCTTTTCTCTCGGCTATTGCTTGTTTTCTTCTCCAGTCTGTCCCTGGCGCCGGGAAACCCACTGCGGGTAGCTGTGCGCAATACAAGTTCAATAAATAATAATAATAATAATGTTGTCTGTGTTTGGAAGAGCAGCAGATGCCATGTTGTGTGGGTGAAAAAAGGAATGAAACATCAAAAAAAAAATGAATTGTGGAAGTAAACACAAAGGTGTGAAAAAACACACACTCCAAAAAGATGGGGAAAAGGGGTTTGACCTTCCTGCATTAATGATAGAAATGTGATTAACCTATTGAATCAATTTTTTCTGTGTCACATAGTATTCGCAATACTGTTGCATATACATTGCCGCCGCTTCGACACACTGCAAAATGTATTAAAACGACGTTTAAAAAGTATTTCCTCAATAACTATACTACTTTTATTACAATATTGGTAAACCGCTTACCTTGAACAAAACTTTGAAAGTGTCTATATATGTGTTTTACTTAAGCCAAATGACGCCGGAGTAATGACCCTCCAGCGACCCAAGAAATACTTGATGGCACAAATCACAACGCCATCACAACTCCCCAAAAAGTATTAAAATGATAATTAAAAATAGTTTTTTCTATAATTATGCTACTTTTAATATTTTTTTAGCAAACCACTTGCTTTAAACAAAACCATCAAAGTGTTTATCTATCTGTTTCCATTCTGCCAAAACCATGCCAGAATTGCGACTCCACCGATACAAGTCAAGATGGGTCCAAGACTCCCAAATGTTTTTTTTAAATAATATTAATATAAGATACATATTACAATACACACCTCATATCACCTCGATAAACCTTACAAATTCACACACAAAAAAACGTTACCAAGAAGTTGTAGTTAGGAAATCCATTTTTTTTAAAGATGATAGTTAGGAAATACATTTTTAAAACCTTACAAATTCTGTGAAAAAACCGAAAGGTCAGAGGGGCGTTTTCCTTAGCAAATTCAATAAAGGAAAAGATTAGAAATTCACTGAAAAAACTAAAATTTACAGGCATGTTATAGTTAGGAAATATAATTGCATTTAAATAAGTTAGAAAATATTATTAAAAACTTTACAAATTCACTCATAAAAACAGCAAGTGTGTGTGTGTTTTCTGGGCAATTGCACATTTAAAGACAATCTGAAATCCTTCCTAAGCATGAATGCAATGTTGATCTTTTGGAGAACAGTATTGACTGTGATGAGTTCCTTAAAGGTTTGTCTGTTTGTAAATCAAAAAAAAAGGGGGAAGATACAGGCCAGGATAACGTGGACTCAGCCTCCCGTGCTTAATGTAACAGCCAAGAAGAGTCCCTCTGCACTGTTTGGACTATCTTGCCACTGTTCTTCATAGTTTGAAAACAGAAAGCTTTCTTAAAATAACCCTCATCCACCAAGATTTCCCATGGTGGCATGCTTTATCATAGGGTTCTTTCCGTCCCGCTTCTGGACTTAGAAATTCACTGAAAAAAAACAAAGGTTACAGGGAGGTTATAGTTAGGAAATAGAATTGTTTTAAACTTAGAAATTTACTGAATAAAACAAGAGTATATGAATGTTATAGTTAGGCTCAGATTTGACTTGAACAAAATAATTGAAATTCAGCAGTTATAGCTACCTGAGCTAACTATAGCTTACACCTCTGCAATGAAATGCTTATGACCTCACATATTACATCACTCATGATATGGTCAGTGACATCACTAATGACATCACTGATCACATCTCAAATTACATTACTGATCACATCCACAGAACAACTCATACACCCACTCATACCCCTATAAACCTCTCATACACCCCCACACAACCACTCACATGCCCATTCACAGACCCATAAGTACTCACACAACCACTTAGTCGTCCATAGGCTTAAACTCCATACTCTCTCACACACCCACTCACTTACCCAAACAGCTACTCATATAATCAGTCACTACCCATGCAGCCACACAGACAGCCACACACTCACCCATACAACTACTCACACACACACTTATTCACCCATACAGCAACTCACTCACACACCCACTCACTCACCCATAGTGCCTATCAACACAGCCACTCACTCACTGATACAAGCACTCACACACTCACTCACACCCACAACCTGTTACAAGCACTCCCACATTAGTTTACTCACCCATATAGTTATTTACACAGACACTCACACACTACTGCACTTAACCATACATCCACACACTCACCCATACAGATACTTACACATCCAGTCACTCACTCATACAGCCAGTCAGACACCCACTCAGACACCCACTCACTCACCCACACAGTCACTACACACCCAGGTACCTTCCCATAGAGCCGCTCACAGTGTCACTCAATCACCCATACAGCCACTGATACACCCACTCACTCACCAATATAGCCACTCACACACCATCTCAGTCACCCACACAGCTACTCACACACCCACACAGCACCTCACACACTCATACACACAAGGATACATATAGTCACACATCCACTCACATAATATATGTTAAAAATAGTATCACTCAGTAGTAGTGCATCTAGTATTCTAATTTAACTTTTGTAGTAGGTAGGTATATATGTTTAGCAACCGTAATCTCTTAAAAACCCTTACACTCACATGATGAAGTAATCAGTATTGTCATTTGAGATGTCCTCAGTATTGTCACTGACCATTTCATGAGTGATGTAATATGTGATGTCATAAAAAGAGCATTGCTGGAGCGTACGTTATTGTTAGCTCAGGTAACTATAACTGCAAACTTTCACTGGTTTTGTATGAGTGAGCCAAATTTGGCAGAGAGGTAGAGTTTGGTTCGCAGACGACGCTTTTTGTTAAATGGTGTAAATCCGTGCAGTAGTTCCTGAGAAAACCAAAAGTAAAATTATATATATATATATATATATATATATATATCCAAGGAATCAGCGATAGATTTCCGCAGGGCGAGGCGTCCCTCCCGCTCCACAGACAGACGCAGACACGGTCCAATTTAGTGCAAATTGTTTTAATTCAGTGCAAGCACATCGTATATATATATGTGTGTGTGTGTGTGTGTGTGTATATGTGTGTGTGTGTGTGTGTGTGTGTTCGGTTTCACAACGCAAAGCTGTCGCTTCGCAGGATGCACTCCAGTCACCGTTTGCATCGTCTAAAGGATATTTATTAATTCATTTGCAGCAAGTGAACATCAAGCAAAGGAACAAACCCCCAAAGCGTTTCCGCCTTGGTCACAGGTATTTTTTACACAAGTACACAAACAATAAATAAAGTTTCAAATGAGGAAGTGTAACAAAAAATGAAAATAAACAGAGGACTCAAAACCCACATTGCTGCGGCCATCTTGTAGTGGTGTAAATTTACCAACTCGGCATTGGACCGACTCTGCTTTTGCTGCAAGTGCTAACAAACAGTAAATTGAGCCGGACATCGACATTTGAATACATTATAAATTCATCATATCATCACGCGCTTGGATGTAATAAATTCCAACTTCCATTAGTCCCATATTAGATAAACAATGAATAATGTAACATTGCTTCATCTGTTGTCATTAGGCACTTCTATTTACATAAAATAATGATAATCCCCGCTTAAAGCATCAGGAGCATATAGGAGCATGGGGACCTCCAAGGCCCAAAACATTTATTTTTTATTTTTTTTAAATCGCTGGATTATGAGTTGTGCATCTAGGGCATGCACAACAGGGGTCCGCACTGAGTTTGGTGTGCAAATTTTACTTTTTCCGTTAAAGAAATTAGCACCTATCAGAAGTCTTCTACCTGTTACCATATTACTTCAAATTATAAATATTATTTTATTGGGTACCGCTACCCTCCCAAAAAAGTAAGACGTATATAGATTTTTTAAATTAACTTTTATTAAAACAATAAATAACTGGAAACGTAACTTAAAGATAACAATACAATAAAGAACTAGAAACATAACTTTAATAAAACAATATAATAATCAAAATGTGGACTGCAATAGAAGTATGGTAGGTAATCTGCAAAACAGAAAAGAAAATTAATGTTTAAAATTAGATCGATGTAACTAAATGAGGTCAAACATTACAAGTCGAGGTAACACTAGGATTTTACGAGTAAAGTGAGTCTTATACATTTTACTTGTGTTATAGGCCCGCGTTGAAGCGGTGTCTGTATGAAAGTGCCTACTGCGTTAGTGATGCAAAAGTGGTGCAACGGGATTGAAAATAAGTTCTTTTATTTCTAATGCATTTAATTGGAGGCATTGTATATCTAGGCTGCTCTGCTTACCTTGTGTAAACACTGTGACCAGCAGAATTTACCATTTGAATTCAGCTTTGGGTCTACACGGCAGAGTGGACAGCAGCATCCATTATTTTAAAAGAGAAAAAGAAACGATGTGGTAGAGAGTGAGAAAGAGAAATGGAGAAAAAAACGACATTAAAACGTGGGAGAGGGAAAGTTATAGATGGAGCAGTTAATACTGGAGAAAATACTCGTAGCTCACCTTTTGCCTCCATTGTGTGTCCAAGCACATGCTGCTTCAGAGTGCACCCTCCAGTTTAGTGATCTTAAAGATAGTATAAAGAGTTAGTAATAGCATAGTCCATACATGTTTTCTTTTCTTTATTTTTTTGTACACTCAGGACACTATATTACAACAAGTTCCACTGTAAGGAGGTGTCTTTGCGCTGTTTTTCTTCCAAAGTAGTATATCCCATGCAATCCCACTGCATAGCGCCAAGTTCTCAATATTGCATACCTAGATTGTTGCACCCCATTGACTCGCAGAGTCTGGAGCTGAGTGTTTTTCTTGCACCACTTTTCCCATGTTGAAAGTGACACAAAAGTGGCGCATGAAGCTTGTAGATCTGTTCCTCAGACTGTTGTAACCTATCTATTCTCACTGCCGGAGGTAATTGTATATTTCTACGCAGTGAAGCTGCTGCACACCAGGCGGGCAACTAGAGCCAAAGTTCGGGGGTGGGGGGGGTGAAAAATATTTGGGGGGCTAATTTTTCCAACCATAGACAGAGTGGCTGTAAGAAGGGGTAAACACACAACAAAAGCCTCATTTACAAGTAAATAGTCTTTTAAAGTACTGTTAAGTACTCGGCTGTGGCCGCAATTAGATGCTCGCCAGTTCGCGAAGCTGTCTTCGCCCGTGCTGACACACACGACGGGGGGGGGGCTGAAGCACAGTGAGCCCAATGGGTGTTGCGCATCTGGTGCACACTACCCACTTTCTCCTTTCAGAGATAACTTGTTGTTGTTTCGGAAACAAGCTTGTTTGCTCACCTTGTGCCATTGGCTTGATTCACAGAGGGTGCCCTACGTGTCGAAGCAGTCTTTTCAGACGTTGTTATAATGGCCTTGCATCATCGCAGAATACACAAACGTAGAGCTTTGTAGGTTTTTTTGGGGTGGTGACGCCAATTTGTGAAACACAGCCTGTAAGATAAAAAGGAAGTTAACATTGTGTGTAATTATTTAATCAAAGGAGAGAGGAAGTGAGATTGACTGAAAAGAATACTCGCAGCTCAACTTTTTGTCACCAGTGTGTTTTACACTACGTGTCTGGACATGATGCACCCTGAAGTTCTACATCTAAAAGATTGTAAAAGAACGATGTTATGATTGGTAATTGTTACTATCTTAATGTGAAGTTGAATAACCTCGCCCTTTCGCACACGTTCTTTCTCACAATTAAAATAACTATTTGTATAGTTTATATTCCGGACGCTTGATCGATTATAAAAACTTTCCTGCTATTAAAAAAAAATATATATATATGTAATTTGATACACTACATAGGACTATGTTCGTCTAAATCGCTTCATCGGTTTTTTGTATTCAGTCTGGTACAGCCCTTCGACTCCCTCCGATGCACACCCAAGCCTCACTGCTCACCTTTTCATCGACAGGACACCTTCTACATCAGTTACGCCTGATCTGCCACCAAGAAATCTGACATATGGTGCCGAGTCTTGATATCGGTATGGCAAACGACATACTCATGTTCCCATCATCATCATCACCCGTTCAGTGCTTCGGGTACTACTAACTCAGGGACCAAGGAGGCCAGGCACGTGGTAGTGGGCCCCCTTGTTCGGTAGTTTGGGCCTATATGAGGCGTCTGAAGTATTAACACGGAGCATCACAGCGGTGTGGATGGTAGGAACTCTAAAATGGCGTAGAGCACGTGCACCCCGTCTTTTTTATAAGTAGGGTCTTGTGTGTTGTGACGCAAGTGCTGGATGGGTGTGGGGTGTGTGTATACCAGCAATGAGGGAGTGTGTGTGCTGTTCTGACAACTAGACCTGGAACTAAGAAATCACTACAATGGAAATCTGGGCCATGTAGTGTTGTTGTGTGTTCCTGGTAGTGCAAGCCGAGTGGGCTGGCCTGACGTACACTAGTGCTGCGCAAGGCTTTGAAGCATGATTCCAGAGCTATGGGCGTGGGCACGTTGTGAGCTATATGAAAAATCATGTGATTCGGGTGACATGATGCATTTCTGCGATTATGAATGTTTTTTGTACATTCAGTGGAGTGTTGTAGTTGTGGAGTGTTGTAGTTGTAGTAATATAGGGCTGTGAAAGGGTTAAGTTGTAGTTTTTGGCACATGAACAACAGCTAATTTATATACGTATGTTCTCATTCAGGTACACTCTAGTTATTTATAATGGGTGGCTCAGAGGGGCCCCACTGCCCCGGGGACCACCACCCCGGGGCTTCTTTTTTTATAATAATGGGGGCGTTTAGGGGTCCCCCAGCCCAGGGGACCGCCACCCCGAGGCTTTGACATTATTTATGCGGGGTCATGGCCCCCCTGCCGACCCGGGGACTGCCACCCTCCGGGGCACTACATTATTAAATTGGGGAGTCCTGAAACGGACCCCCCAGACCAGGAAACCACCACCCTTCGGGGCTTTTAAATGTTGGGAGGGGGGCCGCGCGACCTCCCTCCTGGAGGCGTGTGGTGGCCCTGGGAACCTCTGGTGTGCATGCGTTGGGTACGCGTACCGTACCCTGTATGCTACCTGGTTTACTAGGCGTCCCGTAAGTGTATGCATTATGCAAGCAACATAGAGAAAAATATGTTTCAGATATCTATCAAGTTTTTGTGTTTAGATGTTTGGTGGCTCTAAAAAGAGCCCTTGTGTTTATTGAGAGATTTTAGTACCTACAAATAAGTACTGATGCAGAGTCTAAAGTTCAAGAGTAAGACTGTTCCCTTCATCTTTAAAATGTACACCATCTCTCCTATGGATGCCATGCATATTGAAACGCAGATTGTTGTGGTAAATGGACCCCATTCTATAGTCTAGTAGAAAAGCAGAAACAGATTTATTCACATGTTTTCTAGCTTTCTCAATCTGTGGACAATATTGGTTGGACCAGTTCCATTTCTGCCTTTGGCATATATTAGAATAGACAAAGGCAGTTTGGGGGAAAAGTGCCATCTATTCTCCAAAGGTGTCCTTCATAGGCATTTCCATGCCTACCCCAGTCAAAGTGCCTAGGTCATTGCCACCACAGTGCACAATTATGAGGTTAGCGTGTTGGAGATGTAAAAAGGATTTAACCAATGTCATTAATTGCTGCCATTTTAACCCTCCCTGTCCAATCCATTTAATGTCTACATTTGTTAAACCTAGGTCTTTGTGAATTCCTTTCTGTTCTGCATACCTTTGGCTCCAGAAAATATAGCTGTGTACTATCCACACTCTAAGCATGTTAAAGAGAGGTCTGGATGCAGTCAGATGGTCTCTGAAAATGAAATTGCAGTTTGAAAACTAAGATTTTTCTAAAATGGTAGATAAGATGCAGTTTTGAAAAAAGATAAGAAATATATGGTGGTTTGAGAACATTCTACACTGAAAATTAGGGTGCATGTTTCTGTTTTTTAAAAGCATGTTTCTTATTGGTTAGCAAAAACTGATTGAAAGGTACATTACATAAGATAAGCTGGTATGTTAAAAAAAGCATACTTGCTGTTTTGATTAGTAACATTGTGTGATGAACTTTTGACCTGTGTGCTCAGTTAAGTGTTTCTATGGTAACAGGCAGAAGGCAGAATGGGGGTAGAGTTGAAAGTTATGTCAGTTGGTTAGGGTTTAAAAATTCAACCAGTAGAAATGTGTGTTTGGTTTTGAATTAATGTGTGAAGAAATGTCATTTGTTATTTACATGTATATGTGAGTTGTATGAGAGGGAAATCTTGCTATTTTTTGGTTTTCTTAAGAACAGTAAAGAATAGAGATTTTGTATAAGAATATCTGCTGTGTGATTGACATTCTTCTTAATCTACAAATCAATTTGAAAGGTGAGTTGCTAACTTGTAAGGGGATGTATGTGGTGGATTTTTCTTTTTAATAAGAGTAATGTGTTTATCATTCTAAATTGCAAGGAGTAGTTTAGTTGTGTTGAATGACATTCTGTGTTTGTCTGCATTTCGATAACCATTGTGATAAAAGCATTTGGTAAGTTAATGTGTTTGGTAAGTCACCGTTGTACAGTAAAGTGCTGTAGTAAAAAATGTTGAATGTGTGCAGTTACTTTTCTAGTTGAAGGGTCATTCAGCATCCTGCATTTACTGGATGAGTATGTGCTTTGTTGGGCATAGTGTTTCTAACTTACATGTGTCATTCAGCACCCTGCATCTTCTGGCTGAATCTGGTTTAAATGGTCTGGTTTGTTTTCTTTGGCGTAAGGTTTTTGTTAGTGTAGAGGGTTACATTTCCTAAGTATTTTGTGCTATGTTCCCATGTTCTTTGCTGGGTATAGTGTTTAATTGATGTTGTGAAAGATCTGTGGTGTAGTGGCCCATTGGCGGCAGTTGAAGCATAGCCTAGCTGCTTCTTTCACTCTTCTCAGCAGTGTCTAAATATCTTTCTATGGAGCCACATTACAACGTGTCACAGCAAGTGCTTGAGAATTATAGATGATGCTGGATACGGACGTTTACAGATGACAGATGCAGCATGGATGAATGATGGATGGATGGATGGATGTGTGAAAAGGTGGATGAATGATGGATGGATGGATGGGTGAAGGATTGATGTATGGATGTATGGATGGAAGGATGAAAGGGTGGATGAATGAAGAATGTATGTAAGAATGGAAGGATTCAAGGGTGGATGAATGAAGGATGAATGGATGGAAGGTTGCAAGGGTGTATGGATGTAGGATGATGAATGTGTGAAAGGGTGGGTGGATGAATCATGGATGAAAGGGTGAATAGATGAAGGATGTATGTATGGATGAAAGGATGAAAGGGTGTATGGATGATGGAGGGTGTGTGTGATGATTGGCAGTCTCGCTGTGTAAGAGAGAGCACTAGCTGAGTATTGTCCGCATATGTGATGATCTTAATGCCATAAGGGAGGACAATCTCAGCCAGTGGTCTCATATATACGTTAAATAACGTAGGGCTCAAAGATGAGCCCTGCGGTACCTCACAGCCTAGGGGTCTACTGAAGGAAACCGTATCCCCTTCAAAGATCTGAAATGATCTATCTCTCAAAAAAGACTCAATCCAGGTTATCGCTCTGCCTGACACTCCTAGAGTGAGGAGTCGATGCAGTAGAATTCTGTGATTCAACGTAGCGAATGCGGTGCTTAGATTGAGGAGGATGACTGCCACCGATCCCCCTCGATCCAAGATCCCTCTGGTTTCCTCAGTTACCGCAAGCAGGGCAGTCTCTATCCCATGCTTGGGGCGTAAGCCCGTCTGTGTGGAATCGAGCAGGTGGTTGCTCTCGAGGAACCCCGTCAAATGTCCATTTATGTGTTTCTGGAGGATTTTGCACACCCAGGGAAGCAGAGCGATAGGGCGGTAGTTACTAGAGTTGTTGGGATCCAGGTTTGGTTTTTTAAGGAGCGCTTCTACCATGGCTTGTTTCCACAGGGGAGGGACAATGCCTGAAGTTATATATGTATTGACTAAATCAAGAATGGTGGGAAGAATAGTATGGGCGGCAGCAACTAGGGTGCGGGGGGGCAGAGTCACAGGAGGAGCCCGATTTTACTTGAAGCAATATAGATCCGAGCATCTCTGGATCCAACAAAGGGAACTGGTCCAAGGTATTTAATGGGTGCGACATAGTATCTTGGAAGGGGGGTGATACACTATCAAGGTGGAGATCCATATCGGCATCGGGAAAAGACAAGTAGATTTGATGAATTTTTTAGAAAAAGAATTCTGCCAAATCGTTACAGCGAGTTTGTATATTGTGGTTGGGTAGTGGGACTTGGGGAAGTTTCGTGAGACTTTTGACAATCCGATTAATTTCTTTTGATTTAGAACCGGCTGCCATGATTTTTCCCGTGTAAAAAGCAGACTGTACAGTTTTAATCTCATTTTTGTAAGATCTTATCGCCTTCATATATATGACTTTGTGTGCTGCAGTGTAGTCTAATCGCCACTTCCTTTCCAATTTTTTACACTGGCGTTTTTTTTCCCTGAGCCCTGCTGAATACCAAGGGGCAGTTTTACGAAATCGTTTAGAAGTAGTTTTGAGAAGTGGGATTGTGGAGTCAAGTAAGTTCAAAATCCAGTTCTTGTAATTACTGTTAGCTAATATAGGTTCCATTTTAAGTGGGGGTCTGGAGAGCTCTAGAGCTGCAATCCACTTATCTAAAGGTAGTTTGGACCAATTACGTGATTTTCTTAGAATGGGATTTGAGGAAAGGGGGGTGTGTATGGTCCAAACAAGAGGGATAAAAAAATTTATCCGTCCATGGAAGGCAAATAGAGCAGCCTGCCTTGAGAGCCACACAGTTGCTAAACACAGGGTCAAGAAGATGACCTTTAATATGGGTGGGGGAAAGGACAAGTTGTTCCAGTTGTAGCGCAGAGAGACTGACTGCTAACTCTAAAGCAGTGTGATCAAAGGTATTATCGAAATTAATATTAAAAGCACCTAACAGGGTGAAGTTGGAAGGGGTGGTGGCTAAGTCAGCAATGATGGGAGGTAACATGGTATAAAACTGTTTTAGAGGTCCAGGGGGATGATATATAAGTGTTCCAGAAAAACTATTATTAGGGGAGAAATCGATGGAAAAAGACAGACTTTCACAGTCTGGAATAGAATCAGAGGAGCAGCGGCATGTGTAAAGATCTTTATATATAATTGCCAAGCCACCTCCCTTCCCATAAGGACGGTCTTTTCGAACAATCTGGTATCCTTGAAGTTGAAGTTGAAGTTAAAATACTTATTAAGCGCACAGCTACCAGGCGGTTTCTTGGCGCTGAGGATGCGGACCCAGAGGGAGAGGGGCACAGGCATTAAAGCGGGAAGGCTTGCAGGAAAAGGAAGGTCTTCAACGCTTTGCGAAACTCGAGGTAAGAGGCAGAAGACCTAATGGAAAAAGGAAGGGTATTCCAAAAGGTGGGGGCCAGGACAGAGAACTTCGTGCCACCAGCTTTTTTTTCCCTAAATCGAGGCACGTAGAGAAGGGACTGGGAGGAGGACCGCAGCTCTCTACTAGGAATGTAAGCTTTAATTTCAGAGTTTATGAAAGCTGGGGCAGTTCCGGCGCGGGCCTGAAAGGTAGTGCAGGCCATCTTAAAAAGGGCGCGTTCTCTAATAGGGAGCCAGTGAAGGGCTTTAAGTAAAGGTGTGACGTGAAGTGATTTAGGAAGACCATGGATAAGACGAGCAGCTTGGTTTTGGACCAATTGGAGACGCCTAAGCTTGTAGGCCGGAACACCATTGTACAAGATGTTGCCATAGTCCAGGCGGGACAAGACCATGGCCATAAGAATAAGTTTCAAATCAGAAAAGGAAAAAAACGGGAAATCTTACGGATTGTACGAAGAGTAAGAAAAGAAGATGAAACCACTGCGCTGATCTGGGAATGCAAAGTGAGATGGTTGTTAAGTTTTATCCTTAATGTTTTAACTGAAGGAGAAGGTGAGGGGGGAATGCCAAGAGCAGGGGGCAAAAACAAAGGAGTCCAGGGACTGGGGCAACCACCTACAAGTACCAGTTCGGTTTTATCAGGGTTTAACTTGAGGTGGTTGCAGTTCATCCAGTCCCGGATAAAAATCATAACTGATTGAAAATTATGGATGGAACCAGGGGAAGGAGAAAGGTTGAAAATAAGCTGGAGGTCGTCGGCATAGTTGAAGACCGTGACCTCCATCTGCTGTAAAGCAAAAATGAGGGGGAAGATATATAAATTAAACAAAAGAGGAGAAAAGGAAGAACCCTGAGGAACACCACATTGAACCGTGTGTGAGTGGGAAGAGAAGTCTGCCAGATGGACGGCCTGTGTACGGTCACTCAGAAAGGAGGCGAGCCAAGCCAGTGCAGGTCCCCTGATGCCAGCCTCCCCGACATGGGTAAGAAGAATGGAATGATCAACCGTGTTAAAGGCGGCAGACAAATCAAGGAGGACCAGTGCCTGGGGCGAGTTGACATCCATCCCCTCTCTGAGCTTGTCCATGACAGATAGAACAACTTTTTCGGTGGAGTTTAATGGACGGAAGCCCGCCTGACACGAGGCTAGGCTGCCGCTGTCCTCCACAAATGCACTAAAGACTTTAGTGACATGGCGCTCCAGGACTTTGCCCAGGAACGGGAGAAGGGAAATGGGGTGGTAGTTAGTGAGGGAGGAAGAATCAGCACCGGGCTTCTTTAAAATAGGAACTATTACCGCTGATTTATCAGGGTCTGGGACAATACCCTGCTTGAGAGAGTCATTAAGAAAAGTAAGGGGGGGGCGAAGGACAGGCCGAGAAAATCTCTCTCAGAACATATGCAGGGCAGATGTCCGAGGGAGATCCTGACTTAACTCTGGCGAGCAAGGATAGGAAAGTTTCCTTGGTCAGAGGAGGTATTAAATCCAGTTTTGATGAGTTAGGTGGAGGTTGGGGGTTAGAGAAGGAAGGGGAGGGCAGTGATATGTTAGCCTTGATAGCAGCGATCTTCTCTATAAAATAACAGTTGAGAGAATCGCAAAGGGATTGAAAGGGGGAAGGCTTGAGGGTGACCCTGTCTGAGGAAGCCAGCTCGTGGACAATGGCAAAGATTTCCCTAGGTTGGTTTTCAGCTGCAAGAATTTTGGAGGAAAAAGTAGTCGGTCTTGGCGAGGAGAATGGCTTTTTTTATATTCCGTCAGGGTAGAGGTATACTGTAATTTTAGCATAGGGCAGTAGGCGTGCCTCCAGGCGCGCTCTGCCTGCCGCACTATAAGTTTTTTCTCCTTGAGCTCGGCGTTAAACCATCTATTGGCGGAAGCGCTTCTACTAGGTCTGGTTCAGAGTCAGAAGTTAACCAGGTTTCAGTTAAGAAAATTGCATTTGGCGCAAGTTCATCTAATAGAAGGGCAACTTCTGTGCGATGTTTAGGAAGAGACCTGCAGTTCAAAAGATACATTTTGAGTTCCAACCTTTCTTCTTTATGGTGATGATGTTAAGCTCAGTGTTACATTGGGGACAGATAGTGGGCAGGTCTAATGGGTGGCAGGAATGGTGACATGGTGCTTTTATCTTTGGTCTTAGATTGAGAAGAGAATTAGGACTATAGCAGCTAAGATGTTCAACGAAAAAAGCAGGGGTTGTGGCCCCTGGCCCCGGCTGGCCGCGGACGGGCGCAGATGGGCTTGCCTTAGCGCGCCTTTGGCGCGCCCACTGCGCGCTCGCTGCGCGGCCGGCGGTGGATACTCATTATGTAGACTAAAAAGAGGGAGTGGCCGAACCGCTGTACTGGCAACCCGATCTTAGCCCCAGGATGGTGGCTTGCTCCCCTTGACTGCGCCTAGTCGGCTGTAGGGGATATGGTGCAGTGAGAAAGTGAGGAAAGGTAGGTTGTGCAAGTAAAAAGATTACAACACTTTTAAAAATTATTTATCAGCGACTAGCTCTCCCGGCTTCCGCCTCAGGAGATGGCACAAAAATTCTAACAAGTGCGCGTGGCGATGAACGCTACTTATATGCAAATGAGGGTGGGTGGGAGGTCCAAAACGATGTACCGGCAACCCGATCTTACCCCCAAGATGGCGGCTTGCTCCCCGTCAGTGTTCTATCCACTTGTAAATTTGTCTTTTATACCTTCAATTCCCCAGTCTGTATCCTTACACTTTCACCAAATACTCTGTCACTGCTGTTGCACTATTGGAGTGACCTATTCAGCAGTATCTGCTTATCTATTCACTGTGCTAAAACTCAAGCATTTATAAATTTGGTCAGGCACTCTCCTTGCAGAAGTGTCATCATTCAGTCAGTATTCAAGTACTCATGCAGCAAAGTAGGCCTTAGGGCATGAAGTGCTTTAAATCCCTATGCATGTAGTTTTGTATGTACGTGCACACTTGTCTTTCACACCTTCAATTCCCCAGTCTGTATCCTTACACTTCCAGTAAACATTATGTCATTGCTCTTGCACTGTTGTAGTGACCCATTTAGCGGTATGTACTGATTATTCAGTGCACTAGAACTCAAACACTTATAGATTCAGTTAGACACTCTGCTTACAGTACTGCAATTTTTCATTCAGTACCCAAGTACTCTTGTAGGGAAGTAGGCCTCAGACAAGGACTACTTCAAACCTGTATGCTGTATGCATGCACTCTTCTATCCACGTGCATATTTGTCTTTCATACCTTCAAATCCCAGTTAGTTACCATGATGTTGCAGCAAATACTCTGTGTCTCACCTTGCACTGTTCTAGTGATGCATTGAGCACCATGTACTAATCCATTCACTGTTCCAAAATCCAAACATGTATAAATTCATTCAGGTTCTCTTCTTGCAGATGTAGTTCTTGAAACTCATATGTAGTATGTATGCACTTCTGTTATCAGTTGCACACTTATTTTTTACACTTAGTCATTATATTTGTTTAGTAATAGAATAGTATATTTTATAGATTTATTTTTATAACATTATATATATTTTTTATAACAGAATCTATTTATCAACACTAAGAGAAATTCACCATGCGTAGAAAAAGTGAAAAGAGGAAAAAACATAATAAAGCTTATTATTTCAAGAGAAGTCATCCACAAGATTTACCTGATCAACAGTCTGTGGTGAAAAAGAAAAAATCTCCTGGCAAGAGAAGTAAGGATTTTTAAAAAAAATATCAAACACTAGGAATGTACAGAATGTGAAAAATAAAAACACTGAATCTGCAACAAAAAAGAAAAACAAGAAAAAAAATGATGGGAAATCATGTTCTAAAGAAACAATATGTAGCAAAAGGAGGAAGAATCAATTTCAGGAAATTAGAAAAATAATGTTTTACAATAGAGTTGTTTTAAACTTAATGAAGGATATGAAGAAATGTAAAAGAAAATCAGCATTTTACAAGAAGAAATATATTGAAAGTATTGTTGAGAAGGCTTTTGAATTAAAGAACAAATTATTTATTTTAGTAATCAATAGATAAACCAATCCATTTAATGAAGGCCAAAAGTAAGTGGAGAAGACTAATTAACAGAACTCAAGTCTCTGATGTTTTTTTTGGGTGAATGGAAACACAGTTCAAGTTCTGAGCCTTTTTTAATGAAGAGAGTTATCTTCAGAGCAATGATTTTTTGCATGCAGTTGACACCAGTGGTTGAGCTTATGAGGTTAGAAATGGTTGTCCTAGTGAGAAAGAAAAAACTGTTCCCAGAAAAGCAGAATAGGTGTTAGCTGATGAAGTTTTAGGGAGATGTCCTAAAGCTCCAGTGTACACTTGGAATTGCAGTAGTATTTGTAGTGTGTGACAGTAATCTATTGATTTTGTATGCAATTTCTTATGTGACTATACTAAGAAAAGTGTTAAACAAAAGAGGAAGGCATAGATGCATCCAGCTAAAAACCGGTCGCAAACGGGCAGATTCTCAGAATCTGCCTCTTTGCGACCGGTATTGTTGCATTTGGGATGCATCATCCCAAATGCAAAAATCGTAATTTAAGAAATCGCAAAATTGCGATCACTGAAATTGCAATTGCATTTAAGGAATCTCAAATTAATATTCCGTAAAATGCAATGCATTAAAGTAAAAAAAATTGCAATTTTGCTAATAGGGGGAGCAAATTACCATGAAGTTGAACTTCATGGTAATTTGAAAAAACTTTGAAACATGCACTAAAGTGCATTTTTCAAAGTTCCATTTTACACACAAACATGCGTTTAGGGCATGTGTGTGTGCAAGATGTACCCATATGCAGATTTCAGGGGTGCAACAGGTTGTCTTTTTGACACCCTGGCACCCTTGAAATTGCAATCTCAATTTGCGATTCTCTAATTGAGAATCGCAAATTGAGAATGTCTTCCCATTCATTCCTATAGGCCTTAAGGCCCATAGGAATGAATGGGGAGGTATTCTTTAATTGCGAGTCGCAATTTGCGAGTCGCAATTAAGGAATTTGAAGAAATCGCTATTATTTTAGCGAGTTCTTCATGCATAGCCTTTTGCTATTCCTTATTAGCGAATCCTTATTTTTCGCTAATAAGGAATCGCAGAATGGATGCTTGATGAATCTATAGGTAAGATGTTGCAAGGACTAGACCCTTGCAGAGTGAGAGAAAAAACTGGTTCGCAAGGTCATTCTCTGGCTTGTCTTTCTAAAAAAGTATGTCGAAGTGTTTTTCACAATTTCAGGATGTTAGCAGTACATCATACTCAAATGAGGAAATTATTGAGGACATTGTATTATGCAAAAAGTCCAGCAGTAATGTTAAAAAAGTTGAACAGTGCTCTTTTACGTGGATCTGTATCAGACGTAATAAACTTTTGTGAAGAAATTGAGGTTAGTTACTTTGGTCCTGAGGAAGGCAGTGCAGAAACTGTTACATTAATAGAAGGAAATGTGGAAGAGAATGTACAACATTCTAGTACAGAACAGTTTGAGCAAGAAATTACGAAATTTAAGGTGATTTCAGGTGAAAGGCCAAATTATTCTTGTATTTGTTGTTGATGAACTCATTATAAAAATCAGACCAGGACTGTTGATCTGTATTTAAAAAGTGAAAGAGAAAATAATAATGAGTGGAAGGAATTTGCAAAATATTTGTTGGTAGAGAATTATTTTGATTTGGGTTCTGATCAGCGTATTTGTAAATATTGTTATAACAAATTAGACAAGAACAAAATGCCTGCTAGACCTGTGCATAATAATCTTGAGATGGTAAATATTCCTTCTGAACTGATGGATTCAGATACCTATGAGTCTATTCCTATTCAATGTGTGCATCCATTTTAGGCTATTATTCGTATGGAGCCTAAGACAGGGAAATTGCCTCCTTCAGATTTAGAGAGAGGATTGAAGGGAAGAGTTGTATTTTTGCCTCTAGATTTAAAGAAAAATATTGAAACAATTGGTGTAAAAAATGTAGAAGATGGACCTCTAGTTATTCTTGTTAATGGCGTTCCTACTAAGAGTCAGAAAATCTGGCAAGAATTAGTGGATGTTAGGAAAGTGAAAAAGGCAACTTTGTATCTGGTAAAAAATAATCAGTGCTATAAAAATGTGTATGTGCGAGAAGAAGAAATAACTGTGAATGAATGAATGAATGAAACTGTTCTTATAATTGCGCAAACTTAGCCCGGTGGGCGTCAAGGCGCCTAAATCAAATGCAGAAGCTAGGACCCCCCCTCTGCCCTATTCTCTCATAGGTAGGCCCTCTTAAAGAAGCAGGTTTCTGAGGGCCTTTTTAAATGACTCGATTGAAGGAAGAGTTTTTATTTCAATGGGGATGGAATTCCAAAGCTGCGGGGCAACCACGGAGAAAGCTCTGGCTCCCCATCTAGCAAGTTTGAAGCGGGGCACAACAAGTTGACAGAGTCCCGCAGAGCGAAGGCTTCTTGTAGGGACATAACGCATTAGAAGAGAGCCAATGGCACTTGAGGGACCTTCTTTCAATGCTCTGTAGGCCAGACACAGAATTTTAAAAGAAATTCTGTGCTGCACGGGAAGCCAATGAAGGTTTTTCTTGGCCAAAGTGGCGGAAGAAGTTTTCGGAAGATCCAGGACAAAGCGCGCTGCAGCATTCTGCACAATCTGCAGTCGGTGTATCAGGCTTTTATTGGCTTCCATATACAGAGAGTTACAGTAATCTAACCTCGAGCCCACCAGGGCGACTGCAACTTGTTTACGCGCCTGGGGGGGAAAGATACCCGCGGATTTTATTCAGTATCCTGAATAAAAGAAGATACTGACTCGTCAACTGGACTAATTGAAAAAGTGGACATCTCCAGGACTGAAGAAATTTATGAACATTACAATGTTCATCCACTTCATTCCAAAGAAGTGATGGGGAATACTATTGAGTTATTCCAAATGAAAGAAGCAAAGGGAAGTCCCATGAGTGTATGGGAAGAAAGCTTGGAAGCTCGTTGTTTCCCTCAGTTGTTTCCAACAGGAAAAGGAGGACGATATGATGAACGACCTGTGCAGATTCCTGCATCTGAATACTGGACATCAAGATTGTATGCAGAAGATCCAAGATTTCGACAATGTATTCCGTATTTGTTTCATCTTTTGTTTGAGAGTGACTTGTCTGGACTTTCTTATGCATTCAACCATATATTGAATACAGGTGTACATTGCAAAATGTTTCGGCAAAGGAATTTATGGATAAAGTACACCAGAAAGATAATGTTTTGGAATCTCAGCTGATTAATCTTATGGCATGTCATCATGGTACTAATGAGTACTGGTACCGTGGTTATGGAGAACTTAAATGTATGCCAAGGAACTTAGGAACTCCTACATAGTTCCTTACTCTAAGCTGTGCTGAATATGCTTGGGATGATTTACTTGAAAGGCAAATCCAAATATAGTAAATATTGAATACAAGACACCTGGAGAATTGTGCTCTTTGGATCCACTTAATGTATGCAGATATTTCAATCATAGATTTGAAGCTATGATGTCTTTTATCACCAATTAAAAAAAATCCTCCTCTTGGAGAGGTTGTGGATTTCTTTTGGAGAAAGGAGTATCAAGCAAGAGGTGCTCCTCACATACATATGCTAATATGGATCAAAGATGCTCCCAAATTTGGAACAGATTCGGATGATACTGTGATGTCTTTTATTGAAGAATATGCTACATGTGCTACACCCAAAAGCACAGAAGAAAAGAACTTAAGACAACAAGTCTTACGATTCCAAAGCCATCGTTGTGGGAAATACTGTTGTCAAAAGTACAAGTCGAAGGAAAAGTTTTATACCAAATGTCGTTTTGGATTTCCACGTCCTCTAATATCCAAAGGAAGAGTAAACAGTTTTATGTCAGCTATGAGACATACCATCAGAAGAAAGTCTCGAAAGAATACCTATAATTTGAGAAGTGCAGAGTCAAAATATATAAATGATTATAATCCAGTTATTCTGTCCATGTGGAATGCTAACATGGATATTCAATACGTTGCAGACAATTCCATTGCTCGATATCTAACATCGTACATAACAAAATCAGAAAAGACAGAATTGAAGGAAATGTGGGAAGAGATTTCCCACGAGAAGAGTCTAAGTAAGAAATTATACAGTTACAGTTTGAAGATGTTATCTTATCGAGAAATCGGAGCATATGAATGCTCTGATCGCTTATCATCTGCAAGTCTATACTCCAAATCTAGAAGAATCATTTGGGTGAGTCTAGGTCTTGCTGCAACACGAAATCGAGTACTTAAAATCTGTACAAGAAATTGAATATTTAGCTGAAAAAGAGCCAGAAAGTACAGCTATTGTGAAAACAAATATGTTGGATACATAATATCCAAGTAGAAGTCATCATCTTGAGAACATTTGTCTGTATGAAGTGCTGCAAAACTATACTTTTAAACAGAATATTACAGAAAACATCAGTAATGGAATATATGCTGTGATTGGGTCTGAAGGATGTTTGGTGAAACAAAGAAAAGGAAATTTGAATAATCATTGAAAACTGAGTTGCGAATCTCCTGACAAAGGGGAATTTTACTATTTAGCTCTTTTGCAACTCTTCAAGCCGTGGCGTTCAGAATTGGAATTACTTGGAGATTTTCAGAGTTATGAAGATTCGTTCAACGCTACTAAAGATACTATAGAATGTCCTGTTTTTGCTAATTATGTGAAAATGTTGAACAACGAAATTGAGCAAGAAGCTACAATTGCAGTTTAGATTGCGAGAGACAGTTCTCAAGACAGTCAAACCTCTGCTCCTTTGAGTCAATATCCACTAGGAGATCCCATTTTTCAAAATGAAGCAGCAATTGCCATGGATGAGGTGGAAACAGCAATGTATCAAGCTCAAGAAGATGTAACAAACTTAGGAAACTTGGAAGAACAACTAAATGTTGAGCAAAAACAAATATATGGGCAAGTTAGAGAACAGATTGACCATGGGTTACTTCATGAAAAGAAAGAGTGCTCATGCACGTCAATTCAACCTATCCGAATGTACGTGAGTAGACAAGCTGGAACAGGAAAAAGTTTTTTAATTAAAGTAATTACAACTTTTCAACAGAAAAGAACTGAGTCGCATTTGTCTTGTGTTGTCACTACTCCAACTGAGTTAGCAGCTCACAATATTAAAGGAATTACTTTACATCGTCTAATAATGCTACCAGTAGAGCATGAAAATAAATTGGAATACCACAAGCTATCTGGAGAAGCTTATTGTGAAGTTTCAAGAGTCTTAAAGAAAATGAAACTTCTCATTATTGATTAGGTAAGCATGGCATCACACTTAATGCTTGCCTTTGTGCATTTAAGAATGCAGCAAATTCTTAAAACAGAGTACGACGTGTTATTTGGAGGAAAACACATCATAGTTTTTGGATATCTACTACAACTTACTCCTGTAAAAGGACAACCAGTATTTAAAATACTTGCACATGAAGATACGAGAAAGTCTTTGGGTAGCATTGGAAATGTTAACCTTTGGTCATATTTTGGATATAAGGAACTTATTACAAATATGCGACAGGCAAGTGATGTTGATTATGGAACTATTCTTCAAGATATAAGACTTGGAAAACGGACTGAACATGGCAAACAAGCTTCACAGAGACGCTTACTTTCCAATTTATTTCCAAATGAAAATATTGTTCCTGAGAAAATATATATGAGAATTTCAGAAAACAAATCTGTAATCTGCTCAATGCCAACACTACGTGAATGTTCTATATTTAATGAAGACATTTTAAAGTTGGAAAATGAAGAAATTATAAAATTGGAAGCTATTGATAAAATAGAGCATGAAGGAATCACTATTATTTTGACAGAAAAGTTGAAGACAAAATTGGAATTTTTTAGAGAAATCGATATCTAAAACTGCTGGTTTAGAAAAGAATCTATATGCATGTATAAACTGTCGGGCAATTTTAAGACGTAATTTGAATGTGGAAAAAGGTTTAGGCCCAGATGTAGGTAAATCTAATTTACCGACTCATAAATACCGAATTTTACCGATTCGGTATTTATGAATCGGTAAATTAGAAGGAGGCAGATGTAGGTAATTTTTAAAACACAATTAGAGAATCTGTAAGATTTGGTATTTCCAATTGATTCCTATGGGCTTTGAAGCCCATAGGAATCAAAGGGAAATACCGGTTCGGTATTTACCGAATCGGTAAATACCGAATCCTGGCAGGGGGAACGGGGTGTCACTTTGACACCCTGTAGCACCCCAAGTGCAGGCTTGTGTGCCATGTGGCACACATACATGCCCTAAGGGCATGTCTGTGTGTCACATGGCATAGGTGTACATGCACAGATGTGCATGTACACCTGAAATCTGTATTTTACCACCCAATAGGATTGAGTGGTAAATACCGACTCCCAAAGGGCCTGTGGCACTCTGTGAAGTGCCACCTGCATATTGATTTACAGAATCGGTAAATTTACCGATTCGGTATTTTACCGATTCTGTATATTTACCGAACCGGTAAATTTACCGATGCTGTAAATCAGATGCCCCCTACATCTCAAAAGCCAAATACCGGTCGGTAACGGCCGAAATCGGCCGTTACCGACCGGTATTAGGGCTCCTACATCTGGCCCTTAGTAAATAGAGCAACGGGTAAAGTTGTTGATTTCGTTAATTATCCAAATAGAGATGGTATTGAATTTTTTTAAATCAAATTTGATCAATTGAAGAAGTACATCAATTCAGTTGTTGTTCAGGTCGGTTTTTGATTGTAAAACATTTAGATGTTCGCAGAAAACAGTTTTCTGTTTCTTTGGCGTATGCAATGACCATTCATAAATCTCAAGGTTTAAGTGTAGATAGTGCTTTGGTGAATATTGGAAGCACCGTGTTTAAAGAGGGTATGGCATATGTTGCTTTGTCTCGGGTCAGAACTTTATCTGGATTGTACTTGATTGATTTTGATGAGAGAAAAATGAGTGCAGATGCAAATTGTGTGAGAGTATAATAGGTTAAAAAGAGAATATGCTCCCAATTTAGGCCAATATCCAGTATTTGAAAAGCATGTGGTAGGTCAAAAAAGAAGATATAAGAATATCTGTAGTGAAAGTATAGAGAAAGAAAAAAAACAAGATAAAGTTGTGATTGCAAGCAAAAAGAAAAAGGACACTGTTGAAGAGATTGTTGGCTATGAATTTGGAAATAGTTCTGGTGTCAACTGCTATGCTAATGTAGTTGTTAATGTTTTTTTTCTTGAAAGTTTGCAACAGCTAATTGTTGAAAATCGGGAAAAGGATTTTGTTCGTTTTTGTATTCTGTTTATGAGAAATGTAGTAATGATAAAAGTGAAATACAAACTGTTTCTGATATTCGAAATCTATTGGACATATGTTCTGGTTGTACTCAATTTACACATAATATTCAGCAAGATTGTCAGGAATTGTTAATGTATATGCTTGTTGTATTAGAATATGAAGGTATAGGTATTGAAAATCTTTTTGACCTTTCTTTTAAATGGGAACATTATTGTGAAAATTGTTTGTTTACATGTAGCACTAACATAGACACTGAAAGATTCATTTATTTGACTTTACCAGACTGTGAATCAGTTTCTTTTAACAACCTAGTTAGAGGAGCAAGTCAAAATATGGAGCGTAGCCAATGTAAATCAGAAATGTCATCAAGATTATTTATACAAAGATATGGACAGTATATAAATTTAATGATGCAACGTAGTACAGCTTATGGAAGAAAATTGGAAACTTTAATAAAAAAAATGTAGCTACTCAAGTATCAATATCAGGAAGAAGTTTTGTAGCTGTAGCAATTATTTTTCATTATGGTCCTTCTACAACATCTGGACATTACACTGCTTATTTAAAATGTAAGAAAGGTTGGATACATTGCATTGATAGTCAATTGGTTTTTAAACAACGTTTGCCTAAATAATTACCAAATTCGTACCTAATATTCTTAAAGCCAAAGTTTTAGGAACAAAATTTGGCCTTTCAGGATTACTGCTGTTAAGGTAGGCTGTTCTGGTGTTGTGGAGTGCTTTTTTGAGCATGGGTGAGGAGCTTGAAGGTGATCCTCTTGTTGACATGGAGCCAGTGTAGGTCTCTCAGGTGGGGGGTGATGTGGCTGCGGCAGGGGATATTGACGGTCAGTCGGGCGGACGTGTTTTGCATTTGTTGGAGTCGTTGTAGGTGTTTGGCTGGGCTTCCTGCATAGAGTGTGTTGCCATAGTCCAGTCTGCTGCTGATGAGGGCCTGTGTCAATGTTCTTCTTCTTTAGGTCGGGATCCACTTGTAAATCCGGAGGAGCATGCAGAGGGTGTTGTAGCAGTAGGAGGAAACGGCGTTGACTTGCTTACACATGGAGAGAGAGGAGTTGAGGATGAATCCTAGGTTGTGTGCATTGGCGGTGGGTGTTGGTCAGGTTCCCAGTGTAATCGGCCACAAGGAGTCGTCCCAGGCTGAGGGAGTGGGTCCTAGGATGAGTACCTCCATCTTGTCCGAGTTCAGCTTCAGACAGCTGCTCCTTATGAAGTCTGCGACTGCCTTCATTCCCTCATGGAGTTTGGTTTTGAAGGTGTGTGGCTCCTTGGTGAGGGAGAGGATGAGCTGGGTATCGTCGGCGTAGAAGATGATGTTGAGGTCGTGATGGCGGGCCACTTGTGTGAGGGTGGCCATATAGATGTTGAATAGCGTCGGGCTGAGCCCTGGGGGATGCCGCAGATGATGTCAGTGGTTTCGGATCAGAAGGCTGGGAGGCGGACGCTCAGGATTACTAATAGACAACTTTGAAACAAAGGATTCGATGCATACTATTTGGCCAAGAGAAAAAGTATCTAAAACAGTTAAGGACTTTTTGTTGTATATTTTGTCAGCATATATTTCTAAATAACATTATTTACAGTGTATGAAAATTAATATTAATGTTTTTTTATTTTATGATTGTTTGAGATGTCTCATATTTACGTAAGAAATTGCTCTTAGAAAAAACCATTTAACATATATTTTATTTCTATTTTTTAGATTGTTATTGAGAATGTTGAATGTTTTTTTTAAGTTAATCTTACTGATTGTCTTTTTTTTGCCCGCTGTTATGTGATGAGTACAATTGAACTCACTGTTTCTAGTGAAATTCAATATATTCTGAGAACAGCAAAAAAGGCAAATTAAATGTTTTACAAATTATTCTGTGTTGTAAAATATATATTGTAACTGTATATTTTCTTGTCTCCACAGATGCTAATTTTATAATATATAATTTTTTTATTATTTTTAAGGAAAGTATAGGTAACTATAAAAGATGGTGAAACAAGAGATGGGTGGAGTACATATCTGTGCAAAGATGGTTCGTATCTTTTAAAGATATATGAGAAAGTTAATATACGTACTGAGTTTCCTTGGGGACCTACTATCTTTGAAGATATATTGAAAAAGTGCCACAGAGTTTTATTACAGAGATGTATGGCTTCAGAACAGCTTTCTGCAACGCACATGTATGGTATTTAATAGAAAGACATGCTTGGCTACTAGAGACCAGGGAGATTCAGGATTAAAAGAAACCAAATTGCTCAACATAAAATATGTCACACTCTTTACAATATTCTACTGATTCAAAGTATGCAAAGTAGGTCTCAGGGCATGCAGTACTTGAGATCCCTATGCACTATGTATTAAGTCTTGTATCTACCTGTACACTTGTCCTCAACATCTCATTCAAAGCATCCCCTATGAGAAGAGGCTGAGACTAAAGCGCATATGCAGTGAGGCTGAGGACCTAGGGGGGGCCCAACTAGCTAGTAAAAACAGATTTTTTAGCTAGAGGATACTCCACCCAGTGCATAGACAACGCAATTGTGAGAAGCAACAAGGTCAATCGGGACACTTTGCTAAATGAAAGGCCTAATTCATCACTAACAGCAGACAAACAGACAGACACCTTTAGATCTATAACAAACAGAGCAAGGCCATCAAAAAGATCATTGACAGAAATTGGCCTCTAATTTTAGGGGATCCTATAATAGGCCATTTACTGCCCAGGATAGCAGCTATTACATATAGCAGGGCTCCCTCTATGAGGGATTCATTAGTTCATACTGATCCCAGTACTAACACCAGCAATACTTGGTTAAGTCAACACAATGGATTTTTCAAATGTAGGTCCTGCAAGGCCTGTGCACATGGAGTCAATACCTCCAAATACAAAACACCATTTGGAGAAAGGGAACACCTTATCACAAAGGCGCTTACCTGAAAAACAGACCACATGGTTTATGTGCTGGAGTAATCTAAAATATATCGGCAGTCTTATACTGCAGGGATATAAGAGGGTGCTCCAGCACATAAGGGCAAAGAAAAACCAAGATCCAATATACCCAGTTGTTGTAATTGGCCCGGCCGCATTAGCGATTAGCTGAACCTACACGTTGTCCTCCTTTACTTGGCTATATATGAAAACGCCATTTTGAATGTTGCAGCGGCCATCTTAGATCATGAGCGGCCTCGTGGCCGACGTGCCCTTTAGTCCGTTGTCCGTTCCGCTGACCACTCCTATCTGCCCAGCAACAGGCTATTTTTAGTACTGGTCAAGTCGCACATGCGCAGTTCCCACTGACCCGTAAACCTTCTGGAATGTGCACCAAACTGACCAGCGGAGTTGTGCCCCCTCCAATGAGCTGGCAGTATTCCAAAACATGACCATATATGTCCTTAAATGTGTCTTAACTTGTGCCGCCTATCTTTTATTGCCCCAAAACTGTATATAAACGGGGTCACACCGGTGTTCGGTGTGATACCTCTAGCATTACCGAAGGGTGCTGTTTGAGTGTACCACCACCCCATGGGGTCTTAATAAACTTGTTCTTTGCCTTTTACAGCTTCCGTGCCAACAGTTCTTGAATGTAAGTGGGTTATCTCTGGAGTGTGTAGGCCTTGGGAACCCCGAATTACTTCAATTGGCGACCAGGAAGGGACTCATCGGCGACTCGGATGCCCGAAGGAGAGGTCGTGACGAAGGCTTGGAAACTCGCCATGGACGCGCGCTGCCACGAGTGACCCGAGTCTTGGCTGCCACGGTGTTTTTCCTTTCCTTCCGATCTGACCTTCCAGGTGGCGCCGGTCTCCGACTGAGTTCCGAAGTGTCTGCATCGCTGAGAAAGTGCCGTTTGGCTGATTTGGCTTACAAGACCTTGGCAGTTGGAATCTGGACATTTGGGAATTTGGGTAAGCTTCGTGATCGGTAAGGTAGTCTTCGGACGCTTACTGAGGTCCTATGATTTGTGTTCGGTAAGGTAGTCTTCGGACGCTTACTGAAAATCTGTGCTTTGTGATCGGTAAGGTAGTCCTCGGACGCTTGCCGAAGTCCTATGATCTTTGATTTGAGTTAGCTAACATTGTGAATTTGTGATCTTTGAACTTATATGTGTAGTGCACTTCACATAGGCAGGCATGTAGAGATGTTTCTCTAACTTTGTTTTTTCCTTTGAGCGGCACAATTGTGTGAAGAACTGTAAGTGCCATTTTGTCCGGTGTCACGCTTTCGTGATACTTTTCGAACATGCCTGTTTTCAGCACACTCCGAGGAATGTGTTGTCTTGGAGAAGGTACCTCAATTAGGTTAGCGGAATCACAGCTGGCTCCCCCAGAGGGAACACCAAATAGGGACATGTACATAAAATTTGGCCTTCCTCCCATTATGTACAGTAAATTATGGCATAAATACACCAAGGCCGATCCTGAATTGCAATGGCCTCTACACGGGTCTTACGATTTGAGTAAAATACAATTTGTAGAGCAATGCATGTTTCAACGCAGGTCTAGACAAAATATGTTTGATTGTGTGCGAATGTGGGAGAAAGCGGCGCGTGAGCGAATGAAGCGTGAAGTTGCCTTGGCGGACAAAGAGCAGCGTAAGGCTGCTCGGGATAAGGCTTTACAGCTTGAGGAAAAGGAGGCTCAGGAGAAGAAAGAAAGGGAGGAATGGGAACGTAATTTGCAAACGACTGGCCAATTTCCTATTCGCCGACCGCTTTATCCTGTCCTTAATAATGAAATTGATGATTTTTCTTTGTTAGATCGGTCACCGCCTCCGTACGTTACGCCGACGGCTCCAGCTGTGGATTCTGATGATGACGGACAGGATAAGTCGGGCAAGAAGGGTATATCTGCTCTCAGGTTTACTACGGAGAGGTCCGCTCATCTACGTAGTTGGGCTCGTAAAGTGAATAAACGTAGCGTTACTCAGGAGCAATTGGTATCAGAAAAGAAAGGGTGGACGGATCTCGAATTGATGTATTTTCTGTCTACTTTGGCCGATGAGGTTATAGGCGCATATCGTGATCTTTCTGATACGTTAGAACCCAAAGCGTTGTCAGTGTACCGTGAAAATTTGACTAAAGGTGATTTTGATCTTTCAGATGTCGATGACCTGTTTGCGCAATTGATCAAGCTGCGGGATGAGACAACCCGATTGCGGGAGGAGCGGAAAAAGAGGCAAAAGGAGTCCGAATTGGAGAATAACGGGCAGGCCAAAGAGTGTTCTCTCCGTGGTTCAGATAAGAGTTCTGCGTTGCATGTTATGCCTATGCGTGAAGCCGCACCTTTGTATGTTCCGCCAAAAGGGGAAGGTACGGATGATGATAAATTGTCGAAGGATGCGAAAGGGTATTTTTTGTATAATTGGGTATATACGTATATATGCCGTGGAATAGAGCGGATGTTATGGCATTGAAAAATTCTTTACCTGATCTTCGGAAGAATCCGGCGGCATTTTATGAGGGGGTGGAGGGGGCTATATCGTCTTGTGTGATGACTCTCGTAGACATAGATTTGTTTTTTGGGCTAATATTACCACCTGATATGTGGAGGCAGATTCGTAAAAATAATGACGAAACGATATTGGGGGGAACATGGAAGGAAATAAATGCTGCAGATTTAGACAGAGAACCAGCCTGTAAGCCTTGCCAGTTAATTCTAGATCTGCCGGCAGCTATCTTGAATAAATTAAAAACGCTTGTTCCCTCCAAAAAGATTGATTGGACTATGCTAACATCGTGCAAGCAGAAACCCGATGAAACGGTTTCAGATTTCTTTACACGTTTCGAGGAAGCTTTTCATGATTACAGTGGTCAATCTTTAACAGATGATACGGGTCGGCATTTGTTTGTAGATAAGTATGTAGCTAATCTCCTACCAGAGATTGCAAAGCGATTGAAGTCGAGTGAAAGTTCCTGGGCCACGGCGACCCCTGCGTCCTTGTTAACTATGGCTCAGTATTATGAGCGGCAGGAAGTGGAGGCTAAAGAAAGTGTAGAGAAAAAGGCGAAGGAATTGAAAACGAAGGTGATGTTGGCGCAAGTTCGGGGAACACAGGGTAGAGGGAATGATAGAGGTAGACGAGGTGGAGGAAACGCATCGTATGGTCGTACGGATATTGCGGAGGATCAGTGTGCTTATTGTAAGGAGTTTGGGCATTGGGCCGAAGATTGTCCGGTACTTCGTGAACAGCGTAGTCAGCGTGGTCGAGGAAGTGGAAGGTCGAGAGGAGGTTATACTGGAGCGAGGGGTGGCGGAGGTGATCGTAGACAGGTTGAGGAGAGGGGCCGTGGCCAGGACGAACGAAATACGTTTGATAGACGGAATCAATATCAGATTTTGGAAGGAGAGAATGTGGAACACCAGGATTATGTGCATGCATAGGATTGCGTAGGATGGGGTAAGGAATCAGTTGAAGTGCCGGTAGATCAGCAAGGTCCATATGTAACAGCGGGCATTTTGGGTTCTACTGATCAATTTCTAGTCGACACACTTGGTTCCGAGGGCTCCCCTGTCTGGCGAAATGATTACGTGTGTAGGGTTTGATGGCACACCCTCCCCCAGCCCATTGTCCAAGCCCCTTGCACTATGCATTGACAAATATTTCAGTTTTGGCCAATTTTTGTTATCACCCCATACCCCAGACAATATCCTGGGCATTGATTTACTTAAATATTTTCGAGCGACAATACGGTGCGCTCCAGAGGGAGTGCGGGTTATCCTGAATGACAATTACCCTGACCCTGACAGATTTTATGCTATTTTAGACATTCCAGCTTTGGCCTCTCTACCGCATACGTTGTGGGCGACCTCAGATACGGATGTGGGAGAGATGCGTATTCCACCAATCCATATTACTGTTAAGGAGGGGGCCCCTCTACCACGAGTGCCACAGTATAAGATTTCGAAAGAAGGTGAAATTGCATTGACACATATTGTTCAGGATTTGATTTCTGCAGGGGTGGTGGAGGAGGTCCCTTATAATGTTTGTAACAGCCCTATTCTACCGATTCTTAAGAGAGACACTGATGGCAAGATCTATCGATTTATTATCGATTTGCGAGAGATTAACAAAATTGTCGTTCCCCAATACCCGGTGGTGTCTGATATTACGACCTTGCTTACCTTAGTTCCACCGACAGCCACCACCTTTAGTGTTATTGACTTAAAGAATGCGTTCTTTTCCATCCCTGTTCATCCTGATAGCAGATATCTGTTTGGTTTTACGCTCGATAATAAATCGTATAGATTTTGTCGTGTTCCCCAAGGATATACTGAAAGTCCTAGCATCTATAGCCATGCTTTGAAAAGGCAGCTAGATTTGTTTAAATTGCAGTCCGGCGTAGCGCTCATCCAGTACGTGGATGACCTTCTGCTTGCCGCTGACTCCTATGCACAATGTGAACAGAGTACACTTGCGTTGCTTTCCTTTTTGGCGCAAAACAATCACAAGGTTTCGAAAAAGAAGCTCCAATACTGTAGACCCCAGGTGACGTACCTCGGTCATCTGTTGTCTAAGGAGGGGCGTGCATTAACATCTGATCGAATTCAAGCAATTTTAGACACACCAGTCCCCCGCACCCAGAGAGATGTACGTGCCTTTATAGGGTTGACGTCTTTTTGTAGGCAATGGATCATGGGTTTTTCGCATATCATAAAACCTTTGCTAGCATTACTGTCCAAAGCCACACCAATGCCTCTTGAGTGGACAGATGAATGTCAGAAAGCTTTTGAGCAGTTGAGGCAGGCCCTTTGCTCCGCACCCGTGTTAGGTACACCAGACTATACGAAACTTTTCACATTGTACGTGCACGAGAATGATGGGTGCGCGTTGTCAGTGTTAGTGCAATTACACGGGGATAAGCAGAGACCATGTGCATACTTCTCTGCAATTTTGGATCCTGTAGCACGAGGATTGCCAGGGTGTTTTCGAGCGGTAGCAGCAACTGCAGTAGCCATATGACAGAGTGAGGGAATAGTGTTATCACACAAATTGTTGGTGTTAGTTCCTCACGCAGTAGATGCCCTGTTAAACCAAACCAAGACCCAATATCTCACGAGTGCACGGCTAACAGGATACGAGCTGACACTCTTGGCGCCACATATTACATTGAAAAGATGCGCTACTTTGAACCCTGCCACTTTATTGCCCTATCCGGCCGAGGAGGGTCAGGAAGAAAAACATCATGACTGTGTTTTCCTGACCGAGGAACAGACAAAGGGTCGTGTTGACTTACAGGATGTGCCACTTCCAGATGTGGATGGGGAACTGTGGGTTGATGGATCGTGCCTAAGGCTGCCAGATGGCACGACTTCCGCAGCATATGCGATCACGACACTTAAGACAGTGGTAGAAACAGCTAGGATACCACAAAAATCAGCTCAGGCAGCAGAGCTGATAGCTTTAACAAGAGCCTGTGAATTGAGTGCCGGATTATGTGTGAACATATACACGGACAGCCAGTATGCCTTTGGAGTGGCACACGACTTCGGGCTTCTTTGGAGAGAACGCGGGTTTCTGACATCACACGGAGAGCACATCATGCACGGAGAGCTAGTGCGTGATCTCCTAAATGCGTTGCTTGGCCCTAAGAAAGTAGCGATAGTAAAGTGCAGTGCCCATAAAAAGATTACGGATAGAGTGGGTCAAGGAAATGCCTTTGCAGACAGTATAGCAAGGCAAACGGCTATGTCCCGAACTAGCTCCCCCATGTACGTGGTACAATCACAGGCTGAGCGATGGAGTGATGCTAGAGCAGAGATACGGGATATCCAAAAATCAGCCACAGAATCTGAACTTGCGGCTTGGGCAGCAGATGGGGTACTAGATGACGAGGGTTGTTGGAGAAGCAAAGACATGGAGAAGTGGAAATTGCCTGCGGCTTACTTACAGGCGATGGTCCAGATGACACATGGACTGGCTCATGTCGGAGCTCTTGCAATAACTCGGCTTTTAACACGAGTTTGGGAACATCCCGAGATTGCTAATACTGCAACGAGAGTAGTGCAGACCTGCCTGGTGTGTTTGCAACACAATCCTGGAAAGGGGACCCATACTCCGAAAGGAGGTTTCGTTCCACCTTCGGCACCATTTGAAGTGCTTCAAATGGACTACATCCAACTCGAGCACTGCAACAACCTGAAGGACGTCTTAGTGGTGGTGTGTGCTTTTAGCAAATGGGTTGAGGCCTACCCCACGAAAGACAATACAGCTTTGACAACAGCTAAGGTGTTGCTTAAGGAATTCTTTCCTCGCTTTGGAGTTTGCAAATTTTTGTGGAGCGATAATGGGCCCCATTTTGTTGGAAAGATTGTGGAATATGTACTGAAGGGGTTAGGGATTCAGCAGAAGTTCCACGCTGTATTCCACCCTCAGTCAGCAGGTTTGGTCGAGCAGTACAATGCCACGTTGAAGCTCAAGCTGGCCAAAATTGTGGCGTCTACATCATTGAAGTGGCCAGATGCGTTGCCGCTAGCACTACTATCTCTTAGATCAGTACCCCACTCACGAACCGGCCTTACGCCCTATGAGGTGGTGTTTGGCCGTCCTATGAATATTTGGGGGGTGCCCAAGCCGCGATTAATACATGATGTGCCTTGTGTTATGATGAATGATTATTTGGCACGATTAACAAATGATTTGCTCTCTATTCATCAACAGGTTCGAGAAGCGCTCCCTGACAACTCTACTGGAGAAGGCCATGATCTTCGTCCTGGTGATCATGTAATGGTTCGCTCGTTTGAGAGAGCAAGCAGTTTGGAGCCCAGGTGGAAGGGCCCCGAGCAGGTCCTCCTGGCGACCCGCACCGCAGTACGAGTGACAAACAGGAAGCGGTGGGTGCATTCGACACATTGTCGCCGTGTCTCTCCGGATCTGGTGACTCCTGCTGTGTTGACTGATTACAAGGAGATTTTGGAGAAAGAAAAGAGCCCAGCTGTGACGTCGGCCGAAGTGGAGGGAGCCTTCCCGGACCAAACTGCGATTGGGAGAGAGCGCTACAACCTACGTCCACGATAAGAAGATTTTTGTGTCCTTTTTAAATGACTGGTTGGTTACCGCTCCAGGTTTGTGAAACGGAAACCGGGAATTCCAAGGGGGGGGGATCAGTTCTGCCAGAGTAGCGACACCCGTCTTGGCCCGGAGAAGAAAACAACGGCTACCTCGGAGTTCAGCACCGCATTTTTCTTTTTTTTTTAGGTATACACATACGTGTATCTGAGACAATCTGTGGACAATTTGTGAACAATTGGTGCTATTTGAGATTTTGCACGAGTATTCTTGAAATATGGCATCAACGGCATCCCGTGATAAGAAAATATTGGGTGCCTTTCTCTTTGTCTTGACTATCGTGGTGATAGCTGTTATAGCCTGGGTAGTCGAACTTGTGGTGCCTGTACGTGAACATTTGCTGCCGACTACCCCGGCACCGTCTGAACATTTTCATTTCACACTGCCCTTTCATGAAGAGCGCCATCGCCAAACGTATTTAAATAACAGCTTCATCCAGATTCTTCACCACACGCATAACATGACCAATACCTCAAATTGTTGGGTGTGTGGAATGTTGCCTGGGCACCAGAAGAGAGGGGGCACCCCACTTATTCCACTCCCGTTTTCACACAATGGGTCATGCAACGCTTGGTACACCCTCCTCTTTACTTTGAGATGGCCAACTAAAGGGGGGGTGCTTTTCCGTTTGAATAAAGTATGTTTCCATGACAAGGATGGGTTTCCCCGGGCTGAGGGTACACGTTTCGAATGGGAAGAGTATAGGCCTGACAATATATCTGCCCCACGTGTATACAGCAACCAGCGGAATGTTAATGTATCTAGTGCTCATGTTATAAATGTCATTGCCACAAAAGCCGATTTATGTATCAGAAACAAGGGCACGATTGCAGTGGGAAAAAGCGAATGTAACATTTCTCTTACGTTTGATAGCCCGAATGGCATCTCATTTGTTGCATCACGAAATACATACTTTATCTGTGGAACGAAGGGATACCATCAGCTTCCAGTGGGGTGGTTGGGCACGTGCTACGTATCGTTTGTGTTACCCCCTGTATTCATTGCCCCTCCGATGTACCACAACGATTATACACTGTACCATGATTTCGTTTTGAATAGGGTTAAACGAACTGTTGCCCTGGAGGACATTGACCAAACGGACACTGCGTTACAACAGTATGTGGATTTTAATCTGGGACTATTCTCCTTTGTGGGGGCTGCACTGAACAGCCGGAAAATCAGACGACTGACACGTGTTGTTGAGGCTGTTGCAAATGACACTGCCATTGCCCTGGGGAATATTACCGAGGAACTACAGATTTCCAGAATTGTCACCCTCCAAAATCGAATGGTATTGGACGTTGTTTTGGCTGATCGTGGGGGGGCATGTAGGATTATCGGAAGCAGCTGTTGCGTATATGTCCCGGACAATTCTCCATCTGTGTATGATGCTATTTCCAAGCTCCATAAAATAGCAGCTGAAATACACCCGGACAATGGAACTTGGACACTTTCAGGGTGGTTCTGGTCTACGATTGCAACTTGGGGCTGGAAACTGTTGACAATTCTCTGTATACTTGTGGGGGCAATGTTTTTCATATGTTTATGTATTCAATGTGGCCCAGCCTTATGTTCAATGTGTTTATCAGCTTGTATACCATCAAGACGAGCTCTTGCCCATGACAAAATGATGCTTCACAAGGAGGTAACACAAATAATGTTAATAGACATCGAGGACGAACATCCTGACTATGTTCACTATGAGGTAGATTCAGCTAACCGCTAAAAGGGTCGTCTGTTGTAATTGGCCCGGCCGCATTAGCGATTAGCTGAACCTACACGTTGTCCTCCTTTACTTGGCTATATATGAAAACGCCATTTTGAATGTTGCAGCGGCCATCTTAGATCATGAGCGGCCTCGTGGCCGACGTGCCCTTTAGTCCGTTGTCCGTTCCGCTGACCACTCCTATCTGCCCAGCAACAGGCTATTTTTAGTACTGGTCAAGTCGCACATGCGCAGTTTCCACTGACCCGTAAACCTTCTGGAATGTGCACCAAACTGACCAGCGGAGTTGTGCCCCCTCCAATGAGCTGGCAGTATTCCAAAACATGACCATATATGTCCTTAAATGTGTCTTAACTTGTGCCGCCTATCTTTTATTGCCCCAAAACTGTATATAAACGGGGTCACACCGGTGTTCGGTGTGATACCTCTAGCATTACCGAAGGGTGCTGTTTGAGTGTACCACCACCCCATGGGGTCTTAATAAACTTGTTCTTTGCCTTTTACAGCTTCCGTGCCAACAGTTCTTGAATGTAAGTGGGTTATCTCTGGAGTGTGTAGGCCTTGGGAACCCCGAATTACTTCACAGTAGCCCGCCATTTTGATGAGAAGCATAAATCAGACCCTCCATATGCCAAAGGCCCCGGGAAACCCTTTTTGGGTAGCTGTGTGCCATACAAATGTAAAAAATAAAATAAAATAAATAAATGGTACTTTCTAATTGATAGTGTACTGTCGCATAAAAGCGGAGGGGACAGGGTAAAAGTGCTGAGACGATTAGAAACCAAATACATTCTAGAACTTGATTCCAGATTCCCTATGGCTCTCAACATTACTGAAGACCTATACACTTGCCTTTAAATCAATCAATTTTGTGAAGAAATAGTATTAAACTAATATCACAAAAAAGAAAATATCAAAAAGTGAGCTGCTGACAACAGCATATCCTAAACACTAGTTTTTTAATTGACCGCCACCAATTCATTCTTCCATATAATTTTACACATGGTTTTACATTTTTTTAAGGTAATAGGTATTTGTTTAGATGTAGTTTTATAAATAGAGAGGCATTTGTCACTTTTTAGCAAATTTTGCACATATTTCTGTCTACAAAACTTAAATCCGCACTTTATTGTCCATAGTACTGTATCCATCTATTTATTATGCAACTTCCAGAAGATTGGAAAAACATTAGGCCAATAAGCATGATTCTAAGGGGGTCTTATAGATTCTACTGCATTTTAATGATTGATATGTTTTAATCTCGTTTTTCAAAAAATGTGTTGGCCCCTTGTATCTATTTATTTATTTATTTATTAATCATGCGACTCTTGCACATATGTGTCAGCAATGTTATGTACTAGTTAGTGAGGGAGGGAACCCTACCCCATGGTATTCATACCTGAACTTTTAACAAATGTGATAAATCAAATTGTGCATGAACCAGATAAATATCTTAAAGATATATAATGGAAGTACGAGAAGGACTATAACCATGGAATATTAATTATTTCTGGTTTAAAACAACATCGTGTACTATTATGTATGAGTACTTAAATAGCTGAGAGCAATAACGTTCTGTAGACATTATTGCATTTTTACACAATATTTGGACACTTTATGTTGCGTGTGTATCACTTTAAAATAAGAAAAAAATGGCCTTTAAAACCGGAACCAGCACCATGTAGCGCGTCATGTGATCAAGATCGCACGGGAAGAAACGCGTCATGCTGATGGTGGTCTGTGGCTGAAAATAAATCTACTTTGCACCTACTTGGGTGGGTCCTGGCTCCTCTGTTTCCTGTGGCAACGTGTGGTCTGATCGAAGGGATGAAGGGAGTACGCTGATATATATAATATATAAATATATATAAATATATATATATATATATATATATATATATATATATATATATATATATATATATATATATATATATATATATATATATATACATATATATATTCACTGAAAAAACCATAGGTTATAGACCATATATAGTTAGGAATTAGCATTTACAAAACCTTGAAAATTCACTGAAAAAACCATAGGTTATAGACCATATATAGTTAGGAATTAGCATTTACAAAACCTTATTTTACTCACACAAAACCATTGAAATTCCATATATAGTTAGTTGCACTAACTATATATCGCGCACCCGCAATCCACTGCTGATGATGTCACATATTACATCATTCATGACATGGTCAGTGACATCACTGATGACATCACTGATGACATCTCAAATGACATCACGGATGACATCATTGATGACATCATCCAGTGACTGTATGTTTCTGTAAAGTTAAAATATGTCTTACATATTGAAGAATGAGTGGATGTATAAGTGTCTGGATGAAGGATTTAGTAGGTGCATGACTGACTGTATTAGTGAGTGATTAAATGTGTCTCACTGAGTGCATGGGTAGGTGACTAAACTGTCTTAATTTGTGCATCATTATGTCTGTTGTTCTGTAAACTGTTGCATGTGTTGATAAGTAGCTATATGAGTAACTATATGGGTTATTGATTGGTTGCCCAAGTATTTGTATGGGAGACTGAGTGTGTGTGTGGGTGGCTGGGAGGTGTATGACTCTGTGCATAGATGTGAGAGTAGTTGATTCACTATATGTATGGGTTCAAAAGTGCATGTGGAAACAGCTGTATGGGCGGTTGACTGTCTGCATGAGTGTATTGGTGAGTGAATGGATTTCTCAGTGCTACATGTCAAAGTAAGTACATATGTAAAACACAGTACATGTGAGAGTTGACATATATCAATAACTGTGCATAAGAGCCAGTGAATGTGTGAGTGGCTGTATGGATCATTGTGAACATGTATCAGGGTTTGTATAAGAGAGTAAATATGTGTTAGTATATGTTTGAATAAGTAAGGTGTGTATAGCTGTATAGTTGAGAAAATGGAGGTGTGATTCATTCTTTGCATGACTGACTAGGTGTGTGAGTAACTCCATGGATAAGTGACAGTCTGTGAGTGTCTGTTTACACTGATTGTATCTAAGGTTATATTATAGTTGGAAGAGGTTCATCATATTATCACATGAATGATATCATCAGTGATGTGATCAGTAATGTCTAATGAGATGTCATCAGTGATGTCACCAGTGATGTCATTTGAGATGTCATCAGTGATGTCATCAGTGATGTCATTTGATATGTCATCAGTGATGTCATTTGAGATGTCATCAGTGAAGTAGTGTGGCTCACTGGTTAGAGGCGGCAGACCCGAGAGCAGAGGACGGCCCGGGACCAGGGTTCGATTCCCGGCGCGGCAGGTTTCTGGACCAGGGTCAGCGGACTCGATAATTCTCTCGCCTCGGTGCCCACTCTGATCAGCGTTCACACTTGGCAACTCTGGGCATTAGCTTGCCTCATCTTCACTAACGGCCCCACCAGACCGCCGGGGATGCCTGGTCTCACCCTGGTGATACCCATTAAGGGACCATCTCTCAGGGAAGCCAGGAAGGGTTTCGCAGCGGTCGAAGCGCCTTGGGACCCTCCGGGTAAGCAGTGCGCTATATAAATGCCTATACATTACATACATACATACATTAATGTCATCAGTGATGTCACTGACCATGTCATGAATGATGTAATATGTGACATCATCAGCAGTGGATTGCTGGTGCGCGATATATAGTTAGTGCAACTAACTATGTATGGAATTTCAATGGTTTTGTGTGAGTAAAATAAGGTTTTGTAAATGCTAATTCCTAACTATATATGGTCTATAACCTATGGTTTTTTCAGTGAATTTTCAAGGGTTTGTAAATGCTAATTCCTAACTATATATGGTCTATAACCTATGGTTTTTTCAGTGAATTTCATTGGTTTTTTAAAAGCTAATATCTGTAGCTGTAAAATGTATTCTTCTTTAAATCTCAAAATATATTTTACATGTTTTTGATACAATTTAAAAAAAAAATTTTTTTTTGTTTCGCTCCCAGTCCGACTCGATAATTCTCTCGCCTCGGTGCCCACTCTGATCAGCGTTCACACTTGGCAACTCTGGGCATTAGCTTGCCTCATCTTCACTAACGGCCCCACCAGACCGCCGGGGATGCCTGGTCTCACCCTGGTGATACCCATTAAGGGACCATCTCTCAGGGAAGCCAGGAAGGGTTTCGCAGCGGTCGAAGCGCCTTGGGACCCTCCGGGTAAGCAGTGCGCTATATAAATGCCTATACATTACATACATACATACATTAATGTCATCAGTGATGTCACTGACCATGTCATGAATGATGTAATATGTGACATCATCAGCAGTGGATTGCTGGTGCGCGATATATAGTTAGTGCAACTAACTATGTATGGAATTTCAATGGTTTTGTGTGAGTAAAATAAGGTTTTGTAAATGCTAATTCCTAACTATATATGGTCTATAACCTATGGTTTTTTCAGTGAATTTTCAAGGGTTTGTAAATGCTAATTCCTAACTATATATGGTCTATAACCTATGGTTTTTTCAGTGAATTTCATTGGTTTTTTAAAAGCTAATATCTGTAGCTGTAAAATGTATTCTTCTTTAAATCTCAAAATATATTTTACATGTTTTTGATACAATTTAAAAAAAAAAATTTTTTTTGTTTCGCTCCCAGTCCGCGAAAAGGTCAGCTTCCCGTTAGCTCAATTTAAAGCCGCGACTCGGGCCGCAAACCGGTAAACGTTCCTTTAGCGTAACTGTTACGTTAGAATGACGTTTTGCGTTGTCGCGTAATACGTCATTTGACGCGCCAAGTTAGCGGACCCAGAAACGGACCGGAAAGCGGAGCAAAGCGCGAAACGTAAACACAGCAGGTCATGTGACTCGGTAATAACACTTTTCATTGGTTCATTTCACTTTTGGTTTCCTAATGATGTAATACTACGTCATGTGATCTAAAATTAACACTTTTCATTGGTTTAGAACTTTTGCTTTTCCCAAATGATGAAAACCCCTCCTTCTTTCCTCACTCTGACTTTCATCTTGGTGAGAGAAAGACCCTTTTTCATAGTTGAGCAATGGCTTCAGTAGTTGCTTCAGCTGGTGGACCCCCACCACCACCTTCTCCTCCTCATGGGAAGAGAGGACCACCTGCTAAAGTAATCTTACAAGAAGAGGCAGATCAGGAAGAGGAGGATGAGGAGGATGAGCCAGAGTTTTTGCCAGAAGAGCCCAGGAGGTACAATCGTAAAGAAAACTACATCTGGCAATTTTTTACATTTCCACAGGGGCAAAAAAAAAGTGAATGCAAGATATGTGTTTTGCCGTATATGCAAAGAAAGACTGTCAAGGGGGACTGATAAGAAATACAGCTTCGGAAATTATACTATGCATAGGCATATGAGTAGGTGGCACCCAAACAATTATAGTGCTGCCCAGCTTCAAGATGAGCAACAAAATCCCCCTGTGATGGCAAGAAGATCGGTGGTTCAAGAAGTGTCGGGACCAGAGGCGAGGGAGATGGTCCCTAACATTCAAATGAACTTTGGGGAAGTAAAGCAAGTGTGCGTGCGCTGTAACCAACTAATTTGCTACAGAGAAAGTAGCATTACTCTAATTGGGAAAGCTATTACTAATCATGTTTGCCCGAAACGCCCCAAACAATAAATTCTTCTTTTTTTCGTTGCTCCTGTTGAGCCCTTTTCAATGAATCATTTTTGTTTCCCCCCTCCCCACAAAAAACAAAAAAATATCAAAATGTTCATAAAATACAAAAAAAATATAAAAAATGTTCAGAAAAATAATGAAAAAAATTTAAAACAACAAAAACCAAACAAAAAGTTCTTTTCAGAACTAACTCCCCACTATAAAAAAAATTGGTAGAATTTTTGAAACTCTGCCAACCTCTATTTCTTTTAGTTCGCTCCCAGTTCGCACTCCGGTACGCGAACCGGGAGTGAATCAAAAAAATTTTTTTTTTAAAAGAACAGTAAGTATAAGGAAAGGAAACAGACAGTTATGTTAAAAGAAAGACAGCTATAAGAAGTAAACAAAAGATACTGTTACCCGCAATCCACTGCTGATCATGTCACATATTACATCATTCTTGACATGGTCAGTGACATCATCAGCAGAGGATTGCGAGTAACAGTATCTTTTGTTTACTTCCTATAGCTGTCTTTCTTGTAACATAACTGTCTGTTTCCTACCCTTATACTTACTGTTCTTGTTTTAAAAAAAAAATTGAGATCATTCAGAAACAGTAACATTAATAGAGACAGAATGAGTGAAGAAGAATGAAGAAGTATGAGAAGAGAGGGAATGAGAAAAATACTGGAAGGAGTAGAATAATTAAGTAATAGAGAAAGGAATGAGGGAAGTAGCAAACGCAGGAAAGTAAGGATTAAAGAAATGAAGCAGTAGAACTAATAGATGTTAAATGTGATAGATTAAATGATTGATTCAGGATGACGATAAGGTGTGTCCTCTCCAAAAGTTTGTTTAAGGTGAGGCCTACTCAGGGTTGCATATCAAATTTATGCTTGTTGAAGAATACAGAGGAGATAATACATGTGAAGGCCTACCATTGAAGTAAAACATGTCCACTTCACTCTTGAACAACGGCCAGACCTCTTCTGTGTCCATAGACAGACCTAAACTTCATCTGCACAATGTCATTCGTAAACTTAGAAAACACAAGTAATGTAATTGAAAAACGTGGAGTTTCTTTTGCTCATTTCACAATCACATCACCTGTGTTGCCTTTGCTTAGGTATCTCATAGTGCAGATGTAGTCCAGCATATGAAACAGAACGCAGAAGTGCAGCAGTGTATGCATTAATACATGTGAAGGCCTACCAATGAAGTAAGTCATGTCCACTTATTACATCATTCATGACATGGTCAGTGACATCATCAGCAGTGGATTGCGGGTAGAAAGAGTAGAAAACATTTACCTTATAATTCTTGTTAACTTTTTCAATTCTTTTTTCATACTTTCAATCTGTAAAAGAGAGAACAAACATTTCAAAAATATTAAAACATGTATTTAAAAATTAGAAAAGACAAGGGAAAAGGTTCAAGAACAAACAGTTTTTCAACAACTTTGACATTTACAGAAGCCTCTGCTTCTCTACGTCCCCTACACAATCCTAAAGATATATATTTTAAACAAACAGTATCTTGATGCTGAAAAACTGAGGCCTATTTTGGAACATGGTGCATCTTTTGCACTGCTGATGTCTCACAATAGTGATGCAATGGCAGCGCAAAAAAGATGTAAAGCCATCATAAAATTGTGTCTAACATTTTAAATGATTGTTTCAGGATGCAAAAAAGATGTGTCCTTTCAAGAGGTTTCTTTGAGGTGAGGCCTATTCAGTTTACAAAAAAAACAGTACCCAGAAGTGCAGCACTGTAAGCATTAACTTTGACACTTACAAAAGCCTCAGTTTCTCCATATCTACCTCACATTTCTAAATGTATATCATAAGTGCAAAAAGTAGAACATTAATTACACATGTTAAATGGTTTATTTTTGCTGTTCTCAGAATATATCAAATTTCACTTAAATCAGTGACTTAAAGGTATTCATCATGTAACAGCGGGGAAAAAAAAACACAATCAAAATGATTGTGTTTAAAAAACCCATACAACCTAAGAAATCTGAATTCAAAACTCCTTAAAATTAACTTACTTTCCATAACGCCGAAGGATGTCCTATGAACAGCGTACACTCTGTTGTGATATAAATATTTTCAGCCCGTCACTTTCTGAAAGAAAACCTCCATCATTTTGAAAAATATGTTACATACGATAAAAGACTTCTCACATTCTACCACATGTTTCCACTTGGCCAAATCATGTTGCAGCGATTCACAACTCTTGTAATTCTTCTAATCAAATCCCGTCATTTTCTATTTTCGCAACTTTCAAAAAGAAAACATTTAAGATTACTTTCACAATCCTGGACTACTAATATCATACCCTTCTTGCTCACTCATGTTCTACTTTTCCTATGACACTGATACTGCTTACTATGAAGCAGACTTACTTGCATCAGGTTTATATAGTTGGATTTTTAAAATGACATTATAATTAAAAGTTTTGGACCAATAATCTAGACAGCATTGCAGACTTACATTCCCTCTACTTCATGAACCTTTTGCAATTCCTCAGAGGAAATCCCGAGATTCTTTCCTTAAAATTTTGGTTTTAAAAACACCAGGTAAGAATTTTTAAGGTCAAACGGCAATTTTTTTTGAAAGTTACAACAGAATCGTTGCAGAATGACCAGCCGTTTCTAGACTTTAAATAAGCTGTGTAATGTCCTGATGTTGTTGAAGGACCATCGTGATAGATAATTGCTACAGTTACAAAAGTCCTTCCTGATATTGACAGCTGAGAAGCAACAACATTTTTTATTAAAGTTAACAATTTTGATCCATCAGGCCTACATCGTTGGATCATTAAAATGACATACTGGCCATATCTTCGTATAAATAATGTTGACATCATTTCAGATTTACATTGGCTACACTCCATGTTGTGATCAGCTGCATTTACTAGCTTATTAAAGGAGACTGATTTACTGTCTGGCAAAGTTAAATATATAAATCTTTCTGAGTCTACACTAGTAGTACTTGATACCCTACAGTTCTCGCAGTCATGCTGCCATTGATAAGAAAGCCCAAACAGGTGATCTACATCTACACCCTCATCTTGCAATACATCAAGCATATACATTAAAAACTCCTGACAATCCTGCTGATTATTTTCAGAGAAGTCTGTTTGACCTGAACATTCATCTAACAGATAACGAACTTCAGACACACTTTCTACTTTTGTCCGATCAGTGCTACATTTCTCTAACACAGAATTCAACAAACAGCATAAACTTTGTTCCGAATTGAACACAATCTGTTCTTTTAAAGTCTCTAGTGAAAAGAGAACATTAACCACTACATTAGCATAGCAGTTGACACCAGAACTGTTTTCAAATTGAAAACCGACAACATCTTCAACAGAATCCGTTTTCTTTCTGCTTACAATTTTCGGTTCATCGACTTTTGGGCTTTTTGCTACAACCTCCCTACTATTAGTGATATTTCTTCGTTTACGGCCTACCACACGTTTCTCAAACAAAGGATATTGAGGCAAATGTGGCGCATACTCTCTTCTTAACCTATTGTATTCATTAACACAATCTAGATCCGCACAAATGTTTGTGACATCACAATCAATCACGTACAATCCCGATAAAGTTCTAACTCGTGACAATGCCACATATGCCATACCCTCTTTGAACACAGAACTGCCAATATTCACCAATGCACTATCTACACTTAATCCTTGCGATTTATGGATTGTCACCGCATATGCCAAGCAAACAGGAAACTGTTTACGGCGAACATATAAGTCTTTAACAAGCAAAAACCTAGCAGAACAAAGACCAATTAGCTGTACTTCCTCAATGCCATCAAATTTAATTTTTAAAAATTCAATACCATCTCTACTTCTGTATTTCTCAAAATCAACAACATTACCCATTGATCCATTTACCAGACCTCTTTCAACATGTAAATTCCTTCTCAAAATGATTCGGCAATTTAAACACACATTCAAAGTCTTTTCAAAACCCGCTGTTTTAGATATAGTCTTCTCTAATGAATCCAATTTTGATTTCAAATTCTCTGACAAAATAATTGTGGATCCCATATGCTCTATTCTGTCAATAGCTTCAAGTTTCACAATCTCTTGCTTTTCTAAATTCAACATTTTGTTGTTGAAGATGGCACATTCTGCAAGAGTTGGCATCAAACATATTCCGGATTTCTTCTCAGTAATTTTCTGAAAAATATTCTCAGGCACAACGTCTTGTTCTGGATATAAATTTGACAGTAATCGTGCATTTAAAGCTTCTTTCCCATGCTCGGTCACTTTTCCAATTCTAATATCTTGTAGAATATTCTTGTAATCTTCATCCTTTGCCTGACACATATTTTCATGCAGTTCAGCATAATTGAAGTTTAACCATATATTGACGTTGCCAATGCTCCCTAGGCACTTCCTGGTATCTTCATGCGTGAGTATTTTGAATACAGGTTGTCCTTTTACTGGTGTCAGCTGCAGAAGATCTCCGAAAACAATGATTTGTTTGCCACCAAATAACACATCATACTCAGTTTTAAGAACTTCTTGCATTCTCAAATGCACAAAGGCAAGCATGACATTGGAAACCATGCTTACTTCGTCAATGATAAGAAGTTTCATTTTCCTCAAGACTCTTGAAACTTCACAACAAGCATCCCCAGATAACTTGTGGTATTGTAATTTGTTGTCATGCTCCACTGGCAGCATCAGTAGACGATGCAAAGTAATACCTTTAATGTTATGTGCTGCCAGTCCAGTTGGAGCGGTAACAACACAAGACAGCGATGACTCAGTCCTTTCCTGCAAATAACAAGAAATTGCTTTAATGAGGAAACTTTTGCCAGTTCCCGCTTCTCCACTCACGTACAGTCGGACAGGCTTCAACGACGTACATGAGCACTCTTTCTTCTCATGACTTAATCCATGATCAATTTGCTTGGTAACTTCGTCATATATTTTCCTCTGCTCAACGTTGCGTTGTTTTTCCAAGTCTTCTAAGTTAACCGCATCCTCCTGAGCATGTGCCATGGCTCTTTCCACTTCATTCATAGCAGTGGCAGCTTCATTTTCGATAATAGGTCCTCCTAGTGGATCCTGACTCAATGAAACAGAATTCTGACTGTCCTGAGAACTGTCTCTGGCAATCTCGGCAGCAATCGTTGCTTTCTGCTCAATTTCCAAAGTCAACATTTCTTGATATTTGGGAAAAGCAGGACATTCTATGGTCTCCTTAGCAGCAGTGAAAGAGTCTTCGTAACAGAGGAAATCTCCAAGCAGTTCCTCTTCTGCACGCCAAGGCTTGAAAAGTTGCAAAAGTGCTAAATAGAAAAACTCCTTTTTTTCTGGAGATTCGCCACTCAATTTTCGATGGTTTACTAATTGGCATTTTCTTTGCTTGACCAGACATCCCTCACTTCCAATTACAGCATACACTCCTTTCTCAATATCTTCTTTGATGTTCCTCTTGAATATATAATTTTGTAGAACCTCATATAGACAAACATTCTCAAGGTGACTGCTTCGATTTGGATAATATGTATCCAACATGTTGGTCTTCAAAATGTCGGTACTGTTTGGTTCCTTTTCCGCCAAATACTCAATTTCCCGGACAGGTTTTAGAACTCGATTTCGCGTTGCAGCAAGACCAAGACTCGCCCAAACGATACTCCTGGATTTGGCATAGAGACTTGCTGAAGACAACCGGTCAGAACATTCGTAAGCTCCGATTTCTCGATGCAACAACATCTTCAGACTGAAACTGTACAACTTCTTGCTGAGGCTCTTTTCATGGGAAATGTCCTCCCACATATCCTTCAATTCTGTCTTTTCTTTTTTGGTGATGTAAGATGTCACATACCGAGCCACAGCCATACAGTTGTCAGCCACAAACTGTATATCCATGTTAGCATTCCACATGGACAAAATCACTTGGTTGTAGTCGTTGATGTACTTGGACTCTTCGTTCCCTTTCAAATTGTATGTATTTTTGGGTGATTTCCTCGTCACATTATGTCGCAGCGAAGACATCAAACTGTTCACTCTTCCTTTAGAAATCACCGGTCGTGGAAAGTTGAAACGACATTCGGTGTAGAACTTGTCCTTGTTTCTGAATTTACGACGACAGTACTTTCCACAACGATGGCTTTGGAAACGTAGAACTTGTTCTCTTAGGCTTTTCTTCTCCGTTGCGTTTGGAACAGCACACGTAGAATACTGTTCTATGAAATTCATCACTAAGTCATCCGGATCTGTTCCAAATTTGGATGCATCCTTGATCCACAGCAACATATGTATATGAGGAGCACCTCTTGCTTGGTACTCCTTTCTCCAGAAGAAATCCAACACCTCTCCAAGAGGTGGATTCTTCTTATTTGTGATGAAAGACATCCTAGCTTCAAATCTATGGTTGAAGTACCTGCATACATTCACTGGATCCAAAGAACACAGTTCTCCAGGTGTCTTGAATTCAATGTTTTCAATATTTCCATTTGCCTCTCGTAGAAATTCAAGTAAGTCTTCCCAGCCATACTCGGCACAGCTCAGAGTGAGGAACCAAGTTGGAGTTCCTAAGTTCCTCAGCATACATTTTAAATCACCATGACGACGGTACCAGTACTCATTAGTACCACGCTGACACGCCATGAGATTAATTAGGTGAGAATCCAAAATACTGTCTTGGACATTAACTTTATGCATAAAGTCACTTGCCGAGATGTTTCGCATCTTTATACCACTTTTTAAGATGTGGTTCACTGCATATGACAGTCCAGACAGATCGCTTTCAAACAGGAGATGAAACAAATAGGGAATGCATTGACGAAACCTAGGATCTTCTGCATACAATCGTAAAGTCCGGGATTCAGACGCAGGAATTTGATGAGGTCGCTCATCATATCTTCCTCCTTGACCTGTTGGAAATAGTTGTGGGAAACACCGAGCTTCCAAACTTTCCTCCCAAACACTAATGGGACTCCCTTTGGCTTGTTTCATTTGAAACAACTCAATAGCATTCCCCATGACTTCCTTGGAATGCAAAGGATGAAAACTATAATGTTCATATATTTCTTCACTTTTAGAGGCCTCTACTTTCTCAATTTGGCCAGCACACAAATCGCTATCCTCTTCATCACTTACTTCCTCTTCTGCAACATATACATTCTTATAGAACTTATTATTTTTCTTCAAATACAATGTTGCCTTTTTGACTTTCCTAACATCCACTAAATCTTGCCATATTTTCTTATTCTTTGTCGGAACCCCATTAACCAAGATAACCAGAGGTTCCTCTTCCACTTTTTCTACTCCAATTGTGTTAATGTTTTTGTTCAAATCTAGAGGCAAATAAACAACTCTTCCCTTTAATCCTCTCTGTAAATCTGATGGAGGCAACTTCCCTGTCTTTGGCTCCATTCTTACAATAGCCTGAAAGGGATGGATACTTTGAATCAAAATAGATTCATAAGTATTTAAATCCTTCAATTCAGAAGGAATCTCAACCAATTCCAGATTATTATGAACCGCCCTAGCAGGCATCTGGTTTTGGTTTAATTTGTTACAACAATAAGTACACACACGTTGATCCGATCCCAAATCAAAATAATTTTCTACCATCAAGTATGTGGCAAAATCCTTCCATTCACTATTATTTTCCCTTTCACTTTTTGCATATAAATCCACTAACTTAATCTGATTCTTGTAATAAGTGCGTCGACAACACACACAAGTAAAATTAGGCTTCTCACTTGATTTCATCTGAAACGTGGCAATTTCCTTCTGAAATGTATCTGTACTACAAACCTGTACATTATCTTCAACATTACCCTCTACTTCTGGGTCAATTTGAACATTCTCATCTTTACTTCCAAAGTAACAAAACTCAATTTCTTCACAAATATTCTTGACATCTATTTCAGAACCATGCAAAAGAGCAGCACATAATTGTTTAAGCATAATTGCTGGACTCTTACCATGATACAACATTCTGACTAATTTCCTGACTTTATTATGATGCACTGCTAGCATCCTGAAATGATGAAAAACACTCTGGCATACTCTCCTGGAAAGACAAGCCAGTGAATGACCACGCAAACCTGTCATTTGTCTCACTCTGCAAGGATCTAATTCTTGCAACAACTTCATTTTCTGCTTCAAACTTTTCTTATTAAATGTCCGTACGAAATCACAAAGCAAATTGATGGAATCCTGTCGCACACTGCACATAGAACTACACTTCCAAATGTACACAGGACCCTTAGGACGTCTTCCTAAAACCTCATTACCTAACACCTCGTCTGCCTCTATTGTCACAAGTTTTTATTTTTCAACTGGACAACCATCCTTCACTTCATAAGCTCGACCACTGGAGTCAACTGCAAACACCAAATCATTATCCTGAAAATAACTCTCCTCATTAAAAAATGCCTCACAACTTGAACTATGCATCCATTCTCCGGAAAAAACTTCACAAAAGTTAGTACGATTTACTACTCTCTTCCATCTACTATTTGATTTGAAATCAGAAATTACCTTGTTTAGTTTCCTAATTCTATTGATTACCAAAATAAATAACTTTCGCTTAATTTCGAAAGCATGATCAATAATTTTCTCTACTTTTTTCTTCTTCTAATAAAATGCCACTTTCTGTTGGCCTTTCTTAATATTTTTTAATAAATTAACTATTATCCTGTTGCGGAACATTCGTTTTCGAATGTCCCTAAACTGTTGTTTCCTTCTACTATCATGCACAGAGTTATCTCTTGCTCTAGCAGTAACATTTTTGAATGGTCTTTCCTTTCCATTTAAATTGCTTCTCTTTTTCTGGACTGAAACATTTTTGGGAGAAATACTTTTTTTACTACAAATATTTCTTATGAATGATTTCGTGCTCTTACCCGGAGCTTTCTTGGTGATTTCACAAGTTTTTGGGGGAGAGGACTGCTGCAATAATAGATCATCCTGCTGTCTTTGACGTTTTCTAGCCTTTCTAATTCGATTCTTAGTTGGCATTTTTCCAATTTTGAAATGATCTGCAGTTGAATCTGTGGAAAAATATAATAAAAAATGTTATTAACCACTATTACCAAACAGTAAATGAATAACAGTCATCAAAAACTTAACACCCTACTTATTATTTAACATAGCAAATCTTTTGCACCACCACTGCGTCACAAAAGTGACACACAGTGGTACAAAACAGGCATACACCTATCATAAATCTCTCCCTAACATTTTAAATGATTGATTCAGGATGACGATAAGGGGCCTCATTTATGAGGCCTTGCGTCAGTTTTCCGCTGCGGAGGCGGCACTTTTTGTGACGCATCTGCGGCGTAAAACATGCGCCTTGTTGCGCCATATTTAAAAAGTGACGCATCTAGGTAGATGCGTCACTTTTTAAACCGCTGCGCCACATTATACCTGCGTCAGGTATAATGTATGCAGAGGTGGCGTTCCCCCGCAAACAGCCTCGTAATAGTGACGCAGTGAAATCTATGAGATTGCGTCAGCCTTACGCCTCACAGCAGGCGTAAGGCTGACGCAAGCCCTTTCACATGGGGCTTTCCCCATGTGAAAGGACGCATTGCTGGAAATCGTTTTTAAACACAACATATAAATCAATTGTATACCTACATTCAGTTGGAAATGACTGAAAATGTCCTTAAGACACATGAAAACGTTTTTTTGAATGCCCTTGCACCCTTTTTGGGACATTTTTAACATGGCTATGTAACTCCCATAATCAAAATCTAAATTTGCCAAGCACAGGTGGGAGCGTATTTACAAGAAACTTGCCCCATGAAGAACGCTTTCCATTTAAAAAGGGAAAAACAACATCATAGACACTCAAATGCCTTATAAATATGGCCCAAACAACATATGAAGCTCTAGCAGTACATATCCAGAAATGTAATTGTTTTCAAAAATCGTTTTTAAACACAACATATCTGTTTCATGTGAAAGGACGCATTGCTGGAAATTGCTTTTTAAACACAACATATAAATCAATTGTATACCTACATTCAGTTGGAAATGACTGAAAATGTCCTTAAGACACATGAAAGCGTTTTTTTGAATGCCCTTGCACCATTTTTGGGACATTTTTAACATGGCTATGTAACTCCCATAATCAAAATCTAAATTTGCCAAGCACAGGAGGGCGTATTTACAAGAAACTTGCCCCATGAAGAACGCTTTCCATTTAAAAAGGGAAAAATAACATCATAGACACTCAAATGCCTTATAAATATGGCCCAAACAACCTATGAAGCTCTAGCAGTACATATCCAGAAATGTAATTGTTTTCAAAAATCGTTTTTAAACACAACATATCTGTTTCAGCTTACATGAGAGACCATGGACTGGGCTCCATGTACAACAATATCTTGTATTACTGCATGCCAGAATGCTAAACCGCATATGCAATTACAATTTCTCAAAGAAACAAAATCTATTTGTATATGACTTGAGACAAAGCCACATTTTAAAAACACAGCTTTCTTCATCATTTTCTCCTTAAATCATACTATTCTCTATCTAAATTAAATAAATCTTTTCTCACCTTAGCAAATACTTTTTGAGTTTCAAAACAGTCTCAGAAATACTCCAAATTGTCTTCAGCAGAACAAAGAGGATGCACTCCAGAGGCTGCAGCTATAGAAAGCACAGAAATGCTGATATTCTTTACACATATCTCTCATATTAGCCAATCATAAATCTTCCCTCATTTTTTTCAAATCAAAACCCTTCCCCCCTCTGCCCTCTCTGCCTTTTTTGCTTAGCAACCACCTCCTGAAAGACCTCTCATGTTTGCAAGTTCACACAACAATGTTTCAATTGAACTCTGAACTCTCAGTGCACCTGCGTATCCAGTGCAATCTTTCATTAAATGTTTTTTCCTTGACCATTCAAATTACATCTTTCAAAGAACACATCCATGCACCCTAACTTTCTGTTTTCAGAAATGGAAATGCACCAATCACTGCTAATGAATCATTAGCACTGGAAATCCACAGTTTTTTTTCTTTACAAACTCCTACTGTTTCAACTGCCCTTTCATTACCACACTTCATCTGACTGCAGCCCAACCTTCTCTCACCATGTTTAATGTCTGGATTGTTGGACATAGTTACATCTACTGGGCTCAAAGGTATGCTGAGAACAGAAATTTACCTAACCTCAATTTACAAGATGTGGAAATTAAGTGGTTGGGCCAAAGAGGATTAAAATGTCACCCATTGATACCATTGGTGAAAACCTTTATGCATTTGCCAAAACCTGACCTGTTAATTGTGCACTGTGGAGGTAATGATTTGGGCACTTTGACTGGGGTAGGTCTGGAAATGCTTTTAAAGGACACCTTTGAGCAATTGATGACACTTTTTCCTCAAACTGCCTTGGTATATTCCAATATATGCCAAAGACAGAAATGGAGGTGGTCCAACCAATTTTGTCCACAAATTGAGAAGTCGAGGAAGCATGTAAACAAATCTGTTTCAGCTTACATGAGAGACCATGGAATGGGCTCCTTGTACAACAATAACTTGCGTTACTACATGCAAGATATCTACAGAGGAGATGGAGTTCACTTCTCAGATGAGGGCAACAGAATTTTCATTTTGAATTTAAGACTGTGCATTGGTACCTACTTATAAGTACCAAAATGTACCATAAACCCAAAAGCTCTTCTCAGAGCTACCCTACATCTGATCACTCACAATTATTATTTTTCTCTAACTTTTTTCTCTAATTTTCATCAAACTACGCTCCAAGACCGCTACCCGGTACGCGAACTGGAAGCTAACCGTGCAAAATTAAAAAAAAATATATATTTTTCCCGCACATATGGTCCTCCTCAGCCACCCTCAGAAAACCTAGGGGGTCAAGATACATCTACCGTGCCCCCTTCTACCCATTCTGAACATTATTTGCCCTCCATCTTGTATCTTGATTCGACCGAAACACAAAATGGTGGACTCCCGTTACGCTGCTGGTTCGCGGACCGGGCCGCATACCAGAAAGCGGTCCAATAAAAAAGGTGGGAAAGTAATTCACAGAAAAACGACTGGAGACACTCTCACCAAATATACATTACCTCATACTACATAACAATCCCTTTCATTTTCACAAATTTGATTGAAATTCCATTTAGCCATTAAGCCTGTAGACCTCTCTAAATACCGTGAGGTAAATTACTTCACAAAACACATCTGAAGTGTTGGAATTGACAACCAATGAAAATGTTACTTTCATTTTCTACTTTTATTACCTGATATTTGATTGGTTATATACCTGAATATATATAAAGGAAGAGAAGAAAACACAGCCATTTTGACTGCTACTTCTTGTTGTACATTACATTTGAATAGTTACCAAACACTTCAACTTGTTTGTGAAGGTAAGTTGTTATTTTTAAAACTGAAGTATATTGTGCACTATAACTTAATATGGTAAACTTTTTCTGATAGTTATATACTATCCCTCTGTAGTAGTTATAGATTTAGGTAGACTTCTCTGTTATAGTTATGGATGGAGTTAGGCTTCTCTTGGTTAAATCACATACACTTTTTTATAGTCCTACTTCCACTCTGATACTATACACTGCCAAAAGATGAATTCACTGATATAAACTGCCTATCTAAAATTAATCCCAACAGTGCCCTATCTCTAGTAATATATATTTTTTTAATCCAAATTTCAGGCAAAATGGAAGGCGAGCAGCAAGTTCAATTTAAAATTGTACTGGAAGAGAGCAGCCAAGGAAACATTGATGAATTTATGGATGAAAGTAGGGACCAGGAACTACTTCAATGTGTGGAAGCAGTGGATAACCTGCTTAAAAATGAGAACATTTTACACCCTCATAGACTTCAAAATATATTCGATGACAAATATGAAATTTCTGACGATGAAATGTTAGAAAATGTAATAAATTATGAAACACAATCAAAATAAAAAAAATGCTTAAAAAATAAAGAAAAAAAAAATAATCAACAAAAACAACAAACAATTAACATACAGTAATAGAAAAGTCTATCATTCTTTTTTCCTTATAGTACGTTGCCTAGAACGCTTTCCGGTTCGCGTACTAGGCGCTCACCACGAAAAAAAAAAAAAAAAAATGTTTTTGTTGCCCTGCTGGGCCCTTTTAAAACCTCCACATATAACCTAGGGGGTCAACGAGGATCTACTATGCCCCCTTATGGTAATTTCCCCCTTTGTTTTGGCCTCCTCTTGTCTCTCGATCCTACCGAGAGACAAGATGGCGGCCGCTCCGGACTGTTTAGAATGTTGACAGACACAGGAGAGCCAATCAGCTTCGCATCGCAAAGTTCCGTATCGCGAAAAGTACGCGAACCGGAGCGCAGCCCGGAGCGCTGTTACAGATATATATCTTTTTTTGAACGTTAATTTCTCAAAATCCACTGAAGCACATATATTGAGACCTAGCAAAGGCACATCAGGCTAACAGTCCCTACAATTTTGCCAAGTTTCGTGCAAATCCATTCAGCCGTTCGAGCTAAAAGTGAGGCCAACCGCCCTATGGAAATTAACATGGGAAAAACGCGTTTTGGGACCCCCCTTTTTTCTCGGCCCCCCCTTGACGAAACCCCCCCAACTTTTCAAGGGCTGCTCAGAAACAAAATGTGCCATTCTCCTGAAATTTTCAGCCGATTCCGTCCACAAACGCCAAAGTTATTAGACATAGAATTTTCAAAAGTTCCATAGAGAAAAAATCCTAACTATATATACCTACTGGCGACCGCCAGTAGGTAATACATATATATATATATATATATATATATATATATGCCGAAGAGCACGCCCACCATAAGAGCGCCAAGTCTCTCCAACCCAGAACCTCATTGTTTGAATCGGCAACACGAACTTTGGAGAGCGGTGCCGCCGAGGACTGGACCTCGGTATTGGACTCGAGTCAGCCTTCAAAGGGGCTGACATGGGGGAACTTTGTTGCCGGCAATAGTGGAAAGGACAGCCTATAAAAACGGGATATGACCTGAATTGCCCACAAAAGACCTTTAAGAAAATTAACAGCCGTGTGGATACCAGGCTACAGAATGCACCATGCACCATTAAAAAGAAATGTCTTTCTAAGCAAACTCGACCAGACAAAAGAAAAAATCAAAAAGACATAAAACATCGGCCTGAGAAACACACAACGTGTTTTGGTGCAAAAGGCTCACCTTTGAGAAAGTTTACAGCAGAAACGAAACGCTTCAGGAAAAAGCCCTATCCTGTTTCCTTCCATTAAAAAATCGGCAAGTTTCAAAGCTCCGTGTGTGGCTCAAATTCTTTCCAGGTGGGGAGAAGTTGTTAAACATTGTTATCGGCTTGGTTCTGCCAAAGAGCACGCCCACCATAAGAGCGCCAAGTCTCTCCAACCCAGAACCTCATCGTTTGAATCGGCAACACGAACTTTGGAGAGCGGTGCCGCCGAGGACTGGACCTCGGTATTGGACTCGAGTCAGCCTTCAAAGGGGCTGACATGGGGGAACTTTGTTTTTATTTATTTATTTATTATTGCATTTCTTGAGCGCTCAGCTACCCGTAGGTTTCCCGGCGCTATGGGTGTGAAACAATATTAAAGATGAGAAGGGAAGGAAATCAACGAACTTACATATTAAAAAGCCAGGTTTTGATTCCCTTACGGAAGGTAAGGAGGCACATTTCGGAGCGCAGAGGGGGGGGTAGAGAGTTCCAAAGAGAAGGCGCCAGCAGAGCAAAAGAGCGACCACCCATTTTTGCTCTCTTGATGCGTGGGATCCTAAGCTTATTCTGGGTGGAGGACCTAAGTGTACGAGGTGGAAGATATTGCTGCACCAAAACAGATAGATAGGGAGGGGCTTTTCCTGTCAGGATTTTATGCATAAAACATAAAGCCTTGAATTTAACCCTGCTCTCAATCCGTAGCCAATGTAGGTTACGCAGGTGGGAAGAGGCTGAGGATCTGGCGGGTAGATTGCAAATCAGGCGGACCGCCATATTTTGTACTACCTGGTACTTCTTAGTGACCTCCTTACAGGCACCTAGAAGTAAGATGTTGCCGTAGTCCAGGCGTGAGATGACAAGAGCCTGGACTACAGATTTCAAGGTGTCAGCCGGCAGCATCCATGAGATTTTCCTAAGCCACCTGATGATGGTAGTACAGGTGGCAGAGACTTTCACGACATGCTGCCTGAAAGACAACTGATTGTCCAGGAGGACCCCGAGGTTACGGGCAGATGAGGTTGGAATGGGAGGAGGGCCCATCTCCGGTGGCCAATGATGTGGGCCCCAGAGCGAGGTGTCGGAGCCAAACAGGAGCAGTTCTGTTTTCTCCCCGTTTAGTTTTAGTTTATGCTCCAACATCCATGCCGCAATCTGCTTTAGTCCAGTTTGGAGAGAAGAGAAAGGGAGATGTTTGTTGGTGGAGAGAGAATAGATGACCTGAGTGTCATCAGCGTAGGAGTAAATAGAGAGACCTGCCTGTTCCGCCAAAAAAGCAAGGGGTCTCACATATAAATTAAAAAAGAGAGGACTAAGAATAGATCCCTGAGGGACACCGTGCTTAGAGGGAAAGATAGAAGAGATGGAAGTAGAGGAAAAGACTTGAAACGAGCGATTAGATAAAAAGTTAGAGATCCAGGCCAGGGCAGCACCATCGACACCCACCTCTCTCAGGGTGGACAACAAGATGGAATGGGAGACGGTGTCGAATGCGGCACTCAAGTCAAGCAAAATGAGTGCCACCGTCTCCCCGTTGTCCACTTTCAGCCTGATGGATTCCGACACACCAAGGAGAGTGGTTTCAGTCGAGAAGCCAGCCCTGAACCCGGATTGTGAACCATGAAGAAAGTTGGAGGACTCCACGTGAAGATTAAGCAAAGAATTGACATGTTTCTCCAAAATTTTAGAGAAACATGAAAGCAACGAAATAGGGCGGAAGTTAGAAGGGTTGTTAGGGTCTAAGTTGGTCTTTTTTAATAATGGGACCACCATAGCGTGCTTCCATTCGTCGGGCACGATCGCTTCAGAAAGGGAGGCGTTCAAGACTTTCAAAATAATAAGGAGTAGGGAGGGATCCAAAGAACTCAGGATTTGAAGGGGGCATAGGGTCGAGCGGAGACCCAGATTTTATATCCTGTAAATACTTTTTTTAAAGCGGAAGGGAAATGGGATCCCAGGCAAGAAGTTTGGGAGGCATGGGGGTACTACAGAAGGATGTGAAAACTGGGGGGGTATCTACAGGTAAGACAACCTGAGTGGACACAACGGGAGAGGAGTCGAAAGTATCATAGATCTTCTCGATCTTTTCGACGAAGAAGTTGGCCAAAGCTTCACACTGGAGGGTGTCAAGAATGGGGGCCTTGGGTGCAGCAGAAGCCCCTGACAGCTCCTTCACGATTTTGAACAGAGCCTGGGGTCTATTCTGTGCTGTAAGAAGCGTGGTGTTCGCAAAGGAAGCTCTCGCACTATCACATGACGTATGGTAGATTTTAAGAGCGGCCTTATATTCTGCTTTCTGACCTGCATCATAATTGGAGCGCCATATGCGCTCCAGTTTTTTGCATTTAGATTTTTCTAGGCGGAGAGCGTCAGTAAACCAGGGTGCCGGTGGATGAAGAATATGTCGTTTGTTCTTTTGCATAGGGAGACAAGAGTCCAAAGCATTAATCAACCAGCGTTTGATAGAAGGAAGTTCCTCTGTAGACAGGTTCATAGACAGGGGAGGCTTGGAATTAGAAAGACACAGATTGAGTTTGTCTGCATCTAGGCGTTTCCAATTCCTACTGTCTTTAAGGGGATGAGTGGGCATGAGGGGGTTAGAAGAGGCCATTTCGATAGAAAAATTTACAATAAAATGATCCGACCAGGGGACCTGTAATGAGGATTGATATGAAATGGTCGAAAGGTTGGAAATGATGGGGTCTAAAAGGTTGCCGGCCTTATGAGTAGGGTCAGAGTTGTGGAGATGAAGATCTAAAGCTGCCAGATCCTGTAAAAGACGTGTGGAAATAGCACACGAAGCAGAGTTGAAATGAATGTTAAGGTCTCCAATGACCATAAAATTATTGGATTGAGCCAAAAGTGGAGCAACAAGATCTGGGAGGGAGGAAGCCCAGTTACTCGCTGCGCCAGGGGGGCGATAGATCAATGTGCCGGTCAGAGTGAAATGTGGGGTAAGTGATAGCTTAAATAGACCAGCTTCACAATTGGGGAACTCAAGGTCTTCCCATTTGCAGGAGAATTCTCTCCTAAAAATGATGGCAATTCCCCCACCCTCTTTAAGAGGCCGGTTTCGCCCAACATAGGTGTAATCATTGGGGAGAGCCATGGCGATGTCAGGGCCAGAGCTATCATTTAGCCATGTTTCCGTCAGAAACATGGCAGCTGGACTAACAGTCTGTAAAAGATCGAAAATGTCTCTTTTATGTTTTACAAGAGAACGACAGTTACTGCTAATAAATTTGAAAAAGGGGCCGGAGTTGGGTAATTTGGAAGGGGGAGAACTGCACGAGGGGGCAGGGTTCCAAAAGGTGGAAGACATAGAGTCTAAACGCGAGGGGCAGGAGTCCAATAAAATATTACAAGAGGGACAGGAGGTTGGAGCATTGTGACAATTAAATACAAGGTGAGAAGTACAAGGGGGTCCCCTCAACCGTAGTAAAGCAGATCGGGAATACGTGACACGGTTTGGGGCATCGGGACTGAGCCCTGTGCCCGTCCTGTCGCGGACGGGCGCAGACGGGCTTGACTCTGGTGCGACTCCGGCTCGCCTCCGTCGCGCCCGCTGCGCACGTCCGCTGCGCAGACGCATGAGGCCCGTCTAAATAGGCAATGACGCCGGGGTGGGAGGAGTCAAGAGGGCGGGGTGGGGTAGGAGGTTAAAAACAACAAAAGTGCCACTCACCGCTTGTAATCAGCGGGAGAAATGGAATTAAGGCTGCTAGCACTCAGCAACAGAGAGGCCAACAAAACAAGATTTTTAAAAGATTAATAAAGCTTCACAGCGCTCAACGCGCAAAACCTCTGCCCTCTGCCACAGAGCTTCGGTTACTCGCGAGGCAAAGTGGGCGGAGCCTAAATAGGTGAGGACGCCGGGGTGGGAGGAGTCAAGAGGGCGGGGTGGGGTAGGAGGTTAAAAACAACAAAAGTGCCACTCACCGCTTGTAATCAGCGGGAGAAATGGAATTAAGGCTGCTAGCACTCAGCAACAGAGAGGCCAACAAAACAAGATTTTTAAAAGATTAATAAAGCTTCACAGCGCTCAACGCGCAAAACCTCTGCCCTCTGCCACAGAGCTTCGGTTACTCGCGAGGCAAAGTGGGCGGAGCCTAAATAGGTGATGACGCCGGGGTGGGAGGAGTCAAGAGGGCGGGGTGGGGTAGGAGGTTAAAAACAACAAAAGTGCCACTCACCGCTTGTAATCAGCGGGAGAAATGGAATTAAGGCTGCTAGCACTCAGCAACAGAGAGGCCAACAAAACAAGATTTTTAAAAGATTAATAAAGCTTCACAGCGCTCAACGCGCAAAACCTCTGCCCTCTGCCACAGAGCTTCGGTTACTCGCGAGGCAAAGTGGGCGGAGCCTAAATAGGTGATGACGCCGGGGTGGGAGGAGTCAAGAGGGCGGGGTGGGGTAGGAGGTTAAAAACAACAAAAGTGCCACTCACCGCTTGTAATCAGCGGGAGAAATGGAATTAAGGCTGCTAGCACTCAGCAACAGAGAGGCCAACAAAACAAGATTTTTAAAAGATTAATAAAGCTTCACAGCGCTCAACGCGCAAAACCTCTGCCCTCTGCCACAGAGCTTCGGTTACTCGCGAGGCAAAGTGGGCGGAGCCTAAATAGGTGATGACGCCGGGGTGGGAGGAGTCAAGAGGGCGGGGTGGGGTAGGAGGTTAAAAACAACAAAAGTGCCACTCACCGCTTGTAATCAGCGGGAGAAATGGAATTAAGGCTGCTAGCACTCAACAACAGAGAGGCCAACAAAACAAGATTTTTAAAAGATTTGTTGCCGGTAATAGTGGAAAGGACAGCCTATAAAAACGGGATATGACCTGCATTGCCCACAAAAGAACTTTAAGAAAATTAACAGCCGTGTGGATACCAGGCTACAGAATGCACCATGCACCATTGAAAAGAAATGTCTTTCTAAGCAAACTCGACCAGACAAAAGAAAAAATCAAAAAGACATAAAACATTGGCCTGAGAAACACACAACGTGTTTTGGTGCAAAAGGCTCACCTTTGAGAAAGTTTCCAGCAGAAACGAAACGCGTCAGGAAAAAGCCCTATCCTGTTTCCTTCAATTAAAAAATCGGCAAGTTTCAAAGCTCCGTGTGCGGCTCAAATTCTTTCCAGGTGGGGAGAAGTTGTTAAACATATATATATATATATATATATATATATATATATATATATATATATATATATATTCGGCATAGAACGCCGGCAGCAGCATGCAGCAGCAGCAGGACAGATGAAGCAAACCCAATATCTGTGAGTAGTGGTATATTTTATTTAATCGCTCATCACCACTCCGCCATGACGCGTTTCGGTGCCAACCGCACCTTGATCACATGACAACGTTACAAGGCGGGCGTGCTCTTTTTAAATTACTCGGAGCCAATCAACAGTAACGTCATAGACATAGAAAGCGTTCTGTCGAAATAAGTTACTGCATAAATGCATTGATATACATAAACGTAAGTAGGACACTATCAATAATCTTTTGGTCATACAAAATGATTAAAATTTGGTACAAAATGTGCAATTGAGTCTTATTGTGCAATGAATTTAAAAACAATAAATGAATAAATACATATAAATATATACTCATTTGAAAATTCATATATATACACACATAGTTGATTCTCTCTAGCAGCAATAAGTCAGTTATATAACCAATTTTCTTAAAGCTCAAAACCCTTTCTGAAAGATTTTGCGCTATGTGAGAAAGTGCATATTAAAGGAGCAGTTGTTGCATAATGCAAGACACAGACAATTTGAATAATCATAAATATATAATATATACACCTATTTGCAAGTCTGGTATATTACTTGTACTACTCCTATCGTGTACCAATTTTACCTACTAACATATACAATGCTAAAAGTTGATTCATTTACGGACTCCGAGCTAATTGTGCAACCCCGTGAATAATAAAGAAAAAATGTGATGTTAAAATGTGATATTTGGTCTGAGGCAGATACTATGTTACTTAAAATGTTGCTCAACTAGAATTATAGATAGAATATTAAAGTTACAGATAAGTATGGCAGTCCTCCCCTGCGTTGAGTCCATTCGGGCTCTTAGTGTCTAGTAGGATAATATGGCGAGTTTCCAGTCTGCGCAGTAATAGATCACGGTCACTGCCCCTTCTCTGGGGAGGGACAGTGTCTATCACAAAGTAGCGCAAATCAGCGGCCTTTTTGTTGTGCATCAACTCGAAGTGCCGTGCTACCGGATACGCCGTGTTGCCATTCGTGATGGCCCTTAGGTGTTGGAGTATCCGTTTATGTACTTGTGGCCTCGTACTTCCCACATAACGTAGGCCACAAGGGCACTCCAACACATACACGGCGTATTCAGTACGGCACGTCAACTTATACCTGATGGTAGTCGGTATTTTGTTGAAAGGCGTGATATATTCCTTTCTACTGACTCCATTCTTGCAAGCCTTGCAAGTTGGACAGCGTAAGAACCCTTTGCTCTTATCCATCCATGGAGTCTCTACTCGGGTTTCAGGACTGCTTGAAACCAGGCAATTGCCCAATGATCTTGCCCGCTTGTAGGCAATCAAGGGAGACCCCTTGAATTGATTCCCTATAACTGGATCGCTAGTAATAAGTGACCAGTTGCGTTTGATGATGTTTCTAATGGTGCAGTGCTGGTTGCTGTAAGTTAAAATCAATCTAGTTATGTTCTCCTCTTTATGTTGTGTTGTCTGTACTACATTGGAACCTGTCATGATGGTTATGTCACTGACCATGTCATGAATGATGTAATATGTGACATCATCAGCAGTGGATTGCGGGTGCGCGATATATAGTTAGTGCAACTAACTATATATGCGAATTTCAATGGTTTTGTGTGAGTAAAATAAGGTTTTGTAAATGCTAATTCCTAACTATATATGGTCTATAACCTATGGTTTTTTCAGTGAATTTTCAAGGTTTTGTAAATGCTAATTCCTAACTATATATGGTCTATAACCTATGGTTTTTTCAGTGAATTTCAGTGGTTTTTTAATAGCAAATATCAAAAGCTGTAAAATGTATTCTTCTTTTAAAGGAAAAATATATTTTATATGTTTTTAATATAATTTGTTTATGCATCTGCCAAACCCTGACCTCTTAATAGTGCACTGTGGTGGAAATGATTTGGGCACTATGACTGGGGTTGGTCTGGAAATGCTTTTAAAGGACACCTTTCATCAATTCATGACACTTTTTCCCCAAACTGCCTTGGTCTATTTCAATATATGCCAAAGACAGAAATGGAACTGGTCCAACCAATTTTGTTCACAATTTGAGAAAGCTCGGAAACATGTGAATAAATCTGTTTCTGCTTACATGAGAGACTTTAGAATGGGTTCAATATACAACAATAACTTGTGTTACAACATGCAAGACATCTACAGAGGAGATGATGTGCACTTCTCAGATGAGGGGAATAGAATATTGCTCCTGAATTTAAGACTGTGCATTGGAACCTACTTGTAGGTACCTAAATCAGCCACAGAACCCAAAAGCTCTTTTCAGAGCTACCCTACCTCTGATCATTCAAAACGTTTATCTTTTTCTAACTTTTTTCACTATTTTTCACCAAAGTACGCTCCCCGGTACGCATACCGGTGCGCGTACCGGGCGCTCCCCACGCGAATTTTTTTTTATTTTATTTTTTTGCCTATATGAGCGTCCTAAGCCCCCCTCAGAAAACCTAGAGGGTCAGGAAGTGTCTACCGTGCCCCCTTCTACCCATTCCGAACATTGTTTGCCCTCCATCTTGTGTCTCAATTCTACCAAAACACAAAATGGAGGACTCCCGTAACGCTGCCGGTACGCGTACCGGGGCGCGCACCGGTAAGCGATAGCTTAAAAAAGGTGGGAAAGTAATTTACAGAAAAACCACTGGAGACACTTTCATCAAATATAGAATAGGCCCTACTACATAGCAGTCCCTACCATTTACCCAAATTTGGTGGTATTCCATTGAGCCATTTGGGCTGTAGCCCTGTCTAAATATCCTGAGGTAAATTACATGACAAAAACACATATGAAACTGTTTGAATTTTTAACCAATTAAAATGTTACTTACATTTTGTACTTTTATGTGCAGACATTTGATTGGTTAAGTACATGAATATATATAAAAAATGAGAGGGAAACACAGCCATTTTGACTAACACTACCTAAGGTACATTTGGAAAAGAATTTGACAGAAAACTTCAACTACTTTGAAGAAGGTAAGTTGTTAATTTGAAAGGAGAACTATGTTATACACTTTAAGTTAATTTGGGAAAACGTTTTCAGATAGTTATATACTGTCCCTCTATAAGAGTTAGACATTGAGAAAGGCTTAATTATTTAAATTATTGATTGAGTTAGGCTTCTGTGGTATAATTATGAATTTACTTAGGCTTCATCACAGGCACTTTTTAATAGTTCTACTTCCTGCCTGAAACCATACAGTGCCCAAAGATAACTTCACTGTTAAAAACTCACAAGTACCTGTCTGAACTTAAACCCAACAGTGCCCTATCTCTACTGATATATTTATTTTTTATGCAATTTACAGCAAGAAAATGGAAGCACAACAAAATGAAAATAATATTTCATTTCAAATTAATATTGAACACAATCCTAAGGAAGACAAAGAAGAAATAGACTTTTTGGATGACACTGTAGACCAAGAATTAATTAAATGTGTTGAAGAATGTGAATCATGGAATGAAAAGGAGGACATACCAGATGAATTAATGTTGCAAATTCTTTCAGATTTTGAAAAATCAGAACAATAAATTTAAATGTTAAAAGTTAAAATTGTTTGAGACATTATTCTTTTTTATATAAAAATTATGAAATAGTACCCAAAAAGATATAATATAAAGTGAGACTTAAAATATACTGTGCAACGTTTTTGTGTTACATAGTAAGTTTGCTCATAGTTACTTCCTTTCTCCAACTATATTATCTCCAATGTGTATTTAACATCTCTTTATCATCTCCTGCCTCCATATTGTTTCTGCTTTCCTGACAGACTATGGTATGAATTCCATATACCACAATAACTTCTGAAACAACATGCAAGATATCTACAAAGGAGACGGTGTATATTACATTTTAGACTCTGCATTGGTACCTACATGTTGCTTCTTAAATAAAAAAAAACAAAAAAACAACAACAAAAAGAACAATCAATAAACATACAATATTTGAAAAGTCTATCATTCTTTTTTTCCCCATAGTACGCTGCCCGGACCGCTTCCCGGTGCGCGTACCAGGCGCTCCCCCCGCAAAAAAAACAAAAAAAAAATATTATTTTTTGCCCTTTTAAAGCCCCCACATCAAACCTAGGGGGCCAGGGAGGATCTACTCTGCCCCTTATGCTCATTTCCCCCTTTGTTTTGGCCACCTCTTGTGTCTCGATCCTACCGAGACACAAGATGGCGGCCGCTCCGGACTGTTTAGAATGTTTACAGACACCTGAGAGCCAATCAGCTTTCCGCGCGCAAGTCGCGTAGCGCGCCCTGAGCGCTCCCCGGTGCGCGTACCGGGACGCGCTTACAGATATATATATTTTTTTGAACCTAAATTACTCAAAATCCACTAGAGCACATATCTTGAGACCTAGCAAAGGCACATCGGACTACCAGTCCCTACAATTTTGCCAAGTTTCATAGAAATCCATTCAGCCGTTCGAGCTAAAAGTGAGTCCAACCGCCCTATGGAAAACTCAATGTTAAAAACACGTTTTGGGACCCCCTTTTTTCTCGGCCCCCACTTCGCGAAACCCCCCCCCAAACTTTCAGGGGACGCTCAGAAATAAAATGTGCCATTTTCCTGAAAATTTCAGCCAATTCCGTCCTTCAACGCCAAAGTTATTCAACATAGAATTTTCAGAAATCCCTATTCAAAAAAATCCTAACTATATATACCTACTGGCGACCGCCAGTAGGTAATATATATATATATATATATATATACTCCATCATTCCCCGCCCTTGCAGAGGAAACAGAGCACCACGGGACACCAGATAGGCTGCCAAATTCCTTTTTATGCAGGCGTTGTGCATGACGTGTTTTGTTTTATTTTAAAAGTTCCTCAGATGCCATCAGGAATCTCACAAGTGCTTCTCCCGCCTAAGTTTAAAAGCTGTGTGTCCCGCTTTGATTGGTCAGGACACTGCTGGTAACATCCCGCTGGGTAGGCACAACCTCAGGAAACTGGATTTGCAATGAGCAGAAACCTTGGCAAAAGTACTGACCCCAGTGGGAGGTGTCTGCTCCCTTCTTCCTTACGCGGACCTTGATCTTTCTCATGGGTGATGTGGCAGATCCCCGTGTTCCTCACTCCACCGCTGGGAATCCCGGAAAGAGCCCATGCATACCGCCTAAGTAAGCAGCATGTCCACACAAAGTAGCAGTCCAAACATTTGCGGCCGGGCAGATCTTGGGCATGCGGGGTGTCCAGACGTTACCACATTGTTTGTAAATAGTCCAAAACTTGCCACCAAAAGCCGCCGGACTCTATTGGGGTGGGTGCTCTAAAATGAACCAAAGTTTAAAGGGGTACTATAGTTAGAAAATAACATTAAAAAATTGGTGAAGTTCATTAAATGAAAAACCTATAGTGATGTTACAGTTAGAAAATAACATAAAAAAACCTTAGAAATTCACTGAAATAACAAAGATTACAGGGACATTATAGTCCATATCAAAAATAAAAAGCCCTGGGGAGGTCTGTGAGGACACCTGATTGCATTAGCCTGTGCCAGTTCCCGGGGATGTAGGGGAGGCCATACATACCTCCCCTGCACCTATTCAATAATTATCCTGGGCAGGGAGCTCCCCACCGGGCTGCAGGGGACCATGCTGGCCCCCTACATCACTTCACATATATTTGCCCTGGGTAGGTGGTGGTCACCTGGGTGTGGGGGATGCCGCAAGGGCACCCCCTCGCATTACCATAAAAACTGCCCCTGGGACCCGGCCAACCCAGGGGCCTATATTTAATGAAGCACTGCAACCTGTGCCTTTATTTTTATTTTTTATTGGGTAGGATTCGCAGATTTAGCGCAGCTTCTGACAAAAATGTTTTACAAATTGGCCCAAGCGGCCTAGGGGTTCAAGGTGTTTATACTCCGCCCTCTTTTCTTTTTTTAAATGTATTTTCTGTGACTCGTTGCAACCGAGTCACAAGATGGCTGCCAACACTTCCTGGTTTGAATTGTTGACAACCAATCAGATTTCAGCATGAGATCGGGTGGTGTTTGGGATCCTCCACTTCCCCATATATACAACTGGATTTTTGTTTTTAAATATCTCCGAAACTACTGAATGGATTTACAGCATTTAACAAAAATAACACTTTCTGGACCAACAGCTAACTTTCTGTCAAATTTGGTGTAATTCTGTTTAGCAGTTCGGGTTGTAGATTGTGTCTAAAATTTCCTATGAAATTAACATGGGGAAAACGTGTTTTGGGACCCCCCTTTTTCTCGGTCTGTGCTTGACGGATCACCATGAACATTTTGACAAAGCAGTTGAAGCAAATTCGTATTGAAAGTTTAGTGAAGATTTCACATATTAGGCCAAAGTTATTGGCAAATGAGAAAATGCTCTTCCTATGCAAACTAGGTTCTGGTCCTAACTATATGTAACAGGGTTGGGGCCCCCATAATGGAGTTTCTGCTGTGTTATGGTGACATGACCCGAAGCTTGACCCACTTGCTTTGCACCAGATGAAAAAGAATTTGCCTAAGTATTTCTGGATAGGGATGAGAAAGGGAGAAGAGAGAGGTAATCACCTCTCTTGGACAAAGCCGGACTCCGAGCATGCAATACGATATTGTTGGTATTTTTATCCATTATGGACGTGTTCACTTTATTTCAAGTAATTTGCACTGGTACCAATATAATTATGTGGTTACAGGCGCTATGCAGCGGACAAAATATTTGAAAAGTACTAATGGTGCACCTGAGGTTGTGTAGTGTGGTGATATTAGTTCATTGGACTATATGGATTTAAGTTTTTCTCATTCAACAATTGCTATTTTACTCACCTGTGAACAAGGCCTAACAGCCGAAATGCTTGGGGTATGAGTTGCAGACACTTTTATGAACTAAATAAAATGATTGGATGTTTTGGAATCGGGCCAATGTACTCTTTTCCTGCTCAATGGATACATATATGTAAGCTTATATATGTATATAAATACATATATGTATATAAATATGTAAAAAAAGAAGCAGATAACTCTGGGTGGGTGGTTCTCAAGTTTAGGTGGAAGGCAGCTCCTGTATAGAGCACCCTCAACACTAGCAACACTCTAGATCTGCTCACCTCAAATGTCTGCTTTTCTTTCAAAGTCTTTTAGCATAGGATTAGCACAGTGCCATCTACTCAGAGATAGAAAGGGAGAAAGTATTTTACAATTTTTACAGCAAACTCTTTAAACATAGAACTAGCAATGTGCTGTTCATGTCGAGCGGTAAAATGACAAAAGCCATTTACCACTCCAGGCACAGTATTACAGCTTTGAATTGGTAAAATACCAACCAAGCCAACCTGAAATGAGTAAACAAACCCCAGACACAGTGTTTTACTCTACTTAGTGCTCTTCAGAGAGGTATAGCTTTGTCCAGACACAAGGGAGAACTCAGTATAACTCAATAATTACCCTTTCTGGGGGCGTGGCCAACAGCATGGCCGGCTAGGACGTGCTCTTTCGTGGCTCCGGACGAGCTGCACTGTATCCGACGTTAAAAGTATGCTGAAAAGCCCCGCTTTGCCGTGAAAATATAAATAAGGGTCCCGTCCTGCCCGGAGCGCTTCAACAGCACAGCAAAACGTCCGAGAACTAAGCATGGGCGAATTTTGCGAATCTGGCGTTCGCGACTTTTGCGAATTTACGAACTCACAATCCGCAAAATCCGCGAATTCCCGCGAATTAGCGGATTTTTTTTCTTTTGTGTTCGCAAGTGTTTCTGCCAGTTCGCGAGGATTTGGTAGTAGTTACTTACTTACTTATCGGCTCGCAACGGTCGCGACTATGCTGTTTCTACGTCTGGTTCATCATCACAGCCTCCCAGCACCCTCTGTTTCACCACTGCCACCCTCTCTATGACCCATGCCACCCTCTGTTACATCAATGCCACCCTCTGGTTCATCATCACTGTAGAAGATGGGGGGGAAAAGCAAGCACACCTGCCCTGCTTCAACTGACATGAATTAATTTGGGGTTAGTTTATTAACAACACCTGCCCTGCCCCAACTGACAATAATGAATTAGAGGCTAATTAATGTGTCACTGAATTTGAAGTTCCAGCCTGGCACCTGCTTGTCTGCTCCCTTAGCTGTAAATCAGGACCTTTGTGGCATACAGTTAAGGTCATAGCAGGGTCACACAATTGTTGCAAGCAGGCAACCGAAATCTGGAGGGCCCCCTCAGGAAGCACAACAGGGAATCGTTACAAATCATGAGATTGACCTTTTGCACCTGCTCATTTGTTTTGCTTTTGCAAAAATCGTTTTTCGGTAATTTCGCGCTATTTGCGAGGCTCGGCGTCGTGCGAAACCGACCGCGGAAGCCGACAATTCGTGCGAATGAGCTTTATATTTTTTTGCAGCGTGTTATTTCGCGAGTTTTTTTGCAGTATTCGCGAGCCGCTTGCAGCGCAACACGCGAATTTACCCCAAGGTCGAGTACGGGCGCGGCCATTTTGTTTGCGTGACGTATTTCTGTTTCCGCCCGCTATGTATAATCTCGCGAGGTAAGCGCATTGCGAGTACAAGTTCGCACGAGATCGCGAGGAAAATTGCGTGCGAACTTACTTTCGCGCTCGTGAACGGGCGGCCATCTTGTTTTTCATTCATTTCCTGTGTCTGGGCATGGTGTTTATCCTCTTGCTATCTTTGCCATCCTTTGCTTGTTTTCAGTTTTTTTTCGAACGATTTTGCTTCTTATCTATCCCTCTCTTTTCCTAGCTGTATATTTTTGTCTTTTCTGCTATTTTTGTTTACTTTTAAACTACTTTTTAAACTCTTTTCTTTTCTTCTTCCCTATCCTATTCCTTCTTAATTTTCTACTTCCTACCGTACCTGCCCAGACCATGGTGAAGCCAGGCCCCGTGAAGCTGCCCAGGCACTTGAGGGACGCAGCAGCGGCGGGGAGGAGGAGTCCTGGACCCCGTGCCAGGACAGCATGCGGGCGATTGAGGGGGGAGCAGGTGACACGACGGGAGATCTTCAGCCCGGAGGAAGTGGGCGCGCTGGTTTACCTCGTCCAGCGCCGCTTGCCCAGGACCATCGCGGGAGGCGGCAGGATCGCGGCCGGCTACAACATCCGGGAGCACCGGAAGCGGTGGCAGAAGGTGTGCTGGGCCATGTCCCAACTCTCCGGGGTCCAGCGCACCTACAGCCAGGTCACCCACCGCTGGACGGACGTCCTGGACAGGGAGCGCGACCTGCTGGACCAGCTCGGCTTGGAGATCCTCGGGCTTGGTGAGTAGTAGTAGCTATTTCATCACTCCCTACTATGTTTTCTCCTGCTCTGTGTTGTTGTATTGCAAATATTTGTTTTTTACATGGAGAAAGCCAATAATGCTGCTGACGATTACATTGTAGTTAAATTATATTTCAAAATCTTCTGTGCATTTCAGGTGCACTGCTCTCCTTCTCAGTGGCGTTGCTACTATGCTTATTTGTTTTCTATTTTGTGGTCTCATTGACCTGAGTAACAATTATGTATGAGTGTACTTTACAGAACTGCGTAATGCTAGACACTAGGGGGCAGATTACATTTACAAGCCCCTTGCGCCACGTTTACGTTGCCTTGCGTGACGCAACAGCGGCGTAAACGTGGCGCATCCCTGCGAGTCATTTACAGCGTGACGCATCTAGGGAGATGTGTCACGTTATAAAGCCATGGGCCTGTGCCACAATGGGTGCGTTCCTAGTATGCAGGGTGGGCGGTCCTGCGGCTGTGCGCCCCGCAAAAGTGCCTGCGTGAAATCTACAAGATTTAACGCAGGCACTTCTGCAACGCTGCTACGTCAATTTGATTCCTTATGCCTGCTTGAAGCAGGCGTAAGGACTGACACAGCATGTTAAGTATTGGGTGGCCCTGAGCATTACTGGAGTTGCATTGCGTTGGCGACGTGACTCCAGCGATGCGCCGCTCTTACGTGACGAGATGCGTCACGCAAGTGCCTACCCTTGCACCAGGGTGCGCCGCATTGTAAATGAGGCGCATCTGCCGTGTCGCAAGCGCAGTTTTGCGTGACGCTTTTGATCTGGCGCATCTCTGGAGATGCGCCAGAACACGTAAGTAAGTATGCCCCTAAAGGGCAGAATTGCAATTACCGTCGCATCCCTGCAAAGTAGCAGGGATGCGCCAGTAATTGTGCGGCCCGCTACCACCACCAAACATGGTGCGCCGTATTTGCAATGCGGCGCACCATGGGCCCAAAACATCACCGAAGCTTTACTGCTGGAGTTGCATCGCAACGATGGCGCAGCTCCAGCAATGCTCTGGGGTACCCTATCTCCCCAATGCTGGATCAAGCCGTACGTCTGCTTCAAGCAGGTGCAGGGTTTGTGTGACGCATCATTGTCCTAAAGGTGACTGATTGAAATTTTGTAGATTTCCCTCAGCCACTTTTAGGATGTGTTCCAGCGCAGGAATGCCCTCCCTTGCACCGGAATGCCCCCTGATGGCGCAGGGATTTATAACGGGATGCATCTCCCAAATTTCAGTACTTTGTTTAGTGAGTTACGTGACTTTCGAAGTCGCAGGTCCGCAAATCAATGAAAACTAACCCTAATCAATATAATTTCGCTGAAATATTTTGTTATTGTTGTTTTGAAATGTTTGATTTGGTTGACATTGACAAGCAACAATCATCCATGTTTTCTGTTCTTTCTTTCATGTTGTACGTCAGCTCCCCCCAGGGGCGAGGGGACACAGGAGCAGCAGGCGGCGGATGCTGTTGAACAGGGCCAGGATCGGGCAGGCGAGGGCTCCTTTGCTGGCCCCAGTAAGTTTTCATTTTAGACTAGTACCTATTTTTCCTAGCGTTCCTCATTTGATTTTTTCAAAATCATCTTTGATCTTCTTGTAGACTGTATCTAAATTCTTATCCTGCCTCTACTATGACTCCGTGTGGTATTACTAGATTATTCTTATTAGTCTGTCTGTGTAGCTAACTAAGATTGCACGGTTGGCGAAACTCCCATTCTAGTCAGCAACAGCTCTATCAACTTAGTGCAGTGCAGTCCTCTGGGATTGTCCATAATGTCTTTTGAAGTGTTCTATCTGCTTTGAAAATTCCCAACTATAAAATGTGAATGACCACCAAGAAAGAATAGGATACTACCTTTTGGTTTGGATAGGAGGACAATCCATACCACTACTGTTGAGGGGACAATTCTTCTGCAGAAACAACTATGGACAATAAATAGTGCATTGCTTATCAATTATAATAGGCGCTGTTAGAGTTTCCACATACCTCTGTGATAACAGACTTTGAACCCCCAATGTCCTGACTGACTGACTACATAGTGTGGCACAGTCATTTACCTCCCGAATTCATCGATGATTGATCCCCAATGATGATTATCCAACGTAGCTCAAGAGTACGGAGTCAGAGTCAAGAAGTGTCAGAGGCACCGACTCATGCTTGCAAAAGTTGCAAAACCTTTCGCTCAGTCACTCTAGTCTGGACCAAAAAACACAGAGTCTATTTAAGTTTAAAAGCTTTATTAAAAGTAAACACATTTATTAAAATGAAGTCTTAATAAAAAAACTAAACGTTTAACTGAGAATGGAAAAGTGGTTAGTTCTGACGATTAATTGAAGACATTTCTTGTGGTCGAGCCGAGCTCTCACCTTGTTTCAACTTGATCTTGTTGTTAGAAGTCCATCTTCTGTCTGTGTGGAGAAAAATGGTGCGTGTTAAAAAGCCAGCCTTCATCAGTTGTGCCAAAAAGTGCAGCAAGACAACACCCTTCCCTGGAAAAAGGGACATTTTTTTTTACTTTAGAGTACACAGTCACAAATTACATTGTTTTCACATGTCTTCATTCCTAGACCAAATACTAGTGAGTGGTTTATTCTAACATTCTTAAATGTACTTTGTAGGTGGAACATCTGGTGGCGGGGCCAACGCGGAGGTGGTGGTGCTCGACACGGAGGCGGAGGGCAATTCCTCAGGGGAGGAGGCGGTGGTTCCAGTGCCGGCTGTGAGAGTTCAGATGGTGGTGGTGGCGGGCAGAGGTAAGCTCTTATATATTCCTTACTTATTGAGATTGAAGACGTGGCTGGGAAGGAAAGAATATGAGATGCATGGCTGGGTGAATGATGAAGCAATGATTGGTGGAAGGACAACAGCCTGGGTGGGTGACACAGAAACTGTATGTGTCCATAATATACCTGGATCATGCTACTATCTGACTCTTAGATAGCATATGTGTATCTAGAGCAGGGGTACTCATAGTACGGCCCGCGGGCCAGTGGCGGCCCGGCAAGCCTTCCTTGGCGGTGCGCAGACCTTGCAGACAATCACTGCTCCCCCAGCCCCCAGAGAGCAGAGGCTTTGTTGTATTTCACCTGTTAGCGCCCCCTGCATCTCCACTCTGACAATCCCTGCTCCCCCAGCCCCCACAGAGCAGAGTGGAGATGCAGGGCCACAAAGAGGTGAAATAGAACAAAGCCTCTGCTCTGTGGGGCCGGGCAAGCAGTGATTGTCAGGGTGGAGATGCAGGGGCGCTACAACAAACAAAGCCTCAATAATATGTTAATGGTCTTTTAAAGACCTGTTAAGTAGTTTGGTGTGGCTGTCTGTGTGTGCGCTTTGAGAAAGCTGTCTCAGCCCGGGCTGAAGGCTGACACAGACAGACACACACACAGTGAGATGACAGAGGGGGAGGGAGAGGGAGGACAGGAGGGAGAGAGAGATGGAGAGGGAAGGCAGGAGGGAGAGCAGGAGGGAGAGAGATGTATGTAAATGCTGGGTCTGGTGGCTCAGTGGATGAAGGCATCTGCTGCAGGGACCTGTGTGCAACCTCATGGTCACAAGTTTTCGTTTTGCTTTAGCCCCGCCCCCTCTGACTCCGCCCCCACCAGTGCGGCCCTCGGCCACAAACTACACTGTAAATTTAGCCCCTGAGAGAAAGTTTGTGAGTACCCATGATCTAGAGAGAGTAGACGGTCTGTGGATGAACTAAGTGTAACTTTGAAGAGCATGTAACACAGCACCCGCACGTCCGTTCCAGTGTAGGAAAGGCAAGGAAAAGAAGTTGTAATTTTGTCCAAATACTACCATCAATAGTAGCAGTAGTTTGTATTGCAAGCACAGCATAGATCCGGTTATTACGGTGGCCACTCCCTACCTCTCTTAATAAGTTTAGTAGTACTCAGTCATTCATGTGTGGATGTATCACTGGTCACTCAATAAAAAGCAAAGCACCTAAAGTCATCCCATATGTAAGCAAAAACATCCCATGTGAAGTGATAGATAATCAGATTATTTATCTTCTTCATTTTTACATTTCTAGTACTCATTTGCACTGTAGGGTGAAAGTTAAATTAATTAAGCAGTAGCCCTTGTAACAGAGTATTCTCAGTGCCACCCGTAATAGAAAAGTAAGAGCTTCACCACCTGCATGTACTGGACCGGTACAGTAACGCAAGTCTAGGTCACTCATCATGGCGTGCGTCTCTTTTTCTCGGGTGCAAGTTCACTGTGCTGGCATTATGCCGGCTTGCAGAAGATAACGTACCAATTTTCCTAAACAAGAGACAAGAAGAAGAATAAGACTGGTGTACTTTCATAGTCGACTCCAATGGAAGTCCATAGTGCTCGTAGAATTTGTTCCTTAAACTCCCACTAATGTTAGAGCAAGGATGAAGAAGTGGGAGGTTAGATAGATACTGGCCTCAATAGTTATGTAATGCGCTTGCAAGTTGCTAGTTGTACTGCAACACAAATTTCTGCTGAATGATTGAGTTAATCTTAAAGAGCATTGGTTACAGACTATGTCTTTCTTTCTTCATATAGATGCTCCTTCCAAACAAACAAGGAGGAAGGAGCTGGCTAGAGCGGCCCGGCAACGGAGGATCGCTGCCACTGTTGCAGAATATCGGCGGCTGGTGGCCCTGGAGGACGACGAAAGTGTGCAGTCGACCACAACAACAACGTCGTCTGCATCGGCCTCCGTGCCCCCACGGGCTGCCACCCATCACAGTGCTCCAGCCAGACTGAGCCGGGCTGCCAAAGCCAAACGCCACCGCCGAGCAGCAAGGACAACAGCTGCCTCTCACAGCCATTGTAACTGCAAGGCACGCCTGCGCCGCAGTACCCTGAGGGTGTCCCGCCTTCAGCAGGAGCTCCACCACTTTACAAACGTGTTGGAGGGGCTCCGCGTAGAGCACGCCTTGCTCCGCCAGGAGTATGATGCCCTGGCCCAAAAAGTAAACAGCACCCACCCATAGTGTCCCTTGCCCCTTTTTTAGAGACTTTTGGGGGGGTGGGAATCGGGAGTTGGGTTTGGGACTTTTAAAGGACAACCGTTGGGGTTAGGGAGGGTCTTGCGGGAGATTATTTTGTTAGGGATATAAATATACTTTTTCAAACTTTATCTGAGCATACCTGTTTTTTACTGCTTGCCTGGTGGGTGGGGGTTTAACAGTAACTTTGTTTTCCTGAAAGTTTAGTTCCATTTTCTTCCTTTAAGTGTAAATGCCCAAATGTTTTCAACACTAAGTGCCTCTCACAGAGTAAGTGAAGTGAATTCAAGAGTCCTAGGACTTTAGTAGTACTACCGTCAGTCTCTCGTCTCTCCTAATACTCCATTATACTCCCTCCCACCAAACGCTTATCTTACCTGTAATTTGTGTTTGAAAGTAGGGCTAGACCCAGTGCTGGCTCCACAGGAAACAGCGAATAAGGTTGGCGATCCTGGGCGGATAAGATTTCCTCATAGCGGTGGTACTAGTGGTATGACACAGTGGCAGTTGCATGCCTATGAAAAAAAAGAAAATGAAATCTGGTTTGTCCTCCTGAGCAATACAACGGTACAATAGAGAATATAGCAGGTGACAGTACACTAGAACAGTGCCACATTGTAGCCTAACAAATGGTAAAGTATAAGTACTAATTCGGTTGAAGTTCTTTGACATTAGCCATGGGTCTTTGTCAAGCAGAGTAAGAATATATCCTCGGATTTCTTCACCAGCCTGTTGCTATCACCTTATCCTCCCCAGCAAGTGTGTGGATTTATTGCTGTAATTTAGTCACACATCAATCAAAACCACACAGCCCAGGGGAAGAGGGTTAGGGTTTGAAAAATGGATGGATACGGGGGTTTTTGGGAAAGGTTTTGGGAGACAAGAAAAAATAGCACAGCATGGACAAACAATTGTGAACATAAACAAATTTTTGGGTACAAACCTATCCATCAATCTTTGAAAGTGCATGCACTACTGCATGCATGTCAGTGAAAAGTAAGTAGTACTTTCGACAACTGTGGAAGAAAGAATGGGACAGTACAGGGCGTGTGTGGAAATATTGATAACTATATTCAACATAAGGTCTCTGTTGCCAGATACCTGAGAGCCTTGCTGGTCACTATAAATCCATTCACAACACTCAATGGGGTTGGTCTGAAAGGTATAGTAGATAGAAAAGGAGAAATTGCTCTTTTTCTAGGTGTCCCCTCACTCATCAGGGTTGCCCCTTGGTGACATGCTTCATCATTGGGGCCATCCCAGTCCTCTACGGGCTGGGGCGTGCTGCGACTTGCGAATTACGTAGGAGCACTTGCAAATGACTATGTGTGGTGCAGATGTGATAGTGGAGTGGACTAAGTGATGTGTTAAGGGATCAATTTAGAAGCAGAGAGAGATCCAAGAAATGCAGTCACAGTCATAGAAAGAAACAATGGATACTGTATCTGTATGTTGTTGTAGTTGTCCTGTTGAAATTGGTAAGTAAGTTGCATGCAGAAAAAAATTCCTGTTATTAGCGGCACTCCTCCATTCCATCTGACGCTTCGTTCATCAATGTTGGTCACCAGAAGACACCCTGTCCACTGCCTGCCTGGCGGATGCTGAATTGCGGCTCGCTAAGGTGAAGCCTGACTCCATCTTTTTTTCCCCATTGCACAGACTGAAACCCGGCCTGTAATTATTCAACGAAAAACAGGAAGTGATATAATATTACAACACCACTGATAAATAAATATAAGGTATGTAGGCTGTGGAGTGCAAAAAGTCACACTTTGATTTTCCTAGTAGACAGTACAATATTTTTGAAAGTGCGTACTCTGTCTAAGTCACCCTTTGAAGGATAACTAAGTATGGGCAAATTAATGTAGCGGATCTTTCCCCTCAAGCTAGGTGTACTGTAAACTGTGTTTTAGAACAAAATTAGATCTTCCCAGCAGTGCTCCCACCCAGACCCTTACTAAAGCCAGTCGCAAAAATGTAGAAGACCCCCAATCAAATCTCAAAAAACGAGGCCTAGCAGAAAAGTAGTGACAAAACGTACTTTGAAAGTAAAAGTAGGCCCAAATACCCCCTTATCCACCGTGGATTGTATTCAAACCACTTGCAAGCAACCAAGCAAAAGTATCCATAGCCAGCATCGCTCCAAGACTCGAAAACCCCCCCACCCAAACACATGCAATAAAAATACTGCTAACCCTAACGAACCCTAAGTTAAGAATAGTGGCAAAGGCTTTCTTTAACTATGCCAAATCCCCCCTTTCCCACCATGGATTTTCTTCAAATGACTTGCAACCAAAATTACACATTCTCACGAGTGCTCTAAGACCCCAGAACTCAGTTGCAAAAATCTAGAACACCCTGAAGCACATGCAATCCTGCTGCTAGGGCTAACCCTAACGAACCCTAAGTTACAAAAAGTGCCAAAAGGCTTTTCCGCGTGGATTTTGTCCCAACCACTTCTATCCGGTATTAGACCTTCCCAGGAATGCCCCAAGACCCGCCAACCCACCCACCAAAAAGCATAACACCCCCAAACAGGCCAAAAGCAAAATCTCATTCTTACAATATTTCTCGTCCTTTGGTCCAAATGCACTGTGTAGCTAGGCCATAAGTCCGGTTTACCACCACGGATTTCCTGAAAAGCAAATGCAATCAAGATTAGAGTGTCCCAGCAGTGCTCACAGACCCCGAAACTCACCCACAAACAGCCCAAAGAGCACCTCAAAGGCAAGCAAGTCAGCAAAAACAACAAAAAATGTCTGCCTCGGATTTGGTCCAAACCACTTTTATCCGGTATTAGAGCTTCCCAGCAATGGCCCCAGAGCTGTCAACCCAGGAGAAAACGAGTAGAAGACCCCCAAACAGCCAAAGAGCAAAAGTACAAAAAATGGGGACTTAGTAATTTTTTGGCAAATTTCCCAAATCACCCCGCGTCGCTCTGCAGCTAGGCCCTACCTCCCCTCTGCCACCATGGATTTGCTTCAAACCTCTTGCAAAGTAAAGTATCGATAGCCAGCAGTGCTCCCAGACCCTGAAACCCACCCACAAACACCTGGAAGGCCCCCAAACCGGCAGCCTAAAACGCTACATTGAGCAAAATGTCAGAAATACCAACAAAAAAAATCGGCGTAGATTTTGTCCCAACCACTCCTATCCGGTATTAGACCTTCCCAGAAATGCCCCAAGACCCGCCAACCAACCCGCCAAAAAGCATAACACCCCCAAACAGGCCAAAAGCAAAATCTCATACTTACTATATTTCTCGGCCTTCGGTCCAAACACGCTGTGTAGCTAGGCCATAAGTCCGGTTTACCACCACGGATTTCCTAAAAAGCAAATGCAATCAAGATTAGAGTGTCCCAGCAGTGCTCACAGACCCTGAAACTCACCCACAAACAGCCGGAACCCCCACAAAGAGCACCTCAAAGGCAAGCAAGTCAGCAAAAACACCAAAAAATTTCCGCCTCGGATTTGGTCCAAACAACTTTTATCCGGTATTAGAGCTTCCCAGCAATGGCCCCAGAGCCGTCAACCCAGGAGAAAAGGAGTAGAAGACCCCCAAACAGCCAAAGAGCAAAAGTACAAAAATGGGGACCTAGTCATTTTTTGGCAAATTTCCCAAATCACTCCGTGCGCGCTCTGCAGCTAGGCCCTAACTCCCCTCTGCCACCATGGATTTGCTTCAAACCTCTTGCAAAAAAAGTATCCATAGCCAGCAGTGCTCCCAGACCCCGAAACCCACCCACAAACACAAGGAAGGCCCCCAAACAGGCCCCCGAAAACACTACATTGAGAAAAATGTCAGAAATAGCAACAAAAAAAATCAGCGTGGATTTTGTCCCAACCACTTCTATTCGGTATTAGACCTTCCCAGGAATGCCCCAAGACCCGCCAACCCACCCGCCAAAAAGCATAACACCCCCAAACAGGCCAAAAGCAAAATCTCATACTTACAATATTTCTCGGCCTTCGGTCCAAACGCGCTGTGTAGCTAGGCCATAAGTCTGGTTTACCACCACGGATTTCCTGAAAAGCAAATGCAATCAAGATTAGAGTGTCCCAGCAGTGCTCACAGACCCCGAAACTCCCCCACAAACAGCCGGAACCCCCCCAAAGAGCACCTCAAAGGCAAGCAAGTCAGCAAAAACACCAAATAATTTCCGCCTCGGATTTGGTCCAAACAACTTTTATCCGGTATTAGAGCTTCCCAGCAATGGCCCCAGAGCTGTCAACCCAGGAGAAAATGAGTAGAAGACCCCCAAACAGCCAAGGAGCAAAAGTACAAAAATGGGGACAGTCATTTTTTGGCAAATTTCCCAAATCACTCCACGCGCGCTCTGCAGCTAGGCCCTAACTCCCCTCTGCCACCATGGATTTGCTTCAAACCTCTTGCAAAGTAAAGTATCCATAGCCAGCAGTGCTCCCAGACCCCGAAACCCACCCACAAACACCAGGAAGGCCCCCAAACAGGCCCCCGAAAACGCTACATTGAGCAAAATGTCAGAAATAGCAAAAACAAATCGGCGTGGATTTTGTCCCAACCACTTCTATCCGGTATTAGACCTTCCCAGGAATGCCCCAAGACCCACCAACCCACCCGCCAAAAAGCATAACACCCCCAAACAGGCCAAAAGCAAAATCTCATACTTACAATATTTCTCGGCCTTCGGTCCAAACGCGCTGTGTAGCTAGGCCATAAGTTTGGTTTACCACCACGGATTTCCTGAAAAGCAAATGCAATCAAGATTAGAGTGTCCCAGCAGTGCTCACAGACCCCAAAACTCACCCACAAACAGCCGGAACCCCCCCAAAGAGCACCTCAAAGGCAAGCAAGTCAGCAAAAACACCAAAAAAATTCCGCCTCGGATTTGGTCCAAACAACTTTTATCTGGTATTAGAGCTTCCCAGCAATGGCCCCAGAGCCGTCAACCCAGGAGAAAACGAGTAGAAGACCCCCAAACAGCCAAAGAGCAAAAGTACTAAAATGGGGACTTAGTCATTTTTTGGCAAATTTCCCAAATCACTCCGCGCGCGCTTTGCAGCTAGGCCCTAACTCCCCTCTGCCACCATGGATTTGCTTCAAACCTCTTGCAAAGTAAAGTATCCATAGCCAGCAATGCTCCCAGACCCCGAAACCCACCCACAAACACCAGGAAGGCCCCCAAACATGCCCCCGAAAACGCTACATTGAGCAAAATGTCAGAATAAGCAAAAAAAAATTCGACGGGGATTTTGTCCCAACCACTTCTATCCGGTATTAGACCTTCCCAGGAATGCCCCAAGACCCGCCAACCCACCCGCCAAAAAGCATAACACCCCCAAACAGGCCAAGAGCAAAATCTCATACTTACAATATTTCTCTGCCTTCGGTCCAAACGCGCTGTGTAGCTAGGCCATAAGTCCGGTTTACCACCACGGATTTCCTGAAAAGCAAATGCAATCAAGATTAGAGTGTCCCTCGGATTTGGGCCAAACCACTTTTATCCGGTATTAGAGCTTCCCAGCAATGGCCCCAGAGCCGTCAACTCACCTGCAAAGAGGTAGAACAACACCCCCACAAGTGATGAGTCTTTCTTCATTGGGCGTAAACCAGCCCTCTGCTTTGATGGAAATAGGAGTCTGGAGGAGGTGGATCGAGGAGCATGTTCTTCTGAACTTGTGAACCTGAGGAATGCAGACTGCGGCACCTTCAAATCAATCAGCAAACAAGTGAAGACAGTGCTGCTGATGGGCCTGTTTTTGTGATTATGTGAATAAAGTTTGAATTATATTAACTGTGCACAACAAAGAAAGACAGACACACAGGAATAAAAATGAATTAGGACAAAAAAGAAAGTTATTGATTTGTAGTCTCATTTTCAGGGCTCGGTATCACGGTCCATGAATAAGAATAAGGCTTCGTCATCATACTCTGCGAATTCAGGCAGGGTGAGCTCAGTGTCACCTGACAGAGAAGAATTTCCCTCATCTATGTTGCTGTCCACCTCGTCTTCATCCGGCGCGCTTTCTCGTACTCTGAAATCTGGTGGTATGAGGTGCTGATTCATCTTGATCATTGTTAACCTCTCCACATTTTTGGGCGAGAGGCGGCTCCGTTTGGAAGTTACAATGCCACCAGCAGCACTGAAAACACGTTCCGTTCAGAAGACACGCTTGCGAGTGGGCAAGACAAGTAGTTTAAAGCCAGGTTGGAGAGCTGTGGCCACAATTCTTTTTTCCCATGCCAATACGCCAATGGGTCAGCATTAACATAGACCTCTGTTGAGTAATTCAGATAGTCCTTCACCATCAACTCAAGGTTCTCCTCCAAGGTTCCTCCACTTTGCTTAGCTGTTGCTGTGACCTTTTGAGAACCAAACCCAAGCCGAGCTAGCCAATCCTCTTCAGCCTCCAATGTTACTGTTGTGTCTGGTGGTGCAGATGATCCGGTTGCCGGTCTCTTTAACGGCTGAGAGGTCACTTGTGCCGCAGCCACAGGTGCAGGAGTGGATTGTTGTGACTGGGGATGGCCTACTGATGCTGATGTACTGCCTTTTCCTTCAATTTGCTGCCGTTCTCTTTCAAACCTCTTGGCTGAGGAGACTAGCCACTGTTTGTACTTTGTAACATCTTCATCAGCAAAAGGAAAGAATGCTTGGCCTGCCAGCGCCTTTTTGTAGCGTGGATCCAGAATAGTAGCTCAAATGTAATGCTGGTTTGAGTGGATCATTTTAAGACGTTCATCACCTTGTAGGTGCTCTAATAATTTCTCAGCCAGAACAAAAGGCTCTTGATTTTCTTCATCTTTTTCAAACACAGAACACACCTCCTTCAGTTGGTGCTCCAGCATGTACAACAATGGGATAGCTTTTCCCAAATTACAGTCCTCCTTGCTGACTGCACGCGTGAAGAACTCAAAAGGACGAAGCATGCGTGTCAGGCTTTTAACTATGTTCCATTGCGCCGCACCCATCCTCAGGTCCTCCTTCTGAGCTGTACCCTGTGTTAAGAAATAGTGATCGAGTACCGTATACTGCTCATACAGATGCTCAAGCATGTAGAAGGTTGAGTTCCAACGTGTTACCACCTCCTGGATGAGTGCTATCACTGGCATTTGACGTTCATATAGCAGGCTCCTCAGATGCTTCCGGGCCTTAAAAGAATGGCGGAAATGGTTGCACATTTTTCGGCAGGTGTTCACTACTCTGTACGCTGCACTGTCTTTATCACTCAAGAATTTTTTGACAACCAGGTTTATACAGTGCGCCAAACACGGCACTCTGAAATAGTCACCCAGCTGCATGGCCTTAATTATATTGGCGCCATTGTCCGTGGAAACATAACCAACCTGGCGTTTTTTTGGGGACAGCCAGTCAAGGACCTTTGTGTTAAACACATCCAAAATGTTTTGTGCTGTGTGATGTTTCTCCAAACCAAACATGGCTAGTGTTGCATGTTTCCGAGCAGCTTTAAAAACAATGTCCGGGTCAACACCTGCGTTTAGCTTTGCTTTAACCCCTGAAAAAGAGACCCAGTGTGCAGTGATGCACATGTAATCAGCGCCTGCGCCACTGGTCCACATGTCTGTTGTCAGATGTATAGTGTGAACAGCACTCTTCTGCAAAGCTGCCCCAATCACCTCCAGAACATCTTCATGTAGTGCTGGAACCGCAACTCGGGCAAAATAGAACCGGCTAGGAACCTTCCATTTAGGGCACAGCGCTGCCACTAATTCTAGAAAACCAACCCCTTCTACAAAAGAAAAAGGGAGAAGGTCCAGAGCTAGCATTTTAGCCAGCTTAGTGTTATACAGACGCGTCAGTGGGTGGTTGCGTTCATATTGCGCTTCTGTAAACAACATCTTTTTAATGTTGCCCTGGACCAAGGATTTATGGGATGATGATGATTTCTTCGACCCAGTTACGCTCGCTGATGAACTTTTTCGCTCTCTCCCACACTCTTAGTGTGGCTCACATGGGGTGTGCTGCTGACAGGGGTACTGGGTGTAAGTGAAGTGTTTGAATCGTCTTCTTCCTCCTCGTCATCATCAGATGAAAAATCAACGTTTTCATTACGTGCAATTCGGGCTTCCTTGAATGCCTCTAGGTGCGCAAACCATTGGACAGCGTGCGTTCTCCTAAGATGACCTCTCTGGCCTCCGGTACCATAGTTGGTACCAAACTTACCACGACTAACTCGAAGCTTACAAATGCTACAAATGGCTACATTTTCCTTTTTTGGGCAAACACTAAAGAAGTCCCAAACTGGAGACTTGAAATGTCTTTGGGGGCCGGAGGAGGTGGCGATACTGGTGGTGGTGGTCCTGCTGCTAATGCCAGATGAAGTGGAGGATGTGGATTGCCGAACTTCAGTACGTTTTGCACTTTCACCACCACTAATTGAGGTCGAGGTGGATGGAGGTCCCTTCTTGGGAGGAAGAAATATGGAAGCGGTAGGTGTTGGTGTACTAGTTAACTCCAAATCCAATGATTGTTGTGTTTCCATTGCCTCCTCGTCGACATCATCATCACGCTCAGCAGCTTCTCGGGATAGGGTCAAAATGTCTCTTTGCTGCATGCCCGCTGGGGCTGCAGTGACCTTTATGATGACTGGCTCGTCGTCATCGTGAGAGGCTTCATCAGCAGCAGTATCCGTCACTTCTTGTTGAGCCTCATCACACTCCTTAGCTATGAGTTTTTCGACGACCTTCCTTTTACGCTTAGGTATCTTTGTCAGATCATGATGTGCCTCACTCTCAGACTGCCGTGATGATGGTTCCCAATCTTCATCCAGATTAAGATCATCAGAAGGAGGTGGGCTTGAAGAAGATGTAGACACCCCCCTTGATCTTTTCCTTGCTAGGGATGTAGAAGACAATGAATGATCATCAGGAGGAGTGGCTTCCTCAGATGATACCTCGGTTTGATTGTCAATTTCCTGATGTGCCCCTACTTCGGGAGGAACAACTATTGTGGGCACTTGTGACCCTCCATGCACCTCTGCTTGCGCATCTCCTTGCGCTGCCTCTCCTTCCACATGTACTTGGGCTTGTACTTGCACTTGGTGTTGTTGTTGCGGCTGTGGTTGTTCAACACTTGTCAGATGAGTTACAACAACCTGTGTTGATTCAGGGACATTGCTGCTACTTTCTTGCGATGAGCCAACATCACTGGTCGATGGTGATTGGAGAAGTGCACTGACTGCCTCTGAAGCACTCAACGGCTTTGACTTAAGTTGGTGTGGTGGTGGAGGCACTGAACCCAATGGAGCGGGGGTGCTGCTCCCAGCTTGGTCCCCAGCAGATCCTGCTGCTGCTGCTGCAGGCGTACTTTTTTTTTTGCTCCCAAAAAACGCGGCGGCCGGCACACCAGCCTCCTTGGTAACTTGCTTCTTCTGCTCCTTACTAGCAACTTTCTTGCTAGAGAAGCTACGGAGACCTTTTTTTGGGGCCATCTTCTTCAGAGCAGGTCAGACAGCAGGCCGCAGTTGCACGAATTGTAGAGTTGTCTGAGGCCAGACGTGACGTCGCGTGACGTTATGCTGCACACACACACCGCTGCAGGACTTCTTCCTGGCACTGGTGGTTCTCTTGAGTCTTGTGCACCTAAAAGCAATGGAAGACAGAGGAACATCAGTTCAGTTATAAACCCCCAAAAAATCGAAAAAACCCAGAAAAATCAGCACAATCCCATGCCCTCCATGATGCTTAAATTCAAGACACCCCACAGAAAGACTAGGCACATGCAACACTCACTAGTCACTACCCCTGGTGAAAAGGCCACAACAACAGGCCAAAAAAACGAAAATCACCGAAAAATCAGCACAATCCCAAGCCATCCAGCCCCTCCATGATGTTTAAATTCAAGACAACCCACAGAAAGACTAGGCACATGCACCACTCACTACCCCCTGGTGAAAAGGCCACAACAGGCCAAAAAAACGAAAATCACAGAAAAATCAGCACAATCCCAAGCCATCCAGCCCCTCCATGATGTTTAAATTCAAGACAACCCACAGAAAGACTAGGCACATGCACCACTCACTACCCCCTGGTGAAAAGGCCACAACAGGCCAAAAAAACGAAAATCATAGAAAAATCAGCACAATCCCAAGCCATCCAGCCCCTCCATGATGTTTAAATTCAAGACAACCCACAGAAAGACTAGGCACATGCACCACTCACTACCCCCTGGTGAAAAGGCCACAACAGGCCAAAAAAACGAAAATCACAGAAAAACCAGCACAATCCCATGCCATCCAGCCCCTCCATGATGTTTAAATTCAAGACAACCCACAGAAAGACTAGGCCCATGCACCACTCACTACCCCTGGGCATAATGGATGAAAGCTAGGCAAAATGGGTGCAGGCCTGAGAACACTGCCTGCATTCAAAATGGCCCCCTCCATCACAGCACATGGCCAGGGCCTGTAGCAGCACTCAAAATGGCCCCCAACCACATGGCCTGTCCACAACAGGCCAAAAAAACGAAAATCACAGAAAAATCAGCACAATCCCATGCCATCCAGCCCCTCCATGATGTTTAAATTCAAGACAACCCACAGAAAGACAAGGCACATGCACCACTCACTACCCTGGGCATAATGGATGAAAGCTAGGCAAAATGGTTGCAGGCCTGAGAACACTGCCTGCATTCAAAATGGCCCCCTCCATCACAGCACATGGCCAGGGCCTGTCGCAGCACTCAAAATGGCCCCCAACCACATGGCCTGTCCACAACAGGCCAAAAAAACGAAAATCACAGAAAAATCAGCACAATCCCATGCCATCCAGCCCCTCCATGATGTTTAAATTCAAGACAACCCACAGAAAGACTAGGCCCATGCACCACTCACTACCCCTGGGCATAATGGATGAAAGCTAGGCAAAATGGGTGCAGGCCTGAGAACACTGCCTGTATTCAAAATGCCCCCCTCCATCACAGCACATGGCCAGGGCCTGTAGCAGCACTCAAAATGGCCCCCAACCACATGGCCTGTCCACAACAGGCCAAAAAACCGAAAATCACAGAAAAATCAGCACAATCCCATGCCATCCAGCCCCTCCATGATGTTTAAATTCAAGACAACCCACAGAAAGACTAGGCACATGCACCACTCCCTACCCCTGGGCATAATGGATGAAAGCTAGGCAAAATGGGTGCAGGCCTGAGAACACTGCCTGCATTCAAAATGGCCCCCTCCATCACAGCACATGGCCAGGGCCTGTAGCAGCACTCAAAATGGCCCCCAACCACATGGCCTGTCCACAACAGGCCAAAAAACGAAAATCACAGAAAAATCAGCACAATCCCATGCCATCCAGCCCCTCCATGATGTTTAAATTCAAGACAACCCACAGAAAGACTAGGCACATGCACCACTCACTACCCCTGGGCATAATGGATGAAAGCTAGGCAAAATGGGTGCAGGCCTGAGAACACTGCCTGCATTCAAAATGGCCCCCTCCATCACAGCACATGGCCAGGGCCTGTAGCAGCACTCAAAATGGCCCCCAACCACATGGCCTGTCCACAACAGGCCAAAAAAACGAAAATCACAGAAAAATCAGCCCAATCCCATGCCATCCAGCCCCTCCATGATGTTTAAATTCAAGACAACCCACAGAAAGACTAGGCACATACACCACTCACTACCCCGGGTGAAAAGGCCACAACAGGCCAAAAAAACGTAAATCACAGAAAAATCAGCACAATCCCAAGCCATCCAGCCCCTCCATGATGTTTAAATTGAAAACACCCCACAGAAAGACTCAGTGCACCCACCACTGAGTACCCCTGGGCAAAAGACCCCAAAACAGCCCAAAAATCGAAAATTCCAAAATTGTAGTTGCAGCATCTGTAATGCCCCAAACAAACTTACTTGTGAAATTTCTAATCCAAAAGTGAGCCAAAGAAAGTCAAAAAGGCCTTAAATCCAAATATCCAGCAGCATCCACAAAAAGTAATCCTTCCAGCTCCAGATCCAAATGAAAAGTGACCAGGAGATGGACAAAGCACTGGGAGGAGCCTGCTGGACAGGAACAGGAAGTTGAAGACTGTGGGGCACTTCCTTCCTCCCACCCCCACCCCTCCCCAAAATGGACTCCTCTCAAAAAAAGTGCAGGTAAATGTAAACCTGAGGAGTTATTCAGATAAAAATCATAATTTCCAGAAGGTTTATGCTGCTTGCTGGTGGATTTCTTGTGCACAATTGCAAATTTTATATTTTCACGAGTGCGAGATTGTTGCTGCGCGCCGCATCTCAAAGATCGCAATTGCGAAGTACCGCGATACGTGATCACGGCGTACTCGCGTTGACAAACTCTCGCTGTAAAAGTTGGCAAGCCGCGATTACGTAATCGCGCTTGCCAAATTCCCGCTGGATCCCGCAGCAAGATCCAAAATGGCGCAGCACTCACAAAATATCAAGAAAAATAACTCGGCAAAGGATGAATGACGGGAAGTAAACGCCGCGCACCGCAAAATTGTATCACCAAGAAAAAAAAAATCCGCTGCGTGCGAATTTGCGGATTTTGCGGGAAATCCGCAAATCTCGCGGATTGCGAATTTACCGAAAATCCGCAAAATCCGCGAGCGGAACGGATTTTACGCCCATACATACCGAGAACTGGCAAAATCGGATTCGCCAGCAGACCGGGTCTAGCCGCGTGCGCCAAGATGGCAGAGACGTACTGAGAGCTGGAGACTCCTCCAGAGCGAACAGAGCTGCCGCGACCCACCACATGTAAGGGGACACCTGAGCGACCGTTGTGAGCCTCGCAGACACGGCAGGTGAGCCGTAGGAGTGCCGAAAGCAGAGTGAGGCTTCCCGCAGGAGTGTGGCAGGAGGATCGAGGCTCCGTGTGAAGCGCGCCGGAGGCCTGGAACGTCCCGCGGCTGACACCGCTGGAGGCCCTGAAGCACCCGGTGGACAGTGCGGAAGACGGAAGGAGGTGAGCTACGGCGGGGCCGAGCCGAGAGGGACTGAGGCACTACGAGAGAGGTGGAGAGCCTGTCCCTGAGCAGACACCTAGCGGCACCATCTAAGACACTGCCCTGGCAACAGTGCGACCGGGGGGAGGGAGTGTGGCCCACCCCCACCGAGGCGAGGGACTGATCCGCGATTGTAAGGCCACTGAGGAGGAAGGCCTAGCTGAGGGCCCCGAGGAGGCATTGGGTCCCGGTGGCGTGACGCCCGGCATGTGCACTGCTTGCACGGGTGCCTGATTGCCAGGGGAGAGGTCGGTGGCGCCAAAATCCGGACAACTTGATCAGCGGGCAGCCCCCCGGGATCTGGAGAGAAGCGCAGACTATCCGCGGACTCTGACATCTAGGCTGGTAAGGAGGCTGTGGTGGGATGGACCAGTGTAGCATTTCGGCCCTCGCCCCCTAGTGAACACGGCTCACTGCTCTGTCATCAAGGGAGGGGACATCAAGATCACACCTCAACCAGGCCTGGAGACGGGGCGGCGGAGTCACCGAGGGCTTTGGGGCGCTTAGTGCCATGTGGGGCATTGGACCGGACTCGGCTTTGGGGTGCAGGCTGGGATTTACTCAGGGATACGGCGCGGAACATGGCTCCAGAAATAATCCACGGACGCCTTCAGCTCCCCAGAACCTAAAGTGAGAAGTGGCTGGACGCCACCCTCGTGGAAAGACAGGAAGATTACCGAGTCTCACCCACGGCCTGTTGAGAGAGGAGGCAAAGGGCAGGGGAGTGGGCCTCCCACGCGTACACTCCCACTGACACATCGGCCATGGGGAAAAACTGGATACGGCCCCCAAAACCCCTAAACAGGGGCCCATGGACAACTACGCCGCACCTCGGCCGTTGGCGGAGGCCGCGTCTACTGCCCCCGGCACGTGCTCCGACACTGACTTGCTCATGGGTGCTATTCAGGCGTCCAGAACGGACATCCAGGAGTCCCGGGCAGCCTTGGAAGTCAAGATCAGCAAGGTGGGTTCGGAGGTGACACTTCGGAGGCAGGACTTCAGAAAGCTAACAGATAGAGTGACTACAGCGGAGACGCGCATAGGTGAGGCAGAAGACTCGATCTCCACCCTTAGAAAAGACATGGCGAACTCCAGGCCTTCCATCGCCAACTAGGGTGGAAGGTGGATGACGCAGAAAACAGTGCGCGACGCAACAACCTGCGCTTCGTGGGCTTTAGGGATGGAATTGAGGGGACGAATATGGCAGCTTATCTACATGCCTGGCTGATTAAAACCTTTTCGACTGCGCAGTTCTCGAACTGCTTTATCATCGAAAGGGCACACCAGGCGTTACTGGCGAAACCACCTGAGGGTGCGAGACCGCGACCGGTCATTGCCCGATTCCTCAACTTCGCAGACAGGCACCTGATTCGGAGAGAGGTCAGAAAACTGGGGGAGATCCGATTGGAAAACACGAATATTATGATATTCCCAGACTACAGCCAGGAAGTGCAAAAACAACGCCGCTCCTTTGACCCAGTTAAAGTGAAACTGAGAGACATGAACATTACCTACATGCTGCTCTTCCCGGCAAAGCTAAAGGTGATCTATATGGACAAAACACACTTCTTCAACCATCCGGAAGATGCCTGGCAATGGCTAGAGGAACGACCCATATTCCGCAGACAGGAGAACGCTGGTCGAGGAGTGCCGGACAGGCCAACTCTCCACAGAGCCCAATGGGAACTGCCGAAGGCTCAAAGATTGAGGTCACAAAGGAATAAGAGACAGACTCCGACTACGCCCCATCCGGGACGCACCCCAAAGGACAGATGACAAGGGCAATCTGCCTCGCCCAGGAGGAGAGGCGCGACGTGATCTAGATTCAGTTGCCTGGAAAGAAACGTCAGATCAGAGGGAGAAGAAGAAGATTCGGGGGGCCACTCCTCAGGGGGTGAAGAGGAAGGGGTGCACTCCGTCCACCCACTGGAGAAGGCAATCCGAGATCTGGAGCAGGACGCTTCGGGGCAGACAACTGACCCATGACCAGACACCCAGGACTCACATTCTTGAACAGGGGCGGACCAGGCAGTTGAGATTGCAGCTCGTCACTAAGGGGACACGCAAGTTGATACACCCCCTTATACCTATTGTTCTCATTGGTTTATTGTACATATTTGTACAATTTCCTTACCTCTGATTCTTGAGGCTGATTAGTTGGAATGTGTTGCATGTTCTCCGCTAAGTTGGACAGAGTAGGTTGAAGGGGGGGGTCTTTGGGTGGGCGACAGACCCTCTCCTACTGACAGTTCTGCGTCGCAGAGGGATGGGACTGAAAGGGGAGGGAGGTGGGGTGGGAGGTGGGGGTAGAGTTCAGTTTTGTTGAGTATCTGGTTAACAACTATATTAAGCGATATGGAGCAGATGTGGTACCCCTACAGGAAACGCATCTGAGGGGTACGAAATGTGCCTTCCTAGCGAGGGGGCAATATAAAGTTCTGGCTCATGCTGGGTTTACCTCTGGATCCGGAGAGGTTGCAATACTGATAAAAAAATGTCCACCAATGAGAGTAGCACAAGTTTGGACCCACCCACGGGGTACCTATGTGGGAGTACGCAGGGTGTGGGGAAGGAAGGAATACACATTTATCTCTGCCTACGCTCTGCCCAAATTGCAGGCGGATACGCTAAGGGAAGTGTCCGACATCATTCTTAACACATCAGACACAGTGCAGATTCTTGGGGGGGACTTCAATGATGTGATGAGCCCATTGGTTGATAGGACGGGAGACCGAGATAGACCCACGAGCCTGACTCCATTAGCCAAAACCATGACTACCCTTGGCCTCCTAGACGTGTGGAGATGGTTGCACCTGACTGCTCAGACGTTCTCCTTCTTCTCTGGGCCGCATAAAGTCTACTCCCGCCTGGACTATATTTTCATGGTGAGACAGACGCTTTAGATGTCAGATTCAGCGGAATACTGTGCTCGAGGGGTGTCTAACCACTCGCCGCTGATATTAGAAGTGGGCAGGAGGAGACGAGTCGGACCTAGAATTCTTCGGCTTTCGGCCTGGGGACTACAGAGCCCGGAGCTCCTGAAGGGACTGCGAGCCGATGTTAAGGTATACCTGGCAGACAACATGGGGTCCGTAGACTCCAGGGTTGTCATATGGGAGGCGCTTAAAGTAGTGCTTAGAGACAGGGCACACTGTAGATTAGCAGACGCTAGGAAGAAGGGACAGGCAGAGAACCAAGTCCTGGAGACGCAGGTATTGCGGTTGGAGACAGAACACTGCTGAACGAAAGACCCAGGGACCCTGCGACAACTGGTTGATGCACAAGCCCAGTATAAACAATTAGTGACGGGGAGGCCAACACACAGGCACTGGCTACCCTACACCGCATCTATGATGTGGGTGATAAGTCCGGAAAGCTTTTGGCGTGGTTAAGTAGGAAAGAGAAGGATGAGAGATGGGTGGAAAGAGTGAGGGTTGGTCCAGATGCGTGGGCATGTACTGACGTTGAGATAGCAGACGCCTTCACTGACTACTATGGGACCTTTTATGAGGCCCGTGATCTGGGGTCCAAGGAGGACGTGTTGAAATATATAGCAACTATTGACATCCCGAAGCTTGAGGAGGCAGACTATGAGGACTTAGAGGCTGACGTTAGGGAGGAAGAGGTTAGGGTAGCACTGACAAAACTTCGTGCAGGTAAGGCCCCAGGCCCCAATGGATTCCCCGCGGAGTTCTTCAAGAAGACGGCAGACCTTCTGACCAGAAACCTTTTAGGCCTGTTCAGAGATGCCGAGGAGGAGGGTCAATTCCCTTTGGACCTCATACAGGCCACGATCGTCCCAATCTATAAGACAGGAAAGCCTGCAGAAGACTAGACTTACACTAGGAGCATGGAAGAGGGCCTCGAAAGCTACGGGTGGACACATAGATCCTCGAGACAGACCCCGATTTGGGACTGCTCTTGGCTGAAGGAACTTAGTAAGTTGAAAGGCTTCTGGGGTTGGGACGACATAGGTATTTCCTCCTTAGGTGATGTAGTCAAGAGCGGGACCTTAAAGTCATTTCAGTCACTGCAGGCGGAAGTTGGGCTACACCGCTCACAGTTTTTCAAATACATACAATTTAGACATGCATGGCGGGCGGAAAGGACACTACAGGAGGCACTCCCTGAATATGCACCTCTGGAAGGCCGCTTGTTGCAGGAAAATATCCCCGAAAAGGCTGTCTCCCTGACGTATAAGTCAATTATGAATAATAAACCTGACAGGCTAGAGGGCCTGCGGGCCGTCTGGGAGAAAGAAGTAGGGGAGATGGATGATGTGGACTGGGGGGTAGTATTAATGCACCCTAGGGAGGTAGCGATTAAGTCGCGACTCCGCTTGATACAATTTAAGATCCTACACAGGGTACACTTTGACAGAGTACGGCTCTTTCAGATGGGGAGAGTATCTGACCCTAGCTGCTTGCGCTGTGGAATTGCGCCTGGAGATTTTTTACATACAGTGTGGTCGTGCTCACATATACAAACTTACTGGGGGGAGGTCACCGCTGAACTGGGTGAGGTGCTAGAGATAGATATCCCACTGGACCCGAAGCTCATTCTCCTGGGAATGGCCAATGATGTGGACCTGGTCCGTCCACTGCTGATCTTTTTAGTCCTAGCACTGGTGGTAGCCAAAAGGGACAATGCCAGGAAATGGGGGGCACTGGATACACCCCAGTTAGGAGAATGGAGGAGCGGCATGGATCTCGTATAGGGCGAGAGGGTGTCCGAAGAAATTCCGTAAAGTGTGGGGCAAATGGAGACGTTACCATGGTTTGGATGAAGGACACTGAGAGATGCCGATTGTACGTAACTATGATGAATACACAGGACAGAGCCGTACGAGTTCAAGGGAATATACATCACGGAACTGGTGATCTGCTATCAATACATGTGTATCTGACTAACACCAGGGGGGACCTAAATTTTGTTGGAATGTGTTCCGATTGTTTTAATGAAAAATGCACCCTTTAAGTGAGCACTGAATAATAACTTGCTGATCTGGTCTTTAAGTGAATATGCTCTCTTATCCATTGAGTTGTCCAAAATAACATGTTTTATGATGGCCGCCAATTCTACATTGAAAATGAACTGTGCGAAATTGTAGTCCTTTGTTAATGTCTATCATTGGAGTGACTATTTTAATGTTAAGGAAATGGCGTTTCCACATTGTGAACAAGGCAGCGTGAGGCTGTCAAAACGCGTTGATGTGATCATCAGTTAATAAAATAACTGAGTGATCTTAACCCCTTGGAGTGCTGGATGATTATTGTGGAATTTCGATAATCTTACTATTCTTACTTGTGGAACACTTACATTTTCGTTGTAAAGTCATACATGGTAAAGGCATATTTGTGGTAAAAAAAGTTGTTGTAAAGACTTTCATTGTAAAGACACATTTGTTGTTCTGGCATGGTTTTAAAGGCTTATCATTGTTCCGGCAGCATTGTAAATGCTGTTCCCCCTCCCAGGCTCTGCAATGTCATCCCTGACCTCATCATCCCAATTGCCATTGACTCCGAGCACTACATCTTCCTAGGAGATATCAACTTCCACCTCAATGACACCAGTGACACCAACACAACTGACCTCCTGGAAAGCATCAGCAACATCCGCTTCAAGCAATTTGTCACCAACCCTGCCCACATCACAGGACACACGCTCAACCAGTGACAGAGTCAAGTATAACCATGTCTCTCAGCTCACCTGGACCAACCATTGTAGCGTCCACTTCACCGTCTCACGACCTACCAAGCTCCAACACAGAAACTGGAACAAGATATCAGAAGAACGGTGAAACAAGGCTCTTAACTCCCAACTCCCAGACACAACATCCAACCCAGATGCACTGAGACAATCACCCCCGCCAAGCCAGCCATATCCAAAGGACTTGCCAGAAGAGCCAGCTGGTTCATCGTGGAGCTGACATCCACCAGCTGCAATAGCTGTCAACTAGAGAGGAAGTGGCGCACCAGCAGAGAGACAGAAGATCATACCACCTTCAAGACAGCACTCAACCAGTACCACAATCTCCTGAAAGAGCCCTAGCAGACCACATAGAAGCCAGCACAAACTGCAGCAAGAAGCTTATCACTATTGAGAAAGAGTTCTCCAACCCGCAGCCTCCCGGAACATCATCATCCCCTCCCAAGAACTGTGTGACACCCTGGGGGACTTCTACCACAACAAGGTCTCTATCATCTATAAAAACTTCAATCCCTAACACATCTCTGCCAACAGCATTAGCCTGATTACACCAACAAACAAAATCCCTGAACACCTGATCACCCACTGAAACCCTCTCACGACTACTCAAGAGACAATCTCCATCATGAACTCCATGCAAACAGGTGCACCCACAGATCCCTGCCTTGACTATGTTTTCAACTTCAGGAGCAAACAATTGGCCTTAACACCTCCATCAGCTCTGCCTTCTTCCCTGAGGACTGGAAACATTCTATAGTGAGGCCCCTCCTGAAGAAACCTTCCCACAACCCAGCGGAACCAAAGACCTACCGACCCATCTCCCTGCTCCCATTCCAGCAACGATTATCAAGAAGGCAATCAACCAGCAACTAATCGAACACCTGGAATGCAACAACCTCCTGGACCCCTCCTAATCCGTATTCCGAGCCAACCACAGCACCAAGACAGTCCAGATCGCAGCCACTGATGACATCAGGGCCTCCTGGACCATGGAAAAATGGCAACCCTCATCCTCCTGGACCTGTCAGCCACCTTCGACACCATCTCTTACTATATCTTGATTAACAGACTCCACCACTTTGGAATCCAGGGAGACACCCTCAAATGGATCACCACTTACCTCAATGGAAGAACACAGAGAGTCAACTTTGGAACGCAAGAAGATTATCTGCGGCATAGCCCAAGTATCATCCCTCAACCTCACCCTCTTCAAAACATACATGACCCCCCGGCCAGCATGATCAGATCACACGGACTCAACATGATCTCCTATGCTGATGACACCCAGCTCATCCTCTCGCTGTCAGAAGACCCCTCAACCACCAGATCTGACTTCCACAGATGTATGATGAACATCATCGACTGGATAATGGACGACTGTCTTCAGCTCAACAAGGACATGACAAAGTCCTCATCTTTGGGAACAACACCTCTCATTGGAACGACGTATGGTGGCCTGCTGAACTCAGTCCATCCCCGCCCGACAGACCGTGTCTGCAACCTCTGCATCATCTTGAACAGCAAGCTCTCCATGAAGAAACAGGTAAATGCAGTCTCATCCCCCTGCTTCCAAACCCTACACATGCTCCGGATAGATCTTCAGCTGGCTCTCAGTCAACACCAGAAGGACCATTACACAGGCCTTTATCATCAGCGATCTGTACTACGGGAACACACCTTACATTGAAATCAATGCATGCCTACCTAAGAGACTACAGACAATACAAAAAAACTCAGCAGCCAAACTCATCATTAACCTCCCAGATGAACCCACATCACACCCCACCTCAAGAAGTACACTGGCTCCCGGTCCAGAAGAGCTGCCAGTTCAAGATGTTGCCCCATGCATACAAAGCCTGAACAACAAAAGACCAGCTTACATCAACAAATGCTTGACCTTTTACCTACCAACCAGACACCTATGCTCCGCCTCCCTCTTCCACGCAGACATCCCCTGGATCTGCCGAAGCCACAGCTGAGGGCGCTCCTTCTCACACTTGGCAGACATAGCTTGAAATAACCTTCTCCTTCACCTCAGGACCACACCGTTGCTCCAGCAATTCAGGTAAGGACTTGGCTGTTTGAATGCTGAGATCACCTAGAAGCGAGCAGCAAGTCCAGTGCTTTGAGAGCCTCACAATTGATTTGCTGAGCTTTACAGATCTTTGAGTGATTGATGTTTAAATTGCTTTAGGTTTAAGTGCTGCTTAAGGGGCAAGTAAAGTGGTTTGGGTTGCTTTATGTAGTGATATAGGTGCTATTTCAGAACCCTCTTGCTGGCTGAAAGAAGAGCTAGGCAGCTTCTAATTCAAGGGCCTTTTTCCCATGGGTCGCTGGAGCCAGCGATGCACAGTGCATATGAAAGAATAAAGTGCTTCAAGTTAATATGTTATGTTCTATAAATGCCCTTTCACTAATTAAATGTATTGCCAGACAATTGGTTCGATAACAAGAGCTGAAGGCCCCTTTAGCACATTCCCCTGAATCACCTGGAATCAAAACTGGACTGGGAATAGGGGAGGCCTTAGAAGCCCATTGCCTCAGAGGAACCCTGGAGAACTGAAAAAACATTTAATATTTTCAGGAAGTGAGCAGACAACTGGGTACTTTCCCCCTTAAAGCAACGTTAAATTACCTCATTGCGGATATTCAACAACTTCAGGAAGGAGTGTATCAAATATTTTCTGTGCAATAGTAGTGTTTTACTGAGGCAAATAATATTAATAAAGGACTCTGCTCCCATATCACATAGCCTGCTCCAGTGGTGGCCGACACAATGAAGAGGTGGTGGGCAGGTGGAGGGAGTGGGGGAGGTGGAGTGTAGGGAGGTTAGTAATTTAAAAATATATAAAACACTTACCTGGAGCTGCCAGCCTGTGGCTTCCTTAACTCTATGTACTCTACTTCAGGTATGTGAACCAGGGAGATATAGTATATTGGTGTAGGTGATGATGTATCTACGTTTAAATGCTATCTCAGTTGGTACCTACTAGTGGGGAGTTGGGGGCTATTGACCTGGCACTGGGTAATGGTAGCAGGGTGCATTGAGTGTAGTCCTGTCATTGTGAGTTCTACTACTTCTAAGAGTGCTAAGTTATCCACATTTCCTGTTCAACCCTTGTTCTTCTTGTGTTTAGGCCTTCTGAACATTGTTGTTCCCGCATAATTCCTACCCACTAATTTATTACCAGCATTTTTTACCCAATGAAAGAGCATCTCTATGGCACAAAAGAGGAGCAACCACACACCGAAAACCGGAAACAACCTTTTTAGAATGGCAGACAGACAGGAAGGCATAGAGTCAAAGTTCAACCAATCAGTGGCTGTGTTAGCTTTGGCACCTCGTTCAGCAATCATTTTCTTTTCTATGCTGTTCAAATCCTCGATGACCTTGGTAATGGAGCCTTTTCATGTACCACGTATCCATGGGCCTGAGAGAGGGGGTAACTCCATCTTTGAAACCTGTTCCGACCCTGTCACGTGATGAGGGAAAAACCCACACAGCGCAAAAGCAGAACCAAGCCAGCTGGCTTCTGAAGCAAGATGCGCCTGGGAAACTCACCTCTAACCCAGGAGAAAGCCTCGGATGTTCCTAAACTTGCAACAAATGTATAAAACTCATGTGTGTTCCATTGTTTTCCACCTTTCTCGAATGATGGGAACTGGAATGTAAGGGGCGGGTACGAAAATGTAATATTCATCATGGGAACGTAGAATTTTAGGAGGTAATAATGACCTAATCACCTCTCCTGACCAATCATAAGTTGGGACCCTGTCACTTGCAACATTTGTGGGTGGTCTGGGGGCCCAAGAAGAGTATAACTAGCCTAGTTTAGTTAGGGAAAATTGTCCGACTTGTCCGAATAGCTGACCTGTCACCGACCCCACGACTCTATAGGTGATTGATACAGAGAGCTGCGGAGCGCTCTGTCCGAATTTCCACAAACTCCAAGGGGTGGAATTAGTCTTAAGTGCTGGCGGAGCACTTTGCTGGGAGATTCGAGAACCCAATCGGGGTTACTGGCGGATTCCGTGCAGTGAGGGGGTAGCGCAGGTGTTGCATCCGAAACTGCAGGTGTTGGGCGTGCCCTTTGGTGAGCCCAGTCCTGACTCAAATCCTGAGGGGTAACCTGTCCTGATTTCTGTGAGCTGTACCTGCTCACCTAAAGGCATCCTAAATCTTTGAGGGTCCTTGTCCTCGTCTTTTCCCGAAGCTGACCCGTGGCCAGGGTTAGTCCTCATTCCTGTCCTAGGTAAATATACCTGTGGGTGTCCGTCTACTATCTTTTCCTTCCTGCTCTTGAATAAAGCCTCTATGCCCATGATATTCTCTCTGTTCTCTCTATTGATGCATTTGCAAATTGTTTGTTAGCATGTTCCATTTTTCCCCTTTCCTGTAGAGCATATTGAAACTGTTTTTGCTTAAATAAAGTGTGGTGAATATTTAGGATCTAAGTTAGATAGACTAAGATTAGGGTTTGAATCACTTATAGGCTATAGAAATTCACTGACTAATGTGTTTTAAATTTATCGTCCCTAGTTTAAGCCTGAAACTGAATAGCATGTTCCCTGTTACCCTTACCCAATAGAGTCTCATTTGCCCTCAATGGTGTTTTCTCTTATCCATAGTTACATAATTTTTGTGATTCTGCTTATTGATGTGTTTATCAGCATTTGCCTTATACTTTTGTCATTTTAAATTTTACATTCTTACATAAAGACTTTAAAACGCCTCAGGTGTCTGTGGTCATTCGGAAAAATTACAAAAGTGATGTTAAATGAATAGACTAAGTGTTTAAGAAATTATCTTGTCACCTGTCCTCCAACAGCTCCTGATCCATCAGGAAGAGCAAGTGCCTGTGGTAAGTCAGGTGCTATGGTAATAGTGTTACAGGAAACGCATTTAGAATACTGATAGTGGCGTGTAAACTCACTCGACTCACAAAATTATATTTCGCAATCACGTCATGGGCCCGAGTGCGTGAAAATCTGGTAAATTCTGAGCCGGGTGACCTGCGCGCTCTATCAGTATTTTCTGGTAGCAGAGCTATGGTTAGGACTAGTTCAGATAGGTAGATAAGATAGTTACTGTTGAACCGTGAAAAATAAAATGTGCTGCTGATTTTTTTATATGCTGCTATAATAAGGATTGTTGTTACATTTAAATGTCATAGAATAAGTTTATTATATTTCATGAAATATTGAGTATATTACTAACCAATTGTGAGTAATTGTTTTATGTTGTGGGGATCCCCGGGGAAAAGAAATAGCAAGTGGTGAGTAGAATCCACTTGGCTGTGAAGTCGCTGGCTAGGAGGGAGATTAGTGCATGGTTAGGCAGAACTTGAAGCGCTAATTAGGATTTTTTTCTTTCCATTAAAGTGTAAATGTTAGCTACCAAAACCGTGGTGAAACTCTCGTTGTGATATCACCTAGTAAGGGTCACAAACGGCAGGAGTAATAGGTTCTTGGAGCTTGAATGACAGCAGGAGAGGACATTGGTGAAAATTGACTTAGTATATATCCCGGAAAGAAGTGGATTAGTCAAAAGAGTAGCAGGTTCTCTATTGCTTGTGTGGAAAGGATAGGCGGAAGGGATCTATCCGTAGTGAATGAAAAGTAGACAAAAGTGGTTTACTTGCAGTAAAAGAAAAACTTTATTTATTTTTAAAACCCTCAAGCACAGTGGCAAACGTTTTACGTTGTTAACTAAAATCCGCACTTGCACTTTAAGAAAAATTCAAAGTTTCCGTTACCTTGTAAAGGAGGGAGTCGGTCGCAAGGCTGCGCTGACGTCACTCCGTGCCGCGCTGGTATTGGTTGAGCCAGTGGGTGTGTAGTGAAGCCCGAATTGTAAAGGAGGGGTGAGTGCCGCAGAGTGAGACCGCGTCTCACGAAGGGGCCGCGCACCCATTGGTTGACAGAGTTTACAACCTCAGTGCTGATTGGTTGCTGAGGGTTGAAAGACGCGCTAGCATTGGAAGCACAAAAGTAAAAAAATTAATCAATCCGAGCTTGAAGATAGTTTGGAGAGGTGTATGTGGTATCCCGAATTCTTACCTAATCCGCAAAACCTAGGTTTTTATAAGGAGCAGATGCTAAGAGGTAGACCTTACAATATGTACGGGGGAAAGAGAAAATTGACTTTTGCCGAAAAGATCAAGAATTATTTCAAGAAAGATAAACCCATTAGAACTAGTGAGGGTGTGATCATTCCACCTCCTAATACTCCCGCATCCTTCATGATGTTGGACAAAGGGTACCATACTTGTGTGTGGTTGGAAAATTGGGTAAAGTACACTGAGAATGACGGAGTCCTAGCATTTCCCCTCGATGGCACTTTTAATGGTAGAATCCTGTTTAACTTAAGAACCCGGATGAATGAATTACACCCCCGACCCAGACTAACGCAGTATGAAGCTTTAGAGGAATGGGAAATTGAGGCTCTAGAGCGAGACAGACCCCGAATGGATAAGGGAGTGAGCAAGTGGTATCCAAAGTTACAGCGAGAAACCAAAGAGCAGAAGATGAAACAGTGGAGACAGAATATGATGGTTGAGGGACTGTTTCCGATGCTTGGGGTAACCGAACAAGCAGGGGGAAAAAAGACAGAGAAAAGTCGACATTTAATGGCCATGGGGGACTCGGAGGATGAATATCTGGAGGGTTTGTTGATGAAAAATCCACCTCCTTATGCTGAAGCTTCAGGAACTCTAAGTTCGAAAAATCCTTTTCTCCACCATTCCAGAAGTAGAAGGGCAAGCGAGACAGATGTAGCTGGCATTGGTAGCAGACCCAGTAATAGTGATGACTTTTGCAGACCTAGTACAGCAGTCCCAAATTACCGACCTTTTGGTGAGGATAGACCAGGGTCAGCCATCCCCACTGCCCCGAATATATACCCTCCTTTGGTGCCTCAAATAATGCATGATAACTCGTCAGAAAGAGTTTTACAAGAACGAGAAAGAGATGCCCTGATTAAGCAACAAAATTATCTAATTCCGACTATAGCTCAGATACATCCCAGCCCTGACGCCCTGACAATCCCTGTAACTATCGGTCCTGCTATACCCCTTTATGGGGATAGGCAGGCTAGTCCTAAAACTCCAGTCATTACTCCCATTCCAGCACCCCCCAGAAAAGAGCCACTCATCGTTGATGACCAGGCAAGCGAATGTGAGTCTGTAATCTCCCTAATGGATCTGCCCATAAGAGAGCCTGGTATCAGTGAATCTCGGTCCGGGAGTCAGGCTAAGGCCAGGGAAGTCCTAATCGAAACAACATCAGGGATCCGGAGTGCCACAGTGGTGACTCCAGAGGAACTAGATAGATGGACTAAAGAAATGGATCGAGAAACTTCCCCGCCCAAACCTTTGGATATTTACAGGCTAAGGATAGAAATGGAGGAGTTAATGGCCGGAAATGTGGGATTAGACAGATTAAATACTCTTAACGAAGAAGAGTTGTTGTTTATCAGCAAAAGCCTTACCCGGAATACTAGAGTGCTCCATGAAAAACTAATGGACGCTGCTGCGGACATGGGAATTGATGTAAGTCGATCCAAAGTCTTGCAGAAACCTTATAGGGCAGAATTCTCAGATAAGGATTTAGAAAACATGACTGTGTCAGGAAAGAAAACTCAGATAAAGGAATTGCTGAACATACTGCAGAAATGGGGAGATCTGGATAAATGGAAAGCCAGGTGGGCAAAGAAAAAGGAAGACAGTAGGGTAAAACCAAAAGCTTCTGAATTTGTGTTAAAAGAAGTAGACCAAGCAGAAAAACTGTGTCCCATGAGGGAAGTGCCAGGTGGGAAATATGTACATGTCCCGTGGTCCCGGCAAGACATTGTGTCGTTTACCAACGACTTCCCAAGACTGAGGGAGAAGCCAGTGGAGTGGTATAGGCAGGTGGAGCGGTTTGTGAAAGTCCAAAAATGTCTCCTGAAGGACCTGGATGGGTTCTTTGACATTGTAGTTCCTGTAGATTTATGGACTGATTGCAAGATAGCCATTAATTGGCTCAGTGAAGAATTACCAAGAGACTCCCGAACTGGAGCTCCTGCCCCAGATGTAATGAGAAAATATGACCAAGTCATACAATATCTAAAAGAAAAGTTACCAGCAAAGGAAACAGATTGGACCCGAATAGATAGAACTACCCAGGACCATAATGAAACGGTGCATTCTTATTATGAAAGGCTGTTGCAGGTATTCAAGACTTACAGTGGAATCGATAATATTGAAATGAAGGATATGACTCATTTCATTTATCGATTTGTGTTGGGGTTGAGACCGGAAATATCCCAGTGGATTAGAGATAATAAAATCTGTTGGCAGGGAAAACCCATAGATGATGTCCTCAAGTACGCTAAGTACTGCGAGGATGAAATGGAGAACAAAAAGAAGGCCCTTAAGGAGAAAGTGATGTGGGCACAGGTGAAATTGGCTGAGCAACAAGAGAAACAGTTAAATAAAATGAATAGCAATGCTCCAAACACTAACTCTGGGGGGGGAGGGAAACCTCGAGTAAAAATGAGTAAAGAAGAGGCTAAGAAGAAATTCCCCTGTCACGGGTGCGGGCAGATAGGGCACTGGAGAGATGAGTGTCCACATTTGCAGGCTGGTAATGGCCCCATAAATGGTTTAAATCCACAGGTGCAGAAAGAGGGGCCACGAAAGAATCAGCAACAGGTAAATCCACCTCCATTGCCTAGAGCTCCTAGACCTAATTATAAGAATCAGGCTCAACAGAATGAGAGGGTTGAAGTATGGGAAGGACAGAATGAGAGAAATCCGGCAACCTCATAATTCCTGTTAAATGATACATTCCTCTGTGATGAACAATACTGACGGGGCCTGAGGGGGGAGGAAGGGGAGTGTGTGCTTGGCGCATCCCTACCGGTAGACCAGACAGGGCCATACATTGAAGGAAAGGTTGAAGGAAATGATGTCACCTTTCTGTTGGACACTAGTGCCACCCGTTCGACTGTGAGAACAGCGGACGTTCCTAACCTACCCCTCTCAGGAGAAGCAATCCAAGTAGTGGGCGTATCAAACCAGATAATTAGCACTCCTGTAACTGAACCCATGAAGATTTCCATAGGGAATTTCAAAGAAATGCACAGATTTGTGGTCTGCGATTCCAGTCCAGTAAATCTACTGGGACGTGATTTGTTGTGCAAAATGAACTGTACCATCTTTTGCACACCAAAGGGTGTTGAAATTCAGACCCCAGATGAAGATGGCCTGTACAAACTAATGTTGGTAAGGCCTGATACAGCAGTTAAAACTCTGACCATTCATGACTTACCTGAAGAACTCCAACAAAAGGTGATACCAGAGGTGTGGGATTTCACCGGGAGAGGTGTAGGATTAATGGCAAATGTGGACCTAGTTAAAATAGCCATTAAACCCAATGCTACCTACCCGAAAACTAGACAGTATAAAATGAGTGCAGAGGTGAAAGCTGGAGTCGCACTCGAAATAAACAGATTATTGGAGGCAAACATAATACAGGAAGTAATGAGCAGTCCTTCAATCTTTAATCAGATTCTAAAAAGATGCCTTGAATCTTTAGTTCTACCGAAGGAGTCCGTCCTGGTTCAGTACAAAGACGATCTTCTAGTGGCGTCTAAAAGTCAGAGCGACTGTGTTATTGACACCGTTGCCCTGCTGAATCATTTGGGCAGAGGAGGACATAAAGTATCCCCTGACAAGTTACAGTTTTGTAAGAATTCAGTGAAGTATCTGGGACACCAAATAGAGAAAGGAATCAGAAGAGTTACTTCAGAAAGAATTAGAATAATTTGAGATATGGAATTACCCAGAACCCAGAAGGAAGTCAGAATGTTCCTAGGAGTTGTGGGGTACTGCAGACAGTGGATTGTGGGATTTGCTGTTCTAGCCAAACCTCTGATAAAAATGACCAAGAAAGGGGCAGATGATCCAGTTAGTTGGGATGATGAAAGCATGACAGCCTGGATAAAATTGCGAAACTGTCTGTGCTCTGCTCCTGCACTAGGCATGCCTGATTACTCTAAGAACTTTGAGTTATTCTGTGATACACGAGACAATTGTGCACTCTCAGTACTAACCCAAGAACATGGTCTGACTAGACGTCCAGTGGCCTACTTTTCAGCCACTCTGGACCCAGTGGCTGCTGGGCTTCCCGGGTGTCTGAAGGCAGTAGCTGCCACATGCACGAGTCTGGAACAGAGTGAAAACATTGTCATGGGACATCCTGTAACGGTTTATGTTCAGCATTCAGTTGTGATTCTGTTAACCCGAACCAAGACCCAGTATCTCACTCCTAGTCGGATGACTAAGTATGAGAGAATTCTTATTGGTGCAGAGAATGTAATAATTTCCCGATGCAATATTTTAAACCCTGCAACTCTGTTGCCCTCACCCAAAATGCAGAAGTGGAGGGCGAGATTGAGCATAATTTCATTGACTTAACTGAGTTTAGCACCAAACCACGTCCTGATATAAAAGAAACGGCCCTTCCCATAGAGGACCTTGTGATGTTTGTGGATGGCTCCTGTTTGAGACATGAGGATGGGGGTTGAGTGCTGCCTATGCTGTAGTCACACTGGAAACGACCCTAGAGGCATCCTATCTAAGTGAAATAAAGTCTGCCCAAGTGGCCGAGCTAATCGCATTGGCCAGAGCTTGCAAACAAGGGAAAAATAAATGAGTAACCGTATACACTGACAGTCAATATGGTTACGGGGTTGTTCATGACTTCGGCCAGCTGTGGTTGCAAAGAGAATTCATGACTTCCTCAGGTACCCCTATCAGAAATGGAAAAGTGGTGCAAACCCTACTGGAAGCAATCCAGTTGCCCAAAGAATTGGCAGTAGTCAAATGTGCTGCTCACAAATCTGGTAATGACGATGTGACAGCCGGAAACAGATACGCTGACCAAATTGCCAGTACTGTGCCCGATACAAAATGTCCCTGAAGATCAAATTATGGGGGGGCGGAAACAGCTGCCAACTTATGGTGTTTGAGAATCTATCTACCTGGAAGGAACTGAGAGAGTTGCAGCAAGCAGCAGAGGAGGATGAAAAACACAGATGGGAGACTGAGGAATGTCAGCTCAGGGAAAGGGATGGTGTTGTGGTTGACAATACGGGTGTGCCTGTGTTACCAGATAGTATGGCTGCCCCAATGGCCCGGATGATTCATGGAGATACCCATATTGGAAGGGACGCAATGTGCCGTATGTTTGACAAAGTGTTCTGCAATTCAAAGTTCAGGAACATCGCGGAGGTGCTTTGCCAGAGGTGCCTGGTGTGTCAGCAGTTCAACGCAGGAAAAAGGACTGTGGTAGAGCAAAGTACAATTGGAAAGGCAGAAGGTCCCTTTGTCAGACTACAGGCAGATTTTATACAGTTGCCTATGTGTAAAGGATACAGATATGTCTTGGTAATAGTTTGCCTATTCTCAAGGTGGGTGGAAGCATACCCAGCAAAGAAAAATGATGCCATTACAGTGGCCAAGTTGTTACTCAGGGAGCTAATACCTAGGTACGGTTTTCCAGAGACAATTGAAACAGACAGAGGTGGGCACTTTGCCAACAAAATCTTAAAGGAGCTCTATACAGCATTCAAGATTGAGCCTAAGTTACACTGTTCATATCGTCCAGAGGCTTCTGGAATAGTCGAACAAGTGAATGGCACTATAAAGTCAAGATTGGCCAAAATGTGTAATTCCACAAAATTGAACTGGATAGAAACTTTGCCCCTTGTCTTGATGGGATTGAGGAGCATCCCAAACCGAAAGACAGGCCTGAGCCCCCATGAAGTACTAATGGGAAGAGTGATGCGACAGGCATGGGTACCTGGACACAAACTGCTGAGTATTTCTGATGATTTGGTGCTAGAATACTGCAGGCAGCTGGGTGACCAAGTGCGTTCTATCTCTCACCAGATTGGGGAGACTGCTGTCGAATGGCCAACCACTCCAGCCCATAAACTGAGACCTGGAGATTGGGTGGTATTGAAGAAACACACCCGGAAGAGTTGCCTTGGACCAAAGTGGGGAAAACCGAGGCAAGTGATCCTTGCAACTACCACTGCTGTAAAGTGTGCTGGCGTGCCGAAGTGGATCCATGCCAGCCATACCAAGAAGGTGACCGAAGAAGAGGCGGCTGAAGCTGAAGGTGGTACAGCTGAGGAGACTCCAGACGAGGGTCCGGATCTAGCTGACGTAATACTACTGAGCACCAGTCAAGACGAATGGTTTCCGGCCGACGACCTGATTCTTGATCCAATAAGAACAAGAAAATATTCCTACCTAGATAGAGAGTGGGATAGTGAGGGCGAGACAGGATTAGAAGGAGAAGGTCAGGTTATCGAGAATCACGTCAGACCTGATCAGGAAATAGGCCAAGTAGGGACAGACCAAGTCATCGACACTCCTCCAGAGACTCCAGAAACTGAAAAGGGACAGATAGTAATTAAAGCTGAAGTTCATGCGGAAGAAAATCAAGGGGTCGAAGTGCATGAACAGGAACAGATAGAAGTAGACGAACGTGTTCAGGAAGCAGAGTCTAAATCAGTTGAAAATCAAAATCAAGTACAAAATATACCTGAACAAGGCCAGCTTAGAAACCAGGCAGAAGAAACTGAGGAAAGACCTGGAACTAGTCAGACAGGAAGGGAAAAAGACATTGCCAAAACAATAGTGCAACAACGGAGCGAAAACAAAAGAGTTCACGAAGAGGGTCAAGTTTCTTCGACCACTAAAAGGCTCAAGAAGAAAAGTGAACCATGATATATAAAGAGGCTGAAACTAAGATTGAAAACTGTAGAAGAGAAAATAGAAGACCGAAAAAGAGCTGCTAGTGAAAGACAGAGAGCCGGAGCTCAGCAAAATAGACGCAGTACCAGAGTGAAGAGACTAAATAAAAACTATCGGAGTCCTGAATGGACCTATTTGGTGTTAGAAGAGATTGACGACCCCGAAGAGAGTGACAGAAGCGATCAAGATTCGATCGAGGATCAGAGCTCTGAGGTAGAAGACTCACCTTGAAAAGTGAAACTGTGTAAGCCTCTTGTATTAAGAAACAAAGAGGAGTTGGAAAGCCACCTGTAAGCAAAAATGTCTGATTCAAATGTAAATGGAAGACCTAGAGGGAATTGTTGTAAAACTTGCTGTAAGATATGCTTATGCAGTGTAGCAATAGTTATAGTAGTATGGATAGGACTAACAGTCTTTATACCTTTTATGATAAGTAAAGATACTAACCTGTACCCTACTAAACCGATGACCCCAGATTCAGAAGTTGTAAATACTGAAGAAACACCACGAAGTGTAGAAAGACATGACAATTCAGTCAGCCTGAGACAAACACGACCTGACTTAGAAGCACCAGATGAGGAAGGACTACATTTTCACCACATGAGAAACCGATCACATTTAAATGTCTTTGCAAATCTTTTAGTGCATTACGTAGAAGCTATGGAGATAGAAGATTGCTATGTTTGCATGAAGCTACCTACTTCAGTAGCTGAAGGCGTGACCTATCATCATTTACCCCTGTAGTATATTTGCAAGCTTATTTTATAGAAGCACTTTACAGTACTATTATTCAAACACTGACGTGATTTTTTTTGAACTGCCTATTCGGGGGCACCTGAATATTGTGCATGTCAGAAGCGAAGTGACTCGTTACATGGGAGAATACTTTCTGACTATAGGTGACATAGATTTGAATGAAGCCCGAAGAGATAATTTGACTTGTTCATTACATGAGCAAGAATAAATGTTTTTGAAAATGGCAGAAAAGGGAAGGGAGAGTTTCCAAAGAAAGGCCAATGATAAGAAACAGAAAACTCCTAAATGGGCTGAAAACATGGAGGGCTCCTCAAATGGCGAAGCAAATCCTGCGCTGTTGCTGGATTTTGAACGGAAAGGGAAACTCTGTCTTCATAGAGAAAAGACTAGTTATTATAACAATATATTCATCGGTTCCAGTGAATGCGAACATAATTACAAGGTAATTGGAGGTTGGGGTTTAAAAAATGGGTCAGAACCTGTGTTTCCCGGAATTTATTATATATGTGGAAGCAAGGCTTTTTTCAAATTGCTGGATCACTGGTATGGAAGCTGCTATTTTGGCATTGTCTTCCCGAAAATATACCATGTGAACAATGCCGCTGGAAGCAATGAAAATACTAATGGTTTAGTACGTAGTAGACGTGAGAGTGTAGGAGAAATTATAGGTGATATATTTAGTGCACTGATACCTGGAGTGGGAGTGGTTCTGAATACTCACCGTATCTGCAAATTGTCTACAGTAGTGGATCGGTTGTCAACTGACACTGCTGCTGGATTCCTGCTGGTCAATACTGAAATGGTTGCGATCAGATCAATGGTTTTACAGAACCGCCTTGCTCTTGATACCTTATTGGCAAAAGAGGGCGGAGTCAGCAAAATGCTGAAGGCGCAACATTGTTGCACTTACATTCCTGATAAAAGTGTAGAAATTAAGAAATATGTACAAAACATAACTAATTTGGAAAAAGAACTTAAACCACTGGAGGTTGATAGTGCCTGGAAGAGACTGACTGATGGTCTCTCCTCTGTAGGTAGGTGGTTTACTAACATAGGCCGCAGTCTCGTGGGAAAAATACTGATGCCAATAGCTGGAATAAGTCTGATTGTGTTCATTATAATAATTTGCTGCAAATGTCAAAAGTGTAGGAAGAAGTATACAGTGAATAAAAGAGGAGTCAAAAGAAATATTGACGAACTTGAATTAGAGGAGATAAGAAACCAGATTTATAAGAAGGCCAAAGGTTTCCATCCCAATAAGGATGCTGAAAAGAGGCTTAACAACAAATTTGTTGAGATAGAAATGAATGAAATGTGAGAAAATTGAAGTTGGCATCTGTTTCCATTAATAGTGATGATAGTAAATATCATCAAAGAGGGGATTGATGGAGTGAGGATTCGCACGTAAAGCGACTTGCTCTTTCTCATGAACCTCGTTAACTTGTAATAGTACTAAACAATCCTGTTTGTCATTAATAGTACACTTTTACAGTACACGCGGGTGTCCTAGAGATGCTTGCATATGTGTTTATTAATCCTAACTCCGCTTGCATACTACAGAATGGCCGCTTCGCCGAAATTTAGTCTGCGCATGCGTCGGTCATACCCATGTGATGTGACGCACTCGCAGATTTGGAGGGAGAGTTCGCTCATGCGCATTGTAGCTAACATGGCCGCTTGTCTGTAATCACGCGTTTGCTTGCCCATGCTGCTTTGCATTTCTATCTATTTCTGCTTAATCATTAATCGCTATAGTTATTATGAAGTAAGGGGTGCAGTGTAGATTATCATGGTGTACAGTGTATTCTATTTTTCTGTGTTATTAATTTGTTTTCGCTTACTTTTCATGTACCACGTATCCATGGGCCTGGGAGAGGGGGTAACTCCATCTTTGAAACCTGTTCCGACCCTGTCACGTGATGAGGGAAAAACCCACACAGCGCAGAAGCATAACCAAGCCAGCTGGCTTCTGAAGCAAGATGCGCCTGGGAAACTCACCTCTAACCCAGGAGAAAGCCTCGGATGTTCCTGAACTTGCAACAAATGTATAAAACTCATGTGTGTTCCATTGTTTTCCACCTTTCTCGAATCATGGGAACTGGAATGTAAGGGGCGGGTACGAAAATTTAATATTCATCATGGGAACGTAGAATTTTAGGAGGTAATAATGACCTAATCACCTCTCCTGACCAATCATAAGTTGGGACCCTGTCACTTGCAACATTTGTGGGTGGTCTGGGGGCCCAAGAAGAGTATAACTAGCCTAGTTTAGTTAGGGAAAATTGTCCGACTTGTCCGAATAGCTGACCTGTCACCGACCCCACGACTCTATAGGTGATTGATACAGAGAGCTGCGGAGCGCTCTGTCCGAATTTCCACAAACTCCAAGGGGTGGAATTAGTCTTAAGTGCTGGCGGAGCACTTTGCTGGGAGATTCGAGAACCCAATCGGGGTTACTGGCGGATTCCGTGCAGTGAGGGGGTAGCGCAGGCGTTGCATCCGAAGCTGCAGGTGTTGGTCGTACCCTTTGGTGAGCCCAGTCCTGACCCAAATCCTGAGGGGTAACCTGTCCTGATTTCTGTGAGCTGTACCTGCTCACCTACTGGCATCCTAAATCCTTGAGGGTCCTTGTCCTCGTCTTTTCCCGAAGCTGACCCGTGGCCAGGGTTAGTCCTCATTCCTGTCCTAGGTAAATATACCCGTGGGTGTCCGTCTACTATCCTTTCCTTCCTGCTCTTTAATAAAGCCTCTATGCCCATGATATTCTCTCTGTTCTCTCTATTGATGCATTTGCAAATTGTTTGTTAGCATGTTCCATTTTTCCCCTTTCCTGTAGGGCATATTGAAACTGTTTTTGCTTAAATAAAGTGTGGTGAATATTTAGGATCTAAGTTAGATAGACTAAGATTAGGGTTTGAATCACTTATAGGCTATAGAAATTCACTGACTAATGTGTTTTAAATTTATCGTCCCTAGTTTAAGCCTGAAACTGAATAGCATGTTCCCTGTTACCCTTACCCAATAGAGTCTCATTTGCCCTCAATGGTGTTTTCTCTTATCCATAGTTACATAATTTTTGTGATTCTGCTTATTGATGTGTTTATCAGCATTTGCCTTATACTTTTGTCACTTTAAATTTTACATTCTTACATAAAGACTTTAAAACGCCTCAGGTGTCTGTGGTCATTCGGAAAAATTACAAAAGTGATGTTAAATGAATAGACTAAGTGTATAAGAAATTATCTTGTCACCTGTCCTCCAACAGCTCCTGGTCCATCAGGAAGAGCAAGTGCCTGTGGTAAGTCAGGTGCTATGGTAATAGTGTTAGAGGAAACACATATAGAATACTGATAGTGGCGTGTAAACTCACTCGACTCACAAAATTATATTTCGCAATCACGTCATGGGCCCGAGTGCGTGAAAATCTGGTAAATTCTGAGCCGGGTGACCTGCGCGCTCTATCACCCTCCTCTTGGTGATCCGAAGCCAGCATGCATTTACCTTGATCTGGAACATCATAATTATGCTGTTGAAAAAAAAACTGGACCTTGTTGAATAGGTGGAACTCCTGGGGTTAGTCTTTGAAGGCTGTCCACCCAAAGTATTCCACATACCGCCGATGTCAGTGGAGCAAGGTAACAGAGCCAGTCATTGGTTAGGGATGAATGTGGGAGATATTGGCTCTAGGAACAAACAGGGAGACCTTGTGCATTGTTCTAGTGAGCACAGGCTGCTCCATTGAGGATGCAGTTGGAGATAGATATGTTCTCCGCAAGTGTTCTAGAAATCCATTAGGCTGGAGGTGCCATATTGCATGTCCAAATTATAGATGGTACTGTTCCATCCAGATCTGCGCCCAGTAGGTACTGTGCTATTGCATGGAAAACAGAGAAGAGATGACTTTAGTTTGAAAGGTTTTTTAGGTTCTGACATTTTATCCCCACCGCAAGTGCACCTTCGAGTCTGTCCCATCTAAATATGTGCAAATAGACATAGAGCAGTTCTGTTTTGGCATGGGCAATGTAAGGGGCGGGATAAAGAGCAATTACAGTCTGAGTGTGATCTTGTTATCATAAAAACTTGTAGTGTACGCATAAAGATGCTAATACATCCCCAGGTGAGGCACTCCGTAGGTGATCATGAAATGATTCAAAAGGTTGTTGTCCAAATACTATTTATTATTCAATAATGTTCATGATGATTTTTTCAGTGATATTAACATCATATCAATCCAACGTATAGTATTGATCCCTTCAGGTTTAGGGTAGAAAATAAATGCAAACTCCTCCAATGCATTTCGGGCAAGGAGCCCTTTGTCACGGAGTGTTCATGTCAATGGTAGCAGGGTCCGCTACTTCGGTAGTGCAGGGAAGGTGATCACCTACGGAGTGCCTCACCTGGGGATGTATTAGCATCTTTATGCGTACACTACAAGTTCCTATGATCTATTGGTGTTTTGATGGAAACACCACCCACGAGTGCACCCAAACTTTTAAAAAAACTTTCAAGAACTGTATCTAAACCTGCAGTGCACCACCTACCTCCTTTTCCTTGTTATCATAAACCCATAAACCCATTCTTCCTACCAAAAGCTGCACTAAGGTCAATATCAGAAACTCCTATCTTGAGCATCTTTGTTACCTCCCCCTCTATTCTGGAATTGTCAGTGATAACCTTGTGCATTATTGGGGTGTGGTCCAATAATGTGGTATTTAAGAGCACTTCAGAGATGTTGGCCTCAATAATATGACCTTGTCCCCGTATTCTGTAGAGGAACATGTGTAGGAGACATTTTACTAGACCCTGTTTCAGTACAGCAGCTTTGCCACTATCAGGCGTGTATAGTCTGGTGGTTGGCTATTTGTGCAGAAAAGGAGCATAGGTAATGAAAAGTGGGTCACGGAGGGTGTCTATGTTCTCCCCTGAAACTAATTCCCATATGACAGAGGAGAAGCCAAGTCTCTCTCTGGGAACATACCTTTAAAGTTTATCTCGGCTGCCCTCGACTCTCCGAGCAGGCAATTGCAGTGAAAGGAGAAGGGTTAGAACTGATCCTTTTACCAACACATTTCTAGACCAACACGCTAAAATAAGCACAAAGTAATTTATAAAATAGCCCAGAATTTGGCATCCCGCACAACCGGGAAAAATGTAGCCCTATTGTGCATGATCTGGCCCAATCTAGCAACACTGAGCAGGAGGCATGTCCACCCGCCTATGATTGAATGGCAGGGGATTCACATTCTGTGTAGTCCGGCCAAGGAGAAGATTCAAATGCCCAAGTTTATCGTAAGGATACAATGTCCATCTTTTTAAAGTTTATATTTACTCTTTTTTCCCTCCTCAACCAACAAACCTTTTAATGAGCATACTATGACCACAGTCCCAGTTGGCGAAAAAAGCCACAAAAAAAGGAGGAAAACCAGGCGCGGCAAAAGGGGCCGCACAAAATACAACACCAATGGTAACCCGGAGCAGGGGCAGGAGGGGGAGACGATGAAACAAGAGAATACCATCACCAACCTCTCTCAGAGAAAACTTTCAACCCATGAGGAACAAGTACTGAGAAGAGGCTTGACTTTCTGCCCTACAGCCAAATTTGATCCTGTAGAAACAAGAATTGACATCTTTAAGTTTGTACGGAAATTAAAATTGTATAAAATCTTTGCCAACCGCCCCCAACCAGAAATGGCAATGAATACTGGAACAACCAACGAAATGACCAACGGTCTCATTGATGATGACTTATCTCTCCTTCAAATCACGCACTCCTTAGCAGGCACGGAAGACTTGCCTAGCTCAAGTGAAGTACTCAGGAGAGAAGAAATCACACAGAGGAGAGATCCAAGCAACCTAAAAAAGAAATCTAGATTCCTACCGCATGCAACACATGACGCCATTGATGTCTTCAATGATGCAATTTTACAAGATCTAGACAAACTCACCACCAAAAAAGTGGAAATCACTAAAAATAATTCCAATATCTCCAGCATGGAATGGCAAGCCATAAAATCACTCAAGGAAGACAATTCGATAGAGATCAAACCCTCAGACAAGGGGGGAAACATAGTGATCTTTGACAAGGAACAATACAAACTGGAAGCATTAAGACAACTAGAGGACAAAGAATGCTATGAGGTGATTAACAGAATTGACTTTGAGAAATGTATCTCAGAATACCATGGACTGTTAAAGAATTGGTTGGATGAAGGCATGCTGAGCAAAAGCGAACATGAGTACCTGCATTGCGAACATCCAATTATCCCTACTTTTTACCACCTGCCAAAGGTGCATAAAGACATCAAGCACCCACCAGGGAGACCAATCGTCTCATCCATCGGAAGCCTCTTAGAAGCAACTTCTAGATTCATTGATAACTATCTATCTCCCTATGTCAAGGATCTTCCCTCTTTTGTAAGAGACACTCAGGACTTCCTCAGGATTATTGACGACATACATTGGGACAATGATATGCTTCTCATCACTCTAGATGTCGCCAATTTGTACACCTGTATTGGGCACCAAGATGGACTCCAAGCTATTGATTGGTTTTTTAAAAAGAAAAGCATGCAATTTCATCAACATAATCGCATGCTATTGAAAATGACTGAGTTTTGTCTTTACAATAATATCTTTCTATTCTCAGGCACATTGTATCGTCAAATCAGGGGGACCGCCATGGGCACGTGCTTCGCCCCCAGCTATGCAAACCTTTTCGTAGGCTGGTGGGAGAAGCGCGTGGCCTGGGGGGGGACCAACGAACACTGGCTAGACCACATTATGGTTTGGACCAGATATATTGACGATTTGTTCGTCGTCTGGCGGGGCGACAGACCCTCGGCTGAGAGGTTTGTGGCGACGCTAGACGACAACAATCTCAACTTGAGATTCACCAGTGTGATGAGTGATAAATCAGTCCACTATCTAGATCTCGAGGTATTTGCGGCAAGGGGCACTATTCAAACTAAACTCTACCGCAAGCCGACGGCAGGAAATGCCGTCTTGCACGCTGCCAGTCACCACCCCAGATCTATGGTAAAAAATATTCCTTATGGTGAACTCTTGCGCCTGAAACGAAATTGCTCAGAACACAGCGATTTCCTACAGGCACAAGAAGCAGCAGTCTCTAGATCCCAAGAGCGAGGCTATTCGAAAACATCATTGTTAGAGGCCTCCAAAAAAGTGGAACTCAAAAATAGAAAATATCTCCTGGTGAACAAAAACCTGAGAAAGACAGTAGAGGCAGAACCGGTGACAAGAATGATCACGACCTATAATATGAGATCGAAAGAGTTGGTCCAGATTTTTAACAACAACTGGCATATTCTGAAAACAGACAGTGTCCTAAAGAACAGAATATCGCCTAGACCAATGATTACATATAGGCGTTGTCAATCCTTAGGTGACCATCTAACTAGGAGTCTTTACAGGGACCCCCAAAACCATCCAGATCCAAGCCCATCCAGGGCTTCTACCCCTGCATGCATTGTAAAGCATGTAAATATAGCCAGAAGAAGATCAAATATGAGGGTAGACCCAATGATCCACGACCTACAAGAACCATCAACAAATTCCTGAATTGTAATTCGGAATTTGTGATATATTGTCTTGTCTGTCCGTGCTCCAAGAGGTACGTTGGAAGTACGATCAATCCAGCTAAAAAGTGCATCCTAGAGCACATGCGTGCCATCACCAACAGGGACAAAAATTACCCGGTGGCACGCCACTTCGAAACCCATCATAACAGCAACAGAGACTTACTGTCCTTCTACCTGATAGATCAATTGGAAAGGCAGGAGAGAGGTGGGGACAAAATCAGAACTCTCAGGGCAATGGAGTCGAGATATATCATCGACCTCCAAACCATGAAGCCGGTAGGTTTAAACAATGATGAAGAACTTTGGGTACATCTGGATTAACATCATAGTGGGGCTAACTGTTAATAAGTGAATATGAAACATCTGAAACAAAAATAAGATACCATCATCTGCTAAACTCCCCCTCACACGCTGTGCTTTATTGATTATGAAATTTGTATATTTGTATTAGGGAGGCCTAAGCCCATACAGGGCAAGAGTAGAAAAAACAAGAAAATATGCCCATTCAGGGCGACAAGAAAAGTGACTTGCCCGGAGTACGTACAAAAACGTAGAGAGAATGATCCAATACACACAGAGTACACAAATAGAAGGTTCATGCATATAAATTGCATATAAATGTCTATTTTTCCAACATGTATAATATAGAGAGTTATGTAAATTTCTGCAAAACATCTGCACTTGACACTGACTCCTGACATTTTAACAACTCTAGAGATTACAAGAAATATTTTTCTATGCACCGTGTTTATGTGTATATATATGAACTTATTATTGTGGTCATATGCATACTTTTCTTTTCTCCGAGCAAGTCATGTATTTAACAAAAGAATTACAGGGGGTTTCCCCGTTGTTTTTAATTGCACAAGCACTTTATTAATCGCCATTCTCCGTGTATTATTGTAAGAAAACATATACTTGCACATTACAAGATGTCTGCCAAAATTTTATCGAGCTTTAGGCACAGTCCTCTTTTGATGGTAATGAAGAGGTTGAGATAAAATGGCGTGTTTTGTTATGCACTTTGACACTGAAGAAGCCGTTTCACGGCGAAACGCGTTTGTCTTTTTATGGGGTAGGGGGTCTGTCAATAAATGTAACAAATCATCACCAGCTTGGAGTGCCGTCTGCTTTCCTTTTAAAAAAGTGAGCGTGTATCGATATATATATATATATATATATATAGATAATTGAAAAGAACACTACATCACCCACAAGGCCTTGTTGTGAGGCCACGCCTATTGGGACGGGTGATGCAACTACAAAGTGTGTCTTTAAAAGTGCCTTCACTGTTAGTATGCAACAATGCCACTGAAGAAAGGAGCACCCACGAAACGCGTCTGGCGATTTTATTTGAACATTGCTTCCTGGATGGTTCCTACTGGCAGGCTGCCTACCATTTAAAGTGAGCTTTCAACTTATCCTCGTGTGGCTTTCCTTCAATTTGGGTGCCTGTAGTGATGGATGTACAGCGGCCTGCTCGGTCGCGAAGGGAAGCCCACCCCTGCTGCGGGTCTTCGACAGTGCCACGGAGTGCTGCCCCATTTGAACGAGGAGAATTGGTGACCCTATACAGGTGGGGAGCCAGTTCGAGCTCTGGTAGGCAACCACAAAGCGGGGCAGGTCCCGCCTTGGATTTTTGCACAACAGATGGTTGAGAGTGAGGAACTTTGAATGCGCGCCCACTGGGGATAAATGAAAAGAACACTACATCACCCACAAGGCTTTGTTGTGAGGCCACGCCTATTGGGATGGGTGATGCAACTACGAAGTGTGTCTTTAAAAGCGCCTTCACTGTTAGTATGCAACAACGCCACTGAAGAGAGGAACACCCGTGAAACGCGTCTGGTGATTTTATTTTTACATTGCTTCCTAGATGGTCCCTGCTGGCAGGCTGCCTACCATTAAAAGTGAGCTTTCAACTTATCCTCGAGTGGCTTTCCTTCAATTTGGGTGCCTGTAGTGATGGATGTACAGCGGCCTGCTCAGTCGCGAAGGGAAGCCCACCGCTTCTGCGGGTCTTCGACAGTGCCACGGAGTGCTGCCCCATTTGAACGAGGAGAATTGGTGACCCTATACAGGGGGGGAGCCAGTTCGAGCTCCGGTAGGCAACCACAAAGAGGGGCAGGGCCCGCCTTGGATTTTTGCACAACAGATGGTTGCGAGTGAGGAACTTTGAATGCGTGCCCACTGGGGATAATTGAAAAAAACACTACATCACCCACAAGGCCTTGTTGTGAGGCCACGCCTATTGGGACGGGTGATGCAACTACAAAGTGTGTCTTTAAAAGCGCCTTAACTGTTCGTATGCAACAACGCCACTGAAGAGAGGAACAGCCTCGAAACGCGTCTGGCGTTTTTTTTTTTAACATTGCTTCCTGGATGGTCCCTGCTGACAGGCTGCCTACCATTAAAAGTGACACAAAAAACAAGGGAACCCTACCCACTAAGGAACCAAGGTACATATTTTATATAAAAAAACAGTGGTTCCAGTGGAACGATAAGAGTATATTCGATGAATACAGAGCAATGTCTAATATTAGTATGAAGGTTACCGAGGATGTAGGTAGGAAAAACAAAACTCATAACACCAATTGAATGCCATCATTCATTATTTTTGCGAAAATTCAAAAAGTGTACAAATATTTAGATATTACAATTTACAAATACCAATGTGAAGACTTTTGAGAAGGAGTCCCATGTGTAAAGTGTGAACCGAAAAGAGTGGTTTAAACACACATCAGAGTGACAGCAAGTGACAATTATGTACACGGTTTCAACAGGGATATATTTACAAGGGAATGGGAAAACAACCATATAAACAATCTTCAGTAATATATACAATGACTATTGAATTCATAGACATTGATTAGTAGGTTCATTCCCAATGAGCGTCGACGGCGTTTCGACCCTTTACAGGATGGAGGGTCTCATCAGGACAGGGACGGTGTGGGACATCTGTGGGGGTGAGAAAGGGAAGTGAGCTCCATGTGTGGGAAGGTGATTTTACAAAAAGGACTATATATGAAGGGCCTGATACATAAGCGCAGGTCTCTAGTGCCGGGTAGACCAATCATTTCTGCTATAGACAGTTTGACAGAACATCTGGCACAGTATACTGACTATTTTTTTACAGTCTCTTGTCACTAATCTGCCTACCTACATAAGAGATACGGGCCACTTCTTACAAAAGTTAAAAAACATTGCTTGGTCAGAAGACTGTATATTGGTAACATTGGACATCGAAGCCCTCTACACCAGTATAGATCATGGTAGAGGGCTGGAGGCAATGGATTACTTTCTAAGCACAAGACCAGTGCATTGTTACAACCATAACAAGATGCTTAGTGAATTGGTAAGCTGGTGTTTACATCATAATTATTTCTTGTTTGGTAAAGACATCTATATACAGAAAAGAGGTGTGGCCATGGGGGCCTGCTTCTCACCAAGCTACGCGTGTCTTCACGTTGGCTGGTGGGAGAAGCGGGTCCTCATGGAAACACATCAAGCTGTGTTTGCAACAAATGTGGTTATGTGGGTTCGTTTTATAGACGATGTGTTTTTAATTTGGAGAGGTAATGAAGAAAGTGTGAAAGAATTGATCATTACATTAAACAACAATGAGGACAATCTTAGGTTCACACACAATATCAGCAAGACATCTGTGGACTTCTTAGATGTCAGAGTCTTCCACACAGCAGGGCAACTAGCTACCACTTCACATAGAAAAGACACATCGGGAAATACAACCCTACATGCCACAAGTGCCCATCCCCGCCATGTCATTGATAATATTCCGTATGGCGAACTTCTTCGGGTGAAGAGAATCTGTAGCACCGATGAGGAGCTCAACACATGTACAGCCCAAGCACTAGACAGATTCAGGGAGCGAGGTTATAGAGAAAACATACTTAAGAAAGCGGTTAATAAAATGCAAACAAGAGCGAGGGAAACCCTATTTAAATCAGTAGAGGCAAATGAGGCCCCAAGAGGAGGTTCGGCTGAATCTCCTATCAGATTTATTACCGCATATAGTGGCCAGGATAGAAAAATCCGGTCTATTCTAAGTAAGAGTTGGCCCATACTCAAAACCGATGCTGTATTGTCCCACCATTTACCAGCACGGCCAGATATTACGTTCCGGAGGGGACCCTACCTACGTACGCATATCTCTAAACCTTGCCCTGAACTCGCTATGAAAAAAGCTTGGTTCCCACCCCGTTTGGGGTTTTACAAATGCAGCAGCTGCAGAGCCTACAAGTTTGGAATCAACACACAACATTATAACACTCCATTCAGCCCAGTACCATTGCCTATTAAAGGAAGTTACGGTTGCAAAACAGAATATGCTGTTTACGTCTTGGTATGCACTTGTGGTCTGAGGTATGTGGGAAGCACCAGGCTACCAGTGCATGCCAGGATATTGCAGCATATTCGAGCAATCGTTAACAACGATAGCTCCTATCCGGTAGCTAGACACTTTAAGAGTGTGCACAACAACAACCTCCAGTGTCTTAGCTATTATGTTTTCACCTCAGTACCCAAACCCAGAAGGGGAGGAGACCGTGATAGGATGCTAAGGCAACTAGAATCCAAAATGATCTTAGAATTGGATTCTAAGGTACCAAATGGACTGAACACTACGGAAGACCTGTATAATTTTCTGTAAATAATAACAACTATATAACATAGCAGGCTCCGTAGTCAGATATGAGCACCAGAACTGTGTTAACAACAGAAAGATTGTGAGTTGTGCTCCAACCAAGCAATACCTAATGATTTATTAATATGATTATGTCTCAGTCCGACACCCAGAACTAACTTTTTTACATTCTCTCTTTTTTCTTTTAACTGTTGAAAACAGGGATGAATCATGGTTCCCCCTGTGAAACCTCAGTCACTCTATTAAATATTATTTTGTGTAGGTCACGTTAATCACCAGTATAGGGGTTGCCATCTATTTCAGATGTCCCCCATTGTTCGGGTAGTTGGTTCGAGGAAAATAAAGGATTCGAAATTGCACCTTAATATTCTGCGTTATATTGCACATTGGAGTGTCAAGTTTACAACATCACTATTGCACTTTAAAAAATATATTGAAATGATGAAATTGTATAATACAATTTTATCCAACAAAAAAGTTTTTAAGTATGTACAGTTTTACTTTTAAACTATGATTTAATGTGTATGGAGATTGATATATGCATATTTTATTGAAATTTGTTTTATGTCTATTTATATTGTGAATAGTATAGAATAATTTTTATATTGCAACATATTTATTGGCACTCTTTTGCACATGCTGAATAGCGCAAGCACAATGCACTTTATTGCAGTTTCTGTGAACCGATATGTACAACTTAAGCATTTATGCAGATATCAAATGAATGGATGACATGCATAAATCAACAATATATTATTCCAACTTCGAACAAAATATGCCACTCGAAATTTATGCTAAACCTATGGTGTATTGTAAAGTGACCCACTAGTATTTTCTTTAAGTTTATTATTTGTGCATCACATGGTGTATACAAACGTGGTTAAAAAGAGGGCATGATGGGAAATATTTTTTATGTGAGCAAGGGCAACCGCCCGAAACGTGTCATCTGCTAACGCTGCTGTGACCTTTATGAGATAAAGTACCTTTTGCCAGCATCTTTGGGATTCGTTGGTCTCTTCCCTGTGGAAATCTCCGAAGCGATTGGTGATTTCGGAGTGACCTGTGTTGCTGATATATATATATATATATATTCACTGAAAAAACCATAGGTTTCACACCAGTTATAGTTAGCTGGAAATTTTACTGATATAAAACCATTGAAATTCCCACGTTATAGTTAGTTGGACTCACTATAACTTGCGCGTGCAATGCACTGCTGATGACATCACATATTACATCACTCATGACATGGTCAGTGACATCACTCATGACATCACTGATGACATCTCAAATGACATCACTGATGACGTCGTCCAGTGAATGTGTGTCTTTCTGAAAAATAAATATATTTTATATATGTATATGTTAAGATCGATGGAAGAATAAATGTTTAAATAAGTGTCTAAATGGATGTTTTTTTTTTTTAAATTGATTGGTTAACTGGCTTATTAAGTGTATCTTAGTGAATACATATATTAGCGAGTAATGTTTAAATATTTAAATATATGTATCAGTGTTTTACTTTGTGTATAAGTGCCTGCATGGGTTGGTGAGTAGCTACATGTGTGTGTATATGGGTTATTAGATGTTTTTTTAGTATCAGTATGAGTGTCTGTATGGTTTGGTGGGACTGTTACTTAGCACATAGATGCATCAATGACTGACTCACTGTTTGTATTTGTTTTGAAGACAGCATTTGTGTAGGATTGTATGGGTGGATGAGTGTGTATATGTGTGTGTTAGAGAGTGAATGCCTCTCTCACTAGTGTCTTTATGAGTAACTACATATGTTTTAATCTTGTATATATGAGAATTGATGTATATAAGTAAGTATATGTGAGAGTGAGAGATTGAAAGAGTTCCTGTTTAAATAAGTATGTGTTTCTATAAGTGATTGTTTAAGAGAGTAAGTATGTGTAAGTTTCCTTAGAAGTAATGTGCTAATGTGTGTATAGTTGTATATGCAAATAAATGGATGTTTATTAGTTTATTTGCATGTGTGAGTATATGTATGAGTAAGTTTTTGATGACTGTCAGTGTGTAACAGAATGAATAGGGGTATCACTACATATGATGAGTGAGTATATGTATGAGTGAATACATAAAACTGTTGGTGAATGTGTGAATTTGTATATAGATGGTGAAATTACTGAATTGGTTGTTGTAACTGGTATGGGTATATCCACTTTTTTGTTAATGTTAGTTTCTATTTTTGAATATGTGTTTCAAAGGTTACTTTACAGTGAAAGGAGGTCTGTCACTGTGTTACAAGGATGGTGTCATCAGTGATGTCATGAGTGATGTCACTGACCATGTCATGAGTGATGTAATATGTGATGTCATCAGCAGTGCATTGCACGCGCAAGTTATAGTGAGTCCAACTAACTATAACGTGGGAATTTCAATGGTTTTATATCAGTAAAATTTCCAGCTAACTATAACTGGTGTGAAACCTATGGTTTTTTCAGTGAATTTAATAGGTTTTTTAAATGCTAATTCCTAACTATAACCGGTGTGAAACCTATGGTTTTTTCAGTGAATTTCATAGGTTTTTTAAATGCTAATTCCTAACTATAACTGGTGTGAAACCTATGGTTTTTTCAGTGAATTTCATAGGTTTTTTTAATGCTAATTCCTAACTATAAGTCTCACTTTATAAATAAGACTGTTAGCACTCTAGTTGTTCTTTAGAACACTCTGGTACATTCTGTCATTGGGCTACAGTTGGGCTACATCTAGTTGAAATTTGGGCTACATTTACATTTTTTGGTCTCTGGTGGCCATCTTTGGGCTACATTGGGCTACATTGGACTACATTTGGGTTACATTTTGGCATTTTGGCATATATATATAGCCCAATGTAGTTAATTTTCGTAAAAACCACTTAAGAATAGGGCTACCAGTCCCTACAATTTTTCCCATTTTTTATTTTTTTTATTTTTTGCTTTGGAGCGCTCCCGGTGCGCTTCCCGGGGAGCGCCCCGAAAAGCGTACTTTTATAAAGCGCCCCCGGGCGCGCTCCGAGGAGCGTCCCGTAAGCGCCAATATCGCGAACGAAAACATGATCATGACGTATCGCGTAGCCGCGTCCGCGTGATACGCACGGCGTAAGCGCACCCGGAAGTACTCGAGCGAATACGATCGCGCAACGTAAACATCCGACGCGCTTACGCTACGCGACCCGAAGCGCCCCCGGGCGTGCCCCGGGGCGCGTAGCGTAAGCGCGTCGGGTCATGTGACCTGAAAATAACACTTTTCATTGGTTCATAACAGTTTTAGTTTCATAATGATGAAGCCCCTGGTCTTGTGACCTGAAAATAACACTTCTCATTGGTTCAGGACTGTTTTTTTTCTAAATGATGAAAGACCCCACCTTTTTTCCTTATTCTGACTTTGTCCTTTGACTGAGGAAGACCTGTTTGTACATCTCTGTACCTTTTTGATATTAATAATGGCTTCAATAGCAGCAGCAGCTGGTGCATCTGCCCCACCACCACCACCACAACCACCAAGAGGACCACCTCAAGATTATATTGGTGGTCAAGAACAGGAGGAGGAGGAAGAGGAAGAGGAGGAGGGGAGGAGAAGATGGCTGCCTGAAGAAAATACTCCATACAAACCCAAGCCACACATTGTATGGGAGTTTTTTTCAATCCCAGAGGGCAAGAAAAAAGTGAATGCGCCCAAGGTAACTTGCCTAATCTGCAATGATGAACTTTCACGGGGCAACCCAAACAAAAAATACTCATTTGGTAACTATACCATGATTCGTCATATGACCAGAAAGCACCCAAACAACTACTCTCGTGCTGAGTTCAGGGAACTGGCCAGTAACCTCCTCCAGTCGTCAAGGACCACCTCCCAAACAAACCAACCCACTTCATCGGGACCAGAAACATCCGAGATGATGCCTTGCATTCAGCCAAGATTTGCTGATTTTAAAATCACTTGTTCTGCATGTGGCAAGCTTATCGCCTATGGTGAAAAAAGCGTTAAGCTCATCGTCCTTGCAGGTGATAATCACAAGTGCCCCAAAAAGAAGTAATTTTTTGGGTTTTTTATTTTTTTGCTCCAGTTGAGCCAGTTTCAATTCCCTTTTTTTGTTTCTCCCCCTAAAAAAATACAAAAAAAATATAAAACTGTTTTGAAAAGCCAAAAAAAGTTCAAAAAGTTCAAAAAACACAAAAAAAATATAAAACAACAAAAAGAAGAAAAAAAAAAGTTCTTTTTAGAACTACCTCCAATTTCTAAATAAAAACTTCATTTTTTAAAAACTCTGTCATCTTTTTTCCTCATAGTACGCTCCCCGGGCCGCTCCCCGGTGCGCGTACCGGGCGCTTCCCCCGCGCAAAACGAAAAAAAAAAAATATTTTAAATGCCCCGCGGGGCCCTTTTATAGCCCCCACATCAAACCTAGGGGGTCAAGGGGGGGTCTACCCTGCCCTCTTATGGTCATTTCCCTCTTTGTTTCGCCCACCTCTCGTGTCTCGATCCTACCGAGACACAAGATGGCGGCCGCTCCGGACTGTTTAGAATGTTTACAGACAACTGAGAGCCATTCAGCTTTCTGCGCGCAAGTCGCGTGGTGCGCCTGGAGCGCTCTCCGGTGCGCGTACCGGAGCGCGGCTCTAGATATATATATTTTTTTGAACCTAAATTACTCAAAATCCACTGGAGCACATATCTTGAGACATAGCAAAGGCACATCGGGCTACCAGTCCCTACAATTTTGCCAAGTTTGATGGAAATCCATTCAGCCGTTCGGGCTAAAAGTGAAATCGACCGCCCTATGGAAATTAACATGGGGAAAACGCGTTTTGGGACCCCCCTTTTATCTCGTCCCCCGCTTGACGTATCCCCCCCAAACTTTCAAGGAAGAACCGGAGCTCGACGAGGCCATTTTCAAGAAATTTTCAGGCAGATTCGTCAACCGGTGCCAAAGTTATTCCAAATAGAATTTTGAGATTTAACATTGAAAAAAATCCTAACTATAACTACCTACTGGCGACCGCCAGTAGGTAATATATATATATATATATATATATATATATATATATATATATATATATATATATATATATATATATATATATATATATATATGTGTATATACATTTGAATGTTAAAAGGTTATCTATTGCATTTAAATGTAAGTATTTTGTCATTTTAAAATAATAATTAACATATTTCCTACAAACATTAATTAATTGAAAATATGACTTTACTTAAACGTAGAAATTATTTTTTTAATGTTAAAATGCTAGTGAGGGTGGTAGTTAGTTTAGATTTATTTAAAAAATATTTTGATGAGTTTAAGTGATACAACACTATATTTATTTGCTCTAGGTTAATAATAGTTATTTTAATTTAGTGTTTACATGTTTTATCTTCCAGTAAAATATTTTAATTAACAAAATGTATTATTGTTCCCTACATAGGAAGAGCTGCCCCGGTGGCGGAGATCTCCACTTATATGTGAAAGGTTAGTAGAAGTTCTGTCTAAAATGTCTCCACCCATTGGTTTCATGGGGTGAGGCATGTAAGTATACGATTAGTAAGTATACGATTAGGCATAAATCTACCCTCGCAATAGCAGATTTACACCTAGATGCAAGAGAACATTTACACTAAAACACCTCATGTAAATTTAGCTCTCTGAATAGGATCAATACACTTCAATTGGGCACATTTGCTGCCCCAACATTCCTGGACCCAGTTTTCCCAGATGCAGAAACACAGATCCCTATTTAACTGGCCGAAAAAAACAAGCATGTAAAATCACTTAAGGCTTCAGCTGCAATAGAAGCCAGGCATCGGCCTCAGCTGTCTCTGACTTTTTAGTTCGAGCCTGGGCAGGGCATGCGCTGCACTGCAAGTCATGCTCTATTGGAGTATATAATAGAAGCCCCGCCCACTCTCTGCCCATATTTGTCATTGTCTTGTGTCATTGTCCTTCGTAAATGCTGGCTTCTGATTTGTTAATAGGCTTGTAGTCCCTACTTAGTACATAGTACAGCCTGGTCTTCATTCGTAACCTCCCATGAGGACTGGCCCTTTTACTTCAGTTGTTACATAGTGAGCCTTTTTTGGTCTATAAGCACTATTTTCTTTAAGTAGTTTCTCTTAACGCAGGCACGACATGCTTTCCAGGAACATTCAGTGAGCCATACGTGCTTTTACTTTATAAGCAGCCTGGGACGATGGCGGCTGCATAGATCTTGCATTTACAAGAGTTTGAGCTATTGGCATTGTACATGACAAAGCCTTTTATTTATGTGTTATTAAAAATATATATATAAAATGCATTTATTTATTTATTTTTATTTTATTTGCAAAGTTTTAGATAGTGCTGGCTAGACCCGGAGGTATCAGAGGGCTTTGCATGAGGATCAATGAGTTACAGTTTCCATAATTACATAGGTAAGTATAGACATAGGAGAAAAGAAAAAACATGAGATTAAACAATAATGTGAGATTATTAGCCCATACACAAGTCTTTTGGGGAGTGAAAAGGTAGTGGGGGAATGGTAAACGGGGGTAGGGAATGCATGTAGGAAAACGCAACGGGAGGCGAGGAAAACAATGTCGGATGTCCGGCTGGGTAGGTCCTGCCCGAGGGGTGAACCAGAGCCAAACTCCACTATAGCTGCATATGACAGCTTCACTGGGCATCAGCCAAAGTTGCTCGGGCAGCGCAGTATAATTTGCAAAGATTTATATAGCACTGGCTAGACCCGGAGGTATCAGAACTCGTTACATGAGGATCAGTGAGTTACAGGTTCCATAATTACATGGATAAGTATATACGTAGCAAAAAAGAAAAAAACATGAGATTACACAATAATGTGAGATTATTAGCGCGTACACATATTTTATGGGGAGTAAAGGGATAGAGGGGAAATGGTAAACGGGGGTAGAGAATGCAGGTAGTTAAACACAATGGGGAGGTGAGGAAAACGATGTCTGATGTCCGGCTGGGTAGGTGCCGGCCGAGGGGTGAACCAGAGCCAAACTCCTCTATAGCTGCATATGACAGCTCCACCGGGCATCAGCCAAAGCTGCTCGGGAACCATGGTAAGTACAGACAGTTGGGGATTCTGCCCAGGGGGCATCGCTAGAGTTCCATCAAGAGCACCAATCAAGGTGTTGCTGGTAAACGCCGTCCGCCTCATCCTCCAGCTCGCCTCCAGCTCAAGAGTGGGGAGAGGAGAGGAGGAAGGGACAGTTCCAAAGTCCGCAGACCTTCCCCATTCCCAGCAGAAGTGGTGAGTGTTGGGCATTTAAGCTGGATACCAGTGGTATGGGGACCCTGGGCGCTTCGGAGTACTCCTCAGCTATCTAATCCGGAGCAGTCTCCCTGCATACTCATGCAGCCGTACCTCAATGCTCAATTATGCGCGCTAGTACTACTTCTGTCCACCGTCTTGTGGTAGCTCTAAGGGCCTGTTCCTCCCCTTCCTCTGGGTCTGTTTCCACCCCCCCCCTGTCCCCCGGTTGCTTCCTTCCAGCTCTTCCGCCTTCTATTCTCTCCTCAGTGTCCCATAAGCAGGGCTATATTAACCTGTGGCGTTCTCCCTGTTCTGTCTTCTGGAGTTGTGTTACTCCGCTTTCACTCTGAGTGAGCACTTGTTTCCCCAAGAGTCGGCTTGTCTCCACGAGGGCCGAGGTCTACCACTCCATGTGCCCCACAGGGCTCTGCTTTGATTGTTCAAGGTTGCAATAGGGAAGGGGGTCCACCTTACTCCGGTTGGGTCCCGGCGATCCGACCTCCAAGGCCGATACTCCCCCACTTTAGGCCTTTGTTGTTAGTACACACTTCCTTGTGCATTAATCGGGGTTGTTTTTGCATCAGTCTTGTTACTGTTTTAACCTCCCACTTTCTCCGCCGGCTCCGATTGGGCCTCTGCACACTCTGTCCAGGTTCTATACCATGGGCGTTGAAGGGATTTTCGTGGTAGCTCCTGGCATCATTACTGGTGTTGTGTGCATGGAGCGTCTGCCCCTCAGGTTCCCAGCCACCTTCGGCATATCTCGGCACCGTCGCGGGGTGGGGGCTGCCGCACTTCTCTCCTTCCGTCCAATTTCCAGCTGGGCTTGCTCCGGGCCTCCATCTCCGTAGGGGCCTCGATTGCGCTCTCTCGCTGTGTCGCATCCCTCTGTGATCGCCTACTTCTTGCTGGTGCTCACCCTCTGGGCCCACGGCATCTTGCAGTGACTTGTCATTTACAATGCGAACAGCTTAAACTCTCGGAAATGCAAGACCTATTGCATCGCAAATGCTTGTTTGTACAGCAAAGGGGGAGCATGTAGTGCTCCCCCTGCCAGGATACCTCTTCCTTTTCCATGCCTACTCCCCTCCCACCGAGCCTGTAGAAGCCACTGCTCCCATTTACAGGGAACTGGGAATTGCTTGCGTTTTTATGTAAGGTGCAACTGGGTCTGTACTGTTAATCCCCATTCCATAGACTTTAGTTTTAATACCACAGTACCGGGGTAGTGTTAACAAAAGGGCACAGAAATCGCAGTAATTACATGTGACGAGTTGGCACCCCTTTAGTACTGTGCAATTCCAATTTGCGATCAGGGCTCGACTCTGCTAAGTTTTTTTCGCTTTCCCACATCTTTGCTCGCATCGCGACTTTTGAGCTATGTGATGTCGCTTATGCTCTTACATAACAAGAACAGTAGAGTGCTGTAAATGATGCACTGTTCTTTGTCTAGATGATGGAATCATGCATAGATAAGCTATTTTAAAGATAAGCATTCAGAGAAAAGGATATTTCCGGTCTCACCGCATTTGAGTCCTGGAACCCAACGCTTTCCTTAAAATGTGGGAGAGTTGCAGAACTGTTCGAAAACACAAAATACTGCACATTTCTATCACTGAACAATATAAGATCATAAGCACGGGTGTTACAGCAAGAGAGAGTCTGTCAAATAAAAGTACATCATTGCCAAAACAAGGTCATCGTGGAGGTAAACACTGATGAAAAGAAGCACAACAAACCTTATGTTAAGGGTAGGTCCCATAAATCACATACACACCTACGCCACGCCTAAAACATCAGGTGCAAAATGGATGTGAGAAGAGGAGAAACCAACGCCCAACAAGGTTAAAATCAAGGTCAGCATTCAAGTGCACAAATCAAACTAAGAACGCAAATATGCCCAGCCGAATAAACCAATGAGAACAAAATGCTAAATGAATGTACATACCACATCAGTCACTTGCAAATATTATGTAAAATGCCCTGTACATTTAACTTTATTGTGTTGGTAAAATGAATATATCATTAAAAAAAACTTCTTGCAGACGTGTATAAAAATGCACCTTTATTTTTTTTGTTGCTGCATACAGTGAGATTAACACCATATGCCTGGTTCGTTTTACTTAGATATCAGAAAATAGGCAGCAAAATATTTTCACTGGGGTAAACAGCACCGCTTGTTGTTTGATCATTTGGCTGACCTACTCATCTACTAAGTGGTTGAAAAAAAACGTAAAGGTCCTCGTTCTAAAATGTGTGATATTTCTGCACTCCACTATTTTTTCACCTACAACATTTTCGCCGGGTTATGCCTGATAGAATTTGTGCGGAAAAGCCCACGTGATTAAGAGTTTCCCAGTCAGAAGGGGTATTACTGCGTTAGCCATATGCGGACCTCAGAATGATGTGGTAATAGTACACCCGGCACATACCGCATTACTGGTATTTACGTGTCTGGAATTACTATCGGGTATAAAGGAGCACACCTAATGAGGCGCAGGACTTGAGCTCCTGCTAGCACGTAATAGGGTGTCACGGGTCCATGGCTCACCCACTCCAGTTCATTCTAAGCTGTGCTCCCTTCTCGCTTCTTCCTCCCCTGTGATACATTTCCAGCCCTTACTGTGGTTTGTTGGGCATCTGAGCTATATGATCGTGCACACTTTATTTACTTTCAACCACCTGCCGATTCTCTCAGTCATTCCTGGTCCTTCAATCTACAAAATCTGAAATTCCTCTTTTCCTTTTATTAGAGAGTGTATTATAAAAGGGAGAATATTTTGAGTTTGATAGAGTAAGACAGCCAGGAAAAAGACTTTCCAAGCAGTAAACTGGGAGCTGAGAGGCCTTACCTCTCAGTCATGGCTGTCTCCCTGCCCCTTCAGATTGCTCACAGATCCCGCACCAGCCCGTCATAAATCCACAGCCCGTCTGCCGATGAAAGTTAATGGCATGGACGATTCTGGTCCTTTGTGCTGACAGTTTCCTTTCGCCTACACAATCCACTCAAACTGTAGTGTCTCCCAAAACGAACTTCTATTGAACCTGCTTTCATATATGCGCCTCTCACAACTCACTCCTCTCCTCTCCATCCCGCTCCCTCCAACTTTTTCTTCGCTTTCAGTGCCTAGAAGTGATATTTGTTTCAGTGTGTGTTCTCTGTAAATAGCACTTGCTCTAACTTAGCTTATTCCTTTTAATTTTTCATGTGCAATTGTCATCATTTTGCAAGGCATATTTTGGAAACAGGAACATTTTACTCATGAATACGAGCCTGAGGCATAATGGTAAAGTGGGACAGGGCAAGTGTGTGTGGGGAGGTGTTTACTGACAGCACTGAGGGGTCTGAAAGAAGAACCAGCACTGAAGGACTGTGGTAGGCAGGTGGTGCCCTTTGGCCTTCTAAAACAATGTAATAACAGAAGATATATGCTCCGCTTACAATAGAAAATGATCCAAATTATAGAAGTGGTATTTTTTAAGCTTTTACAGACTCTGTCGTGTGACAACAGAGATACAACTTTACTCCCTGGAAGAGGAGTTCCGTCCAATAACTATGACACTCGCGAATGCAGCCCAAGTTTCCAATGCCCCTTGGCTGCACAATCCCGCTGAAACTCTCCATCTATGTTCTTTACTAATATTGTACTTTGTGATCTTTTTCAGTACCACTGTTGTGAAGCGCTCCGATACCCTTGGGTCCGGCCAGCACTATATGAAAGGTCTGAATAAATAATAAATAAATAAATATTCCTCATGTTGCACTGACCTTACAGGTTATTGTCCTAGACAAAAATCCATCAGTTAGCCCAACTGGAATCGGGCATCAAATCTGTCAATGCACCTCATCTGAAACCCAACACCATGAATTGAGTGCACGTTAAAATTCAATGCACTTTACAGATGGGAGTTTTATTGAACATTAACTTGAAGCTCTGATTCACTTCCCCATGGAACTCCCAAGCAATGACAGAGGAAAGGGAAGGAAAAAGGGACACTAGATATGCACGATATATGAAGGTGGCATACAGGAGCCCAAGAATAGAGATGCCTCATCGTGCTTCCTTTAGCATGCAAGAGAGATGAAGCATGGAGGACTCACACTGAGGCACCTCTTCAGTAATCAGGGTAGACTATGAATCTGCACTGGTCTCTCCAAGAATACAATAGACAAGCTGAAAATAATTAAAACGAAGGGCCTGATTTAGAGTTCAACTACAGGTTACTCTGTCACAAACATGAGGGGTATCCCGTCCACCATATTACAAGTGCCATTGAATTTAGCATTTGGGATAGAGTAACCTGTCTGCTGAACTCTAAATCAGACCCTAAATTGTAAAACGTATTTGCAGCTGAAGGTGCAAAGTTCATATCACCCTCGCCCAAGATTTCCCCACTGTCTGTCTATCAAAATGACAGCATTTTTTTAAAACTCTGGTCATCATATATAAATCTGTTCATGGTCAGAGTAGCCAAAGGTCCAGAAGTGGTTGTGTTTGGGTTCTTTCATCTATACACATGCCTTTGAAGTGCACAGATGCCCTGCCCTCCCTGCCCTGGCACCAGACTAACTACTATCCTACATCCTGCGAGTAATGGCCCATTCAGTCACACCTAAGCTCCCATTGTGTGTGGCTATAAGAGGAATGCACATAGCCCATCTGCCAACTAGACCCAGTCTGTGACCAGAGGCAGGCTGCAGGTGCCAAATGGCTAAGGCAAGAAAATGCTAACTTTCTAAAGTGATTTTTTTCAGAATTGTAATTAAAATCTGACTTCACCATAAGTTATGATTTTAAATTGTGATTCCAGAGACATCAAACGTGAAGGTGTCATCTCATCCCATATGTAAATTACACTTATAAAATGTAATAAGGCAACTCCAATATTGTCCTACGGGAGAGACGGTTCATGCTGTAGTGAAAAACAAATTTAGAGGTTTTTCACTACCAGGACATGTAAAACTTACAAGTACGTATCCAACTTTTTAAATACACTATACACTGCCCTTGAAGTAGTTTAGGGCATACCTTAGGCATAATTACGGGTGATTTATAAGTATCAAAAAGGATGGTTTGGGTCTCCTAAAGGGTTTATCCTGCTAGGTCGACATAGAAGTTTAAACTGCACACAGGCTCTGCAATGGCAGGCCTTAGACATGTTTAAAGGGCTATTTAAGTGGGTGAAACAATCAGTGCTGCAAGGTCACTAGTAGCATTTAACTTACAGTCTCTGGGCACATGTAGTGCACTTTACTAGGGCATTATAAGTAAATTAAATATACCAATTAGGTACAAGCCAATGTTACCAAGTTTTTGGGAAGCAGCACAGGAAGTTAGCACTAGTAAGCAGTGGTAAAGTGTGCAGAATCCTAAGGCCAGAAAAAACGAATTCAGCAAAACCATGAGGTCTGAAAGGAGAAAGTTGGAAAGAAAGCGCACCAAGGAGGCCAGCTCTTACAGTCATGCACCCGATACCTGGTAATCTGCATCAGTCCTATCATCCACCCAGACACTGGAGATCCTCCTCTGCTCAACCACCTAAAGATGAAAAGATTTGTGATCAGAATCCCACACATACAGGGCACCTCCTTCTGGAACTTCCTTCATCAGTTAATGAGATGCGAATAAAGTCTTCCTCAAGTTTAAGAGATGTGTTAAAGTCTCACTTGTTCTGCTCCACAGATGTCACCAGGCTTTCTACTTGATCTCCCATAGAACATCAACATATTCTGCCAGTCAGATGTCTAAAACTAGGCAACAAGTATTTAGGGCTTTTCCATCAATTCGGTAGATTATCAGATTTTAATTTCAGTATTTCCTTATGACTGTGTCGTTTCTCCCTCAACTGCATGTCACTTCTTTGCTGTGTTAATTCAGCGTCTCTTTCTCACCCCAGTTTTCTGTGACAGCAAATTGAAGTGTGGGTGCGTCAGAAAGTCACTAACTGCATTCACAAAATTCACAGGCAAATACAGAAAATACACACAGATGTATTTGAAGACATTATGTGTACCGCTATTTGTCATCAGTCGAGGCCAACAGACTGCCACTTAAAGTCGAGGCGGCAAAATCAGACTCACCCTTCCACAGTCGCAGGCCTCGTTCCAGGGGTCAAGGGGCAGAAAGTCATCATGTTAGAATATCTCGTTTTGTCTCCACTCACTGCTCCCTAGGAGGGATAACAACTACCAAAGGGAAAGGTGAGTAAATATAAGGCGGTTTGTGTCTCGGGCCACCCTATAATTATTTTCCAGCATAAATATCAATAGTTTGTAATAGTGGAAGCAAACTCCATCTTAGTAGCCATGCAAACACACCACACAGTTTAGGATGAAATCAATTTCAGAAATGTACATTCGAAATTGAAAAGTATTTACTCACATGTTTGTCATAAATATGATTTAAAGTGTTTAAAGTATTTCTAATTGTTTTAGTAAAGTATCTTCTGACATAGTTTGTTTAAAAACGTGCAGCGCATTTCAAAGCGAAATGTCCACCTGTGACCTTTACCTGTTTAGGTAGCTCCAAGTTACCTACACAGTAGCAGGAACCCACAGGGAACGCTGATGGAACTGCAACAGCTGTGGGTGACACATAGCCGTCTTTTGTGTTTTATTTCACTCTGCAACAGACCACTTTGACGGGAACAACACAAAAGGCCGCCACATGCCCTTTAAAAGAGTCCCCACCACCACAAGCTATTTCAAAAACAAATAAATGTAAGTCAGCGCTGAGGTCAGACAGCAGCAGGGCTGAGTTTACGTATGTGCTCGAACAGACAGAATTCACAACACTGAAAAATGCGAATTGAGCATAAAATAAAGTCCAATAAAATGAAAAAAGTGTTCCATTGTCCCTCTACAACATTATGGCTCAAATAACAATGGATATTTTTTAGTCCAATTATTGATTCCCATTTCTGGCATTGACAGAAGTCAAGGCTTAATTTGTAAAAGTGCTGTTCACCAAAATCTTTCTCAGAAGCCTGCAGTCGGCACTGACAAATGTTGGGATTGCTGAATACCAAGGCTACATAGTTTTGATTCTATCCCTCGACTCTCTTTTCCATCAACAGCACTCACTACCACCCTTGTTTCACTCTTGCAAGCTTTTTCTCATCCATGCTTTCTCCCTTTTGCCACTATTTTCCCATCTTTCTCTTCCTCCTTACTGCCTCCTTTTGTGTTTTTGTCTCTCTCTTGCTCTGGGACAAGCATGATGAGGAAACGTAAGTCGGGGTTACCAAAAGTTAGTGCCAATGGTTTCCACCTGCAACCACTGGCTCAAATTAAGCACAGAAAATTTTGAAATTGCATGTGTTTTACTGGTCGGTAGAATTGACCCAGTACTGTGCAATTACGAGACAACCCCCATGATATGAGGTATTATTATGAAGGGCGTTTTTTGTGCCCATAAAAGCCCAGAGAAGGGTATATTACCAACAACTAGTGATAATTATCTCTAAATGGGCTTAGCAAGTTTTTTTTTATCGCCAAGCATCGCCGGATATTATCGCAGAGATAACGTGCTATTAGCAACGTTTATCTCTAAAGCGATAAAATATCCGGCGATAGCGGCGAAATGCGTGAATATCGTTGAGAATACAGCGATATTCACGCATTAACGCCAATAGGGTCCTAGCCATAATATCCACCTCCCATTGGATATAATGGCTAAGAACTGGTCTGAGCGAATATTTCCATCGCTATGCCTGCATTGATAATAGGCGATAGCAATGTTAGCAACTGTTTTTGGTCACTAACAGGTTGGGTACGCCCACTTTGCATGTCATTAGCGATAAATATCGCTGACATGCAAAGCGGGCCCCAAACCTCTTGCTGTCGCCTTAAAACTGTCGCTAACATCAGTTAGCAACAGCTTGCTAATAGGGCGATATAATTATCGCCGCTTAGTGACGATAATCTAATATCGCCAGGCTTAGTAATATGCCCCAGAATCCCTTATTCCATGTGGTTTTACAGCATACATTAACCACTGCTCTGAGCAGGCAGTAAACGTATACAGAGGCTGGTGCTTAGAGAGGCAAGGGGCTGAGGGTAGATTGAAAAGAAAAGGAGAAAATTTTTGGTTTATCAAGGGGAATCATTTTTGTGTTAGGTAAAAAGGCATGAAACTTGGCAGCTGCTGCAGCCAAAGTCTCATTTGAATTTTTCGACTGGGTCAATTTCTTTCACAACCAGCAAATATGGGTACTGAAAATCATAACCACTAAGAATCAGGCTTTCACACATCAATTTGGCTCCGCCTGACTTGTACTGGGTCCCTTGGTTTCTGCTGCAGCCAAAGTCTCATGAAATGTTTCCAGGCAGGTTTTTTTGGCTGGAAAAATCAGATCAGGTTCTTCCACGATCAGCAAATCCAGGTATGGAAAAGCGTAACCAATAAATATCAGGCCGAGTTTAATTACCTCATACTATTTTGAACTGATTGACTTGTAATCAGGCCCATTACCTACTGAACACCCATTCCAAGGTGACTATTTATTGGTCTCCAGTCCGTCTTTTCCACGCTGCCGTCAGTTTGAGCTGCAGTCTGAGTTGCAGCTAGCGGGGGAGAGACGCCGTGTGAGAACGCCAAAAACCGAGCTCTGAGCTCCAACTGCTACCTCCTTCTCCAGGGTCCCAGCCTTCTGTCCTCTCTTCTCTGCTCCAGGGGGGGGGGGGGGGTCTCAAAGCTGCTCATCAACCGGGACCGGAGCGAACAGAGCATACACAGAGTGGAGGGAAGAAGGGGGCTTCAAGTGCAGCTGTGAGCCGTCGAGAGACAACGCCGTGAGCAGTGAGCTGAGCCTACGGAGCTGAGGACGCTCTGTAGTTGAAGGTGAACGTGAAGGAGTACTGCCCAGAGCTGTTTTCTCCATCTGTTTATCCCCCTGTTCCCTCACCTGCCCGGACACTGCAACCTGCAGACTTGTCACACCCTTGAAGACAATCCATCAACAACTGACAACCGACTGCAGGTACTCAACATCCTATTTTATTTGGGGAGCCGCTGCGTCAGCCGCAGAGAGGAGGATGCTTTTTCGCTGCACTACAGGTCCCAGGGGCCAATGTGGAGAGCCCGCATCTGAGACTGCTTATCACCAGGCGCCTAATTAGCCCCTCGTCGCTCCCGCTGCGTGGATCGCGAACGGGCACGCGCCCGTCAGTGGCAGGAGGAGCTCTTATTTATTCGTGTTCAACACGTTGTTGAGACATTGCTGGGGCTTTGTTTGTGTGGACAGGTCTTACTAACTTTTGCGCCGGTCGAACTACATTGCCCAGCAGCCTCCAGGGGCAATTGACGCCAGCATCCAGCGCGCCAGGTGGTGCATAAAGCTTCGACAGGGGCCGAGTTCCCCATATTCTTACTAACTTTTGCTGCTTGACCCCAGGAGACTCCTTATCTTTGTGACCAGCGGCCGGGCTTGGCTCCGCCATAATCGGCGGGAAATCGACCGGCCGGGCTTGGCTCCGCCGGTCGAACTACATTGCCCAGCAGCCTCCAGGGGCAATTGACGCCAGCATCCAGCGCGCCAGGCGGCGCATAAAGCTTCGACAGGGGCCGAATTCCCCATATTCTTACTAACTTTTGCTACTTGACCCCAGGAGACTCCTTATCTTTGTGACCAGCGGCCGGGCTTGGCTCCACCATAATCGGCGGGAAATCGACCGGCCGGTCTTGGCTCCGCCGGTCGAACTACATTGCCCAGCAGCCCCCAGGGGCAATTGACGCCAGCATCCAGCACGGCAGGCGGCGCATAAAGCTTCGACAGGGGCCGAGTTCCCCATATTCTTACTAACTTTTGCTGCTTGACCCCAGGAGACTCCTTATCTTTGTGACCAGCGGCCGGGCTTGGCTCCGCCATAATCAACGGGAAATCGACCGGCCGGGCTTGGCTCCGCCGGTCGAACTACATTGCCCAGCAGCCTCCAGGGGAAATTGACGCCAGCATCCAGCGCGCCAGGCGGCGCATAAAGCTTCGACAGGTCCCTCGTTCCGCGAGGACGTGCGCGGGACGCGCCAGACGAAGCCCGGACAAAGGGCGGGCCCTCAGTGGCTGAAGTAGGCTGGGCTGGGCCTACTTATTTATTCTTCGTTTAGTGTTACATAATGCATATTGTCTTGTGACGATATAGACATTCTCCCTATGTGCAGGAATTCTCAGTGACTTTATCCCCAAACACTCATCTTCTTATTGTTTATTTGTTATTAACTACATTTATCGGGGTTTTTGGTCTCCCTTGCTCTTTACGCGTAAGGATGACGGCAAAAAAGTTACGTTCGGGGAGATTATTGGGGGTAGGTCTTGTATGAAGACAAGATCCAACCCTCTCAGAAACAAGGCTGCCAATAATTTGTTATTAAAAGGCCAATGCCAGCTGCTGCAATTGTGGGAAAAACCCAAGGATACCGATTTGTTAATAGATGAAAACACAGCATCTGCCATAGCTTCTTCATCTGGCACAGCCCCCATGGTGGGCAAGAAGGAGCCTCTTTTGATGAACAAAGAATACTCAGGCTCCCTGATTTCTGGGGAACCTGGCCCAGTTCTTACTGAAATGACTGGTGACATTAAGTGCGCTGCTTCTAGTCCTGAGGGTGGCCAACAAAATAAGGGGTTTGTAAACAATAAAGTGCCTTTATCTAATGTTCCTATAGGAGGTTTACTGCCAAATGTGGACGGTAAGGGGGATCTCCATCTGTCGAGTATTGACATGGAACTATTTGGTCGATACTTAGCTGATGTTACCTCGAAATCTTCTGAAGCTATTAAGTCCCCGATCGGGGCTACTCCCTCTGGTCTTCAGCTTTATAGCAGTACTCCCTCCATAAAATCGCAAGACATTTCCTCTCAGTTTAACATCTCTAAGAGCCCACTGCTTAATATATCCGGCATTGGCCCATTGGTCCCCCAGGCTCTGATAAATCTGAAAAGCCGATTTCCGAATCCCTGATTGCATTTGAACATTTGTTGTCTTCTATTTTACTGTTATTGGGTAAATTTGTGGGAAGCTCTGATTGTATTTTGGAATCGGTCACACAGATACTAAATGTTTTACTGTTAAAGCTCCTGGAAAAGGTCCCTGATTTAGTTACTAAGGTTGGATCACAGGGGCCTGAGTCGGGTAATGGCCATCTAGATGGAAATATTAACCCAGGCCTAAGTAAACTTGTGGCCATTTCTAAAAATGAGCTATCTTTAATACCCACACTCTCTACATCTAACTGTGTAAGAAATTCTGTCCTTGAAATTGAAGAAGAAAGTGTGGATGTTTCCGCCCCAAAATTGGAAAAAGCGCTATTCCCAATTTTTGTATCGGAAATTCAAGGGATAGGGGGGGAAGAAAAAGTAAAATCTGGAAAACATAGAAAGAACAAAGGAAAAAAGAGGAAACCTATTCGCAGATATAGGAAGAAAAGACAGAGACAAATAATCTTTGATAATTCTCAAGTTCCTGATATCAATGAACCTATCACCAAAGAGCCTGTGAATGGGTCCTTGAGTCAGGAAGCTGCTACTCACTCTTCCGATAATTTGAATCCCTCTGCATCAGGTCTCAAAATATTATCCAATTGTTCTATCTTACCTGTGGGAGGCCCCCCATTAAATGTAGGAGGAATGTCGACCCCTATCCCCGTAGTAGAGATGGAAAAGTTAGTCCCTATGTCTTCTGTGGCTCTTAATCCCTCTGCTCCTGCTTTTCACTCCATAGGTGATGGCATTGTATGGCCTCATCATTTGCCCATAAAAGTACCAGAAGTTTTTGTAGATACTTTAACTCTGGATTTTCTATCGTTATTTGATTTTGACCTGCCTTTAAATAGAGCAAGGTTACTTAAATGTTTCAAAGACATAGAGAGTTTAAAGTTAATTCAATCTAACAATATTGATTTAGTCTCCTTATCTGGTACAGTTGGCGCGCCCTATGTTAGGGTGAAGTTTTATTCCAAACTTATAGCAAATATTATTCTGCAACAGGCTGAGAATTTCCAGTGTAGGGGAATTGATGTATTACCTGTTCTGTCTTCCGGAAGAGATAGGCTCCCTCATAATAGACTTTCTCAGCAGGGCACTGGTTATGATGGCCCCCCTTCCTCTTTTGATGATTTAAAAATATGGGTATCAAAAAGCACACGTTTGGTGACGCATGTAATGCCTGCCACGTTAATTCAGAACAACCTCCCAATAGAAGATAACCAGCGGTGGAATTGGCTGCCCGGCGCTTTGTCTAGTAAATCCTCAGACAACCCTAAACTTTTTCAACATCTTTAGCAGTATTTTGAAAGTTCTCTCTTGGAACGCTGCCGGGATAAATAATAGTCCAGAGAAATTACAGTATTTGTTCTCTTTGAACGCTAGTGTGATTTGCATCCAAGAGACTTGGTGTGTTAGTAGTTTGTGTGCTGGGAGAGATTATTTTGTCCTAGAGGCAGTGGCCTCTCCTTCAATGAAAGGGCATGCAAAAGGGGGAATTGCATGCCTACTGACAAATAAACTACAATGGAACTTCTCCCATTATGTTGATCCAAGCAACCTCTTTCAGGCGGTGACCCTCAGTAGTTTACCCAGTATTGGAAATAATAAATCTCTGGTAATTATAAACGCTTACATTCCCCCCAATGAATGTTTTAATACTATACTGAAGCAAGTCTTTTCATATATTAAACAGATTAAAGAGTTTGAACCTTCCCAGTATGTGTTGTTAGTAGGTGATTTTAATTGCAAGGTTTCTAACTCCAGCTTAAAGCTATATAGAAACAAATTTAAAGAAGAAGCCTTTCTTATTCCCCAATCCCTCTTTCCCAATAAAATTAAAACCAATAAGAGAGGTAAACTGTTGCTAGAAGAACTTTCAGCGGCGAAGGGGTTAATAGTGAATGGCAGGCTTCCATCTGATGTTCCTGCTAAATATACTCATAGATCCTCTCAAAGCGAGTCAATTCTAGACTATGTAATCACTGACTACTGTATTTTTTCCTTGGTGAAGGATCTGACGGTCTCTCCGACACTATTTAGCGACCACAATGTGATTACTATAAGCCTCTCATTACAACCTCCTACTCCCGATTCATGGTCCCTTAATGGTGATGTAGTTAATTTTCATAAGGTATCTGGAAGATGCTTCTGGAATTTTAAAGCCAGAAAGGGCCTGGAGTGTATTCTAGGTAAAACAATACTAGAATTGAATAGTTGGCAGGGTTCCGAAATGATTCATTTTGAGAATTTTATAAAGGAGATCATCCTCGTAGCTAAAAGGTCTAGCCCCTCTGTAAGAAAGATTTATGTTCCTAGACCGCTTACCCTTTTAAATAAGGAAATAAATAAATTAGTGCGGGAGCAATTTTTGTGTAGATCTATTGAAATAAATAATAAAATATATTTGTTAAAAAGAAGGAGAAGCAGAATTAGGAAGAAACTTAAAAAAGAAAAAGAAGATTCACTTTGGATAAGTCTACGGGAGGCCGCAGTTCATGGGAAAGTTAGACAATTCTGGTCACTCATTGGTGAGGGGTGTGGAGCTAGAGTTAGTCCTCTCCCTATTCCCATTGCTGAATCGTCATGGGTCTCTTTTATTTCCAACTTGTATGCTGGGAATGGTGGAAGGGTAGAAGATAAGGGATTATGAAAGAAGATGAGTTTTCTATTGACTCCCCCTCGGAGAAAACCATTGAATTGGCCATTAAGGACATGCGTTTCTCGGGAGCAATGGGGCCTGATGAACTTCCCATATCAGTATTGAAGCAGGATCCTGTTTCATGGAGCAAGATTCTTTTTCCATTATTTCGATCTTGCTTCATTACTAAAATTGTGCCCTCTTCTTGGAAGGGGAGCATATTGGTTCCATTATTCAAGAAGGGCGAAAGGGACATTCCAATAAACTATCGCCCGATAGCCCTCCTTGATGCCATTGGAAAAGTATTTTCCAAATGTCTTCTATCATTAATTACTGATTGGGTTGATGAGAACCAGATATTACCCCTTGAACAAACTGGCTTCCGTAAAGGGCATGGCACATTGGACAATCTTACTGCCCTTCAGGTTATCTCAGATAAATATATAAGAGTCCGCGGGGGAGGAGTGTATGCGGCTTTTATTGATTTCTCCACAGCATTCGACAAAGTTGACCGTCCCTTGCTGTGGAGAAAGCTATCGGACTTGGGTATGCCTCCCCCCCTATTAGACTTGGTGCAATCTTTACACACGGACACTTGGTGCCACGTGCTACAAGGTGGAGAAAGGGGTCTATCGCGGGTTATCCCCTCCATTAATGAATTAAAACAGGGTTGCCTCCTGGCCCCATTACTTTTCTCCCTGTATATCGCTGATCTTCCAGCTTTGCTTTCATCCTGTGTTGGTATAGCCCCGGTAGTAGGGGGTTCTTCTATTTCCTGCCTGCTATATGCAGACGATACCCTTATCCTAGATTTAACACCCAAGGGACTGGCTAATCGTCTGCAGGCCTTACATCTTTTTGCAGAGACCCACTTCATGAGGATAAATGCCACAAAAAGCAAGATTATGTGCATTACAGGAAAGAAAAAATCTAAATCTGAGAATTATGGTTGGTCTGTAGGTGGTCAGAAATTGGAGGTGGTTAAGACATACACGTTTCTAGGTAAAATAATCTCTGCCAACCTGAGCGAGAAGCCTCATATAGAGAATAACTCCCGTAAAGCTTTATCCCAAGGTAAAAGTCTGAGCGCCCTTTATTCCGCGACAGGGAGAAGACATTTTGCTTGTTTACTGGAGGTTTTTAGGGCAAAAATTCCATCTACCCTCTTGTATGGAATGGAATTCGTTGACCTAAAGCATTGGGGTTTTTTACAGACGGTAGAAGGAAGATTGTTAAGGTCTATAACTTCTCTCAACCCCGCTTGCTCTGTGGCCGCTTGTAGACTTGAATTCCGTCTTCGCAGCAGTTGGGCGCAGGGCCTGTCAGCTCTAGTTCGATGGGTTGCTAGCCTGGCTAGAGGAGAAATGGGGTCTTTGAGATCCCTACTTAAGGGGGAATTGTTGGGCAGCTTAAAGGAATACTCCCAAATCGTTAAGAACTTTAGAAAAGCTGTGGCACTTCTTGATTTGGAAGAGAGTACCCTTTTTACCATCTCTCCCTCCCAGCTAAAATCTCGTTTGAAACAGGCTTCGTGGGATTTTTGCTTCATGTCGGACAAGAAGTCCATGCAAGTAAAGAGGGGAGGCGATTTTCTTGTTAATACGTACTCAATGAAGCTTGCCCAACCCTATGTCGCTTGGAATTTACCACATGGTGTGCAGAGATTTTGGTTCCTCCTAAGGCAGGATTTGCTACCCTAAACATTCTTTTGGCAAAATGGTACGGGTTCTCTCCCACATGTAATTTTTGCAATATGTCTGTACAGGATCGTTCTCATGTTCTGTTTATATGCCCTGCATTGTGCCCACTTCGGTTGAAGTGGTTAAGATCTATTTGTTTGCAATTGAGTATACTTAATGTGAATTCTTTTTTACTTGCCCTATATACTCCCCCAAATGAAATGTTTTGCTTCAATATTTTTAACTTTTTTAAAGGATTTTTAGCGATTTATTCATGAAATATGGAGGTTTGTGCCGTTGATTATCCTGTCTAGTGGAAAATGTTGTAGTTGTCATTTTTAGGTCTCGCCTTTACCATTCCGCAGGAATGGGAAATGGGGAGAATTCAAGTCGGCTATTTTCTCTTCAAACCAAAGGGCTTTCAGCCGCGGTTTTCTTGCAGTTCATGTGAATCACGTGATCAAACATGCACGAGCATTCACGTCCAGGGCTTCTCCTCCCCTAGCAGCACTCCTCCCACACCAGCAACTCTCCCCTCCCACACCAGCACCTCCCCTCTCTCTCTCCGCAAACACAGCCTTGCCCGAGCAGCACTCCTCCCACACCAGCAACTCTCCCCTCCCACACCAGCACCTCCCCTCTCTCTCTCCGCTAACACAGCCTTGCCCGAGCAGCACTCCTCCCACACCAGCAACTCTCCCCTCCCACACCAGCACCTCCCCTCTCTCTCTCCGCAAACACAGCCTTGCCCTGGCAGCACTCCTCCCACACCAGCAACTCCCCCCTCTCACAACAGCACCTCCCCTCTCTCTCCGCGACTTCCCCCTCACACATCAGCACCTCCTCTCTTTCTCCCCGCCAACACAGCCTTGCCGTATCAGCACTCCTGCCACACCAGCACCTCCCAGGAAAAAAAAAAAATGGCGGCCGCGCATGTAGTTTGTTTACATCTCTGCCACATGCGTTCTTAAATAGCATACCCTTCGTCACTACCTTTTATCTACACAGTATACTGCTACTGTCTCTTCCGAACCACACCTCTACCTGCAGCACATTTCTGACACATCTTTTTATTTATTTTCACAGTAAATAATGTTGGACGCGCATTTCTTTGGAATATATATCTTATGCTGACTTGGCCTGTCACCTACAACGCCCTACATGTTACTTCTGAGTAAACACCAAGCACAACTCACCATGCCTCTCCCCTCTCCCTTGCACACACTCTTTCAGAGACACGCTTTCCGTTCGTGCAGCAGGTGCAATGACACCGGACTCAGCAATCCATACTATCAAATTATTTCTTACATCTCTCCCACATGCGTTCTTAAATAGCATACCCTTCGTCACTACCTTTTATCTACACAGTATACTGCTACTGTCTCTTCCGAACCACACCTCTACCTGCAGCACATTTCTGACACATCTTTGTATTTATTTTCACATTAAATAATGTTGGACGCGCATTTCTTTGGAATATATATCTTATGCTGACTTGGCCTGTCACCTACAACGCCCTACATGTTACTTCTGAGTAAACACCAAGCACAACTCACCATGCCTCTCCCCTCTCCCTTGCACACACTCTTTCAGAGACACGCTTTCCGTTCGTGCAGCAGGTGCAGTGACACCGGACTCAGCAATCCATACTATCAAATTATTTCTTACATCTCTGCCACATGCGTTCTTAAATAGCATACCCTTCGTCACTACCTTTTATCTACACAGTATACTGCTACTGTCTCTTCCGAACCACACCTCTACCTGCAGCACATTTCTGACACATCTTTGTATTTATTTTCACAGTAAATAATGTTGGACGCGCATTTCTTTGGAATATATATCTTATGCTGACTTGGCCTGTCACCTACAACGCCCTACATGTTACTTCTGAGTAAACACCAAGCACAACTCACCATGCCTCTCCCCTCTCCCTTGCACACACTCTTTCAGAGACACGCTTTCCGTTCGTGCAGCAGGTGCAGTGACACCGGACTCAGCAATCCATACTATCAAATTATTTTACAATATTTAAATGGCTGGGACACATACACGAATAATACATCTCTGTTTGTGTCTCTTTGTTATCCTATCCCAATCACGGACGACAACATGCACAAACAGACAACAGACTTTCTCTTTTGCATTCACGCACAGAAACACGTACACCACAGCCATCACACTCTATCTCTTTTCCTTTCATCCACGGAAACATGCACACGTTCACAACATTTACACGTGCATCTTGCAAGCATACCCACCCTGCCTTAGCTTATCCCTCCCTGTCTTAACTTCAGTCTTTTCATTCATCTGGCCCTTTCGTCCTTTTACTCGCGCAAATACGCACTAAGACAAACAGGGTAGACTCTTTCACTTTCATGCACGACTTTCTTTTCCCCTCTGTAAGGTGGGGAGGGGGCCAGAGTCTAACGTCTGGGGCCTAACCACCCCAGGAGACTAAATTGCTTTCAGCAGAGTCGTAAAGATTGTAATCTGTTGTAGGCCATCCGCGGGGAAATGCAAATGTTAACTACAGAGACCGAAAGGCGCCTTTTTTTCCGCCAAACCATAAAGCAAGGGAAGCAACTTTAGAAACAAGCGGCACGTTCTTTTACACTGTCGATGACATGCACGTACAATGGTCTTATTGTTGTTTATTATTTTTTTATACTTACGTTTCATAGTGGAAACTTTCACGTTCACAACATTTACACGTGCATCTTGCAAGCATACCCACCCTTCCTTACCTTATTCCACCCTGTCTTAACTTCAGTCTCATTCACAACACACATTCGTCACATAAATGCACACCCTCGAAAAACAACACTGCTGCTCACTCAGTTTGCACATGCAGATCACACAACTTCGCAACATCTTGGCAAATATTTTGCGTGAAAAATAACAGGAAATATTACACGGCATTTTAGATACATTTGTCCCATGACTCCATAGGGCATCCTTCCTACTACGCTATTCCATCCTTTCGTTTTACATACAACTCACAACACTTTCAATAAGTGAGGCATTTGACGACAAACAAATTATTTATAACATGCATCTTCAATACTATATACCAACTACAGCTGTACGTGCTCTTAAATAGCACACCCTTCGTCACTACCTTTTATCCACACAGTATATTGAGCCAATTCTGCTGCTCCCTCCTAATGCACGCACAGATCACAACACTGCGACACATATATAAAAGTCTGTGTCATCGGAATTGACAATGTTTGCCAAACTATACACAACTTGGCCATACATCACACTAAATGTACACTACTTCTCAACACACATTAGTGACATGCATCTACACAATCGTGATCCGATTCGGCTACTCACTCATTAGGTACAGGGAGCTCATACCACTTTGCCACATCTCTTGAAGGATTTGACCTGCAAATATGAAACGAAAGTGCCTATGCTTTGTACATATAATAATTCCATGCCTGCACACACTACCTTTCAGAATCCGCAGCTCACTCCTTTTGCAAACACACAGGGCACACTCATTCTAAACATATCACTAACGCATTTCAATCAAAATAAAACTGTAAGCAAGTGCGTTACTCAGTGAAAGCACCTCTCAGTCACTGATCACAGCAATTACTCACACTGCACACAGGCCTCACTCAAAGTGCACACAGCCCTCACTAACACTTTACACAGACTTCAGAAAATACACTGCATACAGTACGCTATCAGTGCATACTGCACACACTTACTGCACACAGACAGAACTTACAGTGCACCCAGCACTCACTCAAAAGAACGACACACGTCTTCAATACTATATAGTAACTACAGATGTATGTGCTCTTAAATAGCACACCCTTCGTCACTACCTTTTATCTACACAGTATATTGATCCAATTCGGCAGCTCCCTCCTAATGCACGCACAGATCACAACACGCCGACACATATAGGAAAAAATCTGTAGCATCGACATTTACACGTGCATCTTGTAAACAAAATCCCCCTGCTACTGTCTCTTCCGAACAATACCTCTACGTCTAGCACATTTATGACACATCTTTGTCTTTATTTTCACAGTAAATAATGTTGGACGCGCATTTCTTTGGAATATATATCTTATGCTGACTTGGCCTGTCACCTACAACGCCCTACATGTTCCTTTTGAGTAAACACCAAGCACAGCTCACCATGCCTCTCCCCTCTCCCTTGCACACACTCTTTCAGAGACACGCTTTCCGTTCGTGCAGCAGGTGCAGTGACACCGGACTCAGCAATCCATACTATCAAATTAATTTACAATATTTAAATGGCTGGGACACATACACGAATAATACATCTCTGTTCGTGTCTTTGTTATCCTATCCCAATCACGAACGACAACATGCACAATAACAGACTTTCTCTTTTGCATTCACGCACAGAAACACGTACACCTTGACCACATTTACACATGCTTCTTGCAAACAAACACCCCCTTCCTTCGGTCTCATTCATTCATTCATCTACACATTTATGACTTTCTTATTCAGACGTGCACTTTTTTTCATTTTAAGCATAACACCGTGTCTTTCTATTGATGAAACAATAACATCAAAACATCTCTCTGTTGCATTCAGCACGCAAGGCAACATGCACAAACAGTCCACCAAAAACAGCTTTCTGCTCGTGCCTCTTGCTTATTCTATCCCAATCAGGCCCGTCCACACACACGGCAGTAACACACAGCCATCACACTCTATTTCTTTTCCTTTCATCCACGGAAACATGCACACGTTCACAACATTTACACGTGCATCTTGCAAGCATACCCACCCTGCCTTAGCTTATCCATCCCTGTCTTAACTTAATCATTATTCATTCATCTGCACCTTTCGTCCTTTTACTCGCGCAAATACGCACTAAAACAAACAGGCTAGACTCTCTCTTTCATGCACGACAACTTTTTTTTTTTCTTCTTTCTTTTCACCTCTGTAAGGTGGGGAGGGGGCCAGAGTCAAACGTCTGTGGCCTAACCACCCCAGGAGACTGAATTGCTTTCAGCAGAGTCGTAAAGATTGTAATCTGTTGTCGGCCATCCGCGGGGAAATGCAAATGTTAACTAAAGAGACCGAAAGGCGCCTTTTTTTTCAGACAAACCATAAAGCAAGGGAAGCAACTTTAGAAACAATGTGTCAAGCGGCACGTTCTTTTACACATTCGATGACATGCACGTACAATGGTCTTATTGTTTTTATACTTACGTTTTAAAGTGCAAAGTTACACACAAAACATGCATAGCAACATCCCTAAGGGCCTGCTTAGGGCATTCACCCACAACAAATCGACCATCATAACACGATATTTTACGTGTGCGGATCAGGGCCGTCCACACGCACCACAGTAACTAACACACAGCCCTCAGACTCTGTCTTTTCACATTCATCCACGGAAACACGCACACGTTCACAACATTTACACGTGCATCTTGCAAGCATATCCACCCTTACTTACCTTATCCCACCTTGTCTTAACCTCAGTCTCATTCACAACACACATTCGTCACATAAATGCACACCCTCGAAAACCAACCCTGCTGCTCACTCACTTTGCACAGGCAGATCACACCACTTCGCCACATCTTGAAAATTATTTGGAGTGCAAATTTTCAGACAATATTACACGCCAGTTTTAACACATTTGTCCCATGACTCCATAGCCCATCCTTCCTACTACGCTCTTCCATCCTTTCTTTTTACACAGAACTCACAACACTTTAATAAGTGACGCATTTGACGAAAAACACATTATTTAGAACATGCATCTTCAATACTATATACTAACTACAGCTGTACGTGCTCTTAAATAGCACACCCTTCGTCACTACCTTTGATCCACACAGTATATTGAGCCAATTCTGCTGCTCCCTCCTAATGCACGCACAGATCACAACACTGCGACACATATATAAAAGTCTGTGTCATCGAAATTGACAATGTTTGCCAAACTATACACAACTTGGCCATACATCACACTAAATGTACACTAATTCTCAACACACATTAGTGACATGCATCTACACAATCGTGATCCGATTCGGCTACTCACTCATTAGGCACAGGGAGCTCATACCACTTTGCCACATCTCTTGAAGGATTTGACCTGTAAATACGAAACGAAAGCGCCTATGCTTTGTACATATAATAATTCCATGCCTGCACACACTACCTTTCAGACTCCGCTGCTCACTCCTTTCGCAAACACACAGGGCACACTAATTCTAAACATATCACTAACGCATTACCATCAAAAGAAAAATGTAAGCAAGTGCGTTACTCAGTGCAAGCACCTCTCAGTCACTGCTCACAGCACTTACTCACACTGCACACAGGCCTCACTCAAAGTGCACACAGCCCTCAATAACACTTTACACAGACTTCTAACACAATGCATACAGTACGCTATCAGTGCGTACTGCACATACTTACTGCACACAGACAGAACTTACAGTGCACCCAGCACTCACTCAGTGCACGCAACAGTAAAAAACTTGCACACAAGCGTCATTCACACTACAGACAGCCCTCACTAACAATGCACACATCCTTCAAACACACTGCATACAGTACGCTATCAGTGCGTACTGCAATCAATATCTGCACACAGACATAACGTACAGTGCACACAACCATCAATCAGTCCACACAGACCTCACTGTCAGTGCACACAGAACTCATTCTGAGACTTTTATCAACTCTAAATCCACCTGCACACAGGCGTCACTCACACTGCACACAGGCCTCACTAACAATGCACACATCCTTCAAACACACTGCATACAGTACGATATCCGTTCCTACTGCAGACACTATCTGCACACAGACATAACTCACAGTGCACACAACCATCATTCAGTCCAAACAGCCCTCCCTGTCAGTGCACACAGGCCTCAGTCGGGAAGTTTTTGTGCAGTTCTTAACAATCTACATAGAACACTAGCCCTCAGTATATGCTTAGCACATGCATACACACAAACACTATACATCCTTTTCTATCACACACAACTGATGGATAGATTACACAGTTACAATATGTTTGACATCTTAGTGTGCCAAGTGCTCTTTTACTTCACTAGCATTTATTGTGAAATAATGAGCACGAATTCTTAACGTCACATTTAGGACTCCAACGCCGCAATATTTTGACATTATCTTTATACCCACGTACCTTTTACACCCTTCATTGCTTTATACTTTGTTTAGTTTTAAAAATATATGGATAAATATAAGCTTTCCTCGGATTTACGTTACTTTTTTTCTGAATGCTTCTTCCTTGCTGCGTGCGGGAAGACACGCACATTAACAAGTGGTGCCTCAAGGAGACACGGAAGTCGGTAGTGGCGCCACAATCGAACCTACATCTACATACACATTCACATTTTCACACTTGGGAGTTACACACATTATCTCTGGAGACATCTCCCGGGGCCAAGGGAAGGGGATGTACCTTTCATCCTTTGTCCACTTCCAAACACCTTACCAGGAAACTTCTCCACTTCGGCCTATTTAAGATCACGAAAGGCTCATTGTGAGCCATAGCATTTTTCGTCTCCAGAAACACAACAGTGACCCACGGAACGACGCTGTATTTGCAACGAAGACTACAGATTCAAAGACACTACGCGACTACTTTGGAATGTAAGTGCATTTGTACTTTTTTTCGTACTACACTTGACTTTTCCTTACAAGTTTAAATTACTTGGTCGTCTCTACATTTCCTTATCTCTTTCTCCTCTCATCTTCAAGCTTTCTACCTCTACACATTCTCCCCTGTATCTCTCCACTTTCTAAACAGATATTTTTTCAGCGTTCACTCTTTTCCGTCCCTTTAACAGCACACTCTTACCATTCATTTTCGCCTTTACTTTGCTCACTTCAGCTCATGAATACTTTCTTATTCGATCTTACCCTCCTTCTTATGGTTCCTATAACTACATTGCCAGATCCACAAAAATATTAACCAACACATTTGTTTCATTGACCTCACCCAAAAACTATCAATCGTACTCTAATGAGCATTAAAGACGGACGTAATACATGTGACTAAATTATAATTTTTCTTTTACAGATACAACACAGACTGTTTGCTAATCATTCTGTACCACTTGTGATCTTCAACAAACAATAATTTAGGTGAGTACATCTGCATGTTACTGTTGTCATAGAATTATCTGTCTTACGGAAACGCTTAGTGAAATAAGGGTATTTTTAAAGGCCACTATACACTCCCTCTAGCTGTCTCTATGATCAACATGACATACCACATAAGCGTCACACGATTGCACACACTTTTTGGACTACTCCGCTGCTCACTCATTTAGGACACGTATCTCACACCACTTCGCAATATCTTACAAATGTGTTTAGCAGTTACATTCATGGCTCATATTAACTGCCATTTTCAATTCATTTGGACCATGTTTGTGTCTCTTGATTATCCTATGCCAATCAATCACGTCCACACGCACGACAGGCAATAACAGCCCTTACACTACATCTCTTTTCCAGTCATCCACGGAAAAACTTACACGTTGACAACATTTACACGTGCATCTTGCAAGCATACCCACCCTACCTTACCTTATCGCCCCCTGTCTTCACTTCTGTCTCATTCATTCATTTGCACCTTTAAGGCTTTTACTCGCGCAAATACGCAGTAAAAGAACAAACACTCTAGAATCGTTCACATCCATGCACCACAACTTTGATTTTCATTTTTATCTTCACCTCTGTAAGGTGGGGAGGGGGCCACAGCAAAACGTTTGCGGACTTCATTACAATTAATCGTTCATATTAAATGCCATTTTGACATCATTTGCACCATGTTCGTGTCTCTTGCTTATTCTATGGCAATCAATCACGTCCACACGCACGACATGCACTAACAGCCCTTAGACTACATCTCATTTCCATTCATCCACGGAAAAACGCACACCTTCACTACATTTAGACGTACATCTTGCAAGCATACCCACCCTGCCTTACCTTATCCCCCCGTCTTCACTTCTGTCTCATTCATTCATTCATTTGCACCTTTCAGCCTTTTACTCGCGCAATTACGCAGTCAAAGAACAAACACTCTCAGTAAACACCAACAACAGCTCACCATGCCTCTCCCCTCTCCCTTGCACACACTCTTTCAGAGGCACGATTTCCGTTCGTGCAGCAGGTGCACTCACACCCGCATCATGAATGCATACAATCAAATAGATTTCCAGTTTTTCAATAGCTGGGACACATACATGAAAAAAACATCTCTGTTCGTGTCTTTCTTATCCTATCCCAATCACGACCGCCAACACGCACAAACAGACCACAGACTTTCTATTTTTAAGCAAACTCCCCCTGCTACTGTCGCTTCCTACCCCCACCTCTCCCTCCAGCACATTTTAGACACATGTTTGTCTTCCTTTTAACAGGAAATAATGGGGGACACTCATTTCTTTTCTATATATTTATTGTGGTGACTTGCCCTGTAACCTACAACGCCCTACAGGGTCCTTCTCAGTAAACACCAAGCACAGCTCACCATGCCTCTCCATTGCACACACTCTTTCAGAGGCACGATTTCCGTTCGTGCAGAAGGTGCAGTCACACCGCCATCAAGAATGCATACAATCAAAGAAATTTCTACTTTTTCACCAGCTGGGACACATACACGAAAAAACATCTCTGTTCGTGGCTCTTTCTTATCCTATCCCAATAACGACCGCCAACACGCACAAACAGACCACAGTCTTTCTCTTTTGCATTCAGGCACAGGAACATGCACACTTTGAACACATTTACACGTTCTTATTCCAAGCAAACGCCCCCTGCCTTGTGTCTCATTCATTCATCTCCACTTTTCTGCCTTTCATATTCTGACGTACAATTTTTTCCCACTTTTAAACATACAACCCTGTCTTTCAATTGCTGGAACTATTACACATAATCATCTCTCTGTTACATTCAGCACGCAAGGCACACATAATCATCTCTCTGTTCCATTCAGCACGCAAGGCAACATGCACAAACAGTCCACCAAAATTATCTTTCTGGTCGTGGCTCTTGCTTATCCTATCCCAATCAGGCACGTCCACACGCACGACAGTAACACACAGCCCTCAGACTCTAGCTCTTTTCCATTCATCCACGGAAACACGCACACTTTCACGACTTTTACACGTCCATCTTGCAAGCATACCCAACCACCCTGCCTTACCTTTTGTCTCATTCACTCATCCACATGTTTCTGCGTTTCACTTGCGTAAATACGCCCAAAAACACAACAAACACACAAATTCGCTCTCCAAACATCCCCCCCCACCCACAAAAAAAACCACGCACGCCAACACGCACACGTGAGTGCCTCTTCCTTATCTTATTACACGCATGCCCGGTAACATGCACAAACAGCTTACAGACTCTCTCTTTTCCATACACGCACGCAAACACGCACACGTTCACAACATTTAGACGTGCATCTTGCAAGCATACACACCCATCCTGCCTTACATTCTGTCTCATTCACTTATCAAAATTTTTATGTGTTTCACTAGCGTAAATAAACACTAAAACACAAGCAACACACAAATTCTCTATCCCAAACACACCCCCACACTCACAGTCTCTCTTACACGGAAACACGCACACCATAGCTTTGCTCTCATTCATCACCACGTTCTTCAAACACACCTTCGACTTTTACTTACGCACGTCTACACGCACAACCAGCCCACAGACTCTCTTGGGAAAATACAAATTTTTTTAGGCAATCTATTACATGCATGTCAATTGGTATTTGGACATTCTAACGTTGGGTCGTGCTAATTTACACAACAAACATGGGAAACTGGGATTTAAAGCACATTTGTACATTACATGCCCAGCACATTTTTCATACTACGCTATTCCATCCATTTTTTAAATTAAAAATACAGTTTGCACCAATTCACAACATTTACATTAAGAATTTTTAGAGCTAAAAAAATTTGTTTGAACACACGGCTTTTTAGACTATAATTCCTACAGCTATACCTATTATTATACAGCACACCCTTCATTCCAAAATATTTTTTAACTACATCTAGAGCCTATTCCGCTGGGTCCTCCTAAGGCACACACACATCGAACTACTTTGCCACATCTATAAAGCACAGTTGCATAACAATTACTAACAAAAACAATACATACACAAATTGGCCACACATCACTACAAATTTACACTACATATCAACACACAGTCAAATGCATGCACACTCGTGAGCCAACTCGGCTGCTCACGCATTTTGTTCGGGTATGGGCATCTCACACCCATTTGCCACATCTCTTGAACTATTTGACCTGCTAATTCAATACTAAAGTGCCAATGCTTTGTACAAATAAGAAGGCCATGCCTGCACAGCCTACCCTTCCAATTCTGATGAGCCCTCCTTATGGTAACAAACAGGGGTCACTAATTTGAACCATATGTTACTCAAACACAGCACAGGTCCCATAAATGCACAGAATGTCTATCAAAGTCAACTCCTACCTCTGCATATGTAGCTCACACTAATTATACATATTGTCCCCTCCCTGCACAACATTTCCTTGCTACTCCACTGCTCCATCCTTTGGCACACAAAGCTTACAACACTTTGCTACTTATCAGGAACGTTTATTACATTAACATTACTGTTTTTTTCCTCCTATTTTACAACTATAACAAGCCTCATGCTAATTGTTATTTAGAATAGCAGATGCTTTCATCAACTTTCTTACAACAGTTGACTCCCACTTTTACCTGGCATTATGAGACTCAGGTATTCGGAATAACAACGTAAAATACTGTCACTCTTTACTTTTGGGGGGTGGAGGATGCTCATAGTGACTATTTTATAGGGAAACTGAGTTATCAATTTCACTTTCACATTAATCATTTCTCGCGCATGCCAAAGCGCACACACTTTGCCGCTTACTATACTCCCTCACAACTTTCCTTTGTCAGAATGATGTGTTCATAATAATACATGAACAAAAAAAATACCAATTACTTTAACTGGCTCACTAACTTTCATGCTTCCATTATTTTTCACACTACTTCTTAGAATTTTCTATCAACACTCATTTCATACAAAACATAGAAATGTTTATCTCACTACATTCATTTTTTCTCTACTTCACAAACTGTACTCAGTATGCAGGGCAACAAGCATACACTCTACACATCACACACTTTCACACTACAAAGTTGCTCATAAAACTAAAAGAAGGCACACACACACACACACAATCTATTATCATGCCCTCTGTCACACTCTCACACAAAAGTATACAAACTTTACAAACTACTATTGCATTTCCTGTTTTTGTTTAGGATTTGACGTGTCATTTCATGTAAATAATATTCTGACAATTCATATTACTCTTATTTCAGATTCATCCATTGAGGTACAATCAACCACAAATTAAGGTAAATAATATTCTTGGTTGGAAACAACTATAAATAGTTATTACATAAGTAATTTGACTTACTTCTGTGAATAGACTTTAGAGGAATAAAGTAAAGGGAGTAAAAAAAACCATGCATAGATGTTTAAAAGCCAGTTACCATCAAGGCAATACAAGATTTAATAGTACATCTAAAGGGAAGCAATGCTTACCAAATAGTACTTTTGCTATTTTGCACAATGTATGCAAACCAGTTAATACATGGAACTCCAACGATCTACATTATATCATGGACCTTGGAGATGCTTTGTATCTACAAATGCATTCTTTTAACAATGAAACACTTATGCATCCTGATGATTTGCCAAAATATATAGAGCACAATAATAGGTTTTATTCACTTACTCTACGCAACCCTTTCTATGGTAATGTCCTTAAACGTTTTGATGAAAACTATCCAGATATTAACAGTGCATTGCATTTAGGGATTTCTAAGTACTGTGGGGTACTACTTTGTATGAGTGTATATGTCATTTCTATTTTTAAAAATAGGCAAACATACTATGTATTTGATTCACATAGCAGGGACAATGAAGGCATGCCACATTCAAATGGAACCTGTGTAACTCTAGAATTTCCAACTTTTGAAGCACTTATGGAATATGTAATTAATCTAGCCAAAAAATTTAGAAATTCTCAGCAGGATTGCATACCATTTGAATTAACACCAATAGATGTAAAAGAAATTTTGAAGCAAACATTCCAAAGAGCACTTCGAGTGCACAAGAAAAATAGTCTTTTAACTCCAGTTACTAAAATCTTTGGACATACTACTCAAGTTATTGACAATTCGATTTTTGAAGGGAGTTTGCTTTCTTCCGAGCCTTTAGGTACTGTAAGTAATTGCAGTATTAGAAATACGAGTAAGAAAAATCATTTGGCAGGAACAAGTATTTCTATTATGGGGACAAACAAACAGTCTCTAATAAAAAAAGCAAACTTGACACTTTCTGAACATAGTGCAAAAAATAGTGAAAATACTACTGTTGCACTAGGAACCATTGACAATGTTGGGAATAAAGTACTTCAACCAAACAGACCAACTGTAAGTTTACCTCTGGGACAAAAAAGAAAAGCAAATAAAGCGAGTTTACTTTCTATGGACGCTTTAGCAACTCAAAGTAAGGTGAATAATAGCAATACTAGTAAGGAAACTCATTTGCTACAAACAAGTACTTCTATTCTGGAGACAAATAAACACTGTCAAATCAACTTTGATTACTTTAGCCTTTCAGAACATAGTCTGAAAAAAAGGAAAAATAGAAGTGATGCACAAGGACCCATTGACAATCTTGGAAATAAAGGTGTTGAAAAAAACCCAACAAATGTAATGTTAACGGTGGGAGAAAAACGCAAAGGTAATAAACAAATCCATTTAATTATTAATAAATTCCATCGTGAAATATTGCATGGACCAGAGTATGTTTGTACGATTTGCAACCAGTTGTGGCATAAACAAACAATTAAAAATACTCGCACTGTTTGTGAAACAGAAATGTTTAAAAGGTGTAACATTAGTAGCAAGAAAACAAATTTAATTTGTATGACTTGCTATGCTTACATCAGAAAAGATAAAATACCACCATGTTCAGTCCTAAATGGCATGTCATTTCCAAATGTACCAATTGAATTAGAATTATACGATTTAGAAGAAAGATTAGTTTCTCCTAGGATACCTTTTTTACAAATTCGTAGTTTACCACGCGGATTTCAAAAATCATTATCAGGTGCTGTTGTTAATGTACCTGCAGATGTAATGACAACAGTTACAATTTTACCAAGGCAAATGAATGATGCCATGACCATCCCAGTAAAATTAAAAAGGAAACTAATGTATAGATCGCACACGCATTATGAAAATATTCGCCCAAACACAGTTAAAAAGGCAGCTACATGGCTAGCAACCAATAGTGTCATGTTTAATGAATATGGTGTGACAATTAACCCCGAATGGCAGTATATACCTCCAGAAATCAACAATGCAAATGATAATTCCGACACAAGCTATTCTTCAGATACATCTGAGAACATGGAAGCTGGAAATTTAGATACTATGTTAACAAATGAAACAATTACCTCAAATAGGGTAAATGTTTTAAGTTTAGCTCCAGCTGAATATAATACACCAAGAGGTTTATATGAGGATAAAGATTCAGAATTTTTGGCTTTCCCTACAATTTATTGTGGAGAACGAAGGCCAAACAATAAGGAAAGACATATACCGGTACATTATAGTACTATTTGCCAATGGGAATTAAGAAGTCATGATAGAAGAGTAGCTAAAAGTATGACTAATGTTTTCTTTAAACTTAAAAAATTACATATTAAGCAAATTCAAGGGAAAATTAATATTTCCATACGGAAAAAATATACAGATGGTAAGAATATTACTGCTAAAGATATAAAATATAATATTGAAAATTTGTTCCAGTTTAATGAAGGTTATAAAGTTTTGAAAACTATACGCAGTTCACCTCCTTATTGGGAAAGTTGTAAAAGAGATCTTTTTGCTATGATAAGACAACTTGGAATACCAACTTTTTTCTTGACTTTATCTGCTGCTGAAACAAAATGGCACCATTTAATAAATATATTATTGAGAGTTAAAAACTTAAATGAATGCACAGAAGAGGAATTCAATAACATGTCTTGGGAAACTAAATGTCTATTAATACAAGAAGATCCTATTACATGTGCTAGACAGTTTGACTATCAAGTGAGGAAATTGTTTAATTGTGTTTTGATGAACGGGACTAATCCAATTGGGGAAATAGTTAACTACTTTTACAGAGTAGAATTCCAACAGAGAGGTTCTCCACATATACATGCATTACTATGGGTAAAAAATGCACCCCTCTATGGTGTGTCGCCATTAGAAGATGTCAATGAGTTTATTGAGCAATATATTCAATGTAATAAGTCACATGACACTGTTTTACAGCCTTTAATAAATTTACAAAGGCATGGGCACACTAAAAATTGCCGCCGCAAACAAAAAAGAACATGTAAATATCAATACCCAAAATATCCTATGTCAAAAACTCTCATATTAGAGCCATTGACACTTGAAGGCACAGATAGGCAATGGAAAGATAATCTAAAACGTATCCATGAAGCTATGAATAATGCTACTTTTAGCACACTTTCTTTTGATGATTTCTTAGGTGTTATTAAGATGGATAATAAAGAATATATCACTTCGATACAAACTAGTTTAGAAAAGCCAACAATTTTTTTAAAAAGAACACCAGATGAATGCTTCATTAATAACTACAATAGTACGATTTTAAAAGCTTGGCGAGCAAACATAGACTTGCAGTTTGTACTAGATGCTTATGCTTGTGCTGTCTATATTATTTCATATATTAGCAAATCGCAAAGAGGAATTAGCAAACTTATTGCACAAGCTGCTAAAGAAGTGAAAAACAATAGTAATGTCAAAGAACAACTTAAACACATAGGGAACAAATTCCTCAATTGCACAGAAATTAGTGCTCAAGAAGCAGCATATCTCATTCTTCAGATACCATTACGGAAAAGTTCACGGGCATTTGTATTTATTAATACTAGCCCACCAGAAAAAAGAACTTATTTAATGCGCGATATGGAAACTATTAATTCATTGCCAGAAAATTCGACTGACATTCAATGTGAAAATATTATTGCTAAGTACTGCAAGAGACCCAAAACATTAGAAATGTGTACTTTAGCTGATTATGCCTCAAATTTTAATTACTCCAGCAAAAAAAAATATACCAGAGAAATAAATGACTCAGAAGATTTACTTGCTGAAAGAAACTTTTACAGCTCAGATGAGGAAGAAATTGAAATAGAATGTACAGAGGAGGATGTAGGTATGCAGAATATAAATAGCAAGTATGCTTTAAGTAAGCGCAAACGGCGAAAAATTATACGCTTTCGCAGATTTAACAAAGACAAAGAGCCAGAAGAATATTATAGAGAACTATTAATGTTGCACTATCCATGGAGAGAAGAACATAAAATTATAGCTAACAAGGATACTTACTTTGAAAGGTATCTACTAGTAAAAAAGGTAGTTGATTCACAAGTTAAAATATATAACCATAATCACGGTGAAGTTAGAAATTTTACGAATGAAGACTCGAATGAAAATATTATATCCCCTCCTCTATCACCACAATTAATACCAACAGAAAATTTAGGTGATGAAGGGAATAATAAAGAAAATCAACATCTATATGATTTGTCATTAGATTTAGGAATTAGAACAATAACTGAAGAAACAAGCTTAACTAACTCCATTCTACCTGATGATAAATACAAACAGATAATGCACAACTTAACTGCTCAACAACTCAATTTTGTTTACCATCACTTGAATTTGTTAAAAACGAAAAGTACTCCATGCTATACTTTCTGCACTGGAGGGGCTGGTGTTGGTAAAAGCTTTCTAATAACTGCACTACATCAAACATTACTACGCTACTATAATACAAAGGCAGGGGAAAATCCAGATAATATACATGTCTTACTTACTGCTCCAACAGGCAAAGCAGCACATAATATTCAAGGCCAAACATTGCATAGTACTTTCAAAATTCCTGTCTCACAAAGTTTTAATTATAAACCACTAAGTCATGAAAATAGAACTTCACTTCAAATGCAAATGATGCATGTTAAAGTTCTGATTATAGATGAAATTTCGATGGTGGGTCAAAAAATGTTTAATTTTATACATAACAGACTACAAGAAATAAAGTCGTCAAATGAACCATTTGGAGGAGTTTCTATTATAGCTATTGGTGACTTCTACCAATTGAAACCTGTTTGTGACAGATACATTTTTCAGGATTCTAATAATTTGTATGGCCCTTTAAGTATTAATTTATGGAAAGAACATTTTAAACTCTTTGAATTAACGAAGATTATGCGTCAAAAAGAAGATCTACAATTTGCAGAACTACTAAACAGATTAAGAGAAGGGAAGCATACTAAAGAAGATATTCAAATAATTAAGCAAAGAGAAATGCCACCTGATGAGAGTCTCTTAGAAACAATCCCATACATTATGTCTACAAATGTTGAAGTTAATGAAATAAACAGAATTGTTTTGGATAAACATAGCGAGGATTATCCAGTGTATATAACAGTAGCTAACGATACTGTGAGTTCAGATGTTTCAGAAAATGTCAAAAAAACTATAATAAAGCAATTGCCTAAGGATCCAACAAAAACTATGGGACTTGCACATACATTACACATTGCTTTACAGCTCCGTTATGATTTAACTTGCAATGTGGATGTAAATGATGGTTTAACAAATGGCGCAACTGGTATAGTCCAATTTGTTGACATTATTAACAATACTCCATTTCTAGTCTGGGTATCATTTGACAATATTAGTGTTGGGCAAAAAGCAAGGCAAGAATATAAGCATTTATATCATTCACAAATAGAAAAGTCATGGACACCAATACATGCTATAGCTAGACATTTTCAATACACTAAGAAATTTATTACTGTTATACGCAAACAATTTCCTTTACGACAAGCATCAGCACGTACTATACATCGCACACAAGGGGACACTATTGAGCCACTTTATATACACTTTAATAACAGCAAAATTCATCATTTACATTATGTTGCTATAAGCAGAGCTAAATGTATACAGAACATATACGTGAAGAATTTTGATGATACTAAAATTATAGTACACCCAAAAGTTAATGAGGAAATGGAAAGATTAAGGACCGAAATGCAACTTGAAATCACAATACCACAATTAGATACATACAAAACACATTTCAATATTATAACACACAATATACGATCACTTCAGAAGCATTTCACATCAATGATAGCTGATAGTAACATAATGCAAGCAGACATTATTTGCTTAACTGAGATCAACACAACAAGGAACTCAACTGCAAATGATTTTAATGTAGAACAATATGATCACATGATATTTGATAAATTTCATACATACAACACTAACCATGGGATGATACTCTACTACAAGAAAGAGCTTAGGATATTACCTATTTATGAAACACACCAAGGGATAGACATTTTACATTTTACATTACAGATTCAGGACACAGATTACCTTATTATTATAGTCTACAAACCACCACAGAAACTTATTACAGATCTTTTAGAAATTATTACCAGTATCACTAATTTTTATCCAGCACACAAATTCATCATTATGGGAGATTTCAATGTGGATGTCTCTCAAAGCAATTCACAAACTAACAAACTCATTGGGTTCTTTGAGAGTAAGTTGCAATGTACACAACTTATAGATACTTACACAACAGACTACCAATCTATCTTAGATCATATATATACCAATTACATACTTCAAAGTTATGGTATATTAGAATGCTATTACAGTGATCATAAAGCACTATGGATTTGTATTTAACATTTGTTGTAACCTATATTTCTATTTCAGATGTTGACTATTGAGGAAATCGCTAACATTACCACAAATGACAACAAGCCATATGAAAAACCCATAAGAGTTAATGTGATCAAGTGCTCAAGCAAAACTAATTACAAAAACGCAAAACAAGAAAATAAAGTACTTTTTCATTTGGCTCTGGCAGACAAAACTGGAACAATCAAAGCTACGTGCTACCAGGAAAGTTTATATCAGCAGACACAAAAAACTTGTGGACTACTTATACGCAATTTTATAATTAAAAACAACACAATTCTGATTACTAAGCAAACAAAAGTAACAAAATTTCCAGCAATGACTATAACTCAAGAACTAATTCAAGAAGCGGAAAACATTTTGCAGCCTCCTGCACCATCTGCTTCGCCAATAAAAGAAATAAAGCGGGCATCTTTGAGAAGTCTTATGACAGTGTGTGGGACCATTTCAGAAGTAAGTTGTGGTGATTTCTACTGTTGGTCTCGCTGCTTGAGTTGTCCTTTTGTGTGTGTCGTGTTGTCTATGCCATTGACAATATTTATTTTCCCTTTATCAGTGTGTGTGTCTTTGTGTGTATGTGTACTATTTGATGCTTACATGTTCTTTCATTTAGAGTGGCTGCAGTTCTGTGTGTGGTCTCTGTAACACATTACATATGGTGGTATGTTTCTGAGGGGTTCTATCGATCATAAATGATCTGTACAGCAGCCAAATAAGAAGAATTAACAATGTGTAAATAGGTGAGCTAAAGATACACTGCATTTCTAAAAGTAAAGTTGATAGGTGTTTTAAGAAGAGCGCCAAACTGAGACATCAGAGTTAAAGATTTTTTAACATACTTGGGAACAACACCGTACATTGGAAAAGAGCAATAGCCCTTAATAATTATGTCTTCAATGCTTGGAAAATTATTACGTATTACTTCTGTGCTTTTACATTTTTAACACTATTATTTATTTTTAGGAAGAGGAAAGTAAACTTGTACTCATTAATGGACAACATACGGCAATAAAATCAATTACATTAAAAGATGCCACTGATGACATAAAAGTCACATTATGGAGAGAGGCTACTGATCATGTTAACTCATGTCACAGTACATGAATTTAATGGACAGAAAATATTGAACACGACAAGGCACAGCAAATTAAAAGTAAGGAACACACGCTCTCTCACGCACCCCTTACTCTATCACTTCAACACACAGACACACACTCACGCTCTCTCTACAACACTCTCTACACTCTCTCTCTAAAACAGCCTCTCTCTAAAAAGAGCCTATCTCTACAACACCCTCTCTCTACAACACCCTCTCTCTACAACACCCTCTCTCTACAACACCCTCTCTCTACAACACCCTCTCTCTACAACACGCTCTCTCTACAACACCCTCTCTCTACAACACCCTCTCTCATCAACACCCTCTCTCATCAACACCCTCTCTCATCAACACGCTCTCTCTACAACACCCTCTCTCTACAACACCCTCTCTCATCAACACCCTCTCTCATCAACACCCTCTCTCATCAACACCCTCTCTCATCAACACCCTCTCTCATCAACACCCTCTCTCTACAACACCCTCTCTCTACAACACCCTCTCTCTACAACACGCTCTCTCTACAACACCCTCTCTCTACAACACCCTCTCTCATCAACACCCTCTCTCATCAACACCCTCTCTCATCAACACGCTCTCTCTACAACACCCTCTCTCTACAACACCCTCTCTCATCAACACCCTCTCTCATCAACACCCTCTCTCATCAACACCCTCTCTCATCAACACCCTCTCTCATCAACACTCTCTTTCTACAACACCCTCTCTCTACAACACCCTCTCTCTACAACACCCTCTTTCTACAACACCCTCTCTCTACAACACCCTCTCTCTACAACACCCTCTCTCTACAACACCCTCTCTCATCAACACTCTCTCTCATCAACACTCTCTCTCTACAACACCCTCTCTCTACAACACCCTCTCTCATCAACACGCTCTCTCTACAACACGCTCTCTCTACAACACGCTCTCTCTACAACACGCTCTGTCTACAACACGCTCTGTCTACAACACGCTCTCTCTACAACACGCTCTCTCTACAACACGCTCTCTCTACAACACGCTCTCTCTACAACACGCTCTCTCTACAACTGCCTCGCTCTACAACTGCCTCGCTCTACAACTGCCTCGCTATACAACTGCCTCGCTCTACAACTGCCTCTCTCTACAACTGCCTCTCTCTACAACTGCCTCTCTCTACAACTGCCTCTCTCTACAGCATCCTCTCTGTACAGCAGACTCCCTGTACAGCAGCCTCTCTGTACAGCAGCCTCTCTGTACAGCAGCCTCTCTCTACAGCAGCCTCTCTCTACAGCAGCCTCTCTCTACAGCAGCCTCTCTCTACAGCAGCCTCTCTCTACAGCAGCCTCTCTCTACATCTGCCTCTCTCTACAACTGCCTCTCTATAGCAGCCTCTCTCTCCAACTGCCTCTCTCTACAACTGCCTCTCTCTACAACTGCCTCCCTCTACAACTGCCTCTCTCTACAACTGCCTCTGTACAACTGCCTCTGTACAACTGCCTCTGTACAACACTCTCTCTGAGACACACTGTAACCTTTTTGGGGAAAAAAAAATAAACTATGTTTTTATTTACTACAACAGGTAACAACACCACCACAAGATAATATTGACGTCGAAATATATGGTGTGGAAAGCACAAACGGAGATTGGAGCACATTAACAACAAAAATAACCAACACAGATATTTTTCAATCGATGGATGTACAAAATCAAACACTTATACAATGGTTTATGTTGGACGAAGAGGTGGATGACATTGGTGAAGCACTACTTCATTATTTGCCTCAAACATGTGAGGTTATATTTTGCAATGGCAAAATTACTAAAATTGTTAAAGAAAAGTCGGAGGAAGATTTAAGTGATTAAGTTAAAATCCTCACAATTACAATTTTTTGACAATGTGAAATAAATAATTATTGATTTGTGTTTACTGAAAATAAAGATAATATTTTGAACATATCCTGTAGCATGGTCATTTTCGTTCTGGGTGGGTAAATTTTTTTAAAAGAATGTTCAATGTGCCAATACTACATACAGAACAATAGCTGTTGCTGTTACATTTTTAAAAAGACAATAACTATACAAGAGTAATGCTGTGTGGTTGCTCAATAGTACTGTGGGGGGGCAGAGTGATAATGTGCTGTTGCTGCGTGTTGCATTGCTGGTGCTCAGTGATGCTGTTGTCAGAAGTGCTACTGTTGTGGGCCTGATTTATGCTGTGGTGGTAATAAGTTAACACCAACACAGCACCACTCATCAACAACGCAGCACCACTCATCATCACAAATGCTTTAATCAGCACCACACTAACATCACTCACCAACACACCAGCATCACTCTCCACCACCACAACAGCATCATTCACCATCAACAAACTATCACTCTACAACGACACAGCACCACTCATAACAACAACACCATTATTCAGCAGACAAACGTCACACAAACAGAACATGTACGCTTTCACCAAGAACACACACCAACAGCTATCAATGCACGCTTTCAATAGGCATACACCCACACTGCACACTCAACACCTCACCCTCACTCATCCTCACTCACCCTCACTCACCCTCAACACCTCACCCTCAACACCTCACCCTCACTCACCGTCAACACACTATCACACTACAACCACACACAAACACTTACCACCACAGCAACACTTCACTCACCCTCAACACCTCACCCTTAACCCCTCACTCACCCTCACTCTCACTCATCCTCAATCACCCTCAACACCTCACCATCACTCACCCTCAACGCCTCACCCACACTCACCCTCAGCCCCTCACCCTCAGCCTCAACACCTCACCCTCACTCACCCTCAACACCTCACCCTCACTCACCCTCAACACCTCACCCTCAACACATCACTCACCCTCACTCTCACTCATCCTCAATCACCCTCAACACCTCACCCTCAACACCTCACTCACCCTCAGCCCCTCACCTTCACTCACCTTCAATTCCTCAACATCACTCACCCTCAACACCTCACCCTCACTCATCCTCACTCACCCACACTCACCCTCAACACCTAAACTTCAACACCTCACCCTCACTCACCCTCATACTCACTCACCCTCAACACACTATCACACTACAACAACACACAAACACTTACCACCACAGCAACACTTCACTCACCCTCAACACCTCACCCTTAACCCCTCACTCACCCTCACTCTCACGCATCCTCAATCACCTTCAACACCTCACCCTCACTCACCCTCAACGCCTCACCCTCACTCACCCTCAACACCTCACCCTCAACACATCACTCACCCTCACTCTCGCTCATCCTCAATCACCCTCAACACCTCACCCTCAACACCTCACTCACCCTCAGCCCCTCACCTTCACTCACCTTCAATTCCTCAACATCACTCACCCTCAACACCTCACCCTCACTCATCCTCACTCACCCTCACTCACCCTCAACACCTAAACTTCAACACCTCACCCTCACTCACCCTCATACTCACTCACCCTCAACACACTATCACACTACAACAACACACAAACACTTAACACCACAGCAACACTTCACTCACCCTCAACACCTCACCCTTAACCCCTCACTCACCCTCACTCTCACTCATCCTCAATCACCCTCAACACCTCACCCTCACTCACCCTCAACGCCTCACCCACACTCACCCTCAGCCCCTCACCCTCAGCCTCAACACCTCACCCTCACTCACCCTCAACACCTCACCCTCACTCACCCTCAACACCTCACACTCAACACATCACTCACCCTCACTCTCACTCATCCTCAATCACCCTCAACACCTCACCCTCAACACCTCACTCACCCTCAGCCCCTCACCTTCACTCACCTTCAACTCCTCAACATCACTCACCCTCAACACCTCACCCTCACTCATCCTCACTCACCCTCAACACCTAAACTTCAACACCTCACCCTCACTCACCCTCATACTCACTCACCCTCAACACACTATCACACTACAACAACACACAAACACTTACGACCACAGCACCACTTCACTCACCCTCAACACCTCCCCCTCAACCCCGCACTCACCCTCACTCTCACTCATCCTCAATCACACTCAACACCTCACCCTCACTCACCCTCAACGCCTCAACCTCAATCACACTCAACACCTCACCCTCACTCACCCTCAGCCCCTCACCCTCAGCCTCAACACCTCACCTTCACTCACCCTCAACGCTTCACCCTCATTCACACTCAGGCACCCTCACCCACCCCCACCTTCACACACCTTCACACCCTCAACATCACACATCCTCACTCACCCTCACACCCTCACACACCCTCACTCAACCTCATGACCTCGACCACACACTCACATGCCCACACGCTCACACACCCCCACCCTCACACACATCCACACTCACACACTCTCACACATCCTCGCACACCCACTCACGTTCTCAATAAGCCTCATAGCCTCACCCTCGCCAACAATCACTCACCCTCACCCTCACACCGTCACCCTCACACCATCATCCACTCACCCTCAACACCTCACACTCACTCACCATCAACACACTATCACACTACAATGACACACAAACACTTACCACCACAGCACCACTCATCACCACTACAGCATGACTCAGCAGACAAAGGTCATACAATAAAAACATGAACGCTTTTAACAGTCACACACACAACAACAGCTATCAATAGGCACTTTCACCAGGCATACACACATAACAGTCATCAGTACTGCAGTAGTATGTATAAATGAGACTGTTGGTGTCCGAAATACGGATGTGGTAGTGCAGGGTGATGCTGTGTTGTTGCTCAATGGTACTGTGGGGGTGCAGAAAGATAAAGTGGTATTGCTGCGTGTTGCATTCGTGGACATCAGTGATGGCGTTGTTGGGAGAAGTGCAACTGTTGCGGTGCTGAGTTATGCTGTGCTGGTAATTATTAAACACCAACACAGCACCACTCATCACTAGCACAGAACAACACATCACAACAACAGCATTACTAAGCACCACACTAACATCACTCAGCAACACACCAACATCACTCTGCACCACCACAACAGCATCATTCAACAACAACACACTATCACACTACAACTACACACAAACACTTACCACAACAGCAACAATCATCACCACTACAGCATTACTCAGCAGACAAACGTCATACAATAAAAAAAGGACGCTTTTAAGAAGCACACACACACACAGCTATCAATGGACTCTTTCACCAGGCCTACATACACAACTGTCATCAGTACTGCTGTAGTATGTATGAATGAGACTGTTCGTGAGCTAAATAGGGCTGTGGTGGTGCAGAGTGATGCTGTATTGTTGCTCAATGGTACTGTGGGGGTGCTGAATGATAAAGTGGTATTGCTGCATGTTGCATTCGTGGACATCAGTGATGCCATTGTTGGGAGAAGTGCAACTGTTGTGGTGCTGAGTTATGCTGTGCTGGTAATTATTAAACACCAACACAGCACCACTCATCACTAGCACAGAACAACACATCACAACAACAGCATTACTAAGCACCACACTAACATCACTCAGCAACACACCAACATCACTCTACACCACCAAAACAGCATCATTCAACAAGAACACACTATCACACTACAACCACACACAAACATTTACCACCACAGCACCACTCATTACCACTACAGCATTACTCAGCAGGCAAATGTCATACAATCAAAACATGTGCGCTTTTAACAGGCACACACACCAATAGATAGCAATGGGCACTTTCACCAGGCGTACACACACATCAGTCATCAGTGCATGCATTCACCATGCATACACGCACACAAACAGGCATCAGTCCACGCTTTCAACAGTCACACACACCACCAGCCGGAAGTCCACGCTTTAGGCCAACTTTTTGTACGTTGCACACACAATTACAGCAAAACAAGCATGCTTTGCTGCTGTACAGTACTGCAGTACTATATCTAAATGACACTGGGGTTGTGCTAAATACGGCTCTAGTGGGCAAGAGTGATGATCTGATATTGCTCAATGGTACTGTGGGGGTGCCGAATGTTAATAATGTGCGATTGCTGCGTGCTGCAGTAATGGACTTCAGGGATGCCGTGGAAGAGAAAATTACTAAACACAAGCCAAGTGCGACCGAAAAACACGTACGGCAAAACGGAACTCAATCCATGGCAACAAATAAACCGAAATAGCAGCCATTGATAAAATCCAAAACACACTCTAATGAAAGGAGACAGACAGAAGGTAAATGCGAGCAAAACAAGACCTAAAACAATAATGACATTACCTTCACAATAAGCACATTCATAAACAAAAGTATAAGAACTCACAAATACACTCTTTAAGAATATGAAAATAAAATTGTCATTACCTGTCGATCGTAGCAGCTCATTCACTGAAATTTAGAAAATATAAAAAACAAAAACACAAAGAGAACAGAAACAGTGCATACATAATAATTTTAACTACAACAATCAACAAACAAAAAAAAATGCATAGCAGCGAAACAAGTCACATACGGGTCCAAAAAACACAAGCAAAAGCCAAGTCAGAGAAAAAATAAACATCAGAGTGCGACCTCACTACCTCACCCTCACTCACCCTCAACACCTCACCCTCATTCACCCTCAGACCCTCACCCTCAACAACTCACCCTCACTAACTTCACCCTCAACACCTCAACCACAATTACACACCCTCACTCACCCTCACCATCACTCACCCTCACTCAACCTCAAGGCCTCAACCTCAGTCAGACACACTCACCCTCAACATCTCACCCGCAATCACCCTCAACCTCAATCACCCTCAACACCTCACGCACACTCACCCTCAACACCTCACCCTCACTCACCCACAACACCTTACCCTCACCCTCACTCACCCTCAACACTTCACACTCATTCACCCTCAGACCCTCACCCTCAACAACTCACCCTCACTAACTTCACCCTCAACACTTCAACCACAATTACACACCCTCACTCACCCTCACCATCACTCACCCTCACTCAACCTCAAGGCCTCAACATCAGTCAGACACACTCACCCTCAACATCTCACCCGCAATCACCCTCAACCTCAATCACCCTCAACACCTCACGCTCACTCACCCACAACACCTCACCCTCACTCACCCACAACACCTTACCCTCACCCTCACTCACCCTCAACACTTCACACTCACCTACACTCACTATCACCCTCAACTTCACTCACGCTCACTCTCACTCAACACCTCACCCACATTCACCCTCACCCACCCTCACCTACACTCACCTTCATGAGCACAAAAACACACCCTCACATGCTCCCACACTCACACACCCCCACCCTCACACACACCCGCCCTCACAAACAATAACACATCCTCACACACCCACACACATTCTCAATAAGTCTCACACACTCACACTCGCCCACCATCATTCACCTTCACCCTCACACCATCATCCCTTAACACTAACTCACCCTCAACATGACTCACCCTCAACACCTCACCCTCAAAAACTCATTCACCCCTCATCCTCACTCACCCTCAACTCCTCACCCACACCCACCATCAACATCTCACCCTCACTCACACTCAACACCTTACCTTCACTCACCCTCAACACCTTACCCTCACTCACCCACAACACCTTACCTGACCCCTCACTCACACTCAACACATCACCCTCATCTACACTCAACATCACCCTCACTCACCCTCAACACCTCATCCTTAACACCTCACTCACCCTCACTCATCCTCACTCACCCTCAACACCTCACACTCACTCACCCTTAACACCTCACCCTCAGTCACTCTCAACACATCCCCCACTCACCCTCAACACCTCACCCTCAATGACCCTCCCTCACTCACCCTCACTATCACTCACCCTCACTCACCCTCAACACCTCATCCTCACCCTCAATCACCTTCAACACCTCACCATCACCTTCACTCAACATTACACTCACTCACCCTCAACGACTCACCCTCAGTTACCCACACTGACCCTCAAAAACGCTACAGCACTCTGCCTCTCCATCATTCACCCACTATCCATCATTCACCCACTATCCATCACTCACAAAGTCTGCATCATTCACCCACTCTTTATCATTCACCAACTCCCCATCATTCATCCACTCTCCATCATTCACCCACTCTCCATCATTCACCCACTCTCCATCATTCACCCACTCTCCATCATTCACCCACTCTCCATCATTCATCCAATCTGCTTCATTCACCCACTCTGCATCATTCACCCAATCTCCATCATTCACACAATAAGCATCATTCACCCACTCTGCAATTTTAGGAATATTAGGCCTTTTTCATACACATAAAAAATTTTCACAACGGAAAACAAGGGGGTCGACGGAGTACTGCATCAGATACGTTAGACACAAAAAATACTTCAAAAAATTGACCTAAAAGGATGCAAGGATGGTAATCAGGCTTCGGCCCAAAAAGAAAATCTAATTCGTACAATATTACAACAATATTACACAAAGGAAACAAATACAAATATGTGCCAGGAAGCGAGGACGAGGATGTACAAAGACAAAAGTGAAACAGCCAACTTTTTCGTGGGGCAATAAACGAGCACTATTCATCCGGAGAATGGGACGGATTAAAGACAATAGTCAACTCTTACACTAAAAACCGTACGCATACAACTATAGCAATTCTTCACACAGAATTGCATCTAATATAAAACTATTTTACAAAAATACAACTATTCGGAAACAGTCAACTTTTTCTGAGGGCAATAAACAAGAACGATTCATCCGGAAAATGGGACGGATTAAACACAATAGTCGACACTTACACAAAAAGCCATACGCATACCACAATAGCAGTTATTCACACTTAATTTGTTCTAATATAAGAAAGATCTTACGAAAATAGAACTATTCTTTCACAAAAAGCAAACAAAAAATACATTACATCACTGTACATGTAATTCATACATTTCTACGAATACTAAAGTCAGCAAAGACACAAATTTTCATTTCATACATCAAGTACGTCAATAACATATTATCCGACTACTTCAGCATCACACTAAAACATAATGCAGACACAACTTACATCAATATATTACAACAAATTTAGCACTTCAAATTTCAAAAAAAATCTTTTGTACGTCGAATTAACAAAAAAACAAAAAAAAACATTACATTACAGTTGAACAAAACATATACATTACATATCGCCAATAAAAAAATATACTTTACGTTACATTACAAACATTTACAAATATTACGATCGAAATAAAAACATTTCGCAAGTCTTTAACTTAAACATAGTATATATACTACATTACATTACATTAAAAAAAACTTAGGATTACATTCTTACCTGTCAAACGACGCAGCAACACCACAGGAACAAGAACACGCCTTCCGCGCACCAACATTCTCGAGTTCTGGGGAATTCCACCGTTGACGTATGCAAATCGGAACGCTACGTCAAAAACGTCGCGCTCCGATTGGCTAAAAAAAAACGTAAACAAAAAACACACACAACTCAAAAAAAAACTAGACCGCTAAACAGAGCCGACGTCGACGTGACGCAAAACGTCGGCCATTTTGAAAAAAAAAACAAAAAAGGGACTCCACAAACACGTTAAAAACAGAACACACAGTTAGTACAAAACATACACACTTACATTACATACAAATATACACATAAGACAGAACGAATACAAAGGGAACATCTGACACCTTTTGTTAAAAACAACACATTACTTAATTAATATTAAAATACACACACTCATAACATCACCCTCACACACCAAAACTATCACACTCCTTCACACACGCTCAATAACGCTAACACAACATCTCTCTCATACACCATCACACACCTTCAACCTCACACACACTTACTCACCCTCACACTCACACACTCACACCCCCTCACCCTCACACACCATCACCCTCACACCCCCACTCAATCCCAATGACTCAAAATCACCCTCACACACCCTCACCCTCACACACCGTCAAACACCTTCAGACACACTCTGAATAACAACACCTCACACACCCTCAATCACCCTCACACACACACACCCCCTCATCCTCAAACACCTTACCCTCACACAAACACGCTCCCCTAAAACTCATCACAACACTCTCACACTCACGACACTTCACACACTCTCAGACGCAAACAACATCACTCATCCTCACACCCTCACACCCCCTAACACTCCCACCCTCACCCTCACCCCCTCAACATCACCCCTCACACACTCACACTCACTCCCTCAACACCCCACCCACACCCACCCTCACTCACCCTCACTCACCCTCAACACCTCACTCACCCTCAACACCTCTCCCTCAACACCTCACCCACCCTCACCCTCACTCACCCTTACAATCACTCACCCTCAACTCCTCACTCACCCTCAACACCTCACTCACCCTCAACCCCTAACTCACCATCACTCTCACTCATCCTCACTCACCCTCAACACCTCACCCTCACTGACACTCACTCACCCTCACTCATCCTCACCCTCACTCACCATCAACGCCTCACCCTCAACGCCTCACCCTCAACTCCTCACTCACTCTCACTCTCACTCAACCACACTCACCCTCAACACCACACACTCACTCACCCTCACTCACCCTCAACTCATTCACCCTCAACACCTCACCCTCAACTCCTCACTATCAAAACCTCACCCTCACTCACCCTCAACTCCTCATCCTCACTCACTCACCCTCAACACCTCACCCTCACTCACTCACCCTCACTCACCCTCAACTACTCACCCTCAACACCTCACCCTCAACACCTCACACAAAAAACCTCACCCTCAACACCTCACCCTCAACACCTCACCCTCAACACCTCACTCACCCTCACTCACACTCACTCTCACTCACTCTCACTCACCCTCACTCACCCTCACTCACCATCACCCTCACACACCCTCACTCACCCTCACTCACCCTCAACTCCTCACTCACCCTCACTCATCCTCACTCACCCTCAACGCCTCACCCTCACCCTCACCCACCCTCAACACCTCACCCAAACTCACACTCACCCTCACTCACCCTCACGCTCACTCACTCTCACTCACCCTCAACACCTCAATCACCCTCAACACCTCACTCACCCTCAACACCTCACTCACCCTCAACACCTCACTCACCCTCAACTCCACAGTCACCCTCACTCACCCTCACACGCACTCACCCTCAACTCCTCACCCTCACAATCACACACTCACACCCCCTCACCCTCACACCCCATCAGCCTCACACCCCCTCACTCACACTCACTCACACTCAATGACAATAACTCAGACTCAGACTCACACACCCTCACGCTCACACACCCTCACCCTCACACCCCATCACCCTCACACCCCCTCACTCACACTCACTCACACTCAATGACAACACCTCACACTCACCCTCACTCACCCTCAACGCCTCCACCTCAACTCCTCACCCGCACTCACCCTCACTCACACTCAACACCTCAATCACCCTCAACACCTCACCCTCAACACCTCACCATCACTCACCCTCAACACCTCACTCACCCTCAACTCCTCACTCACCCTCAACACCTCACTCACCCTCACTCTCACTCATCCTTACTCACCCTCAACACCTCACCCTCATCTACGCAACGCCACTCATCTACTAAAAGACACTCAACTACCCAACGCCACTCAACTACGCAATGCCACTCAACTACGCAACGCCACTCAACTACGCAACGACACTCAACTACGCAACGACACTCACACATGCAACGCCACTCACACATGCCACACCACTCACACATGCAACGCCACTAAACAACGCAACACCACTCAACTACGCAACGCCACTCAACTACGCACACATGCAACGCCACTGCCACATGCAACGCCACTCACACATGCAACGCCACTCACACTGCGAACAACACTCACACAGCCAACACCACTCACACAGGCAACACCACTCACACAGGCAACACAAATCACACAGCCAACGCCTCACACACAGGCAACACCTCTCACACAAGCAACGCCACTCACACACGCAACACCACTCACACACGCAACGCCACTCACACACGCAACGCCACTCACACACGCAACGCCACTCACACACGCAACGCCACTCACACACACAACGCCACTCACACACGAACAACACTCACGTTGCCAATAGATCGCGCAGTACGACAGGTGGAACTATTACAATGACAAATAACAATGCCTTTCACTGTTGTTATCATTTAGAATACATAAAGGGCTTTGTCATTTACACAACCAATAGCTCAAACTTTCCTACTGCGAGACCTATTGGCAACGCCAGTGCTTGTTATTTCTGAGAATGTGTATTTGTATTTATGTATTTTGTTTTATGTTCCTATGCCGACGACACACAGCTGATGGTGACAATGGATGAAGGGTCGGAGACAACAAAGAAAAAACTACACAGCTGTCTCTCCGAAATGGCAGAATGGATGCGCAACCACTGCCTAAAACTAAATGCCGGCAAATCGGAGATACTACTGTTCGGAGGAGCCAAACTCACATGGAACGACACGTGGTGGCCACCATCACTGGGATCAGCCCCCATCCTGAAACAGTACGCCAGAAATCTTGGTATCATGATGGACGACGCCCTGTCCATGAAGGACCATATACGCTTACTCTGGGGCAAAGGCTTCGCAATACTCAAACTCCTGGCAAAAATCTTCTCTTGGATACCTCTGGATTGTCGACGTACAATCACCCAGGCCCTCCTAGTCAGCCGCCTGGATTACGGCAATGCCCTGTTCGAAGGGATGAACGAACAACTGTTCTCCCGCCTACAGATCCTACAAAACCAGGCGGCTAAACTGGTCTGTAACAAAGGCAAGCGAGACTCAGCATCCGCATGCCTTAAAAAACTTCACTGGCTACCGATGCGCCAGAGGGCCACTTTCAAATGACTCTGTCACGCGCACAGAGCTCTTTACAAAACGGGCCCTACCATCCTCCAAGGGAAAATTAAATTCTATATCCCCAACAGGAATCTAAGATCCAATAACTTAGCTCTGGCTAAATCCAAGCGCATTCACAAGGCAAGGACAGGCGGACGAGCCTTTTCATACTTGGCTGCTAAAAGGTGGAATGAGTTACCTGTAGACCTCAGACACACCACAAACTACCTTCAATTACGCCAAAAATTAAAAACCCACCTCTTTCCCAAAAACTAATTCCCCAGCACAGTTCTCAGCAGTCTCCTTTGTTTCACAGCGCCGTGATATTCCATGGGATGAGTGCCGCGCTTTACAAATACCAGAAATAAATAAATAAATGTGGACCTCTTCGTAGTGCCAAAACATAATAAAATTGAATTGAGGGTGCTAAAATCACCTGTGGTAAATACCTTGACTGCATGGTTGTAATATTACTCCAGCCACCATTACTGGCTGGTACCAGTTTCCCATTTCAGAAAGGAGAATAACATGTAGTTGTCGATTTTACTAATTCAGTACACCCACACTCTACTCCCTTTTTAGGATTCACTTGCACAGCGCTTGCACTGGGCCTGTTAAATCTATTGTATTTCATATAAATCTTAAAAGGGGCTTTCATCCCGCCCCCTTGCTTTCTTTGCTTTGTTTGGTTCCTGTGCTTGCCACTTACTTTTCCTCAGTTTCTATTGGCTGTAGCATACTATTTCCTGTTGCTCCTTGCATTTTCCTCTTGTTCCTCTCTCAAGAATTTCCCGGCAACCAAGAACTGTTTCAATTTGAATAGCCCAAGAACTCTTTTTCATTGCGTTCTAACACCCTCTCCATTAATGTCATATTTTTGGACATTAAGACATCCATTGGATGGTGATTCCCAACCCTTAGTAAAGGCTGTATGATTGTTATCTAACTTGTTCACCTTATCTGCATTGTGAGTGCAGTATACAAACAGAAACTCACCACCTAAGGGGATCCCTGCTATTAGGTTAACGGTACAGTTGTTGCAATCATGTCATGTGTGATGTCGGCAGTGCTAATTTTGTTGTAAGGCAGCACACACGCTGGAACACGCCGTAATATTTAGTATTCCACACGCAGGAGCTCTGCTTTTATTGTTTGCATGCACACTCGCTGGTTTGTATCTTTATCCCACTGTCTTGGTCTTTCTCCCACTCTCTCTGTTGCATTCTCACCTCTCTCTTTCAGTACCTCTTAATCGCTCTCATCTCCACTCTCTCTATATATCCCTCCACCTTTCTTTCTCCCTCTCTCTACATTTCTCTTTCTTATGCACCCATCTGCTGCTATCTGCCTCTTTCTCTCTCCTGTCTCCATTCCTTTCGTACATATTACAACTCTGTCTTTAAACCTTGATTGCCCTCTCCCTCTCAACCTCACAATCTCTGTGTCTTTTTCTTTAATCTCCCCCTCTAGCTACATTTTTCTTTCACGCAGTCTCTCTTTCTCTCTTCCTCTCCCACTGTTCTTCTCTATCCACTTTCAAACCACATCTCTCTCGCTCATGCCCCTCTTTTTTAACCTCATTCTTACTTCCCTATCCACTTTCTGTTTCTCTCACACTTTTCAATTCAATGGATTTGAAAACGACAGCAAAGATGTTTTCTCTATGTAACGGTGAAGCTGTTATTGAGCCCTTTCTGCTCTTTGCTTAAAAGTAAAAAAAAGTTCTTCAAAATGCATTTAACCATAAACATATAGAAAACATTCAGATTTGCGCGTTTGTTCAGCTTCGCGAAGACGTATTAGGACAAGTACCCATGTTACCCTGGCATGATTTGCAATGTCAAATTTCACTGCTCAGTTTTTACTGACTGCTTTTGGTCCTCTCTGGATAAACACAAAGATTTAAGATCAAAGTCCAAGCCCTAGTTACAAAAGAAATGCGTGTTCAAAGCGGCTGCTGTCAACCCATTTGCTGACAGAAAATGGTCACCGTATTGGTTAGATTTAAAAAACAATGTATTTGAAGGGAAGATGAAAAAAGTCATATTAGCGCAATGACTGACACCCAGATGTCGTACTGTATATTCACTGCTTAACTGCAGCTCTGCACAGGCTCCACGAACTCGCAATGGATGTTCCAAGGATGAGCCTCAATCACTGAAGGGTTCCCAGTCCTCTAAATGCTCAGGAGCAGATTTACAAGCCCCTTGCTCCACTTTTGCGTCACTTTTCCTATGTTAAAAGTGACGCAAAAGTGCCGCAAGAGGCTTGTAAATCTGCCCCTTAAACATCTAAAGCTTGTGTCTCATAACGATGCCGTCAATGGCAGATTTTTCACAAAGATTCTTCTCATAATGTCATCTAGCCATTTCATGTGTCACCATTCCCCCACGAGCAGACACTTTAAAACAACCACTGTTATTTCAGCCTTCTCACTGTGTCTACCAACTCTGTTTCTGACCTTCTTTTTGTGGGCTTTAGGACTCTGGGCACTTTACCACTGCCGACCAGTGCTAAAGTGCAGCGGTTCTCTCCCCTAAACATGGTATAATTGGTTTACATCTGTTTGGCATATTTGATTCACTTGTAAGCCCATTGTAAAGTGGAATACAGTATACCCAGGGCCTGTAAATTAAATGCTACTAGTGGTCCTGCAGCATTGATCATGCCACTCACATAAGTAGCCTTTCAAACTTGTCTCAGGCCTGCCAACTGCAGGGCCTGAGTGTGCAGTTTACTACCACTTCGACTTGGCATTTGAAACTACTTGCCAACCCTTAAACTCCCCATTTATTATATATGCCACTTCTAACGTAGGTCCTACGTAGCCCTAAGGGCAGTGTCCTATGTACGTAAATGGTAGGACATGTACATTTAGGTTTTGCGTGTCCTGGTAGTGACAAACAGCTAAGTTCGTTTTTCACTACTGTGAGGCCTACTACTCTTCTAGGCTAGAATTGAAAATTACTTAATACAATTTTAACCTGCAATTTCTAATCAGAGAGGACTAGCTTTTTCGTGCTTCATATGTTAATGTTAATGTTAATGTTAATGTTATGGGTGTCTTATATAGCGCTCGGCTACTCCAAGGAGTGTCCCGGCGCTTTCAAACCCACAGCAAAACTACAAAAAAAAGCAGGAGAGAGGGCAAAGGAAAAAAAGATTGATCATTGTCCATAGAGCCACGTTTTCAGACCTTTCCTAAAGGCCAACAGGTTCGAAGTACAGTGGAGCGACAGGGGGAGGGTGTTCCATAGCAGAGGAGCCAGATGTTTGAAAGAGCGTCCCCCTACACTTGCTTTCCTAACAGCAGGGACAATAGCCAAACCAAGAGATTCCGATCTAAGGGATCTTGTGGGTTTGTAGAAAGCAAGGCTTTTCTGGATATATACAGCTCCGACCGCGTGGAGTGCCTTGTGCGCCAGCGTGAGTGCTTTAAAAACAATCCGCTTCCTAACAGGGAGCCAATGTAGGGAAAGTAGCAGGAATGGCAATGTTTGGAATGGCAATGATAAATCATTCTTACTGGTAAAGTTGGATTTGGCATTACAAGTGGACATTTCTCTTAATATTCTGTGTATTTTGCAGCCTGTCTCCAAAACACATCTGGGCTGGGTGACAGCTGCCCTTTGTGCATTCCCTCTAGATAGCACAACACAGTGAGGATAGGTGTGTCTGAGTACCCATCTACATACATTTGCATTCTGATGGCCTTGCTGAGGTAGGATGGAAAGGAGGGACTAACAACGCACATGAATAGGCAGTGTCCTGTCCCCACACAAACTTGATTACCCCCCCCTAACCACCACCACTGTTAGCCTGGCAAACAGGACTGGGTTGAAAGGGATATCTGTGCATTTCATAGAGTTGCTTTGACGTCACTCCTACATCAAAGGCACTTTCGGATATAAGTACTGGGTCTTTAATCCCCTCGAATCAGACACTTCTGGATCGTTAAGTGAACATTTATCAGAAGCACTGTTCTGCTACTTAAAGGACTCTTTTTTGAACTGCAAAATCGAAAGGCCTGATTTTCTCTTGTGTTGCCCTGCTGCCTGCTGCTCTCTGACTCTGCTGAAGGACAGCTGGACTCTGCTTTCACTCCAAGTGGTCTCCAAGTGCTTGTTGGCTTTCCAACTGTTGCTTGAGACTCAGGGAATCAAAGTCTCTACCCCTCCTTCTGTGTCAGGCTCCCTGGAAGTGGCCCAGATACTTACAACATGGATTTTGACGCATCTCCTGCTTGCGTGTAGCAGAACTGGTGCATCAACCCAGTTGCTCGAGTAATATCGGCACCTCGCATCGGAACCATCGCTTTGCCTTCCGTGATCAATGCATCAAATAGCGTTTCACCGCCACTGCAGTTTGGTGAGATTGACACATCCCTTCGACTGCGTGGTAGAATCCGGCACATCACTCAATGCTTCTCGACTATGGCACCCGTCTTTGGAATCGAGGTATCTCGCTGTTTGCGAGTAGAAAACGTACTTTGTACACTGGGCCATGCTTTGGTTCTGTAGCCAGCCTATGTTTACACAAGGTGAGCCTGAACTTAGACTTTGCCCCAGTCCAGCGTGACCTAAGTAACCCCTTTTTGCACTACTTGCTTCTAAGCACTTTGCTGCATTTAATCCTTTAAATTGAATTATCTCAACTTCTATAAATTGGTTTTGTGTTTTTTTCCTCTTGTTTTGTTTATAATAAAATAATCTATTTTTATAAACCTGTGTGGAGTCTTTTGTTTGGTGTATTCATTGTGTTACTGTGTGTGAATATTGCACAAATACTTTATACATTTCCTCTTAAGATAAGCCTGACTGCTCTGTGCCAAGCTACCAAGCTTGTGTGTGTGTGTGTGTGTGTGTGTGTGTGTGTGTGTTTGGGTGTGTGTGTGTGTGTTTGGGTGTGTGTGTGTGTGTGTGTGTGTGTGTTTGTGTGTGTGGGTGTGTGTGTGTGTGTGTGTGTGGGTGCGTGTGTGTGTGTGTGTGCGCGGGCAGGGGCGCCGAAACGAGTAGGGCTGTTTATTTTCACAAGCGCAGCGATGTCTGGTTTTCAAGAATAAAGGATGCTGTTCAAAGTTACAGTATTCTCCTGATTTTTAAGTGTGTTCTCACCTGGGGGACACCTCTCTTTTGAATAGCTAATTTGGCCTGTCCCGGCCGAGAGAACCGCACTCCCACTGAAGGAAATGGTGGGCTGCCACACACAGACTGGTTGTGTTCGAGTGTTGCAGATCAATCAGGATCGAAACGAGCAAACCAGAGTCCTGTGCCTGTAGCTCACTGGAGAGCAACAATTATGCAAGATTTCATGTTTGATGAGGCGGAATCCACTGGAAGATTACATATAAAGGAGCGAGAAAACTACGAGTCCCAGAATTCTGATAAGAAAACTCCCATTTGAGGGTTTAACCCACCGGAGGGCATAACTTACCTGAAAAACCCAAAAGCAAAGTGACTTGTTGCCCACCTTTTTCCACCTGCTGACATTGCAACTGAGCTCGTGACCAAGGGCGCAGGGGCGCCAAAACACGTAGGGCTGTTTATTTTTACAAGCGCAGCGATGTCTGGTTTTCAAGAATAATGGATGCTGTTCAAAGTTACAGTATTCGCCTTATTTTTAAGTGCGTTCTCGCCTGGGGACACCTCTCTTTTGAATAGTTAATTCGGCCTGTCCCGATCGAGAGAACTGCACTCCCACTGAAGCAGGGCCGGCGCTAGGCATGGGCAGCATGGGCAGCTGCCCAGGGCCTCGCACCAGCATGGGCCCACGCACTGGTGATGTGTCCTGTCCCCTGGTGATCCATTTCAAAGAAAGGTGTCACCTTTCTTTGAAATGGAGGGCCCCCCTCCCTTGGCCTCTCAGGGATGGTATCTGGATACATAAGGGAGGGAGACGCTCTCTTCAATTGAAAGGAGACCCATTCACAGACACTGTGGGATGCCCATTGTCAATCATTTTGGCGCCCCCATAGTTTTAACTTTTAGCCCACAAGCAATTCCCACACCTATCGGACTGAAGGTGTGAGAAATGCTTGTGGGCTCAAAGTTAAAACTGTGGGGGGGCGACAAAATGCTGGACAATAGGCCTCCCACAGTGTTTGTGAATGGTATCCTTGCAAGGGGCCACTTATCTACATTAGAGGGGCCTCGCACATTCCCTTTTAGCCCAGGGCCTCGCAAATCCTAGAACCGGCCCTGCACTGAAGGAAATGGTGGGCTGCCTCACACAAACTGGCTGTGTTCGAGTGTTGCAGATTAATCAGGATCGAAACGAGCAAACCAGAGTCCTGTGCCTGTAGCTCACTGGAGAGCAACAATTATGCAAGATTTCATGTTTGATGAGGCGGAATCCACCGGAGTATGACATATAAAGGAGCGAGCAAACTACGAGTCCCAGAATTCTGATAAGAAAACTCCCATTTGAGGGTGTAACCAACCGGAGGGCGTAACTCACCTGAAACACTCAAAAGCAAAGTGACTCGAGCCCACCTTTTTCCGCCTGCTGACATTGCAACTGAGCTCGTGACCAAGGGCGCAGGGGCGCCAAAACACTTGGGCTGTTTATTTTTACAAGCGCAGCGATGTCTGGTTTTCAAGATTAATGGATGCTGTTCAAAGTTACAGTATTCGCCTGATTTTTAAGTGCGTTCGCGCCTGGGGGACACCTCCAGGGCCGGACTGGCCATAGCGGGCACCGGGCGTTATCCCGGTAGGCCGCTAGGGTGGGGACCGGTTTTGGGCTCCTGGGGGGCCGTTTTTATTACCGAGGGTCGGCAATGTCAGCCCCAGTAACAAAATCGGCCGAAACCGGCCGTCGCAAACTGCTCAGCTGCACTCCCACTGACCCCAAGGGGGGCCAGCTGAGCAGTTTGCCAGGGCCGGTTTCTGTTCTCAGTCCGGCCCTGGACACCTCTCTTTTGAATAGTTAATTCGGCCTGTCCTGGTCGAGAGAACTGCACTCCAACTGAAGCAGGGCCGGTGCTAGGCATGGGCAACGTGGGCAGCTGCCCAGGGCCTCGCACCAGCATGGGGCCACGCACTGGTGATGTGTCCTGTTCCCTGGTGATCCATTTCAAAGAAATGTCACCTTTCTTTGAATTGGAGGGACCCCCCTCCCTTGGCCTCTCAGGGATGGTATCTGTATACATAAGGGAGGGAGACGCTCTCTTCAATTGAAAGGAGACCCATTCACAGACACTGTGGGATGCCCATTGTCCATCATTTTGGCGCCCCCATAGTTTTAACTTTTAGCCCACAAGCAATTCCCACACCTATCGGACTGAAGGTGTGAGAAATGCTTGTGGGCTCAAAGTTAAAACTGTGGGGGGTGACAAAATGCTGGACAATAGGCCTCCCACAGTGTCTGTGAATGGTCTCCTTGCAAGGGGCCACTTATCTACATTAGAGGGGCCTCGCACATTCCCTTTTAGCCCAGGGCCTCGCAAATCCTAGAACCGGCCCTGCACTGAAGGAAATGGTGGGCTGCCTCACACAAACTGGCTGTGTTCGAGTGTTGCAGATTAATCAGGATCGAAACGAGCAAACCAGAGTCCTGTGCCTGTAGCTCACTGGAGAGCAACAATTATGCAAGATTTCATGTTTGATGAGGCGGAATCCACCGGAGTATGACATATAAAGGAGCGAGCAAACTACGAGTCCCAGAATTCTGATAAGAAAACTCCCATTTGAGGGTGTAACCAACCGGAGGGCGTAACTCACCTGAAACACTCAAAAGCAAAGTGACTCGAGCCCACCTTTTTCCGCCTGCTGACATTGCAACTGAGCTCGTGACCAAGGGCGCAGGGGCGCCAAAACACTTGGGCTGTTTATTTTTACAAGCGCAGCGATGTCTGGTTTTCAAGATTAATGGATGCTGTTCAAAGTTACAGTATTCGCCTGATTTTTAAGTGCGTTCGCGCCTGGGGGACACCTCTCTTTTGAATAGTTAATTCGGCCTGTCCCGGTCGAGAGAACTGCACTCCAACTGAAGCAGGGCCGGTGCTAGGCATGGGCAACGTGGGCAGCTGCCCAGGGCCTCGCACCAGCATGGGGCCACGCACTGGTGATGTGTCCTGTTCCCTGGTGATCCATTTCAAAGAAATGTGTCACCTTTCTTTGAATTGGAGGGACCCCCCTCCCTTGGCCTCTCAGGGATGGTATCTGTATACATAAGGGAGGGAGACGCTCTCTTCAATTGAAAGGAGACCCATTCACAGACACTGTGGGATACCCATTGTCCATCATTTTGGCGCCCCCATAGTTTTAACTTTTAGCCCACAAGCAATTCCCACACCTATCGGACTGAAGGTGTGAGAAATGCTTGTGGGCTCAAAGTTAAAACTGTGGGGGGTGACAAAATGCTGGACAATATGCCTCCCACAGTGTCTGTGAATGGTCTCCTTGCAAGGGGCCACTTATCTACATTAGAGGGGCCTCGCGCATTCCCTTTTAGCCCAGGGCCTCGCAAACCCTTGAACCGGCCCTGCACTGAAGGAAATGGTGGGCTGCCTCACACAAACTGGCTGTGTTCGAGTGTTGCAGATTAATCAGGATCGAAACGAGCAAACCAGAGTCCTGTGCCTGTAGCTCACTGGAGAGCAACAATTATGCAATATTTCATGTTTGATGAGGCGGAATCCACCGGAGGATGACATATAAAGGAGCAAGCAAACTACGAGTCCCAGAATTCTGATAAGAAAACTCCCATTTGAGGGTGTAACCAACCGGAGGGCGTAACTCACCTGAAACACTCAAAAGCAAAGTGACTCGAGCCCACCTTTTTCCGCCTGCTGACATTGCAACTGAGCTCGTGACCAAGGCGCAGGGGCGCCAAAACACGTAGGGCTGTTTACTTTCACAAGCGCAGCGATGTCTGGTTTTCAAGAATAAAGGATGCTGTTCAAAGTTACAGTATTCTCCTGATTTTTAATTGTGTTCTTGATGGAGCAAGGATTCGCACGTAAAGCGACTTGCTCTCATTCAAGAACCTCGTCTGATGTATAATCATATTAATCCAATCGTTCGTCATTTGTTCAGCGTTTTCCCCAATACGCGGGTGTCCCCAGGATGCTTGCTTGTGTGTCTTTTCATACTAACAAAGCTTGCACTAAAGAAATGGCCGCTTCGCTGAAATTCAGTCTGCGTATGCGTCGGTCATACCCATGTGATGTGACGCACTCGCATTCTGGAGGGAATAAGTTGCTCATGCGCACTGTTGCAAACATGGCCGCTTGTCTTTCACCACGCACTGTGCTTGCTACAGCTGCTTCAGCCTATCTGTCTTTTCGCACTAAACTGTAATGCTATAGAGATTATAAAGTAAAGGATGTAGTAAGATCTACCATGGTATACAGTGTGATCAGTTTTATGTATGATTCTAATTTGTTCTCGCTTACTTTTCATGTACCGCGTCTCTGGGGCTGGGAAAATCGGGAGCGGAGCCATACTTGAGGCTCTGCTGGGCACCAACATGTGACCGAGGAGAAACTCTACTGCGCAGAAGCTGAAACAAGCCAGCTGGCTCCTGAAGCACAATGCGCCTGAGAAACTTCTCTGAGAGACCAAATCTTACCTTGGAAAGATGCAATACTGTTGCTACCTACTGTGAACTATACTGTTTTGCTGTATTCTTATGCCTGGGAACGTGAACCCAAGGGGCGGGTAGGGAAAAATTAATATGCATGATGGGAACACTGAATTTTAGGAGGTGACAATGATCACATCTCCTCTCCTGACCAATCACAATGTGAGAAACTGTCACTTGCAACATTAGTGGGTGGTCTGAGGGACCCCAAAGAGTATAATTGACCTGGTATTCCATAGAGAAATTGTCCGACTTGTCCGAGTAGCAGACCTGTCACTGACCCTACGAACTCTATAGGTGCTCAATCTGAGAGTGCTGCGGAGCACTCTGTCCATACTTTCCACAAACTCCAAAGGGGTGGAAATAGTCCTAAGTGCTGGCGAGGCACTTTGCTGGGGAAATTCGAAAACCCAATCGGGGTTGCTGGCGGATTACTTGCAGGAGAGGGGTAACGCAGGCGTTGCATCCGAAGCTGTAGGTGTTGGTCGTACCCTGGGAGGCCCAGTCTTGACCCAAACCTGAGGGGTATCCTGTCCTGAACTGTCCTTGAGCTGTACCTGCTCGCATTCTGGTATTCCAATCCTTGAGGATCCTTGTCCCCGTCTTTCCAAACTGACCCGTGGCCAGGGTTAGTCCTCACTCCTATCTAGGTAAATATAAGCTGTGGGTTTGCGTTTTCCCATAGTTCTCTCTCTTCTCTCTCTGTCCCATTCCTTACTCTCCTTTCTTAAATAAAGTAGTCTTGCCTGTGATATTGTTTCCTGAAATGCTAATCATATCTGCAATTGCTTATTAGACTTGTCCCACATCTCTCCCTTCCTTTAGAACATTGCTGAACTATCGAATTTATTAGTATGTTCCTATTTTTCCCTTTCCTTTAGTATGATTGCAGTGAACGTAGCAAGAATAGCCTAAATAGTCTAGGTTAAGTACATGTTTTAGGTCCCATTCATATCCCATGTTCTAGTATAAAGTTGCAGTGAACTAGCTCTGTTCTTAATATTTTACCTTTAGTGTTTCCCATATACTCAAATGGTACTTGCTCTAATTTTCAGCTATATTGTGGTTCTGATCTTAATGATTGATGTATTACTTTGCATATCGCTTTTTGCTTTGGCATATTTTCTTTGAAATCTTTATATAAAGGTTTTAAACTCATTAGGTGTCTGTGGTCATTTTACAAAAAAGTCGTGGATAAGTATGTTCTGATTATAAAGTGAAATTTCTATGTTCCTTGTCACCTAATCCCTGCTAGCTCCTGGTCTGTCAAGAGTAATGTGCCTGTGGTAAGTCAGGTACATGGTCAGCAGAGGCGTGAAGTTAAACTTTAATTGCTCATAGCAGCGTGTAGGATTTCACCCGGTTCACGCAAGTCATTGATTGTACGGATGCACGCCAGGGCCCAGTGCGTGTAAGAAATTGGTAACCTCTGTGACCCGGGTGAACTGCGCTCTCTATCAGTAATTTTCTGGTAACCAGAGGATGGTTAGGACTAGTTAAATTAGGTAGACAGGATAGCTGATAAATAAACCGTGAAAATAAAATGTGCTGCTGAAATTTCTATGCTGCTGATTTTTTATTACATTGATTCAAAGATCTTGAAATGTTTTAAGTATATATATGTGTCTATGTATATGAATTTTGCATTGCTGCTATAAGTGTTATATGCAATATTAACAAAAGTATTGTTTGTAAGTGTTCAGTGTAGTCCGAATCCCCGGGGAGGTATTATAGCTAACGGTGAGCAGAATCCGGTTAGCTGCTGAAGTCACTTGTTTGAGTCATTAGTGCAGGGTTAGGAATAACTGGAAGCACTAATTAGGATCTTTTTGTATCGGAGTAAATGATAGCTACGAGTCCTTTTATAAAACTTTCATTGCGATATCACCTAGTAAGGGTCGCATACGGAAGGAGTAGTAGGGTCTCCGAGGCTTGAATGGTAAGTAAATTAGTCCGCTGGTGAAAGCCTGACTTAGTATATATCCCAGGAAGAAGTGGATGAGTCAGGGGAATAACAGGTTCTATTTTACGCGTATGAGAGGTTAGGCAAAGAAGTCTACCCCGAGTGAATGAAAAGTAGACAGAAGTGGTTTACTAGTAGCGAAAGACAATTTTTCTATCTGTTTAGAACACTCAGACACAGTGGCAAACGTTGCGTGTTGTTGACTAAGATTTGCATTCGCACTTTAGGGAAAGTAAAAAGTTTCCGTTACCTTGTGAAGGAGGGAGTCGGTCGGAAGACTGCTCTGACGTCACTACGCGCCGCCCTGGTATTGGTCAAAACCGCGGGTGTATAGTGAAGCCGAATTTGTGAAGGAGGGGTGAGTGCCGAAGCGTGAGACTCTGTCTTGCGAAAAGGCCGCGCACCCATTGGTTAAGAATTTCTTGTATTCACTGAGTTGATTGGTTACTACGAAATAGAAGTCGCGCTAGCATTGGAAGCACAAAGGTAAACAAAATTAATCAGGCCGAGTTAGAAGCGAGTCTGGAAAGTTGTATGTGGTATCCCGATTTTATACCGAATCCAAAGTACCTAGGATTTCATAAGGATCAGATTTTACGAGGTAGACCGCACATGATGTATGGAATAAAAAGAAAAATGTCATTTACTGACAAAATAATTTTTTTTTTTAAAACAGACAGGCCCATTAGAACGAGGGAAGGCGTGCTCATTCCCCCACCAAATACTCCTGCCTCTTTCATGATGTTTGACAAAGGGTATCATACCTGTGTATGGTTAGAAAACTGGGCAAAGTATACTGCGGATGATGGAGTCCTAGCATTCCCTATTGAAGGTACATTTAATGGTCGGATCCTGTTTAACTTGAGGACCCGCATGAATGAATTACACCCCAGACCTAGATTGACCCAGTACGAAGCCCTGGAAGAATGGGAGATTGAGGCTCTAGAAAGGGATAGACCCCGGATGGACAAGGGATTAAGTAAATGGTATCCGAGGGTGCAAGCGCAAACCAAAGAGCAGAAGATGAAACAGTGGAGACAAAACATGATGACAGAGGGATTGTTTCCAATGATGAGGGTATTAGAAGAAAAGAAAGGAAAAAGTAAAGAAAAGACCCATCATATCATGCCCGTAGGGGACTCAGAGGATGAGCACCTAGAAGATTTGTTAATGAAAAACCCACCTCCCTATGTTGCAGAATCAGAACCTGTGCAATCACCAAACCCCTTTTCAAAGTATCCCAGATGTCGGAGGGATAGTGATACAGATGGAACGGGTACAGATAGTAAAACCAGTAACGGGGATGGGTTTTGCAGACCTAGATCTACGGTCCCAAATTATCAGCCGTTTGGAGAAGATCCACCTCGATTGGTCACTCCGACTGCTCCAAGTATTTATCCTCCCTTGGTACCTCAAGTATTGCATGACAATTCCGCAGAAAAGGCTTTACGAGAAAAAGAGAAAGAAGCCCTGGCTAGACAGCGAGATGATTTAGTTCGAACCATAGCCCAGATTCATCCCCATCCAGATTCCCTGACTATTCCAGTAACTATTGGTCCTGCTATTCCCCTGTATAGGGATGGCCTGGCTAGTCCTCGTCCTCCTGTTATCACCCCAATTATGCCAACTCCTAGCATTCCACTCCCGAGAAAAGAAATGCTCATAGATGATGATCAAGAAAGTGAATGCAAATCAGTGGTCCTGATGGATATGCCCATCAGGGAAACCAGAACTAGCATGTCAGGATCCAGAAGTCAGAATAAGACAAAGGAGGTTCTGATTGAAAGCACGTCTGGGGTTAGAAGTGCCACAGTAGTATCCCCAGAAGAATTAGACAGATGGACCAAAGAGCTGGAGAAAGAGACCACTCCCCAACCCAGAGCATTAGAAATATACAAATTGAGAATAGAAATAGAAGAGATGATGGCTGGAAATGTGGGAGTGGAGCGCCTGAACTCCTTCAGTGAAGAAGAGTTACTGTTCATCAGTAAAAACCTTACCCGAAACGCTAGATTGCTCCATGAAAGATTAATGGACACTGCCACAGAAATGGGGATAGATATCAGTCGCTCCAAAATTCTTCAGAAACCCTACAGAGTAGACTTTTCAGACAAAGACTTAGAAAGCTTGAATGTGATGGGAAAACAGATCCAGATAAAGGAATTACTGAAACTCTTACAGAAATGGGGGTATGTAGGAAAGTGGAAGACCCGGTGGGCAAAGAAAAAGGAAGACAGTAGAGCTAAGTCTCAGGTTTCAGAATATGTGCTAAAAGAAGTAACTCTCACAGAAAAATTGTGTCCCATGAGAGACGTCCCCGGGGGAAAATATGTCCATGTCCCTTGGTCCCGACAGGATATTGTGTCCTTTACCAATGATTTCCCTAAACTCCGAGAGAAACCAGTCGATTGGTACCGACAGGTTGAGCGCTTCATCAAGGTTCAGAAATGTCTCCTGAAAGACCTGGATGGGTTTTTCGACATTGTAGTTCCTGTAGATTTATGGACCGATTGCAAAATTGAGATTGATTGGCCTAGTGAGAAATTTGCGAGAGACGAGAAAACGGGAGCTCCCGCACCTGAAGTAATGAGGAAGTATGAGCAAGTCATACAATACCTCAAGAAAAAGGTTCTCGCAAAGGAAACAGATTGGACCCGGATAGATAGAACTACCCAAGAGCGTGATTAATCTGTCCACGCCTTTTATGAAAGGTTGCTGCAAGTGTTTAAGACTTACAGTGGAATCGATAATGTGGACATGAAGGACATGACCCATTTCAGTTACAGATTTGTGCGAGGATTAAGGCCTGAAATATCCCAATGGATTTGAGACAATAAAATCAGTTGGCAAGGAAAACCTATAGACGATGTCTTAAAATACGCCAAGTATTGCGAAGACGAAATTGAAAATAAAAAGAAAGCTCTTAAGGAAAAAGTAATGTGGGCCCAAGTGAAGTTGGCCGAACAGCAAGAAAAACAGTTAAGTAAATTGAATTCTAATAATAATACCCAAAGTACCAATGCTGGGGGAGGAGGGAAGCCCCGAGTAAAATTGAGTCGGGAAGAGGCTATGAAGAAGTTTCCTTGCCACGGGTGCGGCCAGATAGGGCATTGGAGAGACGAGTGTCCACACCTGCAGGCCGGTAATGCCCCTGTAAATGGTTTAAATCCACAGGTGCAGAAAGAGGGGACCAGGAAGAACCAGCAACAGGTAAAATTGCCTCCAGTACCTTGCGCTCCTAGACAAAATTTTAAGAATCAGGGTCAGCAGAATGAGAGGGCGGAAGTATGGGAAGTCGAGAATGAAAGAAATGCAGCCATTCCACAGTATTTGTTAAATGATTCCTTCCTCTGTGAAGATCAAGATTGACGGGGCCTGAGAGGGGAGGACCAGGAGTGCGTGCTTGGTGCCTCCTTACCGGTAGACCAGACTGGACCATACATTGAAGGAAAGGTTGAAGGAAAAGACGTCACCTTTCTGTTGGACACTGGTGCTACCAGATCCACTGTAAGAACCATGGATGTTCCTAACCTACCCCTCTCGGGAGAAGCGATCCAAGTAGTGGGTGTCTCCAATCAAATAATAAGTACTCCAGTAACTGAACCAATGGAAATTTCTATAGGAAATTTCAAAGAAATGCACAGATTTGTGGTCTGTGATTCCAGTCCTGTGAACCTGTTAGGACGTGATTTGTTGTGTAAGATGAACTGTACCATCTATTGCACACCAAAAGGCGTCGAAATTCAGACCCCCGATGAAGATGGTTTGTACAAACTAATGTTGGTCAGACAAGATTCTGATATTAAACCCTTGTCAGTTGAGGATTTACCTGAAGAGCTCCAGTTGAGAGTAGTACCAGAAGTGTGGGATTTCACAGGAAAGGATGTAGGCTTAATGGCAAATGTGGACCCAATTAAAATAACCATAAAAACGAATGCTGTATACCCCAGAACCAGACAGTACAAAATGAGTGCAGAAGTGAAAGCAGGCGTCGCAATTGAGATTACCAGGCTGCTCGAAGCGGAAATAATAGAGGAAGTGATGAGCAGTCCCTGTAATTCACCTATCATTGGGATCAAGAAGCCTAGTGGAAAGTATCGGGTAGTGCAAGACTTGCGCAAGGTAAACCAAATTGTTGTGCCTTGCTGTCCTGTTGTGCCCAACCCTGCAGTGATACTATATCAGATTCCATGGAATGCAGAGTGGTTCACTGTCATTGACCTGTGCCATGCATTCTTTTCCATCCCATTGCATCCAGAAAGCAAGTTCCTTTTTAGTTTTGAATTTGACAGCCATATCTATGTCTGGAATCGTGTCCCCCAGGGGTACACCGAAAGTCCATCGATTTTCAACCAGATACTAAAGAAGTGCCTTGAAACTCTAGTGCTGCCGAGAGAGTCTGTTTTGGTGCAATACATAGATGACCTATTAGTGGCATCTAAAACCCAGACGGACTGTGTCACCAACACAATTGCCTTGCTGAATCACCTAGGAAAGGGAGGACACAAGGTGTCGCCTGACAAATTACAGTTTTGTAAGAACTCAGTGAAGTATCTGGGGCACCAGATAGAAAAAGGAATCAGGAAAGCCACTACAGAGAGGATCATAATAATTAAAGCAATGGAATTACCCAGAACTCAGAAAGAGGTGAGAATGTTCCTAGGAGTTGTGGGTTACTGCAGGCAATGGATTGTAGGATTTGCAGCTCTAGCAAAACCTTTAATAAAAATGACCAAGAAAGGAGTGGAAGACCCTGTCAGTTGGGACAGTGAGAGCATGAACGCTTGGGTAACATTGCGGAACTGTCTATGTACCGCTCCTGCATTGGGTATGCCTGATTATTCCAAGTCCTTTGAACTATTCTGTGACACTAGGGAAAATTGTGCTCTTTCAGTCCTGACCCAGGAGCATGGACTGGTCAGACGTCCGGTGGCCTATTTTTCGGCCACCCTTGATCCGGTGGCTGCTGGATTACCTGGATGCCTGAAAGCAGTGGCTGCTACTTGCGTCAGTCTGGAACAGAGTGAGAACATTGTCATGGGACATCATGTCACTGTATATGTTCCTCATTCTGTTGTAATCCTACTGACTAGAACTAAGACCCAGTACCTCACACCTAGTCGGCTGACTAAGTATGAGAGAATTTTGATTGGTGCTGAAAATGTGACCATTTCCCAGTGCAACGTCCTAAACCCTGCGACACTGTTACCTGTTCCTCTGGATGTAGAGATTGAAGAGGAAGGGGAACATAATTGCATCGATTTAACCGAATTCAGTACTAAGCCCCGTCCTGACATCCGCGAGATAGCTTTACTTGATGGAGATCTTACCGTCTTTGTAGATGGCTCGTGTTTAAGACATGAAAGTGGAGGACTGTGTGCTGCATATGCTGTGGTCACATTGACGCACACCATAGAAGCATCTTACCTATGCGAAGTGAAGTCTGCACAAGTGGCAGAACTCATTGCGCTAACCAGAGCATGTAAGAGGGGTAAGAACAAAAGAATAACTGTTTACACCGACAGCCAGTATTGTTACGGGGTTGTTCATGACTTCGGCCAATTGTGGTTGCAAAGAGAATTCATGACTTCCTCAGGTACTCCTATCAGAAATGGAAAGGTGGTACATAACTTACTGGAAGCTATCCAATTGTCCAAAGAATTGGCTGTGGTCAAGTGTGCGGCTCACAGATCAGGGAATGATGATGTGACAGCCGGCAATAGATACGCTGACAAAATTGCCCAATTTTGTGCCCGATACCAAATGTCCCTCCAAATTGGGTTGTGGGGTGGAACCAGCTGCCAACTTATGTTGTTTGAGAATGTGTCAACTTGGGAAGAATTAAAGGATTTGCAACAGGCAACAGACAGGCAAGAAAAAGGCAGGTGGTCAGAGGATGGATGCAAATTGAGAGATGATGGTGTGGTCGTAAACTCGGCTGGGGTGCCTGTGCTGCCTGACAGCTTGATAGACCCCATGATCAGGATGATACATGAACCAACACATATGGGAAGGGACGCAATGTGTCGGGTGTTTGACAAGGTGTTCTGTAATTCAAAATTCAGGAACCAGGCGGAAAGGCTTTGCCAGAGGTGCCTAGTGTGTCAGCAATTCAATGCGGGAAAAAGGACTGTAGTAGAACAGAGTACTATTGGAAAGGCAGTAGGTCCCTTTGTCAGAATGCAGGCAGACTTTATAACAATGCCCATGTGCAAAGGGTATAGGTACATCTTAGTCATAGTCTGCCTATTCTCCCGGTGGGTGGAGGCCTATCCAGCAAAGAAAAATGATGCCCTAACTACAGCCAAATTATTGCTCAGGGAGTTGATACCTAGATACGGAATTCCTGAGACAATCGAAACAGACCAAGGTGGGCATTTTGCCAACGATGTCCTAGAGGAACTCTGTGCAGCATTTAAAATGAAGCAAAGACTGCATTGTGCCTACCGTCCAGAGGCTTCTGGGGTAGTGGAGAAAATAAATGGCACCCTGAAGTCCAGATTGGCAAAAATGTGTGATTCCACAAAGATGAACTGGATAGAAGCTTTACCCCTTGTGCTGATGAGTTTGAGAAGTATCCCGAACCGAAAAACTGGCCTGAGCCCCCATGAAGTGTTAATGGGAAGAGTGATGCGGCAGGCATGGGTACCCGGACAAAAACTGCTAAGCATTTCTGATGATATGGTATTAGAATACTGCAAGCAGCTGGGTGACCAAGTGGGTTCTCTCTCTCACCAGATTGGAGAGACAGCTGACGAATGGCCAAAGACTCCAGCACATAAACTGCAACCAGGAGATTGGGTGGTGCTAAAGAAACACACCCGGAAGAGTTGCCTGAAACCGAAGTGGGGAAAGCCGAGACAAGTGATCCTCGTCACTACAACTGCTGTAAAGTGTGCTGGTGTACCGAAGTGGATCCACGCCAGTCACACGAAGCGGGTAACTGGAGAAAACGCGACTGGAGCTGAAGGCAGCGCAGCTGAAGAGGCCCCCGAGGAGGAGAGCCCGGAGCTAGCTGACATCCAACTGCCGAGCACAAGTCGAGACGTTGATTGGTTGCCCGCCGACGATCAGGTTCATGATCCAATACGAACCAGAAAATATTCCTACCTAGACAGTGAGTGGGATAGTCCAGGTGAGCTAGAAATAGAAGAAGAAGGTCAGGGCGGCGAGACTCACATCACACCTGATCAGGAAATAGGCCAAGTAGGGTCAGATCAAGGCATCGAGACTCCTCCTGAAACTCCGGAGACTGGAAAGGGACAGATAGTGATTAAAGCTGACGTCCATGCGGAAGAGAACAAAGAGATCGAAGAGCATGAACAGGAACAGATAGAAATAGACCAACGTGTTCAGGCAACAGAAATAAAGTCACCCGAAAACAAAAGGCAAGTGCGATTCGAACCTGAACAGAATCAGATTAGGGACCAGGCAGAAGAAATAGATGAAAGGCCTGGAACTAGTCAGACAGGTAGGGAAACAGAGGTGCCACAACGAAGTGAAATAAAAAGAGTGCACGAGGAAGGCCAAGTTTCCTCGACTACTGGAAGGCACAGAGACGGAAGTGCACCCCGATACGTCAAAAGATTGAGGCTCAGATTAAAGACAGTCGAAGAAAAACTGAAAGACAGAAAAAGGGCTGAAAGTGAAAGAAAGGCAGCCCGAGGCAAGTCTCTAAGAAAGAGCGACAGAGTAAAGAAGCAGAACCGACTGTATCGGAGCCCTGAATGGACTTACTTGGTGTTGGAAGAAATTGATGAGCCCCACCACAGTGGCAAAAGTGACGAAGAGTCCATCACTGATCGGAGTTCTGACGAAGACCCTCCTTGAGAAAGCCCCGAAGTGAGCCTTTGGTACAAAGAAGCGAAGAGGGATAGCAAAAGCCACCTGTAAGCTAAAATGTCTGATTCGACTGCCACTGGAAGGTCCAGATTTGGGTGTTGCAAAACTTGCTGTAAAATATGCTTATGTAGTATAGCTATGCTAATAGTGATGTGGATAGGACTAACAATTTTCTTACCTTTTATGATAAGTAAAAATCCTAACTTGTCCCCTACTGAACCAGAAGCAATAGACGTAGGGGCTGTACAGACTGCAGAAACACCACGAAGCTTAGAAAGACGTGACAAGCCAGTGAGTCTGACACACACGACCACATTTAGAAGCATCAGATGAGGATGGACTACACTTTCACAAAATGAAAAACCGGACGCATTTAAATGTTTTTGCTAACTTGTTAGTACATTACGTAGAGGCTATGGAAATAGAAGACTGCTATGTCTGCATGAAGCTACCCACCTCTGTAGCCGAAGGCGTGACATATCACCATCTACCGTTAACGTATGGAATTTCCTGTAGTATATTAGCTAGCTTGTTTTATAGGAGCACTTTACAGTACTACTATTCGAATGTTGACGTAATCTTTTCTGAACTTCCTATTAGGGGACACCTGAACCTTGTACATATTAGGAGCGAGGTGACCCGTTATATGGGAGAATATTTCCTGACTATAGGTAACATAGATTTAGACGAAGCAAGACAAGCTAATCTGACCTGTTCTCTGCAAGAGCAGGAAAAGATGTTCATAAAAATGGCAGACAGAAGGAGAGAAAAGTTCCAGAAGAAAGCAAATGACGAAAAGGATAGAGTCCCTAGGTGGGCTGAACACATGGATAACACCTCGCAAGGCGAAGCTAATCCTGCCTTGTTGCTGGATTTTGAACGAAAGGGGAAACTTTGTATCCATAGGGAAAAGACAGAGTACTATAACAATGTATTCATCGGTTCCAGCGAGTGTGAACATAATTACAAGGTAATTGGAGGTTGGGGTTTCAAAAATGGGTCAGAACCTGTGTTTCCCGGAATATATTATATATGTGGGAACAAGGCTTATTTCAAATTGCCGGATCACTGGTATGGAAGCTGCTACTTTGGCATTGTTTTCCCGAAAATATACCATGTGAATAATGCAGCTGGAAGCGATGATGATATTAATGGCTTAGTGCGTAGTAAACGTGAGAGTGTAGGTGAAATTATAGGTGACATTTTTAGTGCACTGATACCTGGAATGGGGGTAGTTCTAAATACTCATAGAATCTGCAAATTGTCTACAGTTGTGGACCGGTTATCCACGGACACTGCTGCTGGATTCCTGCTGGTCAATACCGAAATGGTTGCGATCAGATCAATGGTTTTGCAGAATCGCCTTGCTCTTGACACCTTATTGGCAAAAGAGGGCGGAGTCTGTAGAATGCTGAAAGCGCAACATTGTTGCACCTACATTCCTGATAAAAGTATCGAATTAAAGCATATGTGAAGAACATCACTAATTTGGAAAAAGAACTCAAACCATTGGAGGTTGACAGTGCTTGGACGAGACTGACTGGAGGTCTCTCCTCTATAGGTAGTTGGTTTTCTAACCTAGGTAGAAATATTTTATGGAAAATACTGATGCCAATAGTTGTAATAGGTGTGGTTGTATTGATCATCTTCATCTGCTGCAAATTTCAGAAGTGCAAAAAGAAGTACCAAGTAAATAAGAGGGGGGTGAAAAGAAATATTGATGAATTAGAATTAGAAGAATTAAGGAATGAGGTCTACAAAAAGGTGAAAAATCACCACTCTCATAGAGAAGCTGAAAGAAAAATCAACAATAAGTTTGTTGAAATACAGATGAGTGATGTGGATGAATAAAAAAGTTGGCATCTGTTTCCATTATGTGGTGATGATAGTAAATATCATCAAAGAGGGGATTGATGGAGCAAGGATTCGCACGTAAAGCGACTTGCTCTCATTCAAGAACCTCGTCTGATGTATAATCATATTAATCCAATCGTTCGTCATTTGTTCAGCGTTTTCCCCAATACGCGGGTGTCCCCAGGATGCTTGCTTGTGTGTCTTTTCATACTAACAAAGCTTGCACTAAAGAAATGGCCGCTTCGCTGAAATTCAGTCTGCGCATGCGTCGGTCATACCCATGTGATGTGACGCACTCGCATTCTGGAGGGAATAAGTTGCTCATGCGCACTGTTGCAAACATGGCCGCTTGTCTTTCACCACGCACTGTGCTTGCTACAGCTGCTTCAGCCTATCTGTCTTTTCGCACTAAACTGTAATGCTATAGAGATTATAAAGTAAGGGATGTAGTAAGATCTACCATGGTATACAGTGTGATCAGTTTTATGTATGATTCTAATTTGTTCTCGCTTACTTTTCATGTACCACGTCTCTGGGGCTGGGAAAATCGGGAGCGGAGCCATACTTGAGGCTCTGCTGGGCACCAACATGTGACCGAGGAGAAACTCTACTGCGCAGAAGCTGAAACAAGCCAGCTGGCTCCTGAAGCACAATGCGCCTGAGAAACTTCTCTGAGAGACCAAATCTTACCTTGGAAAGATGCAATACTGTTGCTACCTACTGTGAACTATACTGTTTTGCTGTATTCTTATGCCTGGGAACGTGAACCCAAGGGGCGGGTAGGGAAAAATTAATATGCATGATGGGAACACTGAATTTTAGGAGGTGACAATGATCACATCTCCTCTCCTGACCAATCACAATGTGAGAAACTGTCACTTGCAACATTAGTGGGTGGTCTGAGGGACCCCAAAGAGTATAATTGACCGGGTATTCCATAGAGAAATTGTCCGACTTGTCCGAGTAGCAGACCTGTCACTGACCCTACGAACTCTATAGGTGCTCAATCTGAGAGTGCTGCGGAGCACTCTGTCCATACTTTCCACAAACTCCAAAGGGGTGGAAATAGTCCTAAGTGCTGGCGAGGCACTTTGCTGGGGAAATTCGAAAACCCAATCGGGGTTGCTGGCGGATTACTTGCAGGAGAGGGGTAACGTAGGCGTTGCATCCGAAGCTGTAGGTGTTGGTCGTACCCTGGGAGGCCCAGTCTTGACCCAAACCTGAGGGGTATCCTGTCCTGAACTGTCCTTGAGCTGTACCTGCTCGCATTCTGGTATTCCAATCCTTGAGGGTCCTTGTCCCCGTCTTTCCAAACTGACCCGTGGCCAGGGTTAGTCCTCACTCCTATCTAGGTAAATATAAGCTGTGGGTTTGCGTTTTCCCATGGTTCTCTCTCTTCTCTCTCTGTCCCATTCCTTACTCTCCTTTCTTAAATAAAGTAGTCTTGCCTGTGATATTGTTTCCTGAAATGCTAATCATATCTGCAATTGCTTATTAGACTTGTCCCACATCTCTCCCTTCCTTTAGAACATTGCTGAACTATCGAATTTATTAGTATGTTCCTATTTTTCCCTTTCCTTTAGTATGATTGCAGTGAACGTAGCAAGAATAGCCTAAATAGTCTAGGTTAAGTACATGTTTTAGGTCCCATTCATATCCCATGTTCTAGTATAAAGTTGCAGTGAACTAGCTCTGTTCTTAATATTTTACCTTTAGTGTTTCCCATATACTCAAATGGTACTTGCTCTAATTCTCAGCTATATTGTGGTTCTGATCTTAATGATTGATGTATTACTTTGCATATCGCTTTTTGCTTTGGCATATTTTCTTTGAAATCTTTATATAAAGGTTTTAAACTCATCAGGTGTCTGTGGTCATTTTACAAAAAAGTCGTGGATAAGTATGTTCTGATTATAAAGTGAAATTTCTAAGTTCCTTGTCACCTAATCCCTGCTAGCTCCTGGTCTGTCAAGAGTAATGTGCCTGTGGTAAGTCAGGTACATGGTCAGCAGAGGCGTGAAGTTAAACTTTAATTGCTCATAGCAGCGTGTAGGATTTCACCCGGTTCACGCAAGTCATTGATTGTACGGATGCACGCCAGGGCCCAGTGCGTGTAAGAAATTGGTAACCTCGGCGACCCGGGTGAACTGCGCTCTCTATCATTCTCACCTGGGGACACCTCTCTTTTGAATAGCTAATTTGGCCTGTCCCGGCAGAGAACCGCACTCCCACTGAAGGAAATGGCGGGCTGCCACACACAGACTGGTTGTGTTCGAGTGTTGCAGATCAATCAGGATCGAAACGAGCAAACCAGAGTCCTGTGCCTGTAGCTCACTGGAGAGCAACAATTATGCAAGATTTCATGTTTGATGAGGCGGAATCCACTGAAAGATTACATATAAAGGAGCGAGAAAACTACGAGTCCCAGAATTCTGATAAGAAAACTCCCATTTGAGGGTTTAACCCACCGGAGGGCGTAACTTACCTGAAAAACCCAAAAGCAAAGTGACTTGTTGCCCACCTTTTTCTGCCTGCTGACATTGCAACTGAGCTCGTGACCAAGGGCGCAGGGGCGCCAAAACACGTAGGGCTGTTTATTTTTACAAGCGCAGCGATGTCTGGTTTTCAAGAATAATGGATGCTGTTCAAAGTTACAGTATTCGCCTTATTTTTAAGTGCGTTCTCGCCTGGGGGACACCTCTCTTTTGAATAGTTAATTCGGCCTGTCCCGATCGAGAGAACTGCACTCCCACTGAAGCAGGTCCGGCGCTAGGCATGGGCCGCGTGGGCAGCTGCCCAGGGCCTCGCACCAGCATGGGGCCACGCACTGGTGATGTGTCCTGTTCCCTGGTGATCCATTTCAAAGAAAGGTGCCACCTTCCTTTGAAATGGAGGGCCCCCCCTCCCTTGGCCTCTCAGGGATGGTATCTGGATACACATGGGAGGGAGACGCTCTCTTCAATTGAAAGGAGACCCATTCACAGACACTGTGGGATGCCCATTGTCAATCATTTGGGCGCCCCCATAGTTTTAACTTTTAGCGCACAAGCAATTCCCACACCTGTCGGACTGAAGGTGTGAGAAATGCTTGTGGGCTCAAAGTTAAAACTGTGGGGGGCGACAAAATGCTGGACAATAGGCCTCCCACAGTGTCTGTGAATGGTCTCCTTGCAAGGGGCCACTTACCTACATTAGAGGGGCCTCGCACATTCCCTTTTAGCCCAGGGCCTCGCAAATCCTAGAACCGGCCCTGCACTGAAGGAAATGGTGGGCTGCCTCATACAAACTCGCTGTGTTCGAGTGTTGCAGATTAATCAGGATCGAAACGAGCAAACCAGAGTCCTGTGCCTGTAGCTCACTGGAGAGCAACAATTATGCAAGATTTCATGTTTGATGAGGCGGAATCCACCGGAGTATGACATATAAAGGAGCGAGCAAACTACGAGTCCCACAATTCTGATAAGAAAACTCCCATTTGAGGGTGTAACCAACAGGAGGGCGTAACTCACCTGAAACACTCAAAAGCAAAGTGACTCGAGCCCACCTTTTTCCGCCTGCTGACATTGCAACTGAGCTCGTGACCAAGGGCTCCAAAACACGTAGGGCTGTTTATTTTTACAAGCGCAGCGATGTCTGGTTTTCAAGATTAATGGATGCTGTTCAAAGTTACAGTATTCTCCAGATTTTTAAGTGTGTTCTCACCTGGGGGACACCTCTCTTTTGAATAGCTAATTTGGCCTGTCCCGGCCGAGAGAACCGCACTCCCACTGAAGGAAATGGTGGGCTGCCACACACAGACTGGTTGTGTTCGAGTGTTGCAGATCAATCAGGATCGAAACTAGCAAACCAGAGTCCTGTGCCTGTAGGTCACTGGAGAGCAACAATTATGCAAGATTTCATGTTTGATGAGGCGGAATCCACTGGAAGATTACATATAAAGGAGCGAGAAAACTACGAGTCCCAGAATTCTGATAAGAAAACTCCCATTTGAGGGTTTAACCCACCGGAGGGCGTAACTTACCTGAAAAACCCAAAAGCAAAGTGACTTGTTGCCCACCTTTTTCCGCCTGCTGACATTGCAACTGAGCTCGTGACCAAGGGCGCAGGGGCGCCAAAACACGTAGGGCTGTTTATTTTTACAAGCGCAGCGATGTCTGGTTTTCAAGATTAATGGATGCTGTTCAAAGTTACACTATTCGCCTGATTTTTAAGTGCGTTCTCGCCTGGGGGACACCTCTCTTTTGAATAGTTAATTCGGCCTGTCCCGGTCGAGAGAACTGCACTCCCACTGAAGCAGGTCCGGCGCTAGGCATGGGCAACGTGGGCAGCTGCCCAGGGCCTCGCACCAACATGGGGCCACACACTGGTGATGTGTCCTGTTCCCTGGTGATCCATTTCAAAGAAAGGTGTCACCTTTCTTTGAATTGGAGGGCCCCCCCTCCCTTGGCCTCTCAGGGATGGTATCTGTATACATAAGGGAGGGAGACGCTCTCTTCAATTGAAAGGAGACCCATTCACAGACACTGTGGAATGCCCATTGTCCATCATTTTGGCGCCCCCATAGTTTTAACTTTTAGCCCACAAGCAATTCCCACACCTATCGGACTGAAGGTGTGAGAAATGCTTGTGGGCTCAAAGTTAAAACTGTGGGAGGCGACAAAATGCTGGACAATAGGCCTCCCACAGTGTCTGTGAATGGTCTCCTTGCAAGGGGCCACTTATCTACATTAGAGGGACCTCGCACATTCCCTTTTAGCCCAGGGCCTCGCAAATCCTAGAACCGGCCCTGCACTGAAGGAAATGGTGGGCTGCCTCACACAAACTGGCTGTGTTCGAGTGTTGCAGATTAATCAGGATCGAAACGAGCAAACCAGAGTCCTGTGCCTGTAGCTCACTGGAGAGCAACAATTATGCAAGATTTCATGTTTGATGAGGCGGAATCCACCGGAGGATGACATATAAAGGAGCGAGCAAACTACGAGTCCCAGAATTCTGATAAGAAAACTCCCATTTGAGGGTGTAACCCACCGGAGGGCTTAACTCACCTGAAACACTCAAAAGCAAAGTGACTCGAGCCCACCTTTTTCCGCCTGCTGACATTGCAACTGAGCTCGTGACCAAGGCGCAGGGGCGCCAAAACACGTAGGGCTGTTTATTTTTACAAGCGCAGCGATGTCTGGTTTTCAAGAATAATGGATGCTGTTCAAAGTTACAGTATTCACCTGATTTTTAAGTGCGTTCTCGCCTGGGGGACACCTCTCTTTTGAATAGTTAATTTGGCCTGTGCCGGCCGAGAGAACTGCACTCTCACTGAAGGAAATGGTGGGCTGCCTCACACAAACTGGCTGTGTTCGAGTGTTGAAGCTCAATCAGGATTGAAACGATCAAACCAGAGTCCTGTGCCTGTAGCTCACTAGAGAGCAACAATTATGCAAGATTTCTTTTTTGATGAGGCGGAATCCACCGGAGGATGACATATAAAGGAGCGAGCAAACTACGAGTCCCGGATTTCTGATAAGAAAACTCCCATTTAAGGGTATAACCCACAGGAAGGCGTAACTCACCTGAAACATTCAAAAGCAAAGTGACTCGTTGCCCACCTTTTTCCGCCTGCTGACATGGCAACTGATTGCAACAATTATGCAAGATTTCATGTTTGATGAGGCAGAATCCACCGGAGGATTACATATGCGTAGGGCTATTTATTTTCACAAGTGCAGCAATGTCTGTTTTTCAAGAATAAAGGATGCTGTTCAAAATTACGATTCATAAAAGTGGGTGGTGATGAACAGAGTGTCTGAATTAAGCAGACCACTCTTACCCAGTCCAAAGATCAGGGCTTGATCCATCACCGTTATTTATCTCACTGCCCCATCCCAGCTCAGAACCTGGCTATATGCAAATCAGTCAGTCCCTGGCCCAGTGCATCATGGGAACAGGGCAGACTAAACTACCAAGCCAATTCTTCACCAGAAAGGAGACAAGCTACCGGGGACCGGTTTCTGGCATTTCAGCCGTCTTCGGCCCGGCTTGCTTGAATCCTGATGGAGCAGTGAGAAAGGGACTCATGTCTGAGTATACCCTGTCACACCTATAGTGGCCAAAAACGATTCATAAAAGTGGGTGGTGATGAACAGAATGTCTGAATTAAGCAGACCACTCTTACCCAGTCCAAAGATCAGGGCTTGATCCATCACCGTTATTTATCTCACTGCCCCATCCCAGCTCAGAACCTGGCTATATGCAAATCAGTCTGTCCCTGGCCCAGTGCATCATGGGAACAGGGCAGACTAAACTACCAAGCCAATTCTTCACCAGAAAGGAGACAAGCTACCAAGGACCGGTTTCTGGCATTTCAGCCGTCTTCGGCCCGGCTTGCTTGAATCCTGATGGAGCAGTGAGAAAGGGACTCATGTCTGAGTATACCCTGCCACACCTATAGTGGCCAAAAACGATTCATAAAAGTGGGTGGTGATGAACAGAGTGTCTGAATTAAGCAGACCACTCTTACCCAGTCCAAAGATCAGGGCTTGATCCATCACCGTTATTTATCTCACTGCCCCATCCCAGCTCAGAACCTGGCTATATGCAAATCAGTCTGTCCCTGGCCCAGTGCATCATGGGAACAGGGCAGACTAAACTACCAAGCCAATTCTTCACCAGAAAGGAGACAAGCTACCGGTGACCGGTTTCTGGCATTTCAGCCGTCTTCGGCCCGGCTTGCTTGAATCCTGATGGAGCAGTGAGAAAGGGACTCATGTCTGAGTATACCCTGCCACACCTATAGTGGCCAAAAACGATTCATAAAAGTGGGTGGTGATGAACAGAGTGTCTGAATTAAGCAGACCACTCTTACCCAGTCCAAAGATCAGGGCTTGATCCATCACCGTTATTTATCTCACTGCCCCATCCCAGCTCAGAACCTGGCTATATGCAAATCAGTCTGTCCCTGGCCCAGTGCATCATGGGAACAGGGCAGACTAAACTACCAAGCCAATTCTTCACCAGAAAGGAGACAAGCTACCGGGGACCGGTTTCTGGCATTTCAGCCGTCTTCGGCCCGGCTTGCTTGAATCCTGATGGAGCAGTGAGAAAGGGACTCATGTCTGAGTATACCCTGCCACAACTATAGTGGCCAAAAACGATTCATAAAAGTGGGTGGTGATGAACAGAGTGTCTGAATTAAGCAGACCACTCTTACCCAGTCCAAAGATCAGGGCTTGATCCATCACCGTTATTTATCTCACTGCCCCATCCCAGCTCAGAACCTGGCTATATGCAAATCAGTCTGTCCCTGGCCCAGTGCATCATGGGAACAGGGCAGACTAAACTACCAAGCCAATTCTTCACCAGAAAGGAGACAAGCTACCGGGGACCGGTTTCTGGCATTTCAGCCGTCTTCGGCCCGGCTTGCTTGAATCCTGATGGAGCAGTGAGAAAGGGACTCATGTCTGAGTATACCCTGCCACACCTATAGTGGCCAAAAACGATTCATAAAAGTGGGTGGTGATGAACAGAGTGTCTGAATTAAGCAGACCACTCTTACCCAGTCCAAAGATCAGGGCTTGATCCATCACCGTTATTTATCTCACTGCCCCATCCCAGCTCAGAACCTGGCTATATGCAAATCAGTCTGTCCCTGGCCCAGTGCATCATGGGAACAGGGCAGACTAAACTACCAAGCCAATTCTTCACCAGAAAGGAGACAAGCTACCGGGGACCGGTTTCTGGCATTTCAGCCGTCTTCGGCCCGGCTTGCTTGAATCCTGATGGAGCAGTGAGAAAGGGACTCATGTCTGAGTATACCCTGCCACACCTATAGTGGCCAAAAACGATTCATAAAAGTGGGTGGTGATGAACAGAGTGTCTGAATTAAGCAGACCACTCTTACCCAGTCCAAAGATCAGGGCTTGATCCATCACCGTTATTTATCTCACTGCCCCATCCCAGCTCAGAACCTGGCTATATGCAAATCAGTCTGTCCCTGGCCCAGTGCATCATGGGAACAGGGCAGACTAAACTACCAAGCCAATTCTTCACCAGAAAGGAGACAAGCTACCGGGGACCGGTTTCTGGCATTTCAGCCGTCTTTGGCCCGACTTGCTTGAATCCTGATGGAGCAGTGAGAAAGGGACTCATGTCTGAGTATACCCTGCCACACCTATAGTGGCCAAAAACGATTCATAAAAGTGGGTGGTGATGAACAGAGTGTCTGAATTAAGCAGACCACTCTTACCCAGTCCAAAGATCAGGGCTTGATCCATCACCATTATTTATCTCACTGCCCCATCCCAGCTCAGAACCTGGCTATATGCAAATCAGTCTGTCCCTGGCCCAGTGCATCATGGGAACAGGGCAGACTAAACTACCAAGCCAATTCTTCACCAGAAAGGAGACAAGCTACCGGGGACCGGTTTCTGGCATTTCAGCCGTCTTCGGCCCGGCTTGCTTGAATCCTGATGGAGCAGTGAGAAAGGGACTCATGTCTGAGTATACCCTGCCACACCTATAGTGGCCAAAAACGATTCATAAAAGTGGGTGGTGATGAACAGAGTGTCTGAATTAAGCAGACCACTCTTACCCAGTCCAAAGATCAGGGCTTGATCCATCACCGTTATTTATCTCACTGCCCCATCCCAGCTCAGAACCTGGCTATATGCAAATCAGTCTGTCCCTGGCCCAGTGCATCATGGGAACAGGGCAGACTAAACTACCAAGCCAATTCTTCACCAGAAAGGAGACAAGCTACCGGGGACCGGTTTCTGGCATTTCAGCCGTCTTCGGCCCGGCTTGCTTGAATCCTGATGGAGCAGTGAGAAAGGGACTCATGTCTGAGTATACCCTGCCACACCTATAGTGGCCAAAAACGATTCATAAAAGTGGGTGGTGATGAACAGAGTGTCTGAATTAAGCAGACCACTCTTACCCAGTCCAAAGATCAGGGCTTGATCCATCACCGTTATTTATCTCACTGCCCCATCCCAGCTCAGAACCTGGCTATATGCAAATCAGTCTGTCCCTGGCCCAGTGCATCATGGGAACAGGGCAGACTAAACTACCAAGCCAATTCTTCACCAGAAAGGAGACAAGCTACCGGGGACCGGTTTCTGGCATTTCAGCCGTCTTCGGCCCGGCTTGCTTGAATCCTGATGGAGCAGTGAGAAAGGGACTCATGTCTGAGTATACCCTGCCACACCTATAGTGGCCAAAAACGATTCATAAAAGTGGGTGGTGATGAACAGAGTGTCTGAATTAAGCAGACCACTCTTACCCAGTCCAAAGATCAGGGCTTGATCCATCACCGTTATTTATCTCACTGCCCCATCCCAGCTCAGAACCTGGCTATATGCAAATCAGTCTGTCCCTGGCCCAGTGCATCATGGGAACAGGGCAGACTAAACTACCAAGCCAATTCTTCACCAGAAAGGAGACAAGCTACCGGGGACCGGTTTCTGGCATTTCAGCCGTCTTCGGCCCGGCTTGCTTGAATCCTGATGGAGCAGTGAGAAAGGGACTCATGTCTGAGTATACCCTGCCACACCTATAGTGGCCAAAAACGATTCATAAAAGTGGGTGGTGATGAACAGAGTGTCTGAATTAAGCAGACCACTCTTACCCAGTCCAAAGATCAGGGCTTGATCCATCACCGTTATTTATCTCACTGCCCCATCCCAGCTCAGAACCTGGCTATATGCAAATCAGTCTGTCCCTGGCCCAGTGCATCATGGGAACAGGGCAGACTAAACTACCAAGCCAATTCTTCACCAGAAAGGAGACAAGCTACCGGGGACCGGTTTCTGGCATTTCAGCCGTCTTCGGCCCGGCTTGCTTGAATCCTGATGGAGCAGTGAGAAAGGGACTCATGTCTGAGTATACCCTGCCACACCTATAGTGGCCAAAAACGATTCATAAAAGTGGGTGGTGATGAACAGAGTGTCTGAATTAAGCAGACCACTCTTACCCAGTCCAAAGATCAGGGCTTGATCCATCACCGTTATTTATCTCACTGCCCCATCCCAGCTCAGAACCTGGCTATATGCAAATCAGTCTGTCCCTGGCCCAGTGCATCATGGGAACAGGGCAGACTAAACTACCAAGCCAATTCTTCACCAGAAAGGAGACAAGCTACCGGGGACCGGTTTCTGGCATTTCAGCCGTCTTCGGCCCGGCTTGCTTGAATCCTGATGGAGCAGTGAGAAAGGGACTCATGTCTGAGTATACCCTGCCACACCTATAGTGGCCAAAAACGATTCATAAAAGTGGGTGGTGATGAACAGAGTGTCTGAATTAAGCAGACCACTCTTACCCAGTCCAAAGATCAGGGCTTGATCCATCACCGTTATTTATCTCACTGCCCCATCCCAGCTCAGAACCTGGCTATATGCAAATCAGTCTGTCCCTGGCCCAGTGCATCATGGGAACAGGGCAGACTAAACTACCAAGCCAATTCTTCACCAGAAAGGAGACAAGCTACCGGGGACCGGTTTCTGGCATTTCAGCCGTCTTCGGCCCGGCTTGCTTGAATCCTGATGGAGCAGTGAGAAAGGGACTCATGTCTGAGTATACCCTGCCACACCTATAGTGGCCAAAAACGATTCATAAAAGTGGGTGGTGATGAACAGAGTGTCTGAATTAAGCAGACCACTCTTACCCAGTCCAAAGATCAGGGCTTGATCCATCACCGTTATTTATCTCACTGCCCCATCCCAGCTCAGAACCTGGCTATATGCAAATCAGTCTGTCCCTGGCCCAGTGCATCATGGGAACAGGGCAGACTAAACTACCAAGCCAATTCTTCACCAGAAAGGAGACAAGCTACCGGGGACCGGTTTCTGGCATTTCAGCCGTCTTCGGCCCGGCTTGCTTGAATCCTGATGGAGCAGTGAGAAAGGGACTCATGTCTGAGTATACCCTGCCATACCTATAGTGGCCAAAAACGATTCATAAAAGTGGGTGGTGATGAACAGAGTGTCTGAATTAAGCAGACCACTCTTACCCAGTCCAAAGATCAGGGCTTGATCCATCACCGTTATTTATCTCACTGCCCCATCCCAGCTCAGAACCTGGCTATATGCAAATCAGTCTGTCCCTGGCCCAGTGCATCATGGGAACAGGGCAGACTAAACTACCAAGCCAATTCTTCACCAGAAAGGAGACAAGCTACCGGGGACCGGTTTCTGGCATTTCAGCCGTCTTCGGCCCGGCTTGCTTGAATCCTGATGGAGCAGTGAGAAAGGGACTCATGTCTGAGTATACCCTGCCACACCTATAGTGGCCAAAAACGATTCATAAAAGTGGGTGGTGATGAACAGAGTGTCTGAATTAAGCAGACCACTCTTACCCAGTCCAAAGATCAGGGCTTGATCCATCACCGTTATTTATCTCACTGCCCCATCCCAGCTCAGAACCTGGCTATATGCAAATCAGTCTGTCCCTGGCCCAGTGCATCATGGGAACAGGGCAGACTAAACTACCAAGCCAATTCTTCACCAGAAAGGAGACAAGCTACCGGGGACCGGTTTCTGGCATTTCAGCCGTCTTCGGCCCGGCTTGCTTGAATCCAGATGGAGCAGTGAGAAAGGGACTCATGTCTGAGTATACCCTGCCACACCTATAGTGGCCAAAAACGATTCATAAAAGTGGGTGGTGATGAACAGAGTGTCTGAATTAAGCAGACCACTCTTACCCAGTCCAAAGATCAGGGCTTGATCCATCACCGTTATTTATCTCACTGCCCCATCCCAGCTCAGAACCTGGCTATATGCAAATCAGTCTGTCCCTGGCCCAGTGCATCATGGGAACAGGGCAGACTAAGCTACCAAGCCAATTCTTCACCAGAAAGGAGACAAGCTACCGGGGACCGGTTTCTGGCATTTCAGCCGTCTTCGGCCCGGCTTGCTTGAATCCTGATGGAGCAGTGAGAAAGGGACTCATGTCTGAGTATACCCTGCCACACCTATAGTGGCCAAAAACGATTCATAAAAGTGGGTGGTGATGAACAGAGTGTCTGAATTAAGCAGACCACTCTTACCCAGTCCAAAGATCAGGGCTTGATCCATCACCGTTATTTATCTCACTGCCCCATCCCAGCTCAGAACCTGGCTATATGCAAATCAGTCTGTCCCTGGCCCAGTGCATCATGGGAACAGGGCAGACTAAACTACCAAGCCAATTCTTCACCAGAAAGGAGACAAGCTACCGGGGACCGGTTTCTGGCATTTCAGCCGTCTTCGGCCCGGCTTGCTTGAATCCTGATGGAGCAGTGAGAAAGGGACTCATGTCTGAGTATACCCTGCCACACCTATAGTGGCCAAAAACGATTCATAAAAGTGGGTGGTGATGAACAGAGTGTCTGAATTAAGCAGACCACTCTTACCCAGTCCAAAGATGAGGGCTTGATCCATCACCGTTATTTATCTCACTGCCCCATCCCAGCTCAGAACCTGGCTATATGCAAATCAGTCTGTCCCTGGCCCAGTGCATCATGGGAACAGGGCAGACTAAACTACCAAGCCAATTCTTCACCAGAAAGGAGACAAGCTACCGGGGACCGGTTTCTGGCATTTCAGCCGTCTTCGGCCCGGCTTGCTTGAATCCTGATGGAGCAGTGAGAAAGGGACTCATGTCTGAGTATACCCTGCCACACCTATAGTGGCCAAAAACGATTCATAAAAGTGGGTGGTGATGAACAGAGTGTCTGAATTAAGCAGACCACTCTTACCCAGTCCAAAGATCAGGGCTTGATCCATCACCGTTATTTATCTCACTGCCCCATCCCAGCTCAGAACCTGGCTATATGCAAATCAGTCTGTCCCTGGCCCAGTGCATCATGGGAACAGGGCAGAATAAACTACCAAGCCAATTCTTCACCAGAAAGGAGACAAGCTACCGGGGACCGGTTTCTGGCATTTCAGCCGTCTTCGGCCCGGCTTGCTTGAATCCTGATGGAGCAGTGAGAAAGGGACTCATGTCTGAGTATACCCTGCCACACCTATAGTGGCCAAAAACGATTCATAAAAGTGGGTGGTGATGAACAGAGTGTCTGAATTAAGCAGACCACTCTTACCCAGTCCAAAGATCAGGGCTTGATCCATCACCGTTATTTATCTCACTGCCCCATCCCAGCTCAGAACCTGGCTATATGCAAATCAGTCTGTCCCTGGCCCAGTGCATCATGGGAACAGGGCAGACTAAACTACCAAGCCAATTCTTCACCAGAAAGGAGACAAGCTACCGGGGACCGGTTTCTGGCATTTCAGCCGTCTTCGGCCCGGCTTGCTTGAATCCTGATGGAGCAGTGAGAAAGGGACTCATGTCTGAGTATACCCTGCCACACCTATAGTGGCCAAAAACGATTCATAAAAGTGGGTGGTGATGAACAGAGTGTCTGAATTCAGCAGACCACTCTTACCCAGTCCAAAGATCAGGGCTTGATCCATCACCGTTATTTATCTCACTGCCCCATCCCAGCTCAGAACCTGGCTATATGCAAATCAGTCTGTCCCTGGCCCAGTGCATCATGGGAACAGGGCAGACTAAACTACCAAGCCAATTCTTCACCAGAAAGGAGACAAGCTACCGGGGACCGGTTTCTGGCATTTCAGCCGTCTTCGGCCCGGCTTGCTTGAATCCTGATGGAGCAGTGAGAAAGGGACTCATGTCTGAGTATACCCTGCCACACCTATAGTGGCCAAAAACGATTCATAAAAGTGGGTGGTGATGAACAGAGTGTCTGAATTAAGCAGACCACTCTTACCCAGTCCAAAGATGAGGGCTTGATCCATCACCGTTATTTATCTCACTGCCCCATCCCAGCTCAGAACCTGGCTATATGCAAATCAGTCTGTCCCTGGCCCAGTGCATCATGGGAACAGGGCAGACTAAACTACCAAGCCAATTCTTCACCAGAAAGGAGACAAGCTACCGGGGACCGGTTTCTGGCATTTCAGCCGTCTTCGGCCCGGCTTGCTTGAATCCTGATGGAGCAGTGAGAAAGGGACTCATGTCTGAGTATACCCTGCCACACCTATAGTGGCCAAAAACGATTCATAAAAGTGGGTGGTGATGAACAGAGTGTCTGAATTAAGCAGACCACTCTTACCCAGTCCAAAGATCAGGGCTTGATCCATCACCGTTATTTATCTCACTGCCCCATCCCAGCTCAGAACCTGGCTATATGCAAATCAGTCTGTCCCTGGCCCAGTGCATCATGGGAACAGGGCAGACTAAACTACCAAGCCAATTCTTCACCAGAAAGGAGACAAGCTACCGGGGACCGGTTTCTGGCATTTCAGCCGTCTTCGGCCCGGCTTGCTTGAATCCTGATGGAGCAGTGAGAAAGGGACTCATGTCTGAGTATACCCTGCCACACCTATAGTGGCCAAAAACGATTCATAAAAGTGGGTGGTGATGAACAGAGTGTCTGAATTAAGCAGACCACTCTTACCCAGTCCAAAGATCAGGGCTTGATCCATCACCGTTATTTATCTCACTGCCCCATCCCAGCTCAGAACCTGGCTATATGCAAATCAGTCTGTCCCTGGCCCAGTGCATCATGGGAACAGGGCAGACTAAACTACCAAGCCAATTCTTCACCAGAAAGGAGACAAGCTACCGGGGACCGGTTTCTGGCATTTCAGCCGTCTTCGCCCCGGCTTGCTTGAATCCTGATGGAGCAGTGAGAAAGGGACTCATGTCTGAGTATACCCTGCCACACCTATAGTGGCCAAAAACGATTCATAAAAGTGGGTGGTGATGAACAGAGTGTCTGAATTAAGCAGACCACTCTTACCCAGTCCAAAGATCAGGGCTTGATCCATCACCGTTATTTATCTCACTGCCCCATCCCAGCTCAGAACCTGGCTATATGCAAATCAGTCTGTCCCTGGCCCAGTGCATCATGGGAACAGGGCAGACTAAACTACCAAGCCAATTCTTCACCAGAAAGGAGACAAGCTACCGGGGACCGGTTTCTGGCATTTCAGCCGTCTTCGGCCCGACTTGCTTGAATCCTGATGGAGCAGTGAGAAAGGGACTCATGTCTGAGTATACCCTGCCACACCTATAGTGGCCAAAAACGATTCATAAAAGTGGGTGGTGATGAACAGAGTGTCTGAATTAAGCAGACCACTCTTACCCAGTCCAAAGATCAGGGCTTGATCCATCACCGTTATTTATCTCACTGCCCCATCCCAGCTCAGAACCTGGCTATATGCAAATCAGTCTGTCCCTGGCCCAGTGCATCATGGGAACAGGGCAGACTAAACTACCAAGCCAATTCTTCACCAGAAAGGAGACAAGCTACCGGGGACCGGTTTCTGGCATTTCAGCCGTCTTCGGCCCGGCTTGCTTGAATCCTGATGGAGCAGTGAGAAAGGGACTCATGTCTGAGTATACCCTGCCACACCTATAGTGGCCAAAAACGATTCATAAAAGTGGGTGGTGATGAACAGAGTGTCTGAATTAAGCAGACCACTCTTACCCAGTCCAAAGATCAGGGCTTGATCCATCACCGTTATTTATCTCACTGCCCCATCCCAGCTCAGAACCTGGCTATATGCAAATCAGTCTGTCCCTGGCCCAGTGCATCATGGGAACAGGGCAGACTAAACTACCAAGCCAATTCTTCACCAGAAAGGAGACAAGCTACCGGGGACCGGTTTCTGGCATTTCAGCCGTCTTCGGCCCGGCTTGCTTGAATCCTGATGGAGCAGTGAGAAAGGGACTCATGTCTGAGTATACCCTGCCACACCTATAGTGGCCAAAAACGATTCATAAAAGTGGGTGGTGATGAACAGAGTGTCTGAATTAAGCAGACCACTCTTACCCAGTCCAAAGATCAGGGCTTGATCCATCACCGTTATTTATCTCACTGCCCCATCCCAGCTCAGAACCTGGCTATATGCAAATCAGTCTGTCCCTGGCCCAGTGCATCATGGGAACAGGGCAGACTAAACTACCAAGCCAATTCTTCACCAGAAAGGAGACAAGCTACCGGGGACCGGTTTCTGGCATTTCAGCCGTCTTCGGCCCGGCTTGCTTGAATCCTGATGGAGCAGTGAGAAAGGGACTCATGTCTGAGTATACCCTGCCACACCTATAGTGGCAAAAACGATTCATAAAAGTGGGTGGTGATGAACAGAGTGTCTGAATTAAGCAGACCACTCTTACCCAGTCCAAAGATCAGGGCTTGATCCATCACCGTTATTTATCTCACTGCCCCATCCCAGCTCAGAACCTGGCTATATGCAAATCAGTCTGTCCCTGGCCCAGTGCATCATGGGAACAGGGCAGACTAAACTACCAAGCCAATTCTTCACCAGAAAGGAGACAAGCTACCGGGGACCGGTTTCTGGCATTTCAGCCGTCTTCGGCCCGACTTGCTTGAATCCTGATGGAGCAGTGAGAAAGGGACTCATGTCTGAGTATACCCTGCCACACCTATAGTGGCCAAAAACGATTCATAAAAGTGGGTGGTGATGAACAGAGTGTCTGAATTAAGCAGACCACTCTTACCCAGTCCAAAGATCAGGGCTTGATCCATCACCATTATTTATCTCACTGCCCCATCCCAGCTCAGAACCTGGCTATATGCAAATCAGTCTGTCCCTGGCCCAGTGCATCATGGGAACAGGGCAGACTAAACTACCAAGCCAATTCTTCACCAGAAAGGAGACAAGCTACCGGGGACCGGTTTCTGGCATTTCAGCCGTCTTCGGCCCGGCTTGCTTGAATCCTGATGGAGCAGTGAGAAAGGGACTCATGTCTGAGTATACCCTGCCACACCTATAGTGGCCAAAAACGATTCATAAAAGTGGGTGGTGATGAACAGAGTGTCTGAATTAAGCAGACCACTCTTACCCAGTCCAAAGATCAGGGCTTGATCCATCACCGTTATTTATCTCACTGCCCCATCCCAGCTCAGAACCTGGCTATATGCAAATCAGTCTGTCCCTGGCCCAGTGCATCATGGGAACAGGGCAGACTAAACTACCAAGCCAATTCTTCACCAGAAAGGAGACAAGCTACCGGGGACCGGTTTCTGGCATTTCAGCCGTCTTCGGCCCGGCTTGCTTGAATCCTGATGGAGCAGTGAGAAAGGGACTCATGTCTGAGTATACCCTGCCACACCTATAGTGGCCAAAAACGATTCATAAAAGTGGGTGGTGATGAACAGAGTGTCTGAATTAAGCAGACCACTCTTACCCAGTCCAAAGATCAGGGCTTGATCCATCACCGTTATTTATCTCACTGCCCCATCCCAGCTCAGAACCTGGCTATATGCAAATCAGTCTGTCCCTGGCCCAGTGCATCATGGGAACAGGGCAGACTAAACTACCAAGCCAATTCTTCACCAGAAAGGAGACAAGCTACCGGGGACCGGTTTCTGGCATTTCAGCCGTCTTCGGCCCGGCTTGCTTGAATCCTGATGGAGCAGTGAGAAAGGGACTCATGTCTGAGTATACCCTGCCACACCTATAGTGGCCAAAAACGATTCATAAAAGTGGGTGGTGATGAACAGAGTGTCTGAATTAAGCAGACCACTCTTACCCAGTCCAAAGATCAGGGCTTGATCCATCACCGTTATTTATCTCACTGCCCCATCCCAGCTCAGAACCTGGCTATATGCAAATCAGTCTGTCCCTGGCCCAGTGCATCATGGGAACAGGGCAGACTAAACTACCAACCCAATTCTTCACCAGAAAGGAGACAAGCTACCGGGGACCGGTTTCTGGCATTTCAGCCGTCTTCGGCCCGGCTTGCTTGAATCCTGATGGAGCAGTGAGAAAGGGACTCATGTCTGAGTATACCCTGCCACACCTATAGTGGCCAAAAACGATTCATAAAAGTGGGTGGTGATGAACAGAGTGTCTGAATTAAGCAGACCACTCTTACCCAGTCCAAAGATCAGGGCTTGATCCATCACCGTTATTTATCTCACTGCCCCATCCCAGCTCAGAACCTGGCTATATGCAAATCAGTCTGTCCCTGGCCCAGTGCATCATGGGAACAGGGCAGACTAAACTACCAAGCCAATTCTTCACCAGAAAGGAGACAAGCTACCGGGGACCGGTTTCTGGCATTTCAGCCGTCTTCGGCCCGGCTTGCTTGAATCCTGATGGAGCAGTGAGAAAGGGACTCATGTCTGAGTATACCCTGCCACACCTATAGTGGCCAAAAACGATTCATAAAAGTGGGTGGTGATGAACAGAGTGTCTGAATTAAGCAGACCACTCTTACCCAGTCCAAAGATCAGGGCTTGATCCATCACCGTTATTTATCTCACTGCCCCATCCCAGCTCAGAACCTGGCTATATGCAAATCAGTCTGTCCCTGGCCCAGTGCATCATGGGAACAGGGCAGACTAAACTACCAAGCCAATTCTTCACCAGAAAGGAGACAAGCTACCGGGGACCGGTTTCTGGCATTTCAGCCGTCTTCGGCCCGGCTTGCTTGAATCCTGATGGAGCAGTGAGAAAGGGACTCATGTCTGAGTATACCCTGCCACACCTATAGTGGCCAAAAACGATTCATAAAAGTGGGTGGTGATGAACAGAGTGTCTGAATTAAGCAGACCACTCTTACCCAGTCCAAAGATCAGGGCTTGATCCATCACCGTTATTTATCTCACTGCCCCATCCCAGCTCAGAACCTGGCTATATGCAAATCAGTCTGTCCCTGGCCCAGTGCATCATGGGAACAGGGCAGACTAAACTACCAAGCCAATTCTTCACCAGAAAGGAGACAAGCTACCGGGGACCGGTTTCTGGCATTTCAGCCGTCTTCGGCCCGGCTTGCTTGAATCCTGATGGAGCAGTGAGAAAGGGACTCATGTCTGAGTATACCCTGCCACACCTATAGTGGCCAAAAACGATTCATAAAAGTGGGTGGTGATGAACAGAGTGTCTGAATTAAGCAGACCACTCTTACCCAGTCCAAAGATCAGGGCTTGATCCATCACCGTTATTTATCTCACTGCCCCATCCCAGCTCAGAACCTGGCTATATGCAAATCAGTCTGTCCCTGGCCCAGTGCATCATGGGAACAGGGCAGACTAAACTACCAAGCCAATTCTTCACCAGAAAGGAGACAAGCTACCGGGGACCGGTTTCTGGCATTTCAGCCGTCTTCGGCCCGGCTTGCTTGAATCCTGATGGAGCAGTGAGAAAGGGACTCATGTCTGAGTATACCCTGCCACACCTATAGTGGCCAAAAACGATTCATAAAAGTGGGTGGTGATGAACAGAGTGTCTGAATTAAGCAGACCACTCTTACCCAGTCCAAAGATCAGGGCTTGATCCATCACCGTTATTTATCTCACTGCCCCATCCCAGCTCAGAACCTGGCTATATGCAAATCAGTCTGTCCCTGGCCCAGTGCATCATGGGAAGAGGGCAGACTAAACTACCAAGCCAATTCTTCACCAGAAAGGAGACAAGCTACCGGGGACCGGTTTCTGGCATTTCAGCCGTCTTCGGCCCGGCTTGCTTGAATCCTGATGGAGCAGTGAGAAAGGGACTCATGTCTGAGTATACCCTGCCACACCTATAGTGGCCAAAAACGATTCATAAAAGTGGGTGGTGATGAACAGAGTGTCTGAATTAAGCAGACCACTCTTACCCAGTCCAAAGATCAGGGCTTGATCCATCACCGTTATTTATCTCACTGCCCCATCCCAGCTCAGAACCTGGCTATATGCAAATCAGTCTGTCCCTGGCCCAGTGCATCATGGGAACAGGGCAGACTAAACTACCAAGCCAATTCTTCACCAGAAAGGAGACAAGCTACCGGGGACCGGTTTCTGGCATTTCAGCCGTCTTCGGCCCGGCTTGCTTGAATCCTGATGGAGCAGTGAGAAAGGGACTCATGTCTGAGTATACCCTGCCACGCCTATAGTGGCCAAAAACGATTCATAAAAGTGGGTGGTGATGAACAGAGTGTCTGAATTAAGCAGACTACTCTTACCCAGTCCAAAGATCAGGGCTTGATCCATCACCGTTATTTATCTCACTGCCCCATCCCAGCTCAGAACCTGGCTATATGCAAATCAGTCTGTCCCTGGCCCAGTGCATCATGGGAACAGGGCAGACTAAACTACCAAGCCAATTCTTCACCAGAAAGGAGACAAGCTACCGGGGACCGGTTTCTGGCATTTCAGCCGTCTTCGGCCCGGCTTGCTTGAATCCAGATGGAGCAGTGAGAAAGGGACTCATGTCTGAGTATACCCTGCCACACCTATAGTGGCCAAAAACGATTCATAAAAGTGGGTGGTGATGAACAGAGTGTCTGAATTAAGCAGACCACTCTTACCCAGTCCAAAGATCAGGGCTTGATCCATCACCGTTATTTATCTCACTGCCCCATCCCAGCTCAGAACCTGGCTATATGCAAATCAGTCTGTCCCTGGCCCAGTGCATCATGGGAACAGGGCAGACTAAGCTACCAAGCCAATTCTTCACCAGAAAGGAGACAAGCTACCGGGGACCGGTTTCTGGCATTTCAGCCGTCTTCGGCCCGGCTTGCTTGAATCCTGATGGAGCAGTGAGAAAGGGACTCATGTCTGAGTATACCCTGCCACACCTATAGTGGCCAAAAACGATTCATAAAAGTGGGTGGTGATGAACAGAGTGTCTGAATTAAGCAGACCACTCTTACCCAGTCCAAAGATCAGGGCTTGATCCATCACCGTTATTTATCTCACTGCCCCATCCCAGCTCAGAACCTGGCTATATGCAAATCAGTCTGTCCCTGGCCCAGTGCATCATGGGAACAGGGCAGACTAAACTACCAAGCCAATTCTTCACCAGAAAGGAGACAAGCTACCGGGGACCGGTTTCTGGCATTTCAGCCGTCTTCGGCCCGGCTTGCTTGAATCCTGATGGAGCAGTGAGAAAGGGACTCATGTCTGAGTATACCCTGCCACACCTATAGTGGCCAAAAACGATTCATAAAAGTGGGTGGTGATGAACAGAGTGTCTGAATTAAGCAGACCACTCTTACCCAGTCCAAAGATGAGGGCTTGATCCATCACCGTTATTTATCTCACTGCCCCATCCCAGCTCAGAACCTGGCTATATGCAAATCAGTCTGTCCCTGGCCCAGTGCATCATGGGAACAGGGCAGACTAAACTACCAAGCCAATTCTTCACCAGAAAGGAGACAAGCTACCGGGGACCGGTTTCTGGCATTTCAGCCGTCTTCGGCCCGGCTTGCTTGAATCCTGATGGAGCAGTGAGAAAGGGACTCATGTCTGAGTATACCCTGCCACACCTATAGTGGCCAAAAACGATTCATAAAAGTGGGTGGTGATGAACAGAGTGTCTGAATTAAGCAGACCACTCTTACCCAGTCCAAAGATCAGGGCTTGATCCATCACCGTTATTTATCTCACTGCCCCATCCCAGCTCAGAACCTGGCTATATGCAAATCAGTCTGTCCCTGGCCCAGTGCATCATGGGAACAGGGCAGAATAAACTACCAAGCCAATTCTTCACCAGAAAGGAGACAAGCTACCGGGGACCGGTTTCTGGCATTTCAGCCGTCTTCGGCCCGGCTTGCTTGAATCCTGATGGAGCAGTGAGAAAGGGACTCATGTCTGAGTATACCCTGCCACACCTATAGTGGCCAAAAACGATTCATAAAAGTGGGTGGTGATGAACAGAGTGTCTGAATTAAGCAGACCACTCTTACCCAGTCCAAAGATCAGGGCTTGATCCATCACCGTTATTTATCTCACTGCCCCATCCCAGCTCAGAACCTGGCTATATGCAAATCAGTCTGTCCCTGGCCCAGTGCATCATGGGAACAGGGCAGACTAAACTACCAAGCCAATTCTTCACCAGAAAGGAGACAAGCTACCGGGGACCGGTTTCTGGCATTTCAGCCGTCTTCGGCCCGGCTTGCTTGAATCCTGATGGAGCAGTGAGAAAGGGATTCATGTCTGAGTATACCCTGCCACACCTATAGTGGCCAAAAACGATTCATAAAAGTGGGTGGTGATGAACAGAGTGTCTGAATTAAGCAGACCACTCTTACCCAGTCCAAAGATCAGGGCTTGATCCATCACCGTTATTTATCTCACTGCCCCATCCCAGCTCAGAACCTGGCTATATGCAAATCAGTCTGTCCCTGGCCCAGTGCATCATGGGAACAGGGCAGACTAAACTACCAAGCCAATTCTTCACCAGAAAGGAGACAAGCTACCGGGGACCGGTTTCTGGCATTTCAGCCGTCTTCGGCCCGGCTTGCTTGAATCCTGATGGAGCAGTGAGAAAGGGACTCATGTCTGAGTATACCCTGCCACACCTATAGTGGCCAAAAACGATTCATAAAAGTGGGTGGTGATGAACAGAGTGTCTGAATTAAGCAGACCACTCTTACCCAGTCCAAAGATCAGGGCTTGATCCATCACCGTTATTTATCTCACTGCCCCATCCCAGCTCAGAACCTGGCTATATGCAAATCAGTCTGTCCCTGGCCCAGTGCATCATGGGAACAGGGCAGACTAAACTACCAAGCCAATTCTTCACCAGAAAGGAGACAAGCTACCGGGGACCGGTTTCTGGCATTTCAGCCGTCTTCGGCCCGGCTTGCTTGAATCCTGATGGAGCAGTGAGAAAGGGACTCATGTCTGAGTATACCCTGCCACACCTATAGTGGCCAAAAACGATTCATAAAAGTGGGTGGTGATGAACAGAGTGTCTGAATTAAGCAGACCACTCTTACCCAGTCCAAAGATCAGGGCTTGATCCATCACCGTTATTTATCTCACTGCCCCATCCCAGCTCAGAACCTGGCTATATGCAAATCAGTCTGTCCCTGGCCCAGTGCATCATGGGAACAGGGCAGACTAAACTACCAAGCCAATTCTTCACCAGAAAGGAGACAAGCTACCGGGGACCGGTTTCTGGCATTTCAGCCGTCTTCGGCCCGGCTTGCTTGAATCCTGATGGAGCAGTGAGAAAGGGACTCATGTCTGAGTATACCCTGCCACACCTATAGTGGCCAAAAACGATTCATAAAAGTGGGTGGTGATGAACAGAGTGTCTGAATTAAGCAGACCACTCTTACCCAGTCCAAAGATCAGGGCTTGATCCATCACCGTTATTTATCTCACTGCCCCATCCCAGCTCAGAACCTGGCTATATGCAAATCAGTCTGTCCCTGGCCCAGTGCATCATGGGAACAGGGCAGACTAAACTACCAAGCCAATTCTTCACCAGAAAGGAGACAAGCTACCGGGGACCGGTTTCTGGCATTTCAGCCGTCTTCGGCCCGGCTTGCTTGAATCCTGATGGAGCAGTGAGAAAGGGACTCATGTCTGAGTATACCCTGCCACACCTATAGTGGCCAAAAACGATTCATAAAAGTGGGTGGTGATGAACAGAGTGTCTGAATTAAGCAGACCACTCTTACCCAGTCCAAAGATCAGGGCTTGATCCATCACCGTTATTTATCTCACTGCCCCATCCCAGCTCAGAACCTGGCTATATGCAAATCAGTCTGTCCCTGGCCCAGTGCATCATGGGAACAGGGCAGACTAAACTACCAAGCCAATTCTTCACCAGAAAGGAGACAAGCTACCGGGGACCGGTTTCTGGCATTTCAGCCGTCTTCGGCCCGGCTTGCTTGAATCCTGATGGAGCAGTGAGAAAGGGACTCATGTCTGAGTATACCCTGCCACACCTATAGTGGCCAAAAACGATTCATAAAAGTGGGTGGTGATGAACAGAGTGTCTGAATTAAGCAGACCACTCTTACCCAGTCCAAAGATCAGGGCTTGATCCATCACCGTTATTTATCTCACTGCCCCATCCCAGCTCAGAACCTGGCTATATGCAAATCAGTCTGTCCCTGGCCCAGTGCATCATGGGAACAGGGCAGACTAAACTACCAAGCCAATTCTTCACCAGAAAGGAGACAAGCTACCGGGGACCGGTTTCTGGCATTTCAGCCGTCTTCGGCCCGGCTTGCTTGAATCCTGATGGAGCAGTGAGAAAGGGACTCATGTCTGAGTATACCCTGCCACACCTATAGTGGCCAAAAACGATTCATAAAAGTGGGTGGTGATGAACAGAGTGTCTGAATTAAGCAGACCACTCTTACCCAGTCCAAAGATCAGGGCTTGATCCATCACCGTTATTTATCTCACTGCCCCATCCCAGCTCAGAACCTGGCTATATGCAAATCAGTCTGTCCCTGGCCCAGTGCATCATGGGAACAGGGCAGACTAAACTACCAAGCCAATTCTTCACCAGAAAGGAGACAAGCTACCGGGGACCGGTTTCTGGCATTTCAGCCGTCTTCGGCCGGCTTGCTTGAATCCTGATGGAGCAGTGAGAAAGGGACTCATGTCTGAGTATACCCTGCCACACCTATAGTGGCCAAAAACGATTCATAAAAGTGGGTGGTGATGAACAGAGTGTCTGAATTAAGCAGACCACTCTTACCCAGTCCAAAGATCAGGGCTTGATCCATCACCGTTATTTATCTCACTGCCCCATCCCAGCTCAGAACCTGGCTATATGCAAATCAGTCTGTCCCTGGCCCAGTGCATCATGGGAACAGGGCAGACTAAACTACCAAGCCAATTCTTCACCAGAAAGGAGACAAGCTACCGGGGACCGGTTTCTGGCATTTCAGCCGTCTTCGGCCCGGCTTGCTTGAATCCTGATGGAGCAGTGAGAAAGGGACTCATGTCTGAGTATACCCTGCCACACCTATAGTGGCCAAAAACGATTCATAAAAGTGGGTGGTGATGAACAGAGTGTCTGAATTAAGCAGACCACTCTTACCCAGTCCAAAGATCAGGGCTTGATCCATCACCGTTATTTATCTCACTGCCCCATCCCAGCTCAGAACCTGGCTATATGCAAATCAGTCTGTCCCTGGCCCAGTGCATCATGGGAACAGGGCAGACTAAACTACCAAGCCAATTCTTCACCAGAAAGGAGACAAGCTACCGGGGACCGGTTTCTGGCATTTCAGCCGTCTTTGGCCCGGCTTGCTTGAATCCTGATGGAGCAGTGAGAAAGGGACTCATGTCTGAGTATACCCTGCCACACCTATAGTGGCCAAAAACGATTCATAAAAGTGGGTGGTGATGAACAGAGTGTCTGAATTAAGCAGACCACTCTTACCCAGTCCAAAGATCAGGGCTTGATCCATCACCGTTATTTATCTCACTGCCCCATCCCAGCTCAGAACCTGGCTATATGCAAATCAGTCTGTCCCTGGCCCAGTGCATCATGGGAACAGGGCAGACTAAACTACCAAGCCAATTCTTCACCAGAAAGGAGACAAGCTACCGGGGACCGGTTTCTGGCATTTCAGCCGTCTTCGGCCCGGCTTGCTTGAATCCTGATGGAGCAGTGAGAAAGGGACTCATGTCTGAGTATACCCTGCCACACCTATAGTGGCCAAAAACGATTCATAAAAGTGGGTGGTGATGAACAGAGTGTCTGAATTAAGCAGACCACTCTTACCCAGTCCAAAGATCAGGGCTTGATCCATCACCGTTATTTATCTCACTGCCCCATCCCAGCTCAGAACCTGGCTATATGCAAATCAGTCTGTCCCTGGCCCAGTGCATCATGGGAACAGGGCAGACTAAACTACCAAGCCAATTCTTCACCAGAAAGGAGACAAGCTACCGGGGACCGGTTTCTGGCATTTCAGCCGTCTTCGGCCCGGCTTGCTTGAATCCTGATGGAGCAGTGAGAAAGGGACTCATGTCTGAGTATACCCTGCCACACCTATAGTGGCCAAAAACGATTCATAAAAGTGGGTGGTGATGAACAGAGTGTCTGAATTAAGCAGACCACTCTTACCCAGTCCAAAGATCAGGGCTTGATCCATCACCGTTATTTATCTCACTGCCCCATCCCAGCTCAGAACCTGGCTATATGCAAATCAGTCTGTCCCTGGCCCAGTGCATCATGGGAACAGGGCAGACTAAACTACCAAGCCAATTCTTCACCAGAAAGGAGACAAGCTACCGGGGACCGGTTTCTGGCATTTCAGCCGTCTTCGGCCCGGCTTGCTTGAATCCTGATGGAGCAGTGAGAAAGGGACTCATGTCTGAGTATACCCTGCCACACCCATAGTGGCCAAAAACGATTCATAAAAGTGGGTGGTGATGAACAGAGTGTCTGAATTAAGCAGACCACTCTTACCCAGTCCAAAGATCAGGGCTTGATCCATCACCGTTATTTATCTCACTGCCCCATCCCAGCTCAGAACCTGGCTATATGCAAATCAGTCTGTCCCTGGCCCAGTGCATCATGGGAACAGGGCAGACTAAACTACCAAGCCAATTCTTCACCAGAAAGGAGACAAGCTACCGGGGACCGGTTTCTGGCATTTCAGCCGTCTTCGGCCCGGCTTGCTTGAATCCTGATGGAGCAGTGAGAAAGGGACTCATGTCTGAGTATACCCTGCCACACCTATAGTGGCCAAAAACGATTCATAAAAGTGGGTGGTGATGAACAGAGTGTCTGAATTAAGCAGACCACTCTTACCCAGTCCAAAGATCAGGGCTTGATCCATCACCGTTATTTATCTCACTGCCCCATCCCAGCTCAGAACCTGGCTATATGCAAATCAGTCTGTCCCTGGCCCAGTGCATCATGGGAACAGGGCAGACTAAACTACCAAGCCAATTCTTCACCAGAAAGGAGACAAGCTACCGGGGACCGGTTTCTGGCATTTCAGCCGTCTTCGGCCCGGCTTGCTTGAATCCTGATGGAGCAGTGAGAAAGGGACTCATGTCTGAGTATACCCTGCCACACCTATAGTGGCCAAAAACGATTCATAAAAGTGGGTGGTGATGAACAGAGTGTCTGAATTAAGCAGACCACTCTTACCCAGTCCAAAGATCAGGGCTTGATCCATCACCGTTATTTATCTCACTGCCCCATCCCAGCTCAGAACCTGGCTATATGCAAATCAGTCTGTCCCTGGCCCAGTGCATCATGGGAACAGGGCAGACTAAACTACCAAGCCAATTCTTCACCAGAAAGGAGACAAGCTACCGGGGACCGGTTTCTGGCATTTCAGCCGTCTTCGGCCCGGCTTGCTTGAATCCTGATGGAGCAGTGAGAAAGGGACTCATGTCTGAGTATACCCTGCCACACCTATAGTGGCCAAAAACGATTCATAAAAGTGGGTGGTGATGAACAGAGTGTCTGAATTAAGCAGACCACTCTTACCCAGTCCAAAGATCAGGGCTTGATCCATCACCGTTATTTATCTCACTGCCCCATCCCAGCTCAGAACCTGGCTATATGCAAATCAGTCTGTCCCTGGCCCAGTGCATCATGGGAACAGGGCAGACTAAACTACCAAGCCAATTCTTCACCAGAAAGGTGACAAGCTACCGGGGACCGGTTTCTGGCATTTCAGCCGTCTTCGGCCCGGCTTGCTTGAATCCTGATGGAGCAGTGAGAAAGGGACTCATGTCTGAGTATACCCTGCCACACCTATAGTGGCCAAAAACGATTCATAAAAGTGGGTGGTGATGAACAGAGTGTCTGAATTAAGCAGACCACTCTTACCCAGTCCAAAGATCAGGGCTTGATCCATCACCGTTATTTATCTCACTGCCCCATCCCAGCTCAGAACCTGGCTATATGCAAATCAGTCTGTCCCTGGCCCAGTGCATCATGGGAACAGGGCAGACTAAACTACCAAGCCAATTCTTCACCAGAAAGGAGACAAGCTACCGGGGACCGGTTTCTGGCATTTCAGCCGTCTTCGGCCCGGCTTGCTTGAATCCTGATGGAGCAGTGAGAAAGGGACTCATGTCTGAGTATACCCTGCCACACCTATAGTGGCCAAAAACGATTCATAAAAGTGGGTGGTGATGAACAGAGTGTCTGAATTAAGCAGACCACTCTTACCCAGTCCAAAGATCAGGGCTTGATCCATCACCGTTATTTATCTCACTGCCCCATCCCAGCTCAGAACCTGGCTATATGCAAATCAGTCTGTCCCTGGCCCAGTGCATCATGGGAACAGGGCAGACTAAACTACCAAGCCAATTCTTCACCAGAAAGGAGACAAGCTACCGGGGACCGGTTTCTGGCATTTTCAGCCGTCTTCGGCCCGGCTTGCTTGAATCCTGATGGATTACAGTATTCCCCTGATTTTTAGGTTTCGCCTGGTGAACAGCTACACAGCAGCGTTTCGCGCAGGCGAAATCTTATGTTAGAACAGTATGGCCTTATTTCCACCTCTCTCTTCCATTGGCTAGCTCCATAAATGGAGGCTAGCCATTGGAAGAGAGTTCTGTCTGTCATTCACTGAGGCGATTCGTGGGCGTTCCGTAGAATTTTTCCCTTTTGCCTACGTCATGCGGCGGTGGGCGTGTTTTTTTTTTGTTTGGGGGGAGCTTTTTTTTGGGGAGCTTTTTTTTTGTCATTCCTCCAGGCCGACCGCCGCCGGAAGAAGTCCAGGTGAGTGCTTAGTTTTATTTTTTTCTTTCCTTCTGCCTTTTGATTGCCCTTTCCCACCCCCCCTCCCTCTGTCTGTGAGCCTGTTCCTGCCCCCCCTCCAGCTGTCCGTGAGCCCGTTTCCGTCCCCCCCTCCCGCTGTCCGTTTACCCGTTCGACTCTGTGGCACCGTCTCTCGATAAACTATGGCTTTTGATTTCCCTTTCCCGCTGTTCCTCCCGCTGGTCGTGAGCCCGTTCCCGCCCCCCCTCCCGCTGTCCGTTTGCCCGTTCCCGCCCCCCTCCCGCTATAGGTTTGCCCATTTGACTCCGTGGCACCGTCTCTCGATAAACTCCCTCAATCACAAGCATGCCCTCACACGCTCAATGACTCACTGCTTTACCCCACACACTCAAAATCACAAGCATATTTTCACTCTCTGACTCGCTAGTTTACCCCACATGCCCACACAATGCATGCTACCAGCTCTGTGCACACGAAGGTGGTGGTGGTAAGGAGGAGGCTGGGTCCGGTGTGTTTTTCTTTTTCTTGTTGTCAGTTGTGTGTTTTGCCTCTTGATCTTCTTAGTGGTAAGCATGCCTGTTTAGTGTTCTGCTGGGCACAAATGTGTGCATGGGGTCACTGATGGTGTTTCCGGTAATGGCCGGCGTATGCTCAGTCGGCTTCACAGTGGCCCATGGATATCACTCTCTGACTGGCCCTGACAGACTGGGGCTCAGTGCCACACAGCTTTGTCTGTTGTACTGCACTGCAAATAAGGCTGTGCTAATGTTTAACGAGCTCAGTGGCACCGCCTGGTATCCCCACAGTTCACCCTAGTAGACTCGAAACTGAGTTTTGTTCACGGTTTTCGAAGTAGGGGATTTTTCTTTGGAGGCGGGGGGCTGCTTTGTCGGAGCTGGCCAAACTCTCCCCGCCTGTGAACACCCTTTCACCAACTCCCAGCACAATTAGACCGCGAATTTTAGAGATCCGGGCCTCCAGATCCTTTCAGGTGAACTCCACGCTCCTTATACTCATTAATTTAGAAGCAGGCATTTTGAAGGATTACACATTTAATTTGAGTACATGGTTTGATAGGCCAATGCACATGAATGCTTCACGGAGGTATTCTGTTTCTACATTCAGTAATTAAAAAGCCTTGCTTGTGGGGGGCGGAGGGGAGGATATTAATGCCTAGATGCATCAACCTATTTAGGAAGTGCAAACGGTGCGAATCACAAAATTCGGCCGTTTGCGATTCCTAAATAGGTTTCTGGGATGCATCAAGCATTTTTGGAAAATTGCTATTTTTAGCGAATTCCAAAAATGTGATTGCTTTTAAGGAATCGCAAATTTGCGATTCCTTAAAAGCAATGCATGATTATTTTTAAAATTGCGATTTCGTAATTAGGGGGTGCAAATTACCACGAGGTTGAACCTCATGGTAATTTGCAAAATGTGTCAAAATGCCCAAAGATGCATTTTAAAACACTGTCATGTTACAGACACACATGTCCTTAG